>NC_135626.1:54182690-54932690 GCF_053574225.1 Canis aureus | reverse complement strand
GTTCAGAACCTGTGTCTCATAGCCTCTGGTTTTAACATTAGTTGGACATAAGAAAAATTGAAGTGTGCGACTTAAACCGTAACTTTTCTTGAATAGAAAGAACGGAAAAAATGGTATTTTGGGTGGCCTAGGTCTATGACCCTAAGATTTATGGGATTTGGATAAAATGATGTTTGTTTGTCACAGACTACGTTATTTTGTTCATCAGGAGACTGTAAGCATTATAGATTCTCTGAATAATTAACTTTGACTTATCTGACTGTTTGTCCTCATTTTCAGTTTCAGATTTTTATTTAAATTTTAGTGAGATGATGCAATGGATTTTCACAATTTTTCCACTTTTTGCCCTTTGTAGAGAAACCTAAATATTGTATCAGAAGACAATGAAATGTATTTACCTGAGAGGGCCATAGGTACTTGGACTAGAAAGTTGTGTGTGTGTGTGTGTGTGTGTGTTTGAACTACTATTTTCAATGCATGGACAAAGAAAGAGCTCTTAGGTTTTTACTTGAGTTGTCAAGATTTGCTCAGAAACCCCTGGGAGAAAAGACACTACGTCAGACTATAAAAGTTAAACTTATTTATGTTTGTTCATTACATCATTTCAATCATCCCAAAGTCAGTGCTAGATGATTCCTCATCGTCTATTCTTGAAAGTTGACTAGTTTTATGCGGTTTGACCATTTACCTTGGAATATGATTCTTTGGCTAACAAGGATTCTATTTTGCAAAAGATGGTCTCCCTCTTGAAACCTCCACTTGCAGCCAGGTTAATACACATCATGTTTTTCTGGGCACTGCGATGATCATACCAATCACAACAAAGCCTCCGCTTGACCAATATAGGGCCAGTCCTATGTATTGATCCTGACATTGATCCTCCAAAGTGATCACACCTCTATTCTGTAGCCATACTCTTGGGAAAAATATTATTCACAATTTCCCAATCACTGAAACTACTCTTACCTCTTTTTTTTTTTTTTTTTTTTCTGCTTTCAAATTTCCATCATCCCACTGTCCTTTCCTTGGAGGAACATTCCTAAGGAGGGCAATTTACCAAGTGTTTTTCAGTTCTTTCTATGTCCCTGGTCAAAATCGTTTATGAAATACCCTAAGTCATGATTTGATTTTGACTGTACAACTTGAAAATATTACCTATTTGTCTCAAGTTAGGCCTCCCTAGTGTTACAGTGATGTTTAGAAGACTGCCTTCTAAAAACTCTTTATAATCTTTGAATGTAGACAAGAAATTTTAATTTTACTGTCATTTTATCATCTTAGTTCTGTCTCTGGCAGCCAACTCCATGATTATACAAGACGAAAACTCAATCATTAATCATTATCGTTAATGAAAACTCAATCAATGGAGTCTAAATTAAGGAATCCATTTACTTAGATAATAGAGACACCAAATGGCATAGCCAGTTTCTTATGTTGCCAGAAAATGTTTGACTAATTTTTCAGACTATAATACTCACGTCAGTACATGTCTATTTTACATATCTGTCAAATGCTAGCTTTTATCCAAGGAGCTTGGATAAAACAAAGATTACTTTTCCTGACACTCTGAAGGCAACTTCATTCCTTTTACAAGTGTGTGGCATATGGCCTTATACTAAATTAATTTCTGATTATTAAATAAAATGCACAGGAAATTCATGTACCAAATTATAATTAGAGAGTCACCATTCAATTAAGGTGCATTTATGTTATGCACTGTTACATGTGCTTTCTATACATAATCTTATAAATCAACTCAAAACTGTGTGTATGTTCATCACCATTGCACAAAGAAGGAAGCCAAGAAGGAGAAGTTAATCACACAGTTAAGAAATAGAAGTAGATTTCAAATCATGATCTGTTTGAATCTGTATGTCATGGCTAGTCAATCTGGGTCATGGCTAAAGAGTTTTCATACATCACTGCCTCACTGGCAAATATCTCAAACTCACAATGTTGGGCAAAATAAGACTGCCTATTATTTTGTTCTTTTCTTTTACCTTGATCTCTTCCCTTTACTCATGACTTATTCTTTTCTTTTTCATCCCTCATTTTTTACCTCTGCCTGTGACTTATAGTTGCTGAAGGCATGCCGGGGCAATTAGTAGTACCATTGTCATCGGTACTCATGACTAAGTAAGTTGATAAAATTTACACTGAATTAACATCTCACTGCTGCTTTTTCCCAGTGCATAAAATAATAGGCTCCCCCACAAAAAAAAAGAAACAAAAAACAAAAACAAAAACAAAAACAAAAAAAAAAAAAGAAGAAGAAGAAAATGAAAGAAATAGGACCCAAATATGTTGTATTCATACAGCCTGATTCTACTCACATGTTCTAGACTTTGCAGACTGTGATTTAAACACATGCACACCACTGTGATCAGGAAACTTTGGGCAGAGTCCCTTGAAATATGATCTTCCTTTGGGGCTTCCCAATTTTTACATGGGTAAATGGGAATAAAAGGGAAGGTGTCTCACAGGCGGAAATGTCCCACAGGCTAAAGGATAAAAATGGTATCAGGAATTCTTCCTACCTAAGACAGGATTCTGGACGCTCAAAGTAGCTCTCATTTTAATGTTCATGAATATTGCCTTGAGATATTATTAAAATATAACTTTTGATAGAATAGGTCTAGAGTGGCACCCAAGACTCTGCATTTCTAACATGCTCTCAGGAAGTATAGATGCTCCTGGACAGTTGAGCAAACCCAAACCCTCTCTGCCCATAAATTTATTCTGATTCTACTACCCTTAGCACATGCATCCTTAGCTTGCACTGTAGCCAATAGCAATGTGCTAGTGTGTGCGGATTTGAGGATAACAACATGTCATTGCCATCAGGCACTCACATTGGGATGAAGCTTTGTGCAGATGCCCAATAATTGCAGCTGAATTTTATCAGTCGATCTGGAAAAGAGACATCGGTATTCTTGCATGGCTCCTCAAGCTGAACACCGAGTCTCAGAATGAAGACTCAGAATGAAGGAAGAAGACTAAGAGGTTAAAACAAGGTGGGCACTGTAATAGATATATTTTGCAATTTTAAAAATTTCTTTCTGCATTCTGGTATTCTCTTTCCAGGACCAATTAAATGCTAACATTCCCTTCAAACAAGGATGTGTGATTAAGAAATTATTTTAAATTAACTTAATAAAGATTTTTTTTAAAAAAATCTAGTTTTCATGGTGATCATAGGCACCAACAGGTATTTGTTCCTCTGTGAGGAAACAGGGACTTGCTTTGGGCAAAGCACCAGTACCTATATTGTAGTAAATGACAAAGTGCATGTCGTGGTTAACTATATGTGTCCATTTGGCTAGGCCATGGTGCCTAGTTCTTTGGTCAGACAGTAGTCTAGATGTTGCTGTGAAGGTATTTTCCAATGTGATTAACATTTACAATCAGTTCCTTTTAAATTAGAAGAAATTACCCTTGATAATGTTTGTTTGGCCTCATCTAATCTGTTGAAGGCCCCAAGAGCAAACCACTGAGGTTTCCCTGAGCAAAAAAGAGTTCAGCCTCAAGACCATAACATAGAAATCCTGCATGAGGGGCAGTGGTTGGCTTGCCCAGTGGATCATGTGGTTCTTGATCTCAGGGCTGTAAGCGCAAGCTCTGTATTAGGTGCAGATTACTTGAAAAAATAAAATCTTACCAGAAAAGAAAAAGAAATCCTGCATGAGTTTCCAGCCTGCTGGATTGCCCTGCAGACTTCAGACTCAAGACCGTAACATCAAATCTTGCCTCAGCTTCTAGCTTGACAGCCTTCCCTCTCTCTCCTTCCATATATATATAATATCGGACCCCAGGGTCCATGGGAGGAATGCAGTACCTACAGCAGCAGGGTCATGAGATGGAGGCCTGCCTGGGAGTCCCAGCAGTGAGCTGCTTAAAATTCTTTCTCTCTCCCTAGCCCTCTGTCGGCCTGCCCCACCTCCTGCGTGCATGCACATATACTCTGTCTTTAAAATAAATAAAAATAAAAACAAATAAAAAGGAAAAAAATATATATATTCTTATTGGTTCTACCTCTATAGAAAACAGATACAGTGCCCACCTTGCTTTAACCTTTTAGTCTTCTTCCTTCATTTTAATGTGTCACATGTTTCCTTAAAATATGTTGATTGAAATAATAATATTTAGTTTCACTAAGAAATGTATGTTGTATCATTCTGCAAGTATGGTACCTATTTCTCTGGGTGGATGATTACTGGTCCCAAAACACCCAGAGAGGTGTAAGTCCTTAGGGTATATTTAGTAATTTTGGAGATGAGGTACATGTATGAGAAAAGATAATACAAGGGATTTAATAATCAGGTGTTAAAGTGGCTAACCAGGTGCATAGTATCAGTTATCAGTGCTGTAGCTGTTTAATTAAGGAAGGAGAATTTAGTGGCACAATAAGGTAGGAGGATTGACTTGAGCCATAAAATTGAAATGGTTGACATTTTTTGGCAATAGGAGATTGTAGGGATTGGGATATTAAAGCTCATACCACAGGTAATGGTATGAGTCAACAAGCAGACGTAAAAATGAGATGTTACTGATATAAAGGAAGTCCAGACTTATCAGATAATCATGCTCTTATTTCCTCAGGCGATATGCACCTATATCTTGAGCATCTGTTACCTGTACAGAGATACTCCTCTGTGACTATGCAGCAGAAATATTTCATGACAGTTGTGCCTTCTAAAGGGAGTGTGATTTTAACATTTCATATGAAGGTCAAAATTCAGCAGTTTTTTTTTTTTTTTCATGGTAACCCAGCACAGAGTGATGTGATGGAAATTAACACCTTAAAATATATATGTGTGTGTGTGTATATGAGTATATGTGTGCGTGTGCATGTGCGTGTGTGTGTGTGTATAAAACACAGCCCCAACTGGACTTTTTAAAACCTCTGCTTCCTGCATCTTATGACTAAGTGTGGTTAATTAAGCCAAGATCACTTTTTCCACTCCACCCATACTTCATAAAAACCTGTTGTAATTTTTTCTTGATTTATTTGCTCTTTTGTATTTTTCTTTTGCAATTTGCTAAAACAATAATCATTTCAAAGGAAAAGACTTTCATATCAATAGGTGACCCAATGATTTACTGATCCTTTTAACACTGTGAAAAGAGAAATCCATAACCTTCTGAGGTGGCAGGGTAGGAGACGGAAAAGAAGGCCTCCTAACAGTGGTGTTCTATATTTATAGCTTTGGGCTTTTGGCTCCATAAGAGGTTTGGGGGGGGGGGGGCGGTTGGAGTGGGAGTAAATGATACTCATTTGTAAGTATCAGCCATATTCACCAAGAAAAATGAAAATTTGATTTGTGGAATCCATTAAGATATAAGCATGAATAATAACCTGAGAGTTAGCAGGGTGGGACTTTAAAAGGTACCTGAGTTTTAAAATGCATTATATTTTGCAGTTTCAAAAGTATGTGTTCCAAATGGTGAAATGCATGCCCAAATCTGGCCCATGAAATAAAACATTCAAACCAGAAACCGTATTTACTTTGGCTTCATTTTGGCCTTTTTCTCTTTTATCCATCAATGAATCAATCAATTAGCATTTTTAGGGAGTCTCCTGTGGGCCCAAGAGGGTGATGAAGAGTATGGAAGAAGCGAGGACTATATATACACGTTAAAACTAACAAAAAACTTTGGGATTCAGTCCAACTCTTTTGGGGTCAACTCTTCTCTTTCCAATTGCTTCCCAAAATATCTCCTAACTCAATAACTACTTCTTACCTAGTGTTGCCAGATTCAGCAAATATAAATACAGGACACCTGTATTTATCTGGCAACTCAACCATCCATGTAATCCTCATCATCAACACTTTCCATAGCCTTCTGCTCAAAGATAGATCACTGTAAAATATTAGCAAACACCCTGATAACTCTCAAAAATAAAGATATTGTCTGCCTATTGTTATAAACACTACATAAACTTGAAGCTAAACCAGGAGCTGACTCCATAATTTAGTGGTAAAATTCAGCAAAGTGAAGAACACTTACTTTTTTATCCTCCCCACCCCTCCCCGCCTTGTCCTTTGACCCTGTTTCTTTGAACTAACACAGATCTTTGCTTTGATGCTAATGAGAGTAAAGAAGAGATTGTAGGCACTGTCTTCTGGGAGCCATTTAAGCATCTCCAAACCAGATTCATTTCTTGCCACCTACTGCCATGCTACCCACACAGAAGTCGGTGCTTAAAGAGATTATTCCCAATAGGAGAGAAAGTGCTGGAGTCTTTTCCCACTATTCATGGCAAATAGCCTACTGCCCAGCTCCCTGGCATTCTGGCCCATGGATGGTTACAATCCCAGACTGTGGCAAAAGCACTGCTCTTTTTTTATAGAAAATCTCAGGGCTCTTGGAATATTGATTGCTTGGGGCTCTAACTTAGTCTTAACCCAAATTTTCAGAAATTTGTATTTCTATAGAGGTAAAACCATACATTTAGGAATCAGAATATAATTTTTATTATCTCACAATGTCCACCTCTCTTTCTTTCTCCCCCCCCCCGTCTCTCTCATCTCTCTCTCTCTCTCTCTCTCTCTCTCTTCTGAATCTTTGTCTTCTCCTCCACTCCTGCTTCTGAAAGTGCTGGCCAGCTGGGACCTGCTTAGAAAATGAAAATATTCATTCACCCAGTCATTCTGCCACAGCTGTGGGGAACCTCTGCTGCCAGCCCCAATACCAAGGCCAGGGAAGTCTAGAGTTTCGCTGAAGTTTGCAAAGCTTTCAGTACATGTAGGCCAAGCCATGATTTCAGATGGAAATCGTGTGATATGTGGTCATTTTGCCCCCAAACCATGCAAAGCCTGGAAACGTAGTGGATGTTTAAGCTTGCATTAGACTTGGAGGGAGCGTAGAGTATGATCTACAGGCACAGTGGTGATGGGGAAATCCAGGTGTGTTGGACACCCCAGCAGTGGCTTGCCAAACCTTTCTACTGAAGATGACATTTACCATCTGCTTCCAAATAGCATGGCTGTATGTGTTTAAGATTTTTTTTTCCCTAGAAGGAACCCTCATCTCCTGGAATCAGTGTCTTTATTCACTCTTCAATTGCACAGAATTGGCTTTGGAGAACAGCAATTTCCAAGAGAATGTCGTGCTGACTTAGCAATACCAAGGGTTTTTGCATGGTGTTTCTAGCCACATGGAGCATGTGGAGACTAAGATACTGGCCAAAGCTATGCTAGAGAAAAAAAAAAAAAACAACCCCAGTGTTCTTCTAGGTTGCTGAGAATTTAATGGACCACTTGTGTCATCACTCAATAATCAGATTCAACATTTAATGTCCTTAGATGGTGATATTAGGACAATAGTCTTAAGTATTAGTGGTCATTTGAAATAGGAGTTCCCATTCCAAAAAATGGGGTTAGGCAGTTTTCTCAGTTCCTTAATGACACGCTCAGTTCATCACCCAATAAGTGATGTCAGGGCTCCAAAGTTAAAACTTGCTTTTGAGCTCAGCAATGCATCTAGAGTTTCAAAGTCAAGGTAGTCAGAGGTGTTGTTGAATGTGTGAGCACCAATCAGGATTGCTCCTTTCCTATGTCTTCTGAATATGAACAGTGAGCAAAAATTTATATCCCATTTACTCCTTTAAGGGAAGCCCCTCATTCCATGCAGATGAGACTAACAGCACTGGAGACTCTTCCAAGGGAACATGGAATTCCCTAAATATTTAAGACAATTTTTGTTTGTGTCCTTCCTGAAACGCAGCATATAAGTACTTGCAAAATTACCTTGGATTTTATAGAGGTGGGGTATCTTGATTTCCAGATGTCCCAAATCATATGGTTGAAAACCTTTATTACAGACTATTTTGGTTAATTTGGGGCGTTGTCCCTGATGACTTCCTATGTCAGAGGTTTGAGAAACACAAAGACTCAGGGGATAGAGACTGTTATTGTAAGAGGTGGTGGTTTGTGATGGGATCCCAGGCCTGGGTGTGGTTTTTCAAGTACTACCTCTAGACAGCAATGAGGTGCCAGGCTGAAACTAGCATGAGGACTGGCACTGTAGCATGAACAAAACAGAATACTTCAGTGTTTGTGTTTTCAATGACCCGGCTACTTTCCTTCTCCTTCCTTTCCTTCTTAATTCACCAAGATTCCTGACTTCCCTGTGAGAAAGACCTTTTCATCCTTCCTGGTAGAGACAGAACCTTGTTGGTAGACAAGGACGTGATAACGAGATATAACTGGAGAAAGAAAGCATCTGTCTCTTGTATGACTACCAGGTCACAGATTTGTAGGTACTTTACACATGTGTATTCACGCAGTTTTCCTAAAAATGTGAGAGACAGGCTTTCTGGCTGCAACTTTGAGCCGCAAGTTGACTAGGCCAGTTTGCACAGTGGGCAAAAAAGTGAGATTGGGTTTCAAATCCAGGTCCCTTTACCAAGGCTATCTATCTACCCTTCTGTGGAATTATACCTAAGTGCAATTTAATTGACAATTTAAGATTGCTGAAGTGGCACTTTTACAAATTCTAACTTAAAGGGCTATGTGTACATTTTTTCATAACTGCCAATTTATTGCTTCATTTTGCCATTTCTTTCTAAAGGAAATAATTTTAAAGTTGCTAGAGAGACGAGAAACAAAGGACTTGAAAGCAATCTTTAAATAAGTCCAGAAAATAAACTCTCATCGTGGAGTGGGAGGAGGGGGGAAGAAAGTTCATGTGACTGGTAAGCCATTACTCTTTCCTATATGCTAAGGGTGATAATGGTGATCAGAAGGACCCATACTGGAGTGATCACCATACGTCAGGCAGTCTGCTCTGTTTTCTATGTGCATTGTCTCACTTTCACAGCAACCTTATGGGATACCTACCATTAATTAAGAGAGGTCAGTTTATCCATGGGCATGTGGGTCTGTCTGAATCCATGTTTTCACCCTTTCAGCACTGCATACTGGATTATGCTCTTTCCACTTGAATGACACAAATAAAATACTGCTTAATTTATCAATGGTATATGATTTCCGAAGAGATCTCCTTGAATACCTATTAATTTTCATATATTGTGGCAGGACCATCAAAATCTGCAGAGGCAATCATATGCCTTGACCTTAAGGGTTGCCGGGTCTTTAAAAAAAAATACATGTTAAAAGAAAATCAGCTGTTGGGGTTAGAATGAGCTAACTCATACTAACCTATCCTTTTGGCTGTTCTTTTATTAATTTATATATATATATATATATATATATATATATATATATATATATATATTAATGTAGGCTGAATATGTGGGCTTTTGTTTGTTTTTTGTTTTTAATTTTTGTATGCTGATGTCTTCATTTTTAATAGTGATACAGAGAGGAGACCATTGAGGGGCAATAGGGATATATATTTGGGGAAGCAGGGATGAGAAAATATAATGGTCAGTAAAGTGTTGGCAGAAGGATTTTTTTCCTTGTCTCCAAGCATGAATTAAATTAAGAGAACATAAACCCACACACTCAAAGTATAAAATTTCAAATTTAGAAGTGGAAGGCAAAAGAAATTGAATTTCTGAAAACTGCTATGTTATGTCTACTTTAAATATATGCTTTGCCACCCTGTCAATACTTTTCCCAGGTTGATAGTATTTTACTCCTTTTGTAATCCCAAGTATCGAGGGTCAAGTAACTTGCCTAATGTCATATTGCTAGTGAGATATCTCAGATGCAAAAGCATGATCTTTACAGTTATAAAAGCCATGATCTGCTTAGTACTTCATGCTGCCAGTCATGTTCCAGCAAACATTTTAAAGTGTGTCCTATATGTAAAAGGTCATGTGTAAAGTGCTGGGTTTTGGAGGAAATTGCCTATCATCAGAAAAAACATTATAAAATAAAGTTGCTGATCTGTTTGCGATATTTGAGCGTTCATTTGTTGAGGGAAGGGGGGCTGTAAATAAACGACCTTGGGCGAGAACTTTTATATCTCTAGGGCTGTGATTCTGATCTGGGATCAGGAATCCGGTGTTGATGCTGGAAAGAACAGTGGTTTAAACAACAGAAGTTTCTTTCCTCTCAAAAGAAAGCAGCTTGGGCCGGGGGGCTGGGGGGGCAGTCTAGAGATCAGATCCTATGGTCGAGTCCTTAGAAACCCCAGGACTTTTGTCTGTCTGCTCATTATTAATCAAGAGGTTTCCATAATTAAGTTCATCTCACATTCCAAGGTGTCACCGGAGTTCTAGCCTTTGGGTCTTCACTCTAGGTGGGAAATAAAAGGAAGTTAGAGAAGGGTGAAAGGGCAAATGCGAACACTCTACCCCCCCTTTTAGGGGCTTTCTCAGACGTCTCACACACAAACTTCAAATTACGTCTTATTGATCACCCTTAGCAACAAGGGATTTTGCAAAGAAAGTCTTTTGGCTGGGCACATTGCCACGCAGATTAAATTTGAGATTCTATTACTAAGAAAGAATGGGATAATGGATATTGGATAAGCTACTTGAAGTATTAACCACAATTATCTAATCAGGTACTCACTCCCAGTGGCATGGCTTCCAATATAAATTCATTAAAATAACATCCTCATTGCCATGTGTGGTCTGGGATCATTAACAAATAATTGGATCAGCTGCCCACTCAAGGGAGAAGCCATGGAACAGTAGGATTTGGAGAGAATGTGTTTGAAACCATGCAGTCTGAGGACTGTCACTGTGGATTGGGTAAAGAAGGAATGACTCACAAATGTTAATAGAGCTTAGTCATTGTCCTTCTGGATCTGTGTAAACCATGTAGGAATCCAGCAGGAGAAAGACGGCATGTGAAGCTGCGTTCCCCATTGGCTCCAAACCAGATAGAGAGTCCCCACCCAGTCATCCTGATAGCTCTTTTTCAAGTACTGCATCTAAAAATATTGATTTTATTATGAACAAATAATCACGTGATCAAGGGACTAGAAGGAACCCCGGATAATTTTCTAGTAGATGTAGGACTACATCTCTAGCCACCCCAGATAGCTTTTGAAAGTAGGTGTTCAGTCAATCAGCTTCCAAACTTGAAGCGTTTGGACTTATTAAACGATTTAAGAGTTTTATCCATCTACCCTTGAGTTAGTTTTAACAACCCCAGAGACTTTCTGTCTTTCTCGTTCCCGACTCCTACTTCCTTCCAAGGTTTGTGACAGTCTAGCTAGAGGCAGAGGCGTGGCTTGAATTTCCATCATGCAGCCTTCCCTCCAATCAGCCATGTCATGGTGGAATTTTTATTGGTCATAAATTTTTTTACTGGCTAGATTAATGTGATTGAAAGCATCACACCCAGTAAATACCGTCTGCTATTTGCTTTAGCAATACCTGTGGAAAAGGGCAGCTTGGGACCCAGGCACCGTGGAGCTGGTGAAACCATTGGCTGTGCAAAAACGCGTTGGGGGCCCCTTTGACTGATGACCAGAAGTTGCTCTTAGAGGGAGGTCCACCCAGCAAGAGGCTCCATTGGTGCATGCCACTGCCATGTGTAGCCATGATTCACTTCACTGACTATCAAAGCTTTCTACAACTTTGCTTGCTGACTTTTGACCAGAGGTTCCCTTTCAACACGAGGAAAATCTGCCTAGAGAGAGAAAGAGAGAAAGCACATTACGGGGAAATAAATGGCAGCGTGTTTCTGGAGGTCTTGGTTTTTATTGCCTGAGGAGCTTCGGCTTGAGCCTGCCCTGCGGCGTTGCCCAGTGGATGTGTATTGTGGCATTTTATGGAGCATGGTTTATATCAGCATGGATTATTATAACAACAACAAGGGGGATATTCAATAAAACCTTGTTTGATGGCAAATGCTCCCACACAAAACACCTCTCCCAGGCCAAAGAAACGAGTGGAGTGTTTATAAAAGCACTACCCTCGGAAATCTGCTTTCACAGAAAACCGCCTTCTGAAACAGGTTTTGAAAGAAGGTGTGTGATCTGGGAGTCTAGGCTCCCCATCTGTTTTCTCCCCTCTGACCCTTGGTTGTTTGACTACATGGTCATGACCCTATATTGAGTGGGGTAGATGGTCTGTAAAGATGTTCGTGCAGCTTCGCCTTCGTGCCTCCCAGCAGAGCCTGAAGCCCTCCTGCTCCCTCCTTCCTGGAAGAAATGCCAGAATTTCACTTCAAAAAAAAAAAAAAGTTAGAAAAGAGAAACACAAACAGCAAATGTGCCAGATTGCTAAGGGGATCAAGGATTGAAATATAGCCTCAAAAGTTGCATGTACATAGAGAAACCCCAAAACTTTCCCTAAACCCAACCTGGAACATTTATCTGCCTGACTCCCTTTAGTCTCAGGCCAGTTTTTAACCATTAGATGACTTAAAATTATGATGCTGGCAATGGCTAGGTTAGATGGTAGCTGGGGGGAATTTTTTTTTTTTTTAATTCAGTTCCTTGTGTAGGTGGGGTTGGCAAGGCTGTGATAACCGTTTGGTGCCAACTCCAAAGAACCAGAATGCCTTTTCTGGGCTGGAGTCCTGTGGATCAGGGTTTGGAGATGCAAGTTGGGAAGAGAAAGAGAACCCAAAAAGGGGGATGATGTGGAAAGTCTGAAAGGGTGGTGAAGGAAGGTGTAGGGGAGGGAAAAAAAAGACAGACCTCCCGAAAGATACAAGAAAAAGAGAGAGGAAGGGATTTATAAAATAGGAGGAATGAAGGGAGGAAGGAAATGATAAGGGAGAAAAATCAGGAACAAGTCGCTGGAAAATAGATCTGCAAATCAAAAACATCTTTCTCTGGAAATCACGAGGTTGATTCCAGAAGAGTTCCTGATGCTTTTGAAATCTCCGGCTCCTATTTTCCCCTCAGACCCCCTTCTTCCTTGTCAGGGACCAGGCCCCATGTAGCACCGGAGACCAGGTGAGCTTGTGTTTGGGAACGGCACACGCCAGGCAACGATCATGTGAATTTCCAGTGTATCGATAGGGGGAGAGAGGGCCTTGATGAATAACAGAAACAGCCTTTTACATGAAACCCCATCCAGTCCACGACCAGCCAGTGGCTCTAATCTCAGCCGAATGTGCAGTGTTTATTTTTCCAAGAATGGGGCCTTCTATGACTCACGGTACTCAGATGCTACTTACTAATGGACCCTTGTCCAAGTCAAGAATGTGACACACGGCGAGACACGCAGCTTAACAATCACAAACAACAGAACAGTTAATGGGGGGTGAAGCTTCGGTGACATGTGTCACACCAAAGGGCCGACTCCTCATGCTCCCTGAGGCCACAAATGGAGGGTCTCTGGATTGTGTAATAATGATAAAATATTGCCATCTGTTGGCATCCTGTGTAAGCAGGCTCTGACATACATAACGTTGATGTTTTTCCAGACTGCCTCTCACATGTCTCCAGGGAGGGGATATGTGAAAAGCTCTGAGAAAAGAGCAGAACATGGTAGCCTGACCTTATAGGAAGAAAAAAAAAATAGCATTCTGAAAGTTCGAACCTGGAGGAGAACAGACTGCTGGACATTGGTCTAACCTCTTACTTCAAGGGATGGCAGCAGCTAAACCCACCAGAGGTTGCCGGCACCCAACTAGATGGATCATACGATTATGCTTCAGATGTGTTGTCAGATGATTTGGGGACACATGTGCTTCTCTTCCTGGTAGGTTTAGGGCATCTTAAAACCAGGGAGACTTTGATTTATTGCCAGAGAGTTAAAGGCAAGGATGTTTGAACTGTAAAAATCATACATATTATGGGCAAAGGGGGTAAATTGCAATAATTTAAAATACCTCCCCTATAATCATCCATAAATTCTGGATAAATAGGACATAGTTGCTTTTATTTTATTTTATTTTTTTGGACAAACTTGCAAAATATACACAGAAATTGGTTGGAAAAAAAAAAAGTAGACACTGGAAAGCAGTATAATAATCATGTGATGCTTTAGAAGTCTCCAGAAGTATTTGTCAGACCTACTAACCTAGAATTTGGATTATTTTGTCCATTCAGAGACATTACAATGCACTGAGATCTCTACATAAAGCTGGGGTCCTTGAGAGGCAGCAGCTTCAGAAGGTGAAGGAATAGTGAATAAATGAAACTTGCAATACAGGGACTCTTATCTATATTTGCCAGGCTCTGGCTGAAACAAACAAACAAACAAAACCCTGACAAAACCCTACATACCACAAATCCTAAGAATTTCACAAGTTTAAAGTTTAAATTTACCTTATTTTCATATTTCAGGAACCCCCAAACCAAAAAAATTTATGGAAAAACTGTTATCAGGGTCAGTGGCCACTGATGTAGTACCACTGTGGTGTGTCCCAGCAGTGAACCCAAAATTGTTCTAGAATGACTTACCCACAAATCACCCCACAAGGAAGTCACAGAAAAGAGCAAATGAGAGAGAAATCAGAGTCCCACCAAAAAACTCTCAATATTATATTATTGAAACACATGGGGAAAAATAAAACCAAAAACCTAATCAAAAACGAACTAGGGGTGGTGGAAGGGGAGGAGGGCGGGGGGTGGGAGTGAATGGGTGACGGGCACTGGGGGTTAGTCTGTATGTTAGTAAATTGAACACCAATAAAAAATTAAAAAAAAAAAAAAAAACCTCCTCCATGAGCAATGCTTAAAAAATAGTGGTGTGGAATTTTCTAGAACTGATGGATATGTGCTACTCAGATGCAAAAACCAGAAGTTTAAAAATATAACCAAAAATTAATCTATGTTTAGACACCTTGTAGTGACTAAGGAACACCAAAGGCAAATAAGTGTAAGTTTTCCAGGCAGAGTGCAAAGAAATTCATCTACACATGAATAGCCATTAAAAGCCCCACAACACATGAGCAAAATTCAAAAGTGAGGATTTCTTTAATCTCTCTAGATTTACGGTGCTTCTCGTAGAGGCAATATTCAACGCATCGGGTTGTTTTCCACTTGTTCAAAAGAAATATAAAATCTGAATACATATGAGAATGTATGGCATGGTCATAAAAATGTATACACAACCGTGATACTAACCTCACACTACCTAAATTCTACCCACTTTGGTTCATTCCTATGCAGTCACTGAGCTACAGTGGTTCTCACCATTTCAAATCACACACACCACACAAAGATAAAGAGGAATATGTGAATCCTCACTTGTATAACAGCAATACAGTTTGCATCCAAAGTGAGCGTCAACAAAATGTAAATAAGGATTTGTGGACACAGAGCATGTTTTCATAATAAGACACATATACACTGAAATAATTTTTCCCTTTTTGTTGTTCTAGAGATCCTACTTTTCTAAGGATCTTATTCACCCAGCCATTTACTTCCGAGCAGAATCTTCTACCTCAAGCTGTTTCCTTCCTTCCTTTTTTTAAAAAAAATATTTTATTTATTTATTTGAGAGAGACAGAGAGCACACATGCAGGGGGAGGGGCCAAGGGAGAGAGAATCTCCAGCAGACTCTGCACTGAGTGCAGAGCTAGGACATGGGACTCGATCCAAGGACCCCAAGGTCATGACCTGAGCTGAAACCAAGAGTCCAACACCTAATGGGCTGAGCCACCCAGGCTCCCCCTTTCTTTCTTTTTTTTTTTTTTTCCTGTTGATCTAGGGAGGCTTTGGAGACTGTCAGGATGAAGGTGCCTTCATTACCACCAGCCAAGAAAAGTAATTTTGTTGAAATGTCTTTCTAGAATTAGCACATACTGATGTTGTTGCTCCAGGCCTGAGCCTATGAGTATGATGTTACATCATACTCTTTTTTTCCTGCAATATGTGGTTCATTATCCTGTAGGAATTTTTTACTCTTAAAAATTTGCATGCACACATCCTAGGCCTGTAGATTGAAGATCTAACCATTCCAGTCCCTGCTAAACAACATGAGAGGGCTTTAAGCGTATTGTTTTCATGACTGTATTTTCCCCTCAGTTTTATTTAAAACTTTATTTTCCCCAGTTTTATATAAAACTGGGCCACTAAGTTTGGCTTCCCTCACATGATAAACACTATTGCATTTATTCTCACTTCTTAATACCCACCACTTTCTTACAGCCCAGATTGAATTGTGTACGATTTTGGTGAAAAGGCAGTCTCAGACACATTGCAGTATTCCCAACAGAGCCAGCTAGTTTGGTTGCTTGAGTTATGATCCAGGTTCTGACTTGATTTTTCCTTTTCCATCAAAGACTTATCCCAGTCTTCCTTTCTTTCTTTGGAAATGACAGACTAAATGTGGCTTTTACAAACCTCGTATATTCCAGATCATTTAACTTAGGTAGCTTGAGCATGACCCTGAGGAGTATAGAATTTGAAGTTCAATTCTTCCACGGGTTGTTTTAGTGCTCTCTGCTTTGTGGTTAAATAATATATCCCCAGATCTTCTATTAAAAAGTGGTAAGACTATCAAAGAGAAAGGACAGTTGGACTACATATCTGGAGTTTAGAGATGTCTCGACATAGTTGACACCTCCCATTTTGGTTGGTTGACACCATAGTGGTTGACACCACTCGCACATTTTGGCCCCTGGATGGCTGAATATTATGAAAGCCCATCTCATTATTTTATGGCTACGGCTCTAAATCTTTATTTTTTATCTTATTTTTTTAAGAAAAACAACCAAACAAACAAAAACAAAGTTTAAATGACATCACTACGCCGCATGAGAAATAAAATTTCTCGCATGTGTACTTTGATACACAGTGACTGTTTTGTAATGTCTGAGCACAAAACTTGCAGCAAAATTGGAAGAATATTGGAAATTATAAACTGTAAGCATCATTTGGCCATGTTGGACTGTGGCCTCAGAGTTTGTAAGGTGATTTGGTTTCACTTCTCGAATGTACTTAGATTTTAGTTGAACGAAGAGCTGTGTTTGCACAACAGCATCTTCGCAATCCATTGTGCCTCCAACGTCTATCAGTTCATCACCAGCACACCTAGGATCTTTAACATTTAGTGGATTTAAAAGAGAAAAAGACCACTCCTGTAGGTGCCAACAATGTTCTAATCAGGGCTCGTGGTTGGTATCGCCTTCCTAAACGGAGGCTGCGCTCAGAATGTTTGTTCTGCTACAATTAATCACATGCTTTTCAAATGTCAACATAATTTTCATGGTCGGCTAACACGTAGTATTCATAATAGAGAAAAATAATAGAGTTACCATTAAAAATTGATCTGTCACTGTTCATTTTAAAATCGTTGGTTCTGCCTGAATAAACTGTATGGAATTTTAAAAGTTTCCATCCTGTGTATCCCTGCACGCTTGCTTGGAAAGTTTACCTGGCTTTCTGCATTCAGCCCACGCTTCTCCATTATGCAGTGCGATACTTGAATGAAAATATGATGAAGGAAATCTAGTAGCTCGATTCTTTCCGAAAGTCCTATCTTCGTGTCCAGGTGCCATGCGCATGTAGGCGATCTCAGTCTGTGCCATTTGTTGATATTTGAAATATGAGTGACTCTTGATGAAAGACAACAGAGCTTTATGAATCTGGGGGTGTTCCTAAACTTTCCAGAAATAAGGATTTCTGATAGAGGGACAATTGACGCTTATATTCAAGAATATTTTCTAAAAGGGGGTTCCATGAACTAATAAACATGTGTTCGGGTGTCTTTACTACAAGCTTTGAGCCAGTTTCTTTTTTATGAAAATAAATGCGGCTATACTTAGAGAATTCCTCAAAGAAACTACTTTCTTCCTTGGGCTACAGTGTAAACCACCCAAAGGCTAAGCTGTTATTTGTCACATAACTTTACATTATAGATATGGCATGGTCTGTGAGGTTCCTTTAAGAAGAAACCAATAATTTGTGATCATTATGATCCAAGTTCTCTCATGAGTTTTAGATTTCCGCATTCCTAAATAATTATGTAGATGAGGCCCAAACATGAGATCTGCACAATCCATTTTACTTCTGAAAAGAAAGTGAAAGAGAACAAAGACATAGAAGAGAACCTAAATATGTGGCTGACTGATTATTTTTTATATTTCAGTTATTATATATTGTATGTAGAGTATCACATATATTTCACCATATATATGGTTTCACATATAATGGCTATACCAGTACATTAGCACATTTTGGCCCCTAGTACCCTTTACCACTTTATTTTTTTTTTAAATTTAAATTCCATTAATTAACATACAGCGTATTATTAGTTTCAGAGGTAGCATTCAGTGATTCATCAGTTGTGTATAACACCCAGTGCTCATTACATCACAAGTCCTCCTTAACGCCCATCACCCAGTACCCCGTCTTCTCACCCCCCTCCTCTCCAGTGACCCTCAGTTTGTTTCCTATGATTAAGAGTCTCTTATGGTTTGCCTCCCTCTCTGATTATGTCTTGTTTTATTTTTCCCTCCTTTACTCCACGTTCCTCTGTTTTGTTTCTTAGACTCCACATATAAGTGAGATCATATAATAATTGTCTTTCTCTGATTGACTTATTTCACTTAGCATAATACCCTCTGGTTCCATCCACATCGTTGCAAATGGTAAAATTTCATTTTTTGATGACTGAGTAGTATTCCATGTATACACACACACACACATTTTCATCCATCTTATTTATTTATTTTGGAAAAATCTGAGAAAAGTCATATATGGAGATTTTGACAGTCATTCTTATGAACAGACAAATGAAGTGAGCATCAGAGGACATTGTGTTTCAGCTATTGCAACCCAGAGCAAGTGCTTGAAATGTTAATTTCACCCACCCACTCCCTCTTCCCTGATTTTATCCCCTCTTCTTGCTGGAATGGTCTGAATCTGGTTAAATCTGTAGCATATTTTCTGAAGAATCCTGTCTGGCCCATGCAGAAGTTAAAGCTATGTCTATTCAGACACAACAATCCCTTCCTCTCCAGTGGATTAGCCCAACCTCAGCCAATAACAATAAAACTCTCCTTGAGATAAATTTCCCACAAAATTTGTCACAGATTGTCGTTTAGACACATTACTTATAACTTAAAAAATAACTAGCTGCCGGGGCGCCTGGCTGGCTCAGTCAGTAGAGCATGTGGCTCTTGATCTTGGGAGTTTGAGACCCATGTTGATCTTAGATATTACTTAAGGAAACAAAAAAAAAATAATAACAACTGGCTCCTAAATTCCAGACTTTCAGGGATGGCAATGAAATTCAACAAAATTATTTCTTTTAAGATTTATTTTAAAAGTTGGGTTCTCTTAGATTAGCCTAATTCCCTTTAAGATGATGGTCTGCAGCCACCTTGTTTTAGCAGAACAAATTAGATGGATCCTCTCAAGAGCCACCCTTGGCTGGGTGAGGAGTGACCAACCATCAAAATTTTCTGCATTTCACATTTTCCAAAGAAGTAGAGTGAATAAAATTATGAATCTGAAATCGTGGCTATCGCATTTGATAGAGAAAAGCTAAGTAAGGGTTAAAAATATTGCCTCCATCCATGAATGAGGATGGACAGCAGTTTACAAATATGCATCTGAACTGTTTCATACTGAGTGCTTGGGACCTTCAATCTTTCAAAGACCTTGTTAAACTGATAAGGGGAAAATATTTATTGATTCCAAAATATTAAAATTATAAAAATCAAAAATTTTAATGATGTTGAAAGCTAAATTATAGAAATCCTTTAGTTACACTAACATGTGGAATGTTGGACATTTTATTTTCTTTTACATTATATAGGTTGTAATCTCAAAAGTCTAAGTACCTGAGGCCTAAGAAGATCTTAAAACCACCCTGATCAAAAGCACCTGGAAAAGCTTTAAATCCAGATTCCTAGGCCCCATTCCAGACCCTAAGACTCACACCTTCCAAAGTATGAACCAGGAATTTGTATTTTAAAAGCTCCCCAAAACAATTCTGATGAGTAGCCCTGTGTAATTGGATCAAATTTGATTCTTTGCCAGATCCTGTGATAAGAACAGAATCTTATGCTTGTGTCTCATGTACTTAACAACTGTCTTCAAAATGTACCAATTGGCAATATTTATCTAAATTATAAATTCATGTCCTTCTCTGACTCAGACATACCAGTTATGAGAATTTATCTTATATATTTACCTAGATGGAAACATATTTTTATTACAAATAATCGGGAACCATCCAAGGATATGTCTACTACTAGGAACTAGCTGAATTAACAGTTGGACGTAACATACTCTAGAGCTGTAAGAAGGAACAAACACTTTGTGTCCCAATTTGGAAAAATACCCAAGATATAGTGTTAATGAAAAACAGAAAGGCCAAGTACAGAACATATTACATATTACCATCTGTATCAGAAAGAGAGGAAAGAAAAGCCTAACATCTTTTTGCCCTTTTTGTGTGAATTTTCTAAAATTGGGACACCTGAGTGTCTCAGTTAGTTATGTGTCTGACTCTTGATCTCAGCTCAGGTCTTGATCTCAGGCTCATGAGTTCAAGCACCGTGTTGGCTCCCCACCAAGCTTGGAGCCTACTTAAAAAAAAAATTGGAGTATAATTCATGTACAATATCCTATTAGTTTCAGGTGTACAACATAGTAATTCAACATTATATACATTACAAAATTATCACCATAACAAGTCTCGTGACCATTTGTCAGAGATTAACTATTTTAGATACCTCATGTTATTAAAATCATGCAGTCCTTCTATGATTGGCTTATTTCACTTTTCATCATGTTTTTTTTTTTCATCATGTTCTCAAGGTTTATCCATGCTGTTGTATATCGCAGGATTCCCTTCTCATTGAAGGATGAGTAATATTCCATTGCATGTATATATCACATTTTCTTTATTCATGAACATTTAGGGTGTTCCCACATTTTTGCTATTGTAATAATGCTCCAATGGACATGAGAGTGCGAATGTGTCTTCAGGATTCAGGTTTCAGCTCTTTTGGGTCAAGATCCAGAAGTAGGATCTCTAGAGTATATGGTAGTTCTATTTTTAATTTTTTGAGGAACCTCCATACTTTTTTCCATAATGTCTGTACCAATTTCCATTCCTACCAATATCACACGGGTTTCAACATCCTCATTGACATTTGTCTTTTGTTTTGTTTTAATAATTAGCCATTCCAATAAGAGTGCAGTGATAGGGACAGGAGGCAGGAGAAAATGAGGACTTGCTAATCAGTGGGTATAAAATTTCATTTATGCAAGATGGTTATGTTCTAGAGATTTGCTGTACAATATTGTACACTTAAAAGTTGCTAAGGGGATAGATTTAAATATTCTTATCACTATAAAATAAAAAGTGAACAAAATCGTGTCTTTATATTTGCTTCTACTCCTCTAAAAAGAAGTAGAAATATATACACACAAAAAAAAAAACTAGTAAATATGCTTGCAAATGAGATGAGAAAGTTAAGGACTGTGGAACTGGTAAACGTGGATAGGGCAGGAGTGAGATATTTTGTGTATGTTTATTGTTAGTAGTAAGCCATATAAAACATATATATAATATATTTTAAAATAATTTAAAATGCAAAATAATTTTGTTTTATCTTATGTTAGGAATTAAATGTTCTATCACTTCTAGATGAAAATTTGTAATTGTAATGAAATTTCTTGATGACACATCCATACAATGAGAATTAAAACTTACTAGAGTTGCTTAAGAAAGACATCAAGTAAAAACAAAAATAAAAACAAAAACAAAAACAAAAACAAACAAACAAAAAAAAGAAAGACATCAAGTAAACCCAAATATTTAGGACACATGCCCAGCCAGAGGATATAATGATCTGCCATCAGTCTTGGTTTGAAAGCTAAGTGCTTTCTAAATTCCCTGCAATGACTTATTTTCTTCACCAGAGTTTACTCTTGGATATTTTCTTGCCAAAAGGCTCTCATCTTAAATCCAATAGTCTTGAGGCAGAACATGGCAGCCTCTGCCCCATTCAAGTATGTTTTTAATGCAATAACAAAGAAAAGGATAAATCCATTTGAAATTCAAAATTCTGGGGAAAATCTGGAGGTGGGTGGATAGCAGTTAGCCAGCTTTGACACAGAGCCAGAATCCCCAAGAGGGCACACCCTGATTATCTTTTCTTAGTCCCAGTGTGTTTGGGGCAAATACAGAAGTGTGTGTGTGTGTGTGTGTGTAATAATACTGGAGAAAACTGGATAGTGTGTGGAGTTAGAGCTTTTCTCTCATGAGGTTTTGATGAGAGATAATACAGATTTTCATAGTAAGATACTTCTTAAATATGACTTCATTCTTACCTAACATGCCAAAAGAATATTTCTGAGTGGTAAGCATAGGGGGATTTCCAATTATCCACTGGACCTTCTCACAGCACCATGCTGAAGCTTGTAGAGGGGAAGGCAAGTATCCTAAGGGTTCCACCTACGCTCATGTTCCCAAAATACCACCTGCACCTCCAGCGAGCATGGCTCCCTTGCTGCAGGCTTTGGATTATTTTCCCAAAATAAAAGACACCCAACCCTTCATGGAATTTTTAGTCATTTCATTCCTAGGAGGATGATTCACCAGGAGAGAATTAGGTAAACATATAGGAAAAAAAAAAAAAAAAAAAAAGACCTGTTGCAAATATGCAGATGTTCCTAGGTGTCATCTTGATAACCAAACTAGTACTGAAGTACCTTTGAATGACTGTTATACTCCCTGTCTCATTGCCGACTGAACTTGTAGCAGCCATTTAACTTCGTATGTTCATTTTCTGGATTACTGAAGCAATAGCTTGACCCTGCAAGCAGGCTTATGTGTGAATATGTGACATTTACCCCTCAGAGCTGGAACTGGATTTCAATCCAGGTAGCAAAAGTAAATGCGTTTGCAGCACAGCCTCGCCATTGAAAATGTAAAGCAAAGATCTGTCCTTACTGGCCTCTGAAAGATCTAACACATAATCTCTTTGAGATTCTGTTTCCTTATCTTCAAGTCCTGACATAATGAAGTCTAGGGACTGTAGGTGTTCATATGGCACCATACATGAAGGCAGTTCGCATCTATTTATTTGACCTTTATGATATTATACATCATATGCCATTACTCATTATTAATAATAACCATCATCATCGTCATCTTCATCATCATCATTTTAACTGTGAAGGACTTTTAATGTATTTAATTCAAGTTTATTTTTTCATGGAAGAGGAAACTGACATCCAAGAGGTGTGGGGATTGCTTGGGTCAGTCTTCTAACTAATGGCAAAATAGTAGTATCTAGATCATAGACTTACTAATTCCAGTCTAGAGTTCTTTGTGCCACATCATGTGACCTTACCATCATCATGGAGAATCACTCTAAGTTCTTAAAAAATATATATATATATATAAATTTATATACACTCATTTATATATGTGTGTGTATGCACACATACATATATATACATATATATTTGCACAGAAAATGAAAAAATTCTATTCAATTTCTGAATGACCTTTTATTTTTTGTAATTTTATATTTTATTAATTTTCTTACAATAAGCAATAGTCATTTTATAAGCACTTACCAACAAAAAATAAACTTGTGTTGGTATTACCTCACCCTGTAGCTGTTTGCAAATTTCTTGAAAACAGAGAACAAATTAAGGAAGAAGATATAAAAGTACAATTACGCTAGACTTGTAGGCCAAGGAGATGAAGGGCTTTCCTGATTTGTTTTGTTTGTTTTTGTTTTACGCTATTCCTTCCAGTCACACATCTTCCTGGGTAACATTCTTGGAGAAAAAAAGAGCGAGAGAAAAATTTTGCCTTATTGCTTGTTCAGTCCAGCTCATTTCTAGTTGGATTTTAACTGGGCATATGGTAGGCATTAAAACACTTGTTGAAATGTACTCCTTTTGTTAGCATGCTCTAAATCAGAGGGAGTCCAATCACTAACCTTTTCAGATGTGTTCATTTTTATGACATTATGCACAGAAGATAGATCTGACAATTATTTCATCATGTCTTATTTTAGAGTAGAGATATTAAACAACACAAATAGGACATCTACTTGCCTTCATTTTTACTTTTGAGAAGGAAAGAGACTGAAAAACTAATTTATTTGAGTCCCAAACACATCAAGGCGGGTTTTAAAGAGCTGGATTCCCTTGAAGAATCAGGATGCACGAAGATAGTGGAGTCTTCCCCTAATCTGCTTAGGTGGATAACCATTCCTTCCTTGTCAAAGGTAGTTGGAGATCTTCATCTTCTGATCAAAGACCTAGATTTATATGTGAAGATGAAAGACTTCACCCTTTATGTTTAATCAGTGCTCCGCAACTTTCCGGGCTACCAGACTCTTGAAGATCTCTTTTTCTCTTAAGTCTGTGTGTGTCCATGACCATAAAAGGAAACAGTGAGAAAAATAAAGGGATGCCCTGCCCTGAGAGGGTCTGCATGTTCGGGCTCTAACATCCACTCTGTTGTTATTTAATTGGTTGATTTTCAGCAGTGTGACTTTCAGTGTATATTTATTGAGTGCACAGTGATCTCTCTGGATTTCAGCTTCTTTATCTATAGAAGGGAATAAACAAGTAAGGTTCACCTCTGTATACAGGAGATGGGGATGGCTTAGAGGGACCTAGAACTGGGACAAGTGAAAGATTTTGTTTGTGAGTTCGTGGAATGGACACCGGGCTGACTACAGATATTAGAGCAACTCTGCTCAGAACAGGTGTAAACGCTGGACTTCTAAGTAAGATTTTCTTCGATTAGGGGTTTGGCTGACAAAATAAATAATCTGGAGATCATTGTACCCTGTGAATTCTAGGTTTTTATCTCAGTTCTAAGATTCTTCTGTTCTAGTTATTATGATGGCAATTAAAGCGAACAATTGCTACATAACATAAATATTCTTATTTAAATATATAATCCAAAATATGTCCCGTAGGACATTGTGATGGTGTTTAAATTCTTCAAAGAGGAGTATCTTCTCACTTTAGCTTTTAACACCTCTAGACTATGGATGAGTCTGACAAAACAAGAGAACGTAAGTTGGTTGCCCAAGATCACATAGTAAGTTAGATTAGTGCCAGCATTAGGATCTCACTGTTTTAATTGCTGGGCAAGTTTGATTCCACCAACTTAGCTGGAAAATTAAAAGTGAGCATTTATTAACACTGTATTAAAAATTACTCTTACCAGACATGAATCTGTGGAGTCAAGACCTTCTGTGAAATTACCTCTTCTCTTTGACTCTAAAATTTACCTTAAACCAATCTTAATGGACTTCAACTTTCTTTTCCATTTTTTTTTAAAGATTCTTTAGTCTCTCTTGAGAGTCAGTTTGCTCTACAGAAGTGGCCTAAGTGCAAGGCAAATATCCCATTTAGCTTCTCAAGCTGAGACTCCCCCACTATGTATAGAGTCTGTGCATAGTTTAACAAGATTTCCACTGTAAATTTCCACAAAACCCCACAAAATATTTTGTCCCCATCTGTAATAACTCCAGGTTGTTTATAGAGGCAGGATAATCTGCAGAGTTACTCATATTTAGAAGTACTGAAAGAATGGTTGTAGAGGTAGTACATGGCTGATGTTCCCCAAGGAAAGAACTTAAGATACAACTCTTGCCCAGTTTAATCTTGGTGCCAACATACCCAGAGACTGTGTCTTTGAAATATCCCTGCCCAAGTAGTTAAAATAAATTAAGAGGTCTGCCTATTCCAGGAATGGTCCCTAAAATGACGATTTTTTTCTTCATGTCGAGTGATTATGTTTTCAAAAAGGTGCTTTTAAAAACCACCTTTTTGCTAACGAAATGCATAATCTGTCCAAAAACAAGGCTGTGGCTTAGCAGGTTGTTCTACTCGGCTTTCCAGCTGAAGGTAAACAGGATGCTTTGCTTAATTTTCCCTATTTTTCTTCATTTACAGTCATGCCATACTGTCTCCTCCCTCATAGCCTGAGGCAAATTCAGATGGAGCCACATCAATGTGGTCACACCAAGAAAAAAAATCCATTTCTCCTCCTTGAGTTTAGCACAAAATCCCAAAAGAGAAAGAGTTAAAATAAAGAAGCATACTTGTATGTGCTAGAACTTTACTTGTGGAATAATTTGGAGGAGGTGCTAATGCTGAGAATCAATTCTAGGGAAGTTAACACAGAACATAGGTTACGGAAAAATTCCAATGCGAAAAATCCAGAACAGACCATAGATGAAGTCTGAGTACCGTTTGAAAGTTGGTAGCTGATACTCATAGGAAAGAACAATTAACATAACCTTGAGATCGATTTGTGTTATAAGATTAATTTCTGACTTGGTTATGAGCATTCATGTCATAATACCTTCACTGTGCCTGATTCTTGGATATTGTATCTTGTGGAAATGCGTGTTGATAGGATGCCGATGCTTTGCTAAAGCAAAATCTATGATCATCGTCTTGTATTTAATCTTAAAAATAAGTGCATCAGCAGATACATAATTTCATATTCTTTTTTGAATTAACTATATCCCTTAGTCAAATAATATTTTTACTTATTTTTAAGCTTTTCATGTACACATGCACTAGTAGGATAAAGGGTCTTTGTTATACTGATATTTTCATTACCCTAAACATATTTTTAAAGTACTGCTTGTTATTTACCCTAATACTTAATATAAATCACAAAATTTACCAAGATAATAATGCCAACGCATGCAACTGTCTCTAGTTCTTAAATTGTAATTGCTTCGTAACTTCATCTTGCTCTTCATTTTCTTTTACTCATATTGTGCAACTTCAGCGTTCCATAGGCAGGGATTAAGCCATCAAAGTAGACGACCTCATCTTGGAGTTGTACTTTCATAGGGCTGACCACTGTTCAGATAGGACCAACACGATGCCTGTCGATCTTAAACTTGCATGCTTATTTCATGTCTAATGAATGTCTACAAACCTGTCTGTTAATAGAGTAAAAGAAAAAAAGAAGCTGCTCACAAAACTTCAAGAGGACTTTAAAGTTTTAAATTCCTGTTTAAAGTTACGCTTCTAAAAAAATAAAATAAAATAAAGTTAAGCTTCTTCTTTGTTTCCTTGGGGAAAATATTCAATGAAAAATAATAGAGAAATTTGCACAGGCAGCGGTGCTGTGGACAAATACAACCATACCCAAAAGCATTTCTGGAGATACAGAACTTATACAATGGCCACATTTCAGATGTCAGTAAGAACATTTGTCATCAGAAATAATCACTTCACGTTTAAAATTTTGTGCCTTGGGGGTTGCTCAGTGCATTAAGCTCTGAATGAAAATTGAGTAAGCCAGTGATTTGAACCCATTCAAACGAAAAAGAAAAAAAAGAAAAACACCGTGATTATTTCAACGATGGATCAAACTCTAGGCTTTAAGACCAAGTCCCTATCTTAAGCTTTCTACACAATGCTCCTATGTGGTCGACTAAATCCAAAAAAGTGTCCAGTTTCTCATAGTGCTCTAGGCATCCAGGTCTGGGTAGATTAACTTTCCATTCATGAAATGTTTCATTCAGGTGTTCAGGAATAGTGCAGGAAAAATAAATGAAAACTTAATATGTATTTGCATCGAGTCATTTTACCATCAATAACCTGGACTTTACTGGAAAATTAGAAAGACAAACTCTAAAATTGTTTATATTCTTTACAAAAATATGCTCTCCATATTTAGGAACCCTGTTCATGTAGTAAAATGAATGTATACCTTCTGTTTCCTCTACCATAAGCAGACTGAAATTTGCCTATCATGTTTAGATACATAGCAGTGTACTTTAAATATTATCCATGTTTCAGTTGTATCTTTTTAGTTGTAAGTAAAAAGCATCTCCTACAGTTACTGCCTGCAAGGGCCCATATTCTTTTGCAGTATTTCACATTATTTCCTAGGTTACCTTCCTGTGATGTATGTTTTCTGGATGAACTTTCTTTCACTCCTAATATTATAATCCATCTCTAAATTCATGTTGCCTGAGTAAGGGAATACTTTAAATATTTGTTGCTCTTGCTATTGTTCCTTTGTTCCTTTTTTTTTTTATTTTTTTTTAATTTTTTTATTTTTTTGCAGAAGGGAAAAACCAAAACTCTCAGTGTTGAGAAAAAGGATGACTTCCTTATGTTATTAGTATTGCTAGTTATAATTAGTATTAGTAGGTTTTTTTAGTATTAAGACCAACAAGCCTTTACTGTGTGTAGGATCTGAGGGGGAGGGGACTTCTACTTGCATATGAGAAAAATAGAAACTGCAAGAGGATCCCCCTAGAGAAAGGAAAAGTTTTTTTTGTTTTTGAGAAAGGAAAAGTTGAGTGTGTAACTATTTTAAAAATCTGATATTTGAATAGATGTCATATAAAATGGTTCTATCCACAAGGATGGCGAGCCATCCATCACCCCTCATTACATCATTCCAATTACACCAGTGTAGTTGATTTCACCAGGGCTCAGTTAGGTTTTTGCAAGACTTTGCTTCAGAGTGCTAGTGTGTTATTTAGTGGCACATCTGTCCACGAAAGTGCCCAGGAAACGAAATGGTGCTGCCAAGGAATGCCGTCACAAGAGTCCTCGTTCCCGCTGTTGAGGCAGTCACCTAATCCTAATCTCAGTCCTAGTATTTCACTGATGTGTGCGTGGCTTTCACGTTACTGATACCTCTCCTGCTCCTAGGATAGAGCTTAGTATATGCAGTCAAAACAGTCTTAGGCTCTTTAAAAAAAAAAAAAAAAAAAGATGAAAATAAGAACTCTCACTAATTGGAAACTATTAAGCCGGAAGAAAAAAACCAGACCACTTATCTGCAAGAGAACAGCTTCTTTAATGTTCAAAATATTTCGTATCCACCTGTGAGAACAGGGAAGCCGGAAGGATTACACAGCTTCACCCCTCTGCATTTAAGGATGGCTGAAATCAGCAGTTCTTTCCCATTCTCTTCCTTCAGTCAGAAAACCATCTTTGGCTAAATTACCATTCATTTCTCCATAATCCCCTATTTTAATTCTGTTCTCCAAAGGGGGAAAAAAATAAAACAAACCAAAACCCCATGCACATTATACTAATAAACAGATTTTTAAAAGTACTCAGTCCAAAAACAAGGCATCAGCATCATCATAATCCCTCACTTTGAATTAAATTCCGTTGAAATATTGACAGTCCCTTTTTTATTTTATTATTTTTTTTGACGGTCCCTTTATCTGAGAGTCAGATGTGGAATTATCCTACAAGTAACTCATCTGTTGCTTCCAGCACCCTGGCCTGAGGCTTTTCCTGTCTCTGCCTGCAGTCAGACCTCTACCACTGCTGCACCGGATCCTCTAGATTCATCTGGGTGTGGCCCCTGACCTCCCTGACTCCATCTCCAGGCACTGGCCAAGGACCTCGTGTTTGGGGAGTAGGGATGCATATTCCCTGCCCTTTATCTCTGGAAAGAGCAGTGGGAGCTGGTAGGCTTTCGGTTTTGAATTGCTTGTGAAAAGGGCACTGAAAAATGTAAACACGAGCAGCTGCGGGAGCCTCCTTCTGTCCAGGAAGCATTTAATTTGCTTACACTGGCCCATTGGCAGCCCAACCTGCGGAAAGTGCCTATTCTCCTTTCCGAATGTCACGGTGCCGACCGGCTGACGGTTTTTTGTCAGTCAATCCTGCCACCTAAATCACTTCTTTGTATCTGAACCCAGGGGGGAGAATAGCAGTAAGGGAATGAGCGAGGATGTGGTTATCATGAGATAATCAGAACCCTGGGGAGCTCAGATGCACCTGTGCTCTTCTGTCTTGGGCCCAGGAGGGTGATTAAGGCAGAAAGCCTGCTCCCTGTCTCCTTCACCCCATCACCCTCTGATACAGCCTGATCCACCGGCCTCTTTACCTGCATCCCCTGATAAAATCAGCTCACCTTCCACCCATGACCGCATCCCCCAAGGAGAAGTGGCAAACAGCACTGGAAGCCATAGACTGGCAAGGATTCACCCATAAGACCCCATGGCAAGGGTGGTGTCAGGTGAGGGTAAAGGCCATTGGCCGGTGTCACTGGGATTTACCCTGCCCATCACACCTGCTCCACCTGGGGCAGGCCACCTTGGGGGGGCAGAGCTGTTGGAGACCAAATCCCCTCCATCAGTGAAATCACTCCGTGGAACAGGAAAGACAAGAGCGCTCTTTATTTCCTTTGGGTCCAAACCTGTTTTGCCTCTGAGCCTTGGGTCACGAACAACTTTTATGCCAGGTGAAATGGAGTGTTTACAGGCGTGGAAAAAAAATTTAAAAAGAAGACGAAATTATTTTATTTTATTTCCCTTCTCCACACTAAATGCGTTTCATTACAGCAGACTTCTCAGGCCATATGCCAGAAATCTCACATATGAAGGAAAACTAGTTAAAATAAAACAAAACCAATCCCACCCATTTTGATTTCAACGTGGAAAAACTCTTTCCATGTGGGTCAGTTATAAAATAAAAGTTCCGAGCCACACCAAGTGAACCTGATGTGTACAGAGGATTTGGGGGGATTCACGCTCATTCCCTCCTTCCTAGGGAGGAGGTGGCCTTCTCCGCAGCTGTTCTGTCGCCAGCCCAAGTGACTTGGCTGCTGAGGTGGTCTGTATATTATGTGCAATAACTGAGCTGTGGCTTTATGCTTAAATCTGAGATATGTTTCCCCAAACACACAGACCAGTCAATGCAGTAGAAGAGCACAAGGGAAATGTGTATCCTTTAATGAATTGTGGGATTCCTTGATAATCTTTTAATCATTTCGATGCCCAGTCTGGCTGGAGAGAGGGGTCCGAAATGCAAATCGGTTGTAGGTGGATTTTTTTAAAAATGCAAATATTGGGGATCCCTGGGTGGCTCAGTGGTTTGGCACCTTCCTTTGGCCCAGGGCATGATCCTGGGGTCTGGGGATCGTGTCCCACATCAGGCTCCCTGCATGGAGCCTGCTTCTCCCTCTGCCTGTGTCTCTGCCACTATCTCTCTCTCTCTCATGAATAAAAAAATAAAATCTTTAAAAAATAAATAATAATTAATAATAATAATAATAATAATAATAATAATGAATGCAAATATCATCTGGGAGGAGTGAGAGGGTCTTAGAAAGTGGTTCCCGAGTTAAGACTTGGGACAGGTGTTAAGTCAAAGGACATGAGTGGGGCAGAGGGTTCAGAGTGGGAGAAAACAAATTGGTCTTTTGGTGAATGCATGATTTTCCCTCACAATGGTTGAGTACTGTCAAGTCTCCATATCCCCTGCAGCAGCTGGTATTACCAGACTTTTCTTCAGTTTTGCCAATCTGATAAGTGTGAAAAGATATCCTGCTATTTTGCATTTTTCCAATTATTAGAGCATGTGAGCCTTCTCTCATGTACTTATTGGCCATTCAGAAATCCCCTTTTGTGAATTACTGATTACAGTAATTTGCTCACTTTCTATTAATCTTTTTTACTTAATTTTTTTCAGCACGTATGTGTAAATTGTTCTAGTAACCTTTATCCACAGCTGACTCATCCACACTAATTTGCAATCATTAACTTATCATATAAATTCTCTTATGTACATAGATCAATCCTGGGCTCCCCAAACCATTCCTTGGATCGGTTTGTCCATTTCTATGGAAATTCTCTTATTTGTAAGATCCTCACGTAGTATGCAATTTTTTGTTATTAAAATATATCTAAGAGAGCCTGTGAGTGACTAATGGTGAAAAATCTCCTTCCAGCATGTTTTTACATGTTTTTTTTTTTTTTTTTTTTTGCTGGAGCTTTAAGGATTAAAGGATTAATTATTGATATCTTGTGCCACAATTTTTCTTGTACCAATTTTGATTAATTCACACTTTTTTTCTTTAAAAGTATCCATTTGAGGGATGCCTGGGTGGCTCAGTGGTTGAGCGTCTGTCCAGCTCAGGGTGTGATCCTGGAGTTCTGGGATCGAGTGTCGCATCAGGCTCCTGCAGAAAGCCTGCCTGCTTCTCCCTCTGCCTGTGTCTCTGCCTCTCTCTCTGTGTCTCTCATGAGTAAATAAATAAGTAAATCTTTAAAAAAAAGTATCCATTTGGTCTAAAATTTCAATATTCCCAGGAAATTGTATTGTATATTTTCTGATCTTTGTAAAATTCTTGATCTGTAGTTTTATTCATATTTTTATAGCTGAATTTGTGTATTTTTTATTTCTCTCCATTTTTTTCCTAACTAATCTCTCGAATGATTTGTCTATTCAAAAAGTAGTTTTAATTTTCTTGATTCTTATTATGGAGGACTTTAAATTCAAACTGAATTAATATGTTGAAGCCATTTAAAGTAATGCCCTGAAAAAAAATTAAATCAAATACGATCTAGGAATGCCCTGCAGAGATTAAGTAGGCAATCATTGAAAGCTTTTTTTTATTGTTATAGTAATTTCTCCTTTATATTTCTAAATGCATTAATGACTGCTTTTATTTTTGGAATTTCTCCTTTTGATTTTATTTATATTTCCTTTATTTTTTTAAGCTGAATGCTAGCCTTCATTTTTATCAGTTTTAGTATTTATCATGTGAATTTTTCTCTTAAATATTTAATTGAATCTCACAAATGCTAACCTATGGTTTGCATTTTATTAATAGACATTTCATTACTATATAAATTTCCAATAATCTTGGATTTTATTTTCGGTTTTAGTCAAGTTTTTTTTTTTTATATTTTATTTATTTACTCATGAGAGACACGGAGAGAGAGAGGCAGAGACACAGGCAGAGGGAGAAGCAGGCTCCATGCAGAGAGCCCAATGCGGGACTCGATCATAGGACTCCAGGATCAGGCCCTGGGCTGAAGGTGGTGCTAAACCGCTGAGCCACCCGGGCCACCCAGTCAAGTTTTTATAGATTTTTATTTCCTTGCTTGTTTTTTTTTTTCTCTTTAATTTTGTTACCATATCTTTTATCTTGATGAGGAAATGTTCTCTGTCCTACTGTCCTATTTTCACTTCCTTGGAATTTCCTAAGATTTTATGGTGGCTTTATATACTATCGATTCTGAGTATCACATAGGCCCTTGTAAAGGCTTCTTTTCTTTGTCCTGAATCTAGAGTTAAACACACACACACACACACACACACACACACACACACACACACTATTAGATCTCCTTATTTATTTTTTCTAGAGTTTTTAATTTTCTTATTATTGATCATCATACTTGACTGGACAATAGGAGAGATAAGTTGCCATCTACTCCTATTGGGATTTTGTGTACTTTTAGTATTTCCCATAGCTTTTGTTTTCAGACTTTTGCCAGTATGTTGTGTGGTGCATATGACTCATACCTATTAGATATTCATTGTGGATTGAGAGTTTTCATGTTCACTATGTAGTCATTTTAATGCCCTTTCCTCTGAATCCACCTCTGTTTACAGGAAAAGCAGAATCCTTATTTCCTTTGAGCATTCATTTACTAGTTAATCTTCACTCCACATTTTTATGTTTAGGCCCATCCCACCATCCCTCTACATCTTCTGTTAAATCCCTCTGTGTTGGTGTCATGTTGGGTAATGCAGAGTTGCAGGGGGCACTGAGCTCTACAGTACAGAGCTGTAATCTAGTCTGGGAAAGGCTTTTATTTCCTTTCCTGCCTTCACATTTTTATAGAATTTACATCTGTTGATAAAGTCTGAGAGTTCAAGCTATGATCTAAGTTATACTCTCCATATGTATCGCTGCTCCCTGCTTTTTTCCCCTAATTTTGTTGTGTGTTGGGTGGCTCCTTCTCATTATTCCAAAGTCTCACTAGCTAATTTTCCCTCTTGTGGACTCTGCAATCAGAATGTACATATTCCTGTCAACTCCCTCTTCTAGAGAATACTGATGGGGCAACTAAAATACTCCATTTGCTCTTCTTTTCACTTGACCTCTTTTTTTTCATCCCTGCACTGTTACTAAAATGTAACAAATGTACAAAATTATTTTTGTAGTTCCTTTAGTACTTGCATTCATACTTATAAATATAATTTTACATTATTATTTGTTTCATATACTTTAATTTGTATCTTTTAAACTCCAGGTATAAAAAAATCAGGATATGATGGGTATCTCGTAATTTTTATCTCTGTTCCTCTTCCAAATTTTGATTTTTTTGATGTGTTGTCTTGATCATACACACACACATATTTATGTATCACTGTATTATATATGTCATACTCTGTATATATACTATATAGGCAAAACTCACTTTATTGCACGCTGCTTTATTGTGCTTCGCAGATATTGACTCTTTTACAGACTGAAGTTTGTGGCAACCTGTGTTGAGCTGCATTTGCTCTCTTCATGTCTCTGTGTTACATCTTGGTAGTTCTTGCAATATTTCAAACTTTTTCATTATTATTATATTTGTTATGGTGATCTGTGATCCGTGATTATGACTTGCTGAAAGCTCAGATCACAGTTTGCACTTTTTAGTGATATTTTTGAATTAAGGTATATACTCTGCTTTCTTGGACATAATGCTATTCTATGCTTAACAGACTACTGTATAAACATAACTTTGATATGCACTGGGAAACCAAACAATTTATTTGACTCCCTTTATTGCGATGTTTGCTTTATTGCAGTGGTCTGGAACCCAACCCGTTATATCTCCAAGGTATGTGTGTGTATATATATATACATATAGTGTGTATATACACACACAGGGTACGTAGTATATATATCATATAATATGCCATATATCCTACCACATATATATAGATTGACAGATCATTAGATATATATAACATTTATATTATCTAATTTATAATCTTTAACTCTGTACCCATTCTAAACCCATTGTCGTTGCAGCTTTAGGCTGGCAGTTACCTGGCTGACACTTCTGCAGGATTTTTCCTGTTGTTGAGTGTTCCTCCAGCCATTTCTTCAAAGAAGGGCTCTAGGGAAATACTTTCCCTGAGTTCCTCCATACTCAGCAGTGTCTGCCCATTTCTTTTACATCAAACAGCAGTCTTCACATAGATGCATGCCGTTTTTTATTTATTTATTTATTTATTTATTTATTTATTTATTTATCCATTTATTTATTTATTCATTCATTTATTTATTTATTTATTTATTTATTTATTTATTTATTTATTTATTTATTTATTTTTGCATGCCTGTCTTTACACAGAGAGACAATCCTGGTTGCCTTTTTATTATTATATATTGTCCGTGTATGTTGTGAATTGCCCATGGATCACTTACTGCTGGACGCATATTGGAGGTGGGGGGAGGGGGAAGAGACAGGGCTGTGTTACCTGGTAGATACAATCCTCAGTGATGGACAGTAAAGCTCCTATGACCTTGTGTGTGCACGCGTGTGTGTGTGTGTGTATGAGAGGGAGAGAGGGAGAATGCCATCTGCAGGGCTGCTTACAACTTAAACTCTGCTCCATATTCCGCCTCCTTTGCTGACTGCTTCCTGCACCTATGGGGTATAGATCTGGATGTTTCCCTATTCATTCTAACCCCCCCACCCCCAACCCCCTCATCGCCCTGAAGTCCTGTTTTGCCAAACAGACCCAAGAAGTCCCCATTGCCAATACAATTACTCAGTTTTAATTGTACCAAACAACAGATAAGGGTTATTCCTTCCAGAGTGCCCACCTACTGTGGAGAGCCGTGTCCTCCTGCATTTGTCGGATGTAAAGTGGGTGCAGGTGTGCGCTCCGGCTTCCCGGGTCCCTGTTTGATGATCAGTGCAGTCGGCAGCCCTTGAACATCCATTGTGGTTCCAGGTTACAGATGCCTCTTTGTTTCCTTGAGGATGATGCCTGTATTCATTTCTTTCTTTCTCACTCTTGTGTTGGGGTGATTTCCAAGAAGTAAAAAAACATACTTGTCTCCACCCTGATATCTTAAAACTGGAATTTCATTCCACTGATTTGGGTTTGTAGTATTTTAGTGATTCAGTTTTAAGTATTTTGCAATCTGTGTTGTGTTTTCTTTTATGTGTTCACGACACATATAAAAGTTTAATTTTTAGTTTCTGAACAAGTAGGTTTAGGGGCTACTTTTAAAGCCATTTCTACTTGTATTTCACCGTAGTTAAAGAAAAATGGTTTGAAGTAAGATTTTACATGTGTTGATATTCTTTTTGGCCTAGAGACGTTTTTTCTGTAAATATTTTATGAGGGCTTGAAAGTGACAAATCTTTTTAAAAGTTGGGTTCAGAGATTCATATCGATCAGGCTTGTTAAGTACACCTTTTCAAATCTTGTGTTATTGTTTTTGCAATCAGATATTTCTTTATTTAGAAAAAATACTTCAAGATATTCTGAATATAATTATATATTTGTCATTTTCTTTTTGGTAGTCTGCCCATTATCACTCCATGTATTTCAAGGCTTATTTCTAGGTTTATACTAATTTGTATTATTGTAGTTTTTAGTGTCATTATTATTATAATTATTAATGATTAAAAGCAAGTTCCTTGTATCCTATGCATGCTACTCGTCTTAAAATTTATTACTTAATATTAATGTTGCTATACAAGCTTTCTTTTTTGCTTATTACATATTTTTCATCTATTGTTTCAAACATTTTTATATCATTAAGTGAATTTTTCCCTAAATGGTGTATGTAGGAGATGTTTGCTTTTAATAGGCAAAATTAATCTATTCAAATTTATTTTGATTACTGATGTATGGATTGTTTTCCATCATGTCATTTTGTATTTATATTTAGTTATTTTTCATTTCTTTCCTGATTTTGTAGATTAATTTTTTTAAAAACTATTTTGTTCCCCTACTGTTTTAAAAGTAGGGGAACAAAACAAAATGCTTTGTAGGTGCCCTTGGTGGCTCAGTCAGTTAAGTGTCTGCCTTCGGTTCAGGTCATGATCTTGGGGTCCTGGGATGGAGTCCAGTCAGATTCTGTGCTAAGCGCAGAGTCTGTTTGTCCCTCTTTCTCTCTCTCTGCTCCCCACCCCCTCCCCGACTCATGCTCTCTCTCTCTCTCAAATAAATAATACAATCTTTTTAAAAAAATGTTATGCTTTGTATTTTCTTAATTCTCTAAGGAGTACCCTTGAATTTTAGCATGCATATGTAATTTTATATTTTTCCAACAAAGCTCACAATTTTTCAGTCTATATCCTTATCATCAGCAAGAATATTAGATAACTCCGCCAGGACTCTAGGCTTTATGCACAAAACCCAATTTGTAATTCATTGGGATTATATTTATATTATATAATGCTGGAATCGATTCTATTTCTCTCAATATTAAAATCTTATTTCCTAAGTTCTTCAACTCCAGTGCATAATATTGTTTTAAACTTCTCATTTCTGAAACTTAAGGATTTACCTTTCTGTCATTACTTTGTGTAGCTTTTGCTATATTTTAGAAAAACATTTATGCACATTTAATATATGTGTATAGGGTGCTTTCTTCATATTCTTGTCCTCATTTCCTTTCCTTGTGTGTCCTGCAGATAATTAACATCCCACTCTCTGGGCATAAGAAAGCCCTAAGTTGTAGAATTTTCCCATTCTCATGGTGTAAATACTCCTACTGAGGTCAGTGTCAAGGTACCAATACAATATGAACACAGTCTCAAAATTTCTGAACGTTTAACTATCAACTCTTGCAAGGGCAAGTAACAGTGAGCTTGCTTTAGTACACCACTAGCTAGATAGCTCTAGTACACTATTGTTAAATTACCATGCCATTAAAGTCTGAGAAACTCTGCTTTTTTAATTCAGTGGAATTGTCACTGGACTCAGGACTGTCATTTTTATCTGCATCCTTGTGGTTCAGAGTCAGTGGACCACATATTGGCAATCATATTCTTTGGTGTCAGCAAGAAGGTAGTGGGAAGAGGCCATAGTTACCTTTAATGGGTAACAATATTTTAGTTGTTATGGACTGGCATTTTTATTACTCTTTTAAGCATCTTTCTCCTAAAATCCCAGCTTTAGTATGTCACAAAACCTCCATTTTTATTCACCTCAATTAATAAAACCACCCTCTTCTGAGTTTGCTAGAGATTGAACATTTATTTTCCCCCAAAATTCATATGTTGAAACCCAGTCCCCAGTATGAGGGCATTTGGAGGTGGGGCCTTTGGGAGATGATTAGGTCATGGAGGGGGAGCCCCCATGGAGGGGAGTAATGCCTTTATAAAAGAGACTCCGAAGGGCTCCCTCACTCCCTCTGCCATGCAGGGTCACTGCATGAAGACAGATGTCTATAAACCAGAAAGTAGGCTCTCACCAGATGTCAAACCTGCAGGTGGCTTGATCTTGGTTGGACTTGCCAGCCTTCAGAACTTCAAGAAATAAATTTCAGTTGTTTACACACTACCTAGTCTACGGTATTTTGTTACATCAGCCCAAACATACTAAGACATTGCTTAAGCCAAAAACATTAAACATCGTCCTTGATTCCTCTGCATCTCTTATTTACAATAATCCTAAATCATATTTTCCAAGTATTCTGCTTCTTTCCATTCCCATTACAATCACCCTAATCAAAACTGCCATTAACGGTCATCTGTATCTGCACCATTCTATATTATAATTACTTGCCATATGAAGCCATTGAACACTTAAAATATGGCTAGTCTAAACTGGGTGTTGTAAGTATACACTGGATTTTAAAAGCTTAATACCCAAGGAAGAATGTAACATATCCCATTAATACTTTCATATATTGATTACATGTTGATATGAGAATATGTTGGATAGTTTGGGATAAATTAACCATATGATTAAAGTTATTTTCCCATTTCTTTTTTCTCTTCTTTTTAAAAAAGGTTTTAGTTATTTATTTGAGAGAGAGAAAGCACGAGCAGGGGCAGAGGGAGAAGGAAAAGAAGACTCCCTGCTGAGCAGGGAGCCCAACACAGGGCTGAATCCCAGGACCTGGGACCATGACCTGAGCTGAAAGCAAACACTTAACCAACTGAGCCATCCAGGTGCCCTTGGTTTCTTTTTTCTTTAATGTGGGTATAAGAAAATTAAAAATTATATATGTGGGTTGCATTATATTTCTATTGACCTAAAAACACTGGCCTAAACCTTTGCAATAGGTTCCTAAATAGTTTCTTGGCTTCCACTTTTGCCCCCCTCCTCACCTGCTCTACCTATCACCTGGTCACTAGACCGTATGTGATCTTATAGAATTGTGAATGAGATTATGTCACTACCTGATCCAGTACCTTCTCATTTTACTTGAAATAAAACCAACTCTCCTCATCATGGCCTTATTCATGATGGGTTCATATGAGATCTAACCTCAGACTAGGCTTTGAAACATAACTAGCCCTGTGGTAGGTTGCCTTTTCTGGTCTTCTAGTAGTTCTCATCAATATCATTCCTGCCTCAAATTTTTGCATTTGCACATCTCTCTACCAGGAAATATCTTTCCCTCAGAGCTTATTATGACTCACTCTTCCTCATCATTCAACTCAAATGCTACCTCTTTGCTTTTTTTTTTTTTTTTAATAAAGGTCTTCCATAACCACCAAATATAGAGTGGTTTAGATTTATATTAGGGACATGGAGCTATATTACTTGAACTTGCCTTGTCATCTCCAAGGGAGGTTTAACTAGGTCAAATTATTACTATGTATTTTTTACAATAAAAACTAAGTTCCATGAGAATAAAGATCTTATACCTCACTTCCTGTACATATATGTCCTCAACAAAGAATCACTGAATGGATGATAGAATAGAGTTAGGCAGTCCTGAATTCAAATGTGAACTCTATTACTTATTAGTTAAGTAAAATAAAGAAATGTTCTTTATTCTATTTGAGCCTTTTTCTTTTTCTTTTTCTTTTCTTTTCTTTTCTTTCTTTCTTTCTTTCTTTCTTTCTTTCTTTGTTTATTTGTTTTTATTTGAGCCTTTTTCTATTTCTCATTAATATGAGATAGATGTTAAGCATAGTGTTTGGCACATAGCCTCTGTTTACTATGTTGTAGGTATTGCTAGAATTATTATTTTTTAGTATTACAAATGTTACGACAATTAATGTGTGGAAGAATTGTCACAAAGACAAATGCATGAAATTTGTGTGTTGTCACCTTTTGGGAAAAGTTGCTTATGACCTACTTCAGGAGACACAATTGCATTTTTCTTCTTTCATGGAAGTTTCATTTGCTGAGTTCACTGAAATTGTCTCACTGTTATTTTGGAGATACAGTCAAAGACTCAAAATATTCTTGATTTAAAAATTTACATTAGATTTTAACTAGAAATATGAATACCTACGGTATGACTCAGTCATACAAAACATAAGACACACACACACACACACACACACACACACACCCCTCCAAGCTTCAATTAGGAAAACTGTAAACAAGATTGACTGAATGTGGCTTATTTAGAAGCACAAAGCATATTACCTATTCTGAAAAATTTAGTAGCAAAGTAAGCTCTTAAACAATATTTTATCCCAAATCTCCTAAACATATTTGATGCGTAGATTCTTTTTACTCATTTACTTAACTTGGCTCTAAGTTGTAAGGGATATCCTTTGGGAAATGAAGACTTGAAGTAGTTCTCAAGATTCTGTGAATCACAAACGAAAGTGAAAAGGAAGTAGGCTGAACTTTGTGCAGTCCAACTTCGACTTGGCTGATGATAACTCATATTCAGTGCTACTTAAGACCAAAATAAAAACCAAAACAAACAACAACAATTAAAAACCATGGCTTTGTGGAATGTACCAACACTTTACCTTAATCAAAGGAGAGAGAGCTTATCATAGTGTTTGGGGGTAGGATTTTTGCTGAAGAGCAAATCCCAAGTGATGGCCTGAATCCAAAACATAAGAGCAAGACCAGAGATGAGATCAGAACCAGAGCCTCAAATCCAAGACCACACAGAACTAGAGATGAAAGTGAAAGGAAGCAGCCCAAGACTTTTGCTTTCGATAGGAATTCTGTATCAGAGACTTCCGTTTGCTGGTAGCAGAGTCAATCAGCCGGAGTTTAAAGTATGGGCTCAGGGCAAACTCATCATTTCAGGCACATATTTCTCCCTAACATCCAAATGAAATCAATCTTGAGTCAACTGGGAAACCTCTTCTTGTTCACACCTCTACAGATTACAAAATAAACATTTTAAATCATCTGTTATGATGCCTATGCATTGTCATCTCTTAGCTTTTGCATTTTTCAACTTAAATGAAGAAAACCACTTTAAGCTTTATTCTGAAGAAGTCATACAATTAGACAGTTTAAACCACTGAGAAACATGCTCTTGTATATGTGAAATTTTTCAAGCTTAAAAATTTGATATTTCCCAGCTGCTCATCTCTAATTTCTGACGGTTAATAGTTTGCTTGGGAATTTTAAAATATCAACTTTTTATTCTGGAAAGAACTGAAGGCATTTTATTTTTTCTAAATTCTCTATATCCTGTTCTGCTTGCCTGGACTGAAAAAAAATCAGACAAATACTGCAAGAAAATAAAATTTTATTTTGGAATCATTCAACTTTTGGCCCAAGTTCTACAAAAATTATGGCCTCAATCATTTGAGGAAGTGCAACACTAAGGAAATCTGCTAGGGTCAATGTGCTGTGTATCTTACTCATCAATTTACAATTGGACAGAAACTTACCTGGAGTGTTCCTGCTGACAAGATTACGCCTACCCCAGTTTTCAAAGTAGACTCTGATGTTAGATTTTTTTTTTTAACTGATTGGTGCTATCCCATCCACCATTTCTAAATTCTTTAAGCCTGAAGGTTTCCCAGCATTCCTGGAGAGATGATTGGCTTGGGTGAAGGAAAAGAAAAATTGCTACCTGAAAATTTCAAGAAAGTGGTCAAGAAAATGCTATTGTCTCACATACCGTGAGAAATTATGCATATATTCTGTAACTTAGACCCACACCCTTGGCTCTTTGTAAAAAGTCTGTTAGAGTCTGGAAACATTCAGGAAAAGGAAGAGAATATAGAATGATTTGGGATGTTGGCTTTTTAAAATAAATCCTTCGAGTGTCCTCCAAGAGAGAACAAAATAAACCCAAATTGTCAATTTGATGACATATCCCAAAGGATCACTCAAAAGAGCTGTTAGTGCCTCTCTTCAACTACATCCCAAAAGACAGATGTAGACGGTTACCCTTGCCTACAGTTTCAAATCAACAGGAAATGGAAAGCACCAAATAAGGTCTACATCATCTTTTTTACTACTGAGGATCTGTGATATAAGAATTCTCCTAGATTAAATCTGCTAACTGGACACCATATGCTAAACCTGGTTTGGATATAAAATGTATAGCCCACTTTTGTGAAGCCTGTGACATATAAAGAGAAGTATATAAAACATGTATGTATGGCTTAAAGATAAAACAAAATGGGCATTTATTACCCATCATGCTGTTTAATAAAGAAAACATTACCTTAAAAGCCTCCCAAACCCCCTATGTGACCTTCCTAGATTGCATCTTCTTCTATGGTAGACAGAATAATGACCCTACAAAGACATCCATGTCCTAACCCTTGCAATCTATGAAAATGTTACCTTACATAGCAAAAAGAGACTTTGCAGATGTGATGAAGTTGAGATGCAGAAAGCCTGGATTATCCAACTGGTCATAGTGGCATCACAGGGTCTGTATAAGAGGTATGCAAGAAGACTAGGAATCGGAGTCAGAAAAAGAAGATGTGATGATGATGTCAGAGGTTCGAGTGGTCCAAAGGATGCAAGCAGCCTCTAGAAGTTAGACGAGGAAGAGACTTCTCTCCTGAAGCCTCCAGAAAGAACATAGCCATGCTGACATCTTGATTTTATACTTCTCACTTCTAGAACTGCAAAAGAACAACATTTTTTTGTGGCAAGCCACCAAGTTTTCGGCAATTTGTTATAGCAGCCATCAAAAACTAATACACCCTCCCTTCCCTGGAAGTAACCACTGTCCTCCCTCTTGTGATAATCATTCATTCGCTTGCTTATTTGTTTGGTTTTAAAGTTGTACCACCTATGCTGTGTCTTTAATATGCTAGTAAACTTGCAAACCTGAGTAGCGAGCACAATCTTAGCTGTTACAAAGACAGGGTGTGATTGCTCTGTTATGTGAGAACTCCACGAAGAAAATAAACTGAGCAGTAGCTCTGGTTTCAGTTCCCTGAGAATTTACAAAATCTTCTGGGGAAATCAGCAGGCAAGTTCATGAGTAAGGCTTGAGTAACCCAAGACTCACCGGGCTGGTGCACCTGGTGTGGTTATAGTATGAGTACTAACTATCTCAATATCTAAATATGAAAATAAAAATGTCCAGTCCCTCTCTAGAGGTTTGGTTTTTCCTGTAGAATCTCTCACCTATCATGCCGTGTTTACCCTTTGGGCCTTCTGTCCCGTATTAGAGACTTTTTTCAGATGTCTGTTGATTCCTGGCTGTCTGCTTTGTGAAGAGTGGTGGAGATTAAAACCCTTATTATATTAGAATCATGCTGATGAGGTTACTGGTAGTATTGCTGAAGAATGTTCTAGGTGGACATGGTTTGGGATCCCTTGGTGTCTGTATCCTAAGAGAATACTGACCAGATCCCCAAGAAAAACATTCTTTCAGTTTCCTGCCTGGGGATTCAAGGTCAGGCTGCCAGTATGTTTGGAACTGAACAGGAGAAGAAGGCTGGGGTGGGGAGGCACCTGTTTTCAAGACTCTCTATGAAGGTTCTTTAATTCCCCTCTTTGCATTCATTACAGCATCTGTGTTCTCACCCTTACCTGGCATCCCCCAACGCATAGACCTTCTAATTCATACTCACCCAGGATAAATCTATAAATACTTGAAAGTGTAGCAAAACCATTGCTCACAATGTTAGAATGAGTGTGTAAGGATCAAAGTGCTTCTCATTCAATCAGCTTCTCAGTCCTGATCTTAACCAATCTTCCTTCTTCCCCAGTTCCAGGGGCACTAGGTATCACTTTCAGAGCTTTTCAGAAAGTCTGATAAAACATATATGTATCATATTTCCCCTAGTAGGCTATCAGTTCAACAATGGAAGAGCTTGTTTTGTTGGTTGATATACTCCCAGGACATAGAACATAAGAGGTGCCAAAATATTTGTTAAACTTGGGATTTAACTTTCGTGGGTCAGTTAAGTCAATTACCACTGGCCCATCCCCTTATCAGCTCTCAACATTGTACTGCTTTGGTCCCTCTCCAGTTTTCCACATCTTTGAGGTGTACATATTTTTTTCTCATTGCTTTATTGTAATTTTTCTTGGGATTTTTTGAGAGAAAGGAAAATCAATGTGTCTGTTGAATCTACCACATATGGATGCAGGTGTGCATGTGCGCATGCGTGTGTGTGTGTGCATGTGCATGGTGGAATTGGTATTTAAAATTTTAAATATAAGTATACAGTTAAAATGTTGTAAATAAAAATCCAGATATGTGGCTTCTCTTGACAAATAGAAAACTTAGCTGACATTAGGCTCATGACCATAGTTAGTTGTATCTGATTGGCAACTGCCTTTTTAAAAAAGGAGCATTGACTCTTTAATTAAATAGTGTTTCCACCACTCCTCAGTGTCTGACACCTACAGTATTTCATTTCCTTCATTCCTCATACTTGATTGGCCTCTATAGCCCCAGTAGTCAAAGAAAATAAATTATGGCAGCTGGTGGCAGGGATAACAACTGTGCTAGGGATGGTCTTGGTGGCTTTGAATCAAGCAAATTGTTATATTTCTGCATGAAAAATATTTTGGGGGCCATTGGAGACACTGGAGCCATTAAAAATTTATGAAATCAAAGCAGCCTTACTTTACTCTTTACAGAAGTAGTAGACCTTCTACATAAATCCTACAGATCAAAAGCTAAGTGCAAGCAATGATCATGCATGAATTATGCAAAAAAACCAATGCTCCCTAACTTTTGCATCATGAGGATATCCAAGCATGATTACTTTTCCATTTCTCACCTCATAGTCTTCTAATTCATACCCTTCATGATGCCACACGTTGCCTTATACTAAAACATATATGTATCATATTTCCCCTAGTAGGCTATCAGTTCAACAATGGAAGAGCTTCTGTTTTGTTGATTGATATACTCCCAGGACATAGAACATAAGAGGTGCCAAAATATTTGTTAAATGTATGAATGCATGTAAAATTATTTTTTTTAATGAATATGATTAATACTCTAGGCCAGAACTTCCTAAAATGTTTCTTTGGAAGATTATTTCCATGTAACATTACTATTTTTGTACAAAGAGCATTGATTTGGTGATCATCACAAATTTGGAGAATGTTTGATTGGACAAAGCTAAATGGGGTTCTTTACCACAGGACTTCCTGAGCCTTCAGGACTGTCTGAGCCTTCATTAATTTCTTCATTTATCAACAATATTTTCATATGTCTACCACTTGCTCCTCACAATGCTACATGCTCTAATGAAAAACAATATCTACACTTACACTGCTATTGTGAACCCTAAAATCTAGCAATATGCAAACAAGAGGGAGAATCAATGGACTGTTTTCCTTCTAATTTATTCGAATAATAAATCCCTTTCTGAGGAGCATCTCATGGTACTAGTATTTCATGGAACACCTTTTGGGAAACCCAGGTCTTGCCATAAAAATAACTATTTTAATTCAAAATCTAGTTGGGAATTTTTATGTGCAATTAGTTCCAGGCCTCGTAGTAAATGGGGACTAATAGATTATAAATAGTTCCAGATAGGGTACTCCAAACCCAATCAAACTTTCCCAACTCCATTTAAGAAAAAGTGGTGGAAAAACTAGCTCCCACTGGAGATATAAATCAAATCCAAGGGGGGAACTAATGACTTCACTTACCATTCAACTTTTGAAGCCAATCTCAGGAGGTGAAAAGCATTATAATCAATACTGAATATCGCACAATCAGGACCTAGATACTTAGTGGTGTCATACAGGAAGTGGATATTTTTGAAAGTTGTAATGATGTGCTGAAGATGCTGCTGTGCCTTCCCAGTGAGTAGCATTTTATGGCAAGACCCATCATGACAGATGTTTTTCACATACCAACCAATTTGAATTGCCCAATCTCAAATACCTCAAACTCACAGAGTATATTTTGGAGAAAGGCCAAATTCTATTAATTAACTTTTATCTCTCTCTTGCTCGTTTTCTCTCTCACACACACACACTTGCCCTTTAAAAAAAAAAAAGAGCAATAAAATTTCAGTAAACCTCAGGAATCTAATGTTTATTTTAATTAGCAATAAGCTTTTGAACAGGAAAACACACGAGGTATACTATATTACCATACTGGACTCTGTTCCTACAAGATAAATGTTAAAATTGTCATTTATGATTTTTGTTACTTTTATAATTTCTTTGTTTTTTTTTTTGTTTTTTTGTTTTTGTTTTTTTTCAAATTGCAGTCTCAAATTGAAATTAAGCTGTAGATATAAGGACACTTTAAGGGTTTTGGGCCCTATTTGTAATGTGACATAAAGATTCCTAATTAAGCAGGGTGATATTACTACATACGTTTTTGATTATGACCCCAAAATATATCAAAAAAGCTTCAGGAGCTCTACTAATAAGATTTTAATAATAACTAACAGAATGAAGGAGTGAAAGAGTGCACAAAGTGGGAAACACTGAGTTCCTGCCCTAGAAGGATTTACATTTTAATTTAAATAAGACAGAGCAAACAAACATAAATAATTAACCATAGTAAGCCACATTTATAACTTAGCATGGGTGGAGAAAGCGAAAGACGGAACTGGGTTGCTTTGCTTTAATTACTTATTTCTGTATATTCAGTTTTAGAAGTGGAAATGAATCATTATTTTAAATGGAAACCATAGAATTGAGAATTAAAGCAACTCAAGAGTTATTGCAGGACTTACAAAGAATAATAGTAATGACATTAAGAAATAATGGACATTTCCTGACTGCCTACTGTGTGTCAAAGGGCTCATATTCACCTTCTGCTAATCTTGACAATGGTCCGAAAGGTAGCTGTTTTTATTGCTACCTTATTAATGGGCAAAATAAGACTCCATGGTATTTAGGTAAGTTGCTCAATATTTAATTCAGTACAGAACATGGAACCAAGCTCAGTCTAACCTCAGAGTCTTGGCTCTTTCTACCATGCCAATTCCCTCCTAGGAAGTGGCTGTAGCCAAATCTTTGCCTATCCAGTTTAATGGCACTTTACTGAAACCCCAAACACCAGCTGCGAAGTTTTATGCTAGGAGAACAAGGGCCACGGCCTGCTTGCTATCTCTAGGTTAGAAACTTTATCTGAAAATCATTAGCAAGGTGCTAACCCTGGCATGGAGACCAAACCTCCTTTGGTATGAAGAGGAAGCTTTTAAACACACACACACACACACACACACACACACACACACACACAAAACCCTAAACATTTGAGCATAGTTAGAAATAACACCCCATCTCTAAGGAGACTGCTGCCAACCTCTACTCCAGAGCAGGGTCTAGGTGCCAAGAAGCCAGCGCCTGATCATGACAATGTTATTTTCCTGCATAGCTGTGCGGGCCTGACAGGATCATCCTGTCACGTGACAAGTCACCGGCCCTGACTTGCCTGGGAATCAGTTGCTGGGGTTCCTGACCAGCCTGGACAGGTTGAGCCAGGGAGGTGGATGCAGAAGCAATTAAAACACACATACACTCACGTGCATGTGCTGCAGTGCACACACAAGCACACACACACACACACACACACCACACTACCACCAACCTACTCAAACACCTGTAACTTCATTTGCAATTAATAAATTAATTAAAATGTTCTCGTGGGAAAATGCCTTAGTGAAACCATGGGTTTACTATAATGAAACCCAGCATCAAGAACTGTGCTATAATAATACCAATCATACCAGGAAGTGAGGTTATTGGTTGGTCTTTTACTTAGGGAGAGGGGAATGATACTTTTAACTGCTCTGTTTCCCCCTCCCTCTTTACACTTTTTGGTTGACTAATGTCTGCTGAGGATATGGCCTAAACTTAATTAAAGGAAAGGGAGAGAGAGAGAGAGAGAGAGAGTCCAATAGCAAAAGCTGTCTTAATTACAACAGACCCTGTACTGGCTATTTTCCCCTTAGAATGAAAGCTGAAGCCAAAGTGCCCGCTAAAAGGCATAGGGTTGGAGGAATTTTTTTTTTAAAGAAAGTAAGAAGTATTGGGAATGTTAAATGATACACATAATTATGTATTTTTGAACTTAAAAATTATCTGCACCAATTACCATGATGGGGTCAGTGAGTAGAAAGTGAGTATATCTTTCTCTTCAGCTTTCATTGAGTCCACCAATCTGTTATTACACACCTATGATTGTGTCAATTATGATGCACACAACTGTCTGTCAAGATACAATTTAAGACCATGTTTGCGTGTCTCATTGCTACTACCAGATGTCGTTATTGTATAACCACACCATTAGTTCATGTCTTATTGTTTTGCTCATTCATTCATTCATTGGCAAACACTCCACTTCCTACCATTTGTCCGTGGTCTTTCTCCTCAAGGAGTTACAGCCTCAGGCCGGGTCTGTCCCTGCACTACTAATACCCTAGGCTGGATCCATTTTTGTTTCGGAGGGTGGGAGCTGTCCTGTGCTTTGCAGGGTGTGTAACAGCATCCCTGGCTTCTACCTACTGAATGTCACTAGTGCCCCCTCCCCTGCATCAGGATATTCAACAATCTGTCCCTAGAGGTCAGGTGTCCCATGAGGGGTCACAACCTCCCCTAGATGGGAACTACTGGTCTTAGGGGCTTGGTATCTCTTTGTAAATCCTTGAAGGTTCCTCTCTGTGTTCCTTCCCCACTAGTCTCTAATCATAAAACCCTGCATCTGTCCATGGGAAAGAAAATGAGTTCTCCAAGCTGGTGTGTCTTCATTTCACGTATTATTAGTACCTTACTGAGATGATCGGCCATTGTTCCTTGCGTTCGCTGTGTGTGTGGGATGCCAGGCTGTAGGTTTAGGAACTCTTAAGCCTCCCATGACAAGAAGACAGTTTGAAGAGAGAGAATGAAAGATGAGTCCAAAGGCAGGATGGGAGAGTAAAGAGTGGGAGACTTGAGCTTTGATTGGAGCCTGTCCACTTAGCTAGTGGTATAGGTGAGCTTTCTAAGTTTTAGTTTTCTGTGTTACAAAATGAGGACCATATCGCCTATGATTGCAGGACTGTTGTGAGTGAGGGTTATCTAATGCAATAATGTGATAGAAAACGGAGCATTCCATTAAAGCTTTGTCCCCTTCCCCACAGTTAACACAAGATGAAGAAAGACACCAAATTTTGTTGTTTTGAAAATTATGTTGGATGCTTCTGAGTTTTCTTACCTAGACATTTGTAAGATGTGGGGATGCACTTGCTCATGTAGGTTTTCACCAGAGACTCAAGTTCTATCTCTGGAAAAGGTGAATGATGGTATCTTGTTGATCAGGGGCAGTGAATCAGAGCTGACTTGCCCGGCATTTCTCAATCGAGCAGGTGCCTGGTGGAGCCATGGCGTCAGGAAGCAGTTCACGGGGCGGTCTGCGGCTTCAGGTCTCCTGACTGTTCCATCTAACTGGAATGGAACCTTCTTGGGACTCAGGGCTTAAGTATTTGGTGCTTCTCCTCTGCTGGAAATAGGTTGATCCACAAACTCTTTCATGATGCCAACACTTCTCTTCCTCTTAAGGAGTCCAAAATGCCTCAAGTTGGAGTCGAGGCATCATCAACAAAGTATCCTCAATGTGTCTCTGAAATGCAGTCTTTTTGAAATCATAAATGACTTCCATGGAAGTGTGAAATTAGCTGAGCAAATAACTGAAAAGTTGGAATCTCACCGCATGGAAAGATCCTTGTAATGCAGAACAAAAGAACTGTCATCTGGCCTCCAACTAGAATTCTGTCTCTTATAGAAACACAATGATTGCTTTGTTGGAAAACAGGGTATTTGTCCCCAATGATAAGAACCTCTAAGTTTATTAGATGCCCTCTGAACATTTTTAACATTTTGTGTTGTAGTAGTTTTAGCCTTAGAAATAGTCTGGCTTCATGCACTTGATTTCTCCTACGTATTTTCCATTGGATCCATTCTCAACATTTACCCTTTCTGCCTTATCTCATTGCACCTTATTTTTACTGTAGTCTGTACCATAGAATGAAGACAAGAGCATAGGAGGGGGCAGTGTAAGAATAAAAAAAGCTAACAGTCTTTCTCACCAACTCCTGGAAATAAGAATTTAAACGCTTTGGAAACATTATCTCATTTCCAGTGGACCCTTGAACAACACTGGTTTGAACCACGTGGGTCCACTTACATGCAGACTTTTTATTTCTAATAAATACAGTACAGCACTGTAGGTATATTTTTTCTTCCTTATGATTTTCTTAATAACATTTTCTCTCCTCTTGCTGACTTGATTGTAAGAACACAATATATCATGCATATAACATACAGAATACGTGTTAATTGACTGTTTATGTTATTGGTAAAGCTTCTGGTTGGCAGTAGGCTGTTAGTTAAGTTTTTGGGGAGTCAAAATTTATACGGGAATTTTTGACCATGCGAAGGGTCAGAGCCCCTCACTCCCTGCATTGTTCAAAGGTCTACTGCAATGATTTTAGTAATAACCTGGGAAGGGAAATATTGGTATCCCTCTTGCTTTAAGAGAAAACTGAGGTTCAGGGAAATGAACTGACCCAAAGGAGCAGACACTTGAGTGATAGAGCTGACACTCGAAATCAAAAAATAAAACCCACGTGCTTTGCATTCTACTACATTGCCTACTAGATGTGTCTCTAACACACCCTGTCTCTCCCCCGTTCAGGTAGATCCCCATCAAACTAGAAATTGAGCCACCCATGTGGGGTTTCCAGCTCACCTCCTGGAGAGTGAACCCTCTCAGATTTCTGATACCAGGCATTCAGAGTCAAGGCTGCTTTCCATGCTCACTTCAAGTCTTACTCTTTTTTTTTTTTTTTCCAAGTTTTGTTCTTGATGTCGACAGGACTTGGGAATGCTTTGCCATTTTCCTTTATTTCTCCAGCAAGCTGGGCCGCGTCTACACTGGATGCGGCCGCAAAGGAGTTTACATTGTTCAGGGCTTACTGAAGAGCAGGCCTGTGTGGGGTGTCTCTTTTCCAAACTCACAAAAGCCTGGGAGATTGGGTATCCTCATTATGCCAACGAAGAAGCTGAAGACTGGACAGGAGACCAGCAGATCCCAGTCACTTGCCCAAGGTCCCACAGCAGAGCTGGAAGTCAAATCCAAGCTGCTCTCTGACAGCTCCTGTGCACCAGATGGCTCTAAACCACCCAGAGAATTGACTCAGGAGGTGCTGACTGGGCTGGGCTGCAGATGTATTATTTCCTTCCATCTACCCAGCTCTGGATTCAATTTGCACTAAGATGGAGCATCAGGGCCAACAAAACACCCTGAGCTCAGCACCGCTGTTGTTTACTCAAGTATATAAGTGCTCAGGGCAATCTTTTGCTGGGGGCAGGTCTCTTCAGCTCAGATAAGGGAATGGTTACAGGAAAAAAAAAACGAGCTGCCAGTTCTCAAGGAGAGCCCAAACTTTGGCTGTGGCATCCCTTGATGTTTATGTGAATTTAGAGCGCCCGGGTTTTAATTTGACACTATCTTTGGGAAATCTAATTAGCAAGTCATGGGGTTTCCGTCTGCTGATCCTCTCAGATAGCAATTGTGTATGCCATAAACACCAGCCAGAAGTCAGCAGCAAGGAGCCTGGGGAGGGTACGGGCAGGTCCTCGGGCAAGAGTGCTGACTCAATCCAGATGAGTCAGGTACGCAGGTAGAGGACACACCGCCCGAGCTCCCTCCTGCTCACAGGTCTGCAGGCCCAAGCCTGGGGAGGACCCAGGCAGGACAGAGAACCAGCCCTGTTAGGGTCGAGTTAGTATAAAATGAGCTGCATTGTCATTTTTACCAAAGATCTTGAGGGGCTGAGATAGAAATAAGAGAATTTTCCTTCTGTAGTGACTGCCGACTTAAATCTCCACACTCAGCAGTTATCTTGTGATTGTTTTGAATATGGCATCAACATAATTTTTTTATTTTTATTTATTTACTTATTTTAAATATATTTTTTTAATGCGTCACTTTGGAACAATAGAGCAGGCTTTGAGTCAGGTAAACTGAGGTATGAAACTTAGTCGCACCACTTTCTGGGTACGTAAATGAAGTAGCATCCATGAATCTCCAAGTTCCTCATCTAAATAAGTGGGATTGAAAAGAATCTTCCTGGGGCACCTGGGTGGCTCATTGGTTGAGCATTTGCATTTGGCTCTAGTCTAGATCCTGGGGTCCTGGGAACCAGTCCCACATCAGGCTCCCTGCATGGAGCCTGCTTCTCCCTCTGTCTGTGTCTCTGCATCTCTCTCTGTGTCTCTCATGAATAAATAGATAAAATCTTTTAAAAAAAGAAAGAAAAGAAAAGAAAAGAAAGAAAAAAGAAAGAAAGAAAGAAAGAAAGAAAGAAAGAAAGAAAGAAAGAAAGAAAGAAAGAAAGAAAGAAAGAAAGAAAGAAAGAAAGAAAGAAAGAAAGAAAGAAAAGTATCTTCCTCTCTGGAGGATTCCAGCTCTAAGCTCATCTGATGGCACATAGGATTTTCACTATCATTGTTTATTAAGTGGACAACTTAATAGTTGGACCTTAATAGTTGGATAGTGGACCACTGCTAATGGTAATATTGGCCACTATCATTTGTTTTATCTCTATTCTGTAACAGATGCTTGACACACATCATTTTTATTTCTCACAAAAAAATCCTATGCTTGAAGAAATGGTCAAATTTGTGGGGTTTTTTTTTTTTCTTTTTCAGCAAGATTCCTGAGAACATTTTAAATTCTAATGTCCTAAGGGGAATGCAGGATCTAAGAGGGAATCACATACCTATGCCTGAATGTGAGATAGTTTTATCAACAAAACCGTCAGTCAAAAAAGAAAAAAAAAGACTTACCTTAACTTTCAATCTTTATAAAGTCTCTCCTGTTAGAAGATACTCTATTAGTTACTTCATGTTAAAATGCAGTCAGTAGTTTAGAAAGACTTATTAACTTGTAAGCAAATCAATCACTATTTGTATTTAATTCATATAGGATGACTTGAGAGAATAAGGGGAGAAAAGTTAAAAATAATGTCTCTGTAAATTAGGCCTTTACAGATCACTTTATTTTTATTTATTTTTTCTATGATAGTCACACAGAGAGAGAGAGAGAGGGGGGCAGAGACACAGGCAGAGGGAGAATCAGGCTCCATGCACCGGGAGCCCAACGTGGGATTTGATCCCAGGTCTCCAGGATCACACCCTGGGCCAAAGGCAGGCGCCAAACCACTGCGCCACCCAGGGATCCCCTATAGATCACTTTAAAAACTAAGTCTGCTATGTTGATCACAAATATATGCCCTACAGTTCAAAGTGAACCAAATCATCTTTATATGATCCAAATGGAGATACACAGTTTCCAGTAACAACATAAATGAGTCAAAAAACTTAGAAAGAGGTAAAAGTCCTGTGATTTGGAAAAAAAAAAAAAGTGATAAATGTCTCCAAAAAATTTTTTGAAAGAAAAATCCTATTGTTGAAGGTTTTGAAAGAAAATGGTTTTATGAAATATGAGTGGAAAATCAGTTATTTCTAAATTAACCTCATTTAATATAATATGGGGTTCTAAACATATTACTAATCAATGACTTCAAAAGTTATCTTTCTCCCAAAAAAAAAACTTTTTAAAGAATACTTATTAACCTATTTTGGAAGACGCATGGATACTGAATAGTATTTGCTGAAAGCAAGCTGCTGTGCTAGCTGTACTTATGGATATAAACATTAATCAGATACCAGTGCTAACTTCAAGGAACTTACAGAATGGTAGGAAAGATATGCAATATTTTTAAAATAGCCATTATATCTGATAAGAAGTGACAAAGCCAAAGGAGAAGTTATAAGTGAGCTATTTTAGGAATTCACTGAGATTTCAAAATAAACCACAAGTATGAGGTCTAATGGGTTACTTTCTGTGTGTTTATTTTTTTGTCTTTTGTCTGTTTCTTTGGTTGTTTGAGGTTTGAGGTTTAGTGAAGAGAGTAAGTAGGGGTGACTCGAAACATATCCATGTCACATTGACTATGTCAAAGACGTCCACTGAAGTGGATTCGGGTTTAAATGTATAACTGTAGCCGTCCCAAATCCCCCAAATCAAGTTATGGTGGCCAATTTCATATCTGTCATCCTTTCAAGGGTGTCAGAGTCTTCTGACGTTCCTTTATTATTCTCAAATACTGTTTAAAAAATTGTATTATATAGAAGAAATGTGGGTGTCAATCCTCACAGCCAGGAACTAGAGGTGATTCTGAAAGGATAGAATATTTAGGTCCATAAGAAAGTTATTCCGTATCTTTGTGCCTTCAAAAACTTACTTCTGTCACCTCTGTCCCTCTATTTTGTATCTCAGCATCGTAAGAAGTAGTGTACGGGTAATAGATTATAGCCCCTGCCTCAGGAAAAGAATCTCGCCCTCAGCAGCTTTGGAAGGGCCACTGGACCATCTCAACATCCTTGGAGACTCAGAAATTCCATTTATTAGTGCTTCTGCTTCCTCTTTTGACCCATTATGGTGATCAACTTTTGTTTTCCTTCAACCGAATTAAGCTTTATTTACTTATTTTTTTAAAATAAATCTTGCTTGTTCATGTAAATACTTCCTTCTGAGGCATTCCAGAACATGCATATGCACAGAGATATTTTAAGCATCCTATCTAAGGAAGTTCTAGAACATGGGGGCAACTGAGTTAGAAGTAAGCATATCTTACTGTTTTCTGCCTGTAAAGTTTTGTAAAGGATCATAAAAACTATCCCCTGTGATGGTGCCTGGAGGGCTCAGTCAGTTGGGTGTCTGACTCTTTGATTTTGGCTCAGGTTGTGATCTCAGGGTCGTGAGATGGAGCCCCACGTCGGGCTCCACATTCAGCAGGGAGTCTTCCTGTGGTCCTCTCTCTCCCTTTCCCTCTGCCCCTCCCCATGCTCGTGTGCATGTGTTCTTTCTCTCTCCAAACTAAACAGCTAAAAAAAAAAAAAAAAAAAAAAACTCAAATTAAAAAAAAAAAAGCAAAAAAACAAACCCCCAAACAACCAAATAACTATCACCTGGCTCTAGGTGGCTCTAGGTAAGGGAATTGATATTGAAATAATTAAATATTCCTCGGAAAACAACAAAGAGACAATTAGCACTAGTAGGTAAGCCCTTTACACTTTTTATCGTAGTGATGATGGCTTTGCTCAGAGAAAAGAAAAATCCAATGAATACGTGAGCTGGTATAAAGTTCTAAATTCATGTCTACACAATGCATGGATGCAGGATCACCTGGATGGCTCAGTGGTTGAGCGTCTGCCTTTAGCTCAGGTTGTGATCCCGGGGTCCTGGAATCGAGTCCTGCATCAGGCTCCCTGCAGGGAGCCTGCCTCTCCCTCTGCCTATGTCTCTGCCTCTCTGTGTCTCTCATAAATAAATAAATACAAAATATATATTTTTAAAAACAGAAAAAGTCAGTTTATTCCCTAATGTCCAGATTGAAATAACTGGTTTGAATTTTTTTTTCACTACCAGCTAACCAGTTGTAGTAACAGAGGCACTGTCTGGAGTCCTAATGGCTATATCAAGCTTCTTTGCTCTTCACCTACAGCTAACCTCAGATAGGGTTTCATTCCTCTCTTGGCTGTGAACTCTCATGATGAATCAAGGCATAATGCATCTGCAATTGTCCTTTTTTTTTTTTTTAAGCATTATAATTTTCATTGGATGCAAAGAGATGTATTTTCTTTTCTCTCAAGCAAATGTATGACATCTGGCCACTTTCCCCCGTTGAAAAGGCCTTCTGCTATGGCTGGGCCATGATCGCACAGTTGTTAAACAGCAGGGATTATCAGGCAGGACAGTATTAAGTGGTATTTAACAGCAAGACCAAAGTTCTCTGTCAAATGCCTGACTTAGGCCTTCTTGACTGTTAGCATCGAAGCCCCGAGACCTTTTGCACGGGACCATTTTTCATTCTGACAACAAACCACTGTGGCTATCCAGGTTGCTTTGCTGGAGCTGACAGCCAAGTATTTCTGTGGCAGAAATATTGCCACAGAGTAGGGGATCAGGGGTAGAGGGGAGACATTTTTATCTCCTTTCACTCCAAGTGCAATGGCATTCCGAGCAGTAGGTGTCCCAAGTCAATGACTGGTTAATCTATTCAGTATGATCCCTTGTCTAGTCATAACAATAGGGGGGTAGAGGGCAGGGGAGTGTGGAATATCGGCCTCACAATGTGATTGTCTAAAGTGCACATTACCTTCTCCATCTTTTCCAGGCACATTCTCATTGACATAGGCTGGGGAGGGTGACCACTGAGACTGTCAATTTAAGTGCCATTCTCTAAAAGGTTTTTTATTGGGGGCGGGGAAGGGGGAGAGGGAGAGGTGTTTGACAGGTCCCTAAAGTTCAAGCCCAGCCATTTTATGACCACAGTAAGACATCAGTTATGGAACTTATGATATGATGGGTGCAAAGGCAGGAAATAAAAGAAAGAACTTAATGAAAGTTTAATCTTCTGGGGAATTTGTCCCCCTCAGAGGCATAAATCGAGTGACCTAAAACTAAATTTCCCTGTCAAAGGCTGGCATTGAGTTCATGCACATTTTACAGCTATTCTAGAAAGAAATATATATTTTTTAAAATAACTATTTTCTATTCTTAAGTGAGTACCTGCCATTGCTGATGGAGGCTGGGAAGTGCTCACAGTAGATTTATTAGAGAGGTTATTGCTTCTCTATACAGCGTGCATTATAGCAGTTATATGAGCGTAGTTCCCCGAACAGTTGCCTGATCCCAGTTTTAGCTATAAATACATCTGGTATTTGATTGGCCGAGAAGTTGAAAAAATCTTTGGGAACCATTCCATTGGGCTGCTCTCTTTTGGATCCGGGATGCTAAGTCCATATCAAGAATGCTAACCCTGGTTCATGGGTGAGATGTGGCTCACAATCCCTGTTACATGTGAGGCTTCATATAGATTGACCTGGGGTCATGTGGCCAACCCTGGACTGACTTTCCAGGTCTCCAGAAATGAAAAAGAGTATTTTTGGCCGGAGGAGTAAGTGAAGAGAACGACGAAGATGTGAAGAAGGGTCATGTTGGGTAAGAAGATGCTCCCTAAGAGATGCCATGGTGCCCATCTCCTTTTCCTGGCAATAGCTGTGCTCTATGTAGTCAGGAAGCCCCGCCAGCTTCAGCCTTTATAGCATGTCCCCCATCAAACCCAACACATTGAGTCCTCGATCAGAGATGACATTGGGAAACCTTACACTTTGTGGGTAGACCTCTTCCAATTGATTAGTTCACTCTAGTAATGAGTCATGAGCACATATCTTCTTCATACACATGCTGAGTCTTGGTACCTGTGTCTGGGACATACAACATATTTGTAGGAAAGATATTACTATACTGTGAGAGAGCCAAACACAATCTCTGATGTATGCAATAAAGACAAAATAACATCAACATTTAATCGTTGGGAGAATGGCAGTAATACTTGCTTTCAGAATGAGTACAAATGATCAGATCTCCAAAGGAGGGGCATCTGGGAGGCTCAACTCAGGTCATGGTCTCTGGGTCCTGGGGTCCCAGGGTCCTGGGATCAAGCCCTGAATTGGGCTCCCTGCCCAGCAGGGAATCTGCTTCTCCCTCTTCCTCTGTCCATTCCTCTCTGCTTGTATGCTCTCTCATGTGCCCTCTCAAATAATTAAAATTTAAGAAAATAAAATAAAATAAATCTCCAAAGGAAAGGACATTCTTTATTCAGGTCTTTCACCTATAAGGGATTAGTTATGTTTTAATGAAAGAGAAGCTAAAGGAAACATCTAACAGATTATTGTTTTTTAAAAGCTCAGTTTGGAAGCCAGTATAAAGGTAATAAATGCACACATACCAAAAAAAAAAAAAAAAAGGAAAGTTTGCAACATCAGCTTAATTACTTGTGATTACAAAATAGTCTGATTGAGGCTTGAGGCTTCTGAATCTTTCTATGAATCATTTTATCACTAGAGAAGAGTGTAGACTCTGGGGTCAGGTCTTTGTTTTACTGTTTATAGGCAACTTTATTAAATTATCAATTATTGAGTGAGATCATGCTTTTCAGGGGTGGCATATAGTAACTATTAAATAAATGTAAGCTCTTATCATCATCAGTAGCCATAGCAAAGGTAGCAACAATTATTGGCATGTGAAAATGGAAGAAGTTACAAATGAGAAAAAAAAAAAAAGGACAGTAACAAATATTTACAGTTAATTTTTTTCTACAGCACACTAAATGTTTTCTTAACTTGCAGAACTTCTGGTTGATTGTGACATTGAGCAAGTGTCTTCAGTTGTTTCCATTTACTCATTCAATTAAAAATGGTCTCATCTTCCAAGTATTTGAAGCCCTATGAATTCCAGCTTCCAAACTGGATTTTCAGCCTTCCTAACACTCCAGTGTGTATGGAGAGATGCACTAGCGCTCATTTTAGCCAAGTGCCACATTTGGTCAAAGCCAAGATAGAAGCCAAACTTAAAGATCACTTCTGGGATATGAAGATACATATGACATTTTCTTAGAAATTCCCCTTCGTTTCCCATTTTATTATTAAAAATTATAATTGCCAAATGTGTGTGTTACATTATACTGTGGGAACAATTATTTCTTGGGATTCTCAATTCCTAGATCTTAAAAATATTTTTTTAAGATTATATTTATTTGAGAGAGGGCAAGAGAGAGGGGTGGGGAGCGCACAAGAGGTGGGAGGGGCAGAAGGAGAAGGAGAAGACTGCACTTAGCTCTGAGCCTGATGCGGAGCTTGATCTCATGACGCTAAGATTATGACCGGAGTGGAAATCAAGAGTCAGATACTTAGCTGACTGAGCCACCCAGGCACAGCTTAAAATTTTTTTGAACACGTTTGCAATTACAAATGCATTCTTCTTTTCAAGGGATACATTTAAAATATTGGTAACTTTTTTTTTTTTTGATAACCCAAAATATAATACAGGTCTTTAGTATCATGTTTTCTTGAAGAACCTTTGTTCTTAGGATTTATAGCTTATATAAATATCAAAAACTCTTTCTCTTCAACTAAGGAAAATAGTTGACAGTCTATAAATAATATTTCAACTTTTTTTTTGTTTAACAATTTAACCACTTAGGATTCAAAACTACACAGCATTGTCTTCTTAAATTATTCTTATAAACTCTGTGATTTCTACAGTTTGAGTAAATAGTTAAAGCAAACTGTGGATACCTCTTTTTTCCTCTAATATTTTCTTCCTTTTTCACATTCTTTGTATTCTTAACTGTATCTGGATGAAAAATGATTTATTATTGATATTGAACATGGCTTTTTGTTATTTTTTGCCTTTTTCCCCATCTTTGTGTTTGTTTTGGACTTTAGTTTCTCCTTGCATTAAATTTTTAAGGGGAAAAGTTGGCTTTTTTTAGTTTTTCTCACAAGATTTCAAGAAATGCCACATGGTAACTTTTCTACAAAAAAATTTATGGCCTAAACTTAGTTAATCCACTGTAAGTTAACTGCATGTTAAAGGATATTTTGTTTGATGTTAGGAATGCTAATATAAGATAGAATTCCTAGTACTTTGCCCTGAATTATTTAACTTTTTTGCATTATTTAATTTTTATTTTTATGAACATTTGATAATACCATAAGACAATAATGTTGTTTTATTACATTTTCTAGTTAACTATTTTTCTTAATATTTCTATTAAATAATAGTTTATTATTTGTATGTTTATAGATTATTTTTTCAACTAGTAGAAAGTGTTAATTGCTTGTGGACATTATATTTAATAGCTATCACAATCATTAAGCAATATACCACTTTGTCATAATAATAAATATACGTTATACTAAAGCTGACTAATTGAATTTCTACCTATAAAATACTTGAAGAGATTTTATTTCAATTTACATCTAGAATAAATTCTCCAGTTTCTTGATTCTGAAATTAGGATGATTTCCTACCTCTAACACCCCCCCTAACTCCTATCTCTACCATCCCCCTAACCTCCTAACTCTACTACCAGGGAAATTCGGCAATGTTTGGAGACATTTTTGGTTGTTACAACTGGGGAGGGGGCTAGAAACTGAATTCTCCAGTTAATCTTACTATAATAGGACACTTCATCAGCTAGCCCAGTAGTTCCCAACCAGTGGTGATGCTTCCTCACCCTCGAACCCCAGAAATGTTTTAAAATATCAGTGACTGGTTGTTGAGATAACTAGAGAAGGAAAACATGGCCTGTGGTGGGCAGGGGACAGGGTTTTCATCTGTCCTGTAATGTATGTCATAGTCACATGCAACAAAGTGTGGTCTTACCCAGAATAGCAATAATGTGTTAATGGAGAAACACTGGCCTAATCAACAGATCAACAGGTGTGCTACTGCCAATTACACATCTGTAGTCCAGTCAGTGTAGCTCTGTTCAGGATGATGACGGTCTTGTGTTTACCCTTGTACTTAGGACTCCCTTGTGCTCAGGGACAATGGTTAGAACAATTCTCCACGGAAGGGTCTGTGGATATGTAAGACGTTTTGGCATTACATAGCATAGTGACACAGGTAGCACTGAAGTCCAGACTTCATCAATAAAGCTTTCACGAAAATTTTAAGCTTTTTCAAAATTTTAGGCATCTGCTATATTAGGCATCATATCAAAGTTTTTAGATATCTGTTTCATTGTGATTTACTATTCAGAACTAGAGTATCAACAGTACATTATTTTAACGAGTACTTTAAGGATGCCTAGCTAACAAATGAATCACTTTAATTTGTAATACAGACCGTAGGAGCTGTTAGTGTGTGAAAGGTACTAATTTTGACTCTTCTTTCCCCAGACAGCTTTTAAAAAGCATCAACTGTTTAACCTGTATCAACGTCAAGGTAGTTTATGTTACAAATAACTTTAAATGAGTGAAATGAATCCTAATTTCTAAGGGTGAGGATTATTGCTGTCTTTCTTGAAGAGGGAATAAGAATCTGGTTAATCTAGTGGATCCTGTGACCCATCACTTAATTGCGAATTGTCCAATCAGACTAAAGACTGGATGAATCCTGACACTAAAATATTGTCTCATCCCTCTTGAGAGAACCTTCACGCATAATAGTTCACATTTGAGAGAGTACCTAAGGGAAAGACCTGGCATGCCACAGGGCTTGAGAGAACAGATTGATTGGATGGCAATACATAAATCTGCTTGCTAACATTCAAAGTTTTGGATGTCTGGAAGAGTTTAGTCTGTTTAGTTGCAAAGTAATGTAGCACCTGATCATGGGGCTATAAGCTCCCCCAGCTCTCATCATAGAAACCAACTGATTCCTACCACGGAGACCCTGTCTGAACTGGTTTACGTCGCTATGCATTTCTATTACTCAGTAGAGGCAAACTTTTGGATGGCAGTCATAGTTTCCCATTCATCTCATTCATTCAGTAGCATTCTTTACAATGTCTACAACGTGCCAGGCATCCTGCTTTCTCTCCTCCATCTAGTATCAAATTCAACCCTACAAATATTAGAGACTTAGAGAGCATTCACACCTTATATAGATGAAGAAACACATTGGAAAAGTGTAAGTAGTTTTCCTAAGTCACTGACAAAGTAGGATTAAGTGTAGATTTCATGAATTAAAAAAAAAATCCCACCATTAATTTCTCAAAAAAAAAAAAACCCAAAAAACAAAAACAAATACACCAACCCTTAAAAACGAATAGAACTCAAAGTCCAACACAGTGCCTTACATGTAATTTGCATGTAATAGGTTGTTAATACATACTTTATAGTACAATTTATCTTCTAAACTTCTGAGTATGCAGAAAGACTCGAGCACCTAGCTGGCTGTCATGAATCAGGACAATTTTGCTGTCCAGGGACTTCTGTGGTTGGACAACTGCATCATGAGGATAATCCTCCAGACTCGTGGTTTGTAAGCTGAAATCTGAGGATTCCGTGCCCTGAGAGCATCTAGAGAAGGGCAAAGAGAAGCCATTTGGGTAAGATTCTGTGACCACTGACCACCTCACTACAGCTTCACCCTGAGTATTTTTCCTTAGCTTCTGAAAAATACACATATAAAAGTACTCTGTTTTGGAAGGGAAATTCCCAGCTTTCAGACAAATAGGAAGGCGTTCAGTTAGGTGAATGATAATTTTACCTTAGGTCTAAACAGTTTGGTGCTGAGTAAAAATTAACTGTCACAAAGAAATTCATCTATTTTGACTGAGTTCAAGATAGAATTATCATAGAATGATAACATTAATTTATTTCACAGATAAAATCCATTTATTACACACACACACCCTTCATATCTTCACTCAAGATATCTTCAGAGCACCTGTTGGAATAAAAATGTATACAAGCTGACAAGCTTCTGAAGGAGAGAGAAAAGATCATGAAATAAAACTCTCAGGAACCAAAGGAAAGTCTTAAAAGTAGTGCTAGAGATTGGCCGGAATGTCAACTTATTCAGGAAGTGATTAGCACAGATATTATCATTTTCTTGGGGAAAGCTATACATCTGGCCAGCCAAAACTCTATAAATCAGCAATGTAACCAGAGTTGGGAATTCCATTAGCCCTTGATTTTGAGGAGGTTAGCATTTTAAAAAACGTAGCTAAAATACTTATGAAAAACAATCCTCTCTGAACTGTGTGTGTGTGTGTGTGTGTGTGCACATGGAGTCAAGCATTAAGAAAATGAACACTGCTCACTGCTGCAGTCCCCTGACAGCACATGTGGCTGAAAAATCACCAGAGTTGGCTGCTTTTGTTGCTAATAGCAGAGCACTTGGTTTTACCTGCGACAAGACTCTTTGACAGTTCTTTTGAACTAACTTCGGCTGTTCCTCCCTCTGTCAGAGAAAGTCAGACTTGAAACCTCGCATACCCTGCAGGGTGGAGGGAGTCCCTAAATTAGAGAAATATGGGTGTTTTTTTCCCACCTCCCTTCCCCCAGGCTCGGTGCTTTATCCAATACACAAAAAGACTGACATTTCCTGTCTGCTCCACCCTTGTTGATATGTGTGCCCAAATTCTGCAGAGGTTTTCAGACTTTTAATTTGTTTAACAGCCTGATTCTAAAATTAAAAGTATTTGGATATATTCTAACTGGCTGAAATGGAATTTATCTCTTATTTCCTCTTTCAGAAGAAGCTCAATATATTACAGGAGGCAATTTATAATATGGGCTATTTTTGGTAATTTGTCAGCTATTGAAATGAGTTCCGTTTGGCTTGGTTTGACTCTATAAAAATAAATTGTAATAGTGTCTGTAGAATCAAAATGGGGCCCTGTTACTTGAAATGTCCTTGGCACATATAGGTTTTTTTTTTTAGGGTACCCAAGTTCTGGATGAAGCCAAAGTGAAGGAGAACATGAAGCACTAGAGAAAGGAGTTTGAACAGAAAGGGAGAGACATTAAAACTCAAATAAGGAATGCTCATAACTTCCTTAAGATTTTTTAAATTATTAAAAATTGTTCTCCTGTTATGAGAATTCTTTACATTAACGTTTGCTAATTAGCTGTTTGAAAAAAGATTCATTCTCTGAGCATTTTGAGGAGTTCAGTGGTCATTTTATAAATATTATTATGTGTTGAAATTCAGAGAATGAGAATTATTCCAAAAAGAAAGCAAGAACCCACTTGTGGATTTGGATAGAAGTTATTTTGAATTTCCAGAAAAAAAATGCTTTTTGGGTGATAACTGGTTTGTTTCTGTTAATTCATCAATAGATCATAAGATTGAGAGTGGTGTTCTATTTGGTTTTGTTTTTAAGGCTTCAGAACCCTCACTTGAAAATGAGAGAATTTTTTAGAATTTATTTATTTATTTATTTTTAATATTTTTTTTAATTTTTATTTATTTATGATAGTCACAGAGAGAGAAAGAGAGGCAGAGACACAGGCAGAGAGAAGCAGGCTCCATGTACCGGGAGCCCGACGTGGGAATCGATCCTGGGTCTCCAGGATCGTGCCCTAGGCCAAATGCAGGCGCCAAACCGCTGCGCCACCCAGGGATCCCAGAATTTATTTATTTGACAGAGAGTGTGCACACAGAAACGGAGGAGCGGCAGAGGGAGAAGGAGAAGAGGAACAGGGAGCCTGATGTGGGGCTTGATCACAGGACCCTGTGATCATGACCCAAGCCGATGGCAGATGTTCAACCAACTGAGACACTCAGGGGCCCCAAAATGAGAGAATTTTAGCTTGACTGTTTACAATAAATGATTTTAATTCTTTAGCTACTTCCAAGGTCCCATTTGACACTTTGATTTCATATATAGTAGTAATTTGCCAGGTATTGAAAATTCATATGTGGATTGAAATAAAAATGTCAAATGGAAGCTTGGGATATTTACACACATAGATAAGAGCTACACATGAGAAGGGCTTCAAGGCGTGTGTATCTCTTATAGAACTGGTTTTCATGAGGTGCAGATAGAAGTCTTAGGATTATATTTCATTCTGCTGCATTGCTATTAAAGAAATTTGCCATTATTACCATTTTTGTAGCCTCCAAACACCAGATTTTCCAATAGAAGTGCAGTGATCCACTGACCACTGTTGCATTTTACCTGAGTAGTTCATTTTGCACACTCATGTCAGGGGCCCTGGATGGAATTATAAGCCATGTAGGCCTGACTTCTCTACATTTATCATTATCTGTTACAGAAGCTGAAAACTCTATTTCGGCATATAGTAATTTCTTTCTGAGGAATAAAAGCATTGTGCAGGATCTAGATTAAGTTCTTTTTTTAAAGATTTTTTTTTTTTGTATTTATTTAGGAGAATGAGCAGAGCAAGAGGGAGAAGCAGACTCTCTGCTGAGCAGGGAGCTCGATGATGTGGGGTTCGATCCTGGCACTCCAGGATCATGACCTGGGCCAAGGCCAGACACTTAACCAATTGAGCCACCCAGGTACCCATAGGTTAACTTCTTAAATTAACTACTGGTTTTCTTTGACCTCTATATTATCTAGAACTGTAACTTTTTACCCTGCTGTATGCAGCTCCCATATTAGAATGGCCTACTTTGGGATTTTGTTTAAAATGTAACATAGTCATTAAGAGCAGATGCACCAAAGCCCAAAGGCAGGAACTTCAAGCATGGGTCCACCATGTTAGAGCTGTGAACTTAACAAGATCTTTGAATGAATGTACATTATTAGAGATTATTATTTTTCATCTTGTATTGTATATTGTATCACTTGTATAAATTATATTTTAGATATTGTTAAAAGACCCTAAAATATTAGATACCAAAATCTTAATATTAGGTTGTGTCTCTGTGGAAAAGTAAATGAATAATGATCTAGTTAATTAGATTTAATGTGGATTGCTGATCTAGAAAATCCAAATTTAAAATCTCAAATGACCATTTTTTCCTTAGCTTATGGAATTTGAGAGGAGGCGAATTATCAGTCAATGATAAACAGTTATTTGAGGGTCCATTTCCAACACCACAGTCTTTTATGTACCATGAGAGATAGCTATGATAATAAAAGTATAGTAAGTACTTTGCTCTGTCAGAAGGAGTTTCTTAGTCAATATAATGGCAGCAAACAAGAGCGGCCACAACTCACTCACCAAGATCTTTCCTCAAACTGGGTGAAAAGAGATGCCTTCCAGATCAGAAGCTTTGTGTGCCACCGCCACCACCAGACCTACTATATTTGGTGCCCCAGTTTGGTTCAGTCCACGATGTTAGCTGGAAGAACGGATTTCCCAAGCTCTCAGTAGAAAGAAAATCAAGAATAAACTGTGACTAACAAGTTGGATCGGAGTGAGCACAGCTGCACTGTGATCGTCTGTTTGGGAGAAAACAGCATCAGGGCTTTTCCCCAATCATGCTACATCAGAACCCATTCATAAAACTGTCACCGTGAAATAGCAGATGCTCTGTAAATGGCCTGATGATCCGGATATTGGGCATCTGAAGACAAGTAAGACTGCTTGTTTCCTGAACCATGAATATACTCACACGGTGCGCCCGCCACTCTCTAAGTGGTCTCAGCATACATGGATTTATCCATACCTCTATAGGCAGGTAATACATACCTAGAAAATATATTACTTTCCAACTCCCTTAACAACTGTTCATCACTGATACTTTGTGAGCACCTTCCTTAAGGAAAACCTCAATGTGTCATGGGGACATTTATAGCATGACCAGTGTTTGATTGAAAAAATCTGGTTTTTGTCTGTTTCTTGAGTGATCCAGAATCATTTTCAGATAAGACCATCCATATCCCAGCTATAAACCATCTGCAGCACAGCTAGCTTTTAAAAGTGACATGCAGTCATATTCCACCGCTATTACCAGAGCGTCCTAAACATTTTCTCAACATCTCAGACTTTTTTTTTTTTTTTCCCTGCTAGGCAGCTGCGTGCTTGGAGAGTTCCCAGCATCAGTTGTGCCAGAGTTAAAAATCACCTAACACCCACATAAAGATTTCCCCCCCTTTATGAATTGGGCTTTAAATCTTTACCTTGATTTAGTGAGAAAATAAAATTGGGCAATAGTCAATGTCTCATTTGTATATATTTGTATGAATTCTGTAACCTGGAGGATATCTCCAATCCGAGGAAATGTAACCATTAACCCACAGCTAAACAGTTTGCAAAGAAGCCTTTTCAAGGAATAGCTTTTAAATGCCCAAGGAGCTCAATCTAACGGCAGAGATATTTGAAATATACACAAACATACAAGGCTTTTAGATAAACACATTTTCAGGGAGCTTTTGATGAAAGTGATAAGTTACATTCTCTACAACTACACACACTGTATTTTATTACCCTTCAGTAGACACTTATCAGCTATAAATGTTGGGTGGTTTAGGCTAGGAATCAACCCTGAGGGAAACAGTGGGAGGACTCTGGGACTCACAGTTCTATAGATCAACATAAACCTGAGACTCAATTTTATTTTCATTTATTAAAAAGGTCTGTGGTCCGCTTCTGCAATTTCAAATCCATTAGCTTCCTGCCCCCTTTAAGAAAAAAAAGAAGGTAACTGCAGATTTTATGGACTGATTGGTGATGGCTATGCTACTGCTCTATTGGTTTTGAGTGGAGAGTCCATTACAGATACATTATCCATAAACCATGTTTCCAGTGGAACCCGTAGCTTCCAATCTGACTGGGGAATGAGTGGAGTTGGCTTGGTCAAAGAGAGGCTGGGGAAAGGGTCAGGTCTCTTGGAAGCTAACACAGGGTAGGCACCGGTATAAATTACAAACGTTCTTCCTACTTCCACATAATTATGTCTCAAATGTGCAGCGGTTGGATTTCGTTAACCAGGCACCAGATGAACTTGGAAATCATATCGACAGTAGATTAGAGTGGGAGTTTTCAACCTTTTTCCCTGCCATGTATGTTCAAACAATATATTTGTCTGTCTTTGAAACTCCCTGCTCTGGGCTGCTCATATTCGACAGCTGACCGTGCCCATATGGTTTTTCCTAGTCTCAGGTGTGCTATGTTTAAGCCTTTTTCAACAAAGATGCAAAAACATTTTTAATGGCAATAAAACAGATGAAAATACGGTTTTCTAGTTCCCTCTGTAACCCTAAATCTTTGATTTCCAAAAAGAAAACAAAAGTTAAATAAGTCTTCTGGTGTGATTGCTTGATTTCTGTGTTCGGTAACTTTTCTCTCTGTGAAAGGGACAGAAGAACAATGAGAACAATACAACTGGCATTCGTGTAATGAAGACTTAGGGACAAGTCTCGTTGATCTTTGAATTTTAGTACGCTACAGACTTTATGCTTGGCACACGGTAAATGCCCTATGAATTTGTCAAATGGAGCTGGATTTTTTTTTAGGTGTAATCAATCGCATGAAACTAATATATTCATTCTTACAATGGAAAGCTATTTCTTTTCCATTATTAAGGCAGAGGCAATGTCACTTAAGCAAAACTCAACAAGAATTTAATTCCCCTTTTTTCTGATGGCTTTAATTTATGTGGTCCTTTTCAATCCACTCCCTATGCATTCCTATCTCTACAACCTGAAGTTTCTACTTGGATTTGCCAGTGTGCGTCGAAGATGTGGAGGGGTCTTAACATACCTCTCCCTAATATTTGGGGTTTGTCTAAATGGAGCATTCAGAGAGCCTACTCTGGTTTTTTTTTACTGTATTTTTTAAAGATTTATTTATTTATTTATCCATGATAGACAGAGAAAGAGAGAGAGAGAGAGAGAGAGAGGCAGAGACACAGGAGGAGGGAGAAACAGGCTCCATGCCGGGAGCCCGACGTGGGACTCGATCCCGGGTCTCCAGGATCACGCCCTGGGCCAAAGGCAGGCGCTAAACTGCTGAGCCACCCAGGGATCCCCTGTATTTTTTTTTAAAGCCTTTTTTTGGTTCACAGAAAAATTGAGAGGAGAGTATAGAGATTTCTCTTATACGCTCCGCCCCTACACATGAATGGTTTACCCATTATCAACCTCCCAGAGTGCCCCCAAAGTGGTGCAATTTGTTATACTTGATGAACCTACAGTGGCACATCAAATAGTTTACCTAGGATTCACTCTTGGTGTTGCACTTTCCATAGGTTTGGGCAAATGTCTAATAACGTGCCTCCATCATTATAGTACCGTAGATAATTTACTGCACTAAAAGTCTTTTATGCTCTGATTTAATAGCACATTTGCATCCATTCATCAATTAGTCATAGCCACCAATCTGTCATTTGTGACAATTATTTTAATAATTTTGCTTTCTAGGGGCACCTGGGTGGCTTAGTGGTTAAGTGTCTGCCTTCATGATCCCGGAGTCTTGGAATTGAGTCCCGCATCGGCTCCCTCTACCTGTGTCTCTGCCTCTCTCTGTGTCTCTCATTAGTAAATAAATAAAATCTTAAAAAAAATAACTTTGCTTTCTAGTGAATGTAAATCTAGGTTTAAAGTCTTTCCTTCCATTCAATGAACTTCTTTGACAAACAATTAACCTTCCTCCCCTATGTTCCCGATCTGCCTATTGCCTTTGACGTTTTGCTAGGTATGTCACATTATATAAATGTCTGAATCAGACATTAACTTTAAAACTCTGCAGTGTCAGCGTTATAATCATAATCATCAGCTAGGAGTCATAGCCACTCATTCGTTTAGAGCTTAGAAAACTTTGAATGTGGAGCCTCATCCCAAGCCCTCCCTCTTTCGTTCCATCCTTTCGGAAGTCCTGCCTTGATGGGAGATCCTACTGTCAGGTCCCGTCTTCACAGAGCTGTCTGTCATCAGGCCCAGCTGCCCCACCAAAAGCGTGGGGCACCCATTGGCAGGTCTGTTAACAGAAGCTGTTAACAAAGATCTGCTGACCCTGTGCTCTTTAAAGATGTTTAAAATTCCATCCTTTGATGCCCTTTGCCCTTTGCCAGGGAGATATCAACCCCTCATCTCTGGCCACTGGGCCAGAATAGACAACACAGTGACAGCGGAATCGCTATGTCTTGATGGAGGTACGTGCTGAACTCACAATTTTAAGATTTAAAAAATTCATAAAAGCATCTTTCTCTCCACCCACGCTGGATTCCCAGAATACACTGTGCTCATCTTTCTGACTTGGCACAAGAAGTGCCAGATACGGTTTTTCCAGCCGCGGCCTATAAGCAACGGGGAAAGGTTGAAACAGGTGAGGTTAGCTGCGAGAAGTAGTACCTTCCATTCAGCACCCACGACTATAATGTAGTAAGTAGGAGTAAGAAAAAAAGAGTAGAGAATTTCCAAAATGGGAGGCCCCAGAACCATTATTGTCTGTCGTCACGTTAGCCCTCAATAAGACCACAAAACCAGACAGTAAAAACTGGGAGCCTGTGGTTCCCTCCTGACCAAGGGAGACAAGAAAACAGAGAGGGAGAGGCTATGTTTTCTTTTGACTTTTTTAGGGAACTCCTCATGAAGTCAGCCTTTCCCTGTTCAGCCCCGGCCTGACCACTGCACGGTGGTTGTTCCATCTTTTCTAGGTGCCGTGTGCTTTGTCACGGACACCATATGCTTGCTGTGGTTAAATGCTCTATGCCAGGCCTCTCCCACCCTCCTAGAAGAAGAGTCATTTCTGGGTGGAGTGTGTGTGTTTATGAGTGAGAGAGAGGGGTTGGGGGAGAGAGAGATCTTCCTGCCACCAGTGCCCATGCTGACCCCAGTTAAACACACATCATGCATGACTCTTTTGCATAAAGGCAATCTCAGTTTCCAAGACTGTGATTGCCATCACCTGTCCTCATTTTTACCCCTTTGTTTCCAGCGAGCACTTCTTGGGAAGATAAAATGGCAAGGAAGTTTCCCACATTTTCACCATCGTTGGAAACAGCTTTTGCACAAGCACAGAATGTCAAGTTCCAAACAGCAATGCCTCTGTTAGTGGTGGCGTGTCTTTGGCTCAGAGCTCCTACTGCACCGAGCGATTAGAGTCAAAGCCTGTCCAAAGAGGCAAAGAATTACAGAGGTGGGCTTGGGCCTTGGACACTCTCTTCCGACCACTTCATTTTACCCATAAAGGAGCCGTGTCTCTGCGAGGTGTAATGACCTGCTGCTTCATAGCAGCACGGCTGGCAAAAGGAGGTCCCTTGATTCCCATCTGTCAAGAGCTTCTTCTAATATGCGACCTCAGTCATTCTTGGCAAATTGTCTACAAGGGGATGAGTGATACCCCGGATCCTTGACGTGTGCGTTATCGATTTTCTCAATAGTATCGAATTCCCAGTGTTTTACTTAGCCTAATATAAAAATTAGCCCTGATTGCATGCAGATCAATCTCACTCAAGTGAGAGACAGCCCAGATGCATGTCCAGGGGTGACGCATGTTCAGTGGTGAGAGAACAGCAATTTGGAGATGGGCGCATTATTATATATAATCCACAGGGTGGATAATCTCTGGGCTTTTATTCACAGTGTGGTTCTTCCAGTTTTTCAATTTACCTCTTCTTGTGGGTTGACTGGTTTTCACCGAGGAAACATGGACAAGTGTTCTTTTGAGAAATGAAAACAAGAAAGTGTAGATTAAAATGCAAAGGAGAAGCAAAGGAGAGCACTAGAAGTAGGCATCGCAGCTCAGCCTCCTTTGTGGTTCCCTGGCAATGCTGCTGCCACCCTCATTGCTTCGCACATAATTAGCCTTGATATTGGAAGCCCACGTTTGTAGATCTCACTTACCACATTTCCTGTATATTACTAAACATTTCAAACCGAGACAGAGAGAAAGCAGGAGAAAGTGATTTCCACTGGCAAAAAAGGCTCACATTTCTTCTGTCTTGTAAAACAAAAGAGGAAAAATAATGGCAAATTATTCTTACGATGCCTTCTTTTCTTAAACTCCCCCCCCACACACACACCCCTTTCTCGTCCTATTTTAAATAAAACCCGATGATGCAAAAGGCCGTATGCCTTCTGACTGCGCAGTCCGTCGGCTTGCAATGGAAATGTTTTCTTATTTTTATTTTATTTTTTTTAAATGGCTACATATTAAAAGCGAACCAGTCTTTGCCAGCTTTGGATAAAAGGCTATTTATTTTCAACCAATTTGATAGCTGCAGTTTTCAGTAATTGAATTTTCTGTGGTCAGAAAAGCAGTAATCTTAGAAACCAAATAAATATTTTTTAATAAAATGGAACACTGAGAAACCCTATAATAATGTCAAAAATGTAGCCACTTATGGATGGATAAATATTTTAAGAAATTTACATTTCACCCAAAGCTTTATGCTGCTGGCTTCCCTGGAGATTTTGAAGAGCGTAACATTTTGCTTTGAGAAGGGAACAATGTGGGGTTCAGATGAAATATGTACACCCTATAGAAACCTTGCTGGTTGTTAATGTCTCAGAAGCTGGTAGCTCTGTCAATGCCCCCAGCCAACTGTCTGTGGGCACCCAGATTTCTCTGTCTTGGTACTGCTGCCAGTTGAGGCCAGGTAATTCTTTGTTGTGGGGGGCTATCCTTGCGTTGTAGGATGCTTAGCAGCTTCTCTGACCTTTACCCACTCCATGGATTTTCGCACCCACTCACCCTGTTGTGACAACTAAAATGTGTCCAGACGTTGCCATTTACCTCCTGGTCTATGGGGCAAAATGAGCTGCAGTTGAGAAGTACTCATCTACTGAAGGACTGGAGTAAATTTTATACATATTTTGGTGAATCTTTTTTTTTTTTTTTTTTTTTTTGGTGAATCATATGTGCCTGGAATGTTGGTTCCTTTCACAAGTTTATCATTTAATGGCTTGTATTATTATTCTGAGTGTGAGTAAAGGCCCTTCACAAGCCCTATAAAGAGCCAATGCTATAGAAAGCATTTTAAGAGCCAATGAGCACGAGTTTTGAGAGAGGAAGTACAGTCCAGATAGTTTTATGTTTTGATGTGATATCACTTTATTGGAAGCATTCAAGTTCTTGGCTCCTCCATCACCTCTGTGACAGACTGTAGGCAATGATTGATGTTATACAATTACCTTTATTGTGTTTCTGTTTTTTTCCATGATAGAATAGAGATGGTACAATAGATACGTTCAAATTTCTCACTACATGTATTATATCATATTGAATGGCTAATGAGATTCAATGTTTGTATATAAACTGAATTATTTCTTATAGTTTTTGTTATGAAAATATAAAACTTAGGAAATTTTGGCATCAAAATTTTTAATCTCCCTGTTTCTACCCAGGATTTTTGCTAAGCCACTAAGGGTAGATTTTGTGTTACCTGTCCTTTCAAAGACAGGGCTGGAAGAAGCAAAGCAGATCATTATGAAGTTGAGAATGGAATGGAAGGTCAAAGAGAAGTTGGCAGCACACGACTTTTTTTCTTCTGTCTGCTAAATAAGAATGGACAGAACGTAGTAAATGCTGGAATAATACTCTACATTCATTGGGTTCCACGTTGTGATTGAAATTTCACATGAACAGAAGTCAAAGACCAAGATATTAAATTATTAGTTTTGGTTCATGAAGAAAGCAAAAAATTCCTCCAGAAATACATCACAAGACTGAGAGGCACCATAAAAACCACTAGATAGACCCTTTTTTGATGATGTGAAGGCAAGCCATAACAATTCTCAACTACTTCCCAAAGCAGTAGGAATGATGCTAATAAGACGATAACATCAGGATTAAAAAAAAAAAAAAGCCTAGCATAAGCCAAGGGGTGAATTATATCACAGTTATCATTTCCAATTACATTCAACACTGTTCTTGTCCATCACTACCCATTTGGCTAGATCTATAAGCCAACAGTGGCAATGGCTCACCTTGGTGAGTGTGTTTTTAATCTTTAATGGCATATAACATGCAGTATTAATTTAAAATTCAATGAATGCATAAGCATGGCATAGACCTAATTTCAAGGTCACAATTTTTAAAGTACAGACTTTTCCCTAACGGTTGCTTCCTTGGTGTTTTTTGGAAATTTCCTGGAGGCAGTGGGCACAGTTTTGGAATAATTCCTCATGTGCACATTTGTTGAGAGGAAGGGGAAGGAACAGTCGCATTTTGATGAGTGTATCCAGATCTATCCGTTGGCCTGGAAATTTTTTTTTTATCCTTCTGCATATGCATTTGTTTTCACTGATTTGATCCATTATTCAGTTAGATTAGTCTCCGTTTAATAATAACGGCCTCCCTCTAGCCTATCCCTTTAATGTTCGTGAAAACGAAAACCCAGGTGGTTTTCAACATGACACTAGGTGGAAATCAGTTATGAAATTACCTGTTTATTAATGATGTGTCAGGAGACTGACATGCTCACGGCGGGCACCGGCTGGAGTAGTGCTAATGTAGAAATAACAAGACCATATTATGTGCAATATGTATTCTATAGAACTATAACTTTCATTCCCTGGGGACACCATTGAAATCCAGATGTTTTATCTCAAGATTTTAATCCCAGCGAGTGAAGATTTTAAAGTGAAATCAAGCACACCCGAAGTCGCTGTTTGGCCACACTTCCTCGCTGGGGGACCCGTGTGAGCAAACATTTAGTACCAGATGTGCAAAGGATTAGTGTCGTATCAGCTAATTAGCCAGACAGGGGAAAAAAGTCATTTTGCAATTGCAGAAGTGGATTTAAAGCATAACTTTAAAATGCGTGTTGAAGACTGGTCTATTGATTAGCGTCAATGACACTTTCAAGGTTTGGTAGTTATGGAGCAAAATAAGGGCTGATCTAAATTGGGGAGAAACGAGTAATTTTATTTAAAATAAGGAATTTTTACAGGAAGGTTTTACATTTTTATCATAAAGAGATCTGGCCACAACACTATAAATAATATACTGGATAGATTCATACAGGCCACTCTTAAAAAAAATTTTAGCATGCAAAAATGTACCATAAAGTTGATATTAGTACCAGGTAAAATAAACCAATGACCCTCACAACTTGGGTGGGGAGAAGATTTTCTTTTTCTCTTTTTCTTTTTCTTTTTCCCTTAGAGTTTTATGGAGCAACTCATACAACAGATGGGGTGGAGAAATAGCAATGATCTGATGATTCTGCGTTACTGCAAATAAATCCCAGTATATAACAAGCAACTGAATCATTTTTACAAAAATACACTCTTGAACAAGATATATCACAATAGCTGCATTTGTACCCACAAGCATGTTGCACCCCGTTTTTCTAACACCCCGTTTTAATACAAGTATGTTATCTCCTAGAGTCATCTCTCGTCCTGGGGCCCAGTCCAAGTGGAGTGTATGTAACAGCCAGCAACTTTGGCCCTGAATGTGGAGAGTAACCTGAAGCCACAAATGTCTTTAAGTCAAATAACTTCTGGACGCTAAGGATCCCTGCTCTAATACAAAATGGCAAGAGAATTAAGAACACATCAGTGTGCTTTTACAAAAGAGAGGAAAAATATTACCTTTTTTACTCCTTTGGACTTCAAATAGCATTTTGGCAATTTCCCTGCACTTAAGAAACCTTCCCCATGGCACAAAACCATGGAGCTGAACGCTTAACTGGTGGGAGGGTGGGGTGGGGTGGGGGAGATTTGGCCAGGGTAGATAATCTGTCTGTGTAATTAATAAAGCACATTGGCTTTTGTGCTAGGAAACCAGGCAGTGGAATCACCCATTGCTGATTCCCTGGAATTTAATTTCTAAAAAGGTAATGAGGTGGTGAAGAAAGCTTTAGATTTCAGCTCTGGTATCACCCTTCTCTGTCTTATGTGATTTGATGTCCTAGTTCTGTGCTTTCCTGAGATTTTTTTTTTCTTTTTCTTTACTCCATCCTAGCCCTTTTCATAGCATACTATTTAGCTGTTTCCTCCTCTGGATCTTGCTGTTTGGGTCTTGGTTTCTTATCGTCCTACCTTTGAGCCACGTTCCAGGGCCTTAGATCAACGTTTAGCATGTCTTCAACACCAAAGGGTCTGCAATAGTTTGTCATTTGCATTTCATTTTCTTATTTGATGTTTACAACAGCCTTTTGAGGTAGGCATGATGAATATCAATCACCCCTACTTTACTGGGAGTTGGAGGCTGAAACTGACTTAATACTACAACTGGGTAGGAAGAGGAGTAGGATTCGAACTAGCACCCTCGAATGCAGACCTTGTGTTCTTTCCACTGTACTAAGCTGATCCACTGCCCTGGGAGCAGGAAACCTAATACCTCGGCTACCAGAGACAGTAGGAAAATGCCAGTTGGTTAGGTGCTGCAATAAAAATAAAACCATAATCTTGGAATTTAAAAGTCTAGAGTTTGAAAAGAAAGGGCATCCCTTTGTAAACAAATGTTTTGATTATTAAAGCCAGCTTCTCATCTCAAAAACACTTTTTCAATTTAGGTCCAATTTAATGAGAACCCCAGGATTGATAAGCTCTCAAAAAAGGAAGAAAAAAAACCCCTCAAGTTTCAAAGGAGCAGTAAAGATTTGGAATATTCGTTGGAGCCTAAGGGATGTATAAAATCTACATGGTTATTTACATAAATTTCTTATAATTTCTATCACAAATATACTCTTGCTGTTTTCCCAAATCTTTATTTAATAATGATTATAATAAAATTAAATTTATCTCCACTGCCTTGCTCTTGGTGCCAAGCAGCCAAAGTCAGCAATCCATTTTTTTTTCCTTTTCAATAAAAGTCCCAGAATAGAAATAACATATGACTGTGTGATGCTGATATTCATGGTGGTTCAAAAGCACAAAGTCCCAAGTGGAAATAAAATGTGGATAATTATGAGCAGACTTGAGTTATTCTTTCAGTAAAGGTAGGCAGTAGGGTCTTCTGGTATCTCCTAATTTGCAGGGATTTGAAATCCCACAGGAGTTAGGAATTATCCCAGGGCACTTTCTTCTTTCATAGTTTCCAAAGAGAGATTTTGTTCCCCCTAGAAATACCAGATTTAGAAATCCAAAGGCTAGAAGAGACGATAGTAGTAATTTTGTCTTAAAAAAAAAAAAAAAAAAAGGAATAATTTTGTCCAAGCAATGGTCAGTGGCAGTTTTTATTCCTGGAATCAGTGTGAAGATGACCCTCTCGGCCAACACCATAAAATTAGGGAATTTGGTATCCAAGTGTCTTTCTAATGTAATAAAACTTCCTGGATACAATACCTGTCTTTATTAGCTAAAAAATTTGTTGTATTTATGGAATACATGTTCCCTTGTATTTCCCCTATCATAGATTCCTGGGGAGAACATAATTCAGTTAACCCAGTAAAAATAAAACAAAACCGAAAACAACAGCAAAAATTCCTAATTTTTCCACTGTATCTTCCCCAATGCAATCAATCTCCAGGTCCTGTTGATTATCTACCATCTATCTATCTATCATCTATTTATTGTGTGTGTCTGTGTATGAGTGTGTGCATGTACGTAAAGCAAACTCCAGGCCTCTTCCTCTTGGATTTGGACTCTAGTCTATGTACACGTTATGTTCTCATTAGTGAGAAATAGGTCTTAACCCCTCATCTCTGATCCAGTCACTGAAACCAGGAGGAAGGGATTCATTAATTAGCTTAGACAAATCAGGGCCCATCCCAGAAATGAGACTAATGCTAAATCCATCCAAATCAGATCGACTGAGCGTTCAAGGGTAATGGGGTCTTTTATTCAAGAAATAGTGGGTGCTTAACTTCAAAAGTGACCTGTCCACTCTTATCATGTGCTCTAGTCTATTTTGTGTTAGCATGGTGACTTGTGAGACTGTAAGCTTTCTCTAGGACACCTGGGTAGGTCAGTTAGATTCTTGGCTTTTGCTCAGGTCATGATCTCAGGGTCATGATCTCAGGGTCATGAGATCGAGCCACGTGTCAGGCTCTCCACTTACCTCAGAGTTTGCTTGAATTTCTTTCCTCCTCTCTCCCCCTTCCCCTTTGTTTCTCCCCCATACCCCAGGCTCCAGGACTCTATGTCTAAAAGTAAATAAATTAAAAAATAAATAAAGAAAATCTTTAAAAAGGAAAGACACTGTGCTTTCTCTAATTAGGACCCATCCTATTCATATTTGTATCCTATAACAGCTATCTTGTCCAGTTGAATTACAAATGCGGGGAAGGGATGGTCTGAGCAGGTGGGCACTGGTGCGTTTCCGCTTCTGTCTCATGTATGTACCTGTGTGTCTTGGCTTTTTGACTTTAGTTTTTGAAGGATTGTCCTTCCTTTGTTTTTCCCACCCGGTATGACTCTCGGTATGTCTTTACTCCCTGAATTTCTCACAACCAAGACGTGCCTGAGAGACTTTGAAGCGGGCCTACATCAAACAAAGGTTACACTGAGGCGAGAGCTTCCAGCCAAATTAGGTGGGGAGAAGTGGGAGGGTAGGAATCCCTGCCAAGCCAGCCATTCAGCATGCAGAGAAGATGGTGTTGGCACCATGACAGCCTATCAGAAATAGCCAGAGTCCAACCAGAAACTATTTGATTTGGGTTCTGAAGACTCAAACACAGCTGGTTGGGATTTCCTTGTCCGTGTTTTATCCATCGGAGTTGCTATTGAAAACAGTTTGCAATTCATTTGAGGATTCTTTACATATGCCCTGAAGTATATGCGGCATTTAATTGAAAAACCACCAAATAAAGACTTCCGGGCCATGTAAAGGGGCTGCCTTTGGTGCCAACACTAAACTGTATGCCTCCGTGGCTTTGCCGCAAGTGGATTTTGATACATGGGGATTCCCATTATTGAAAAATTATCTTTGCCACAATTTCAGAAGAGGCACTCCCGGCCTCTCCTGGCCCCACTGGGTGGTGGATAGCTCCTACTCCAATGTGGTCTCCACTTAGCTACCAGTTTTGGAGACAGACTCACTTCTAAAATGAGGTACTAATCAATCAAGAAGAACAGTAGTTGAGGGCAAGATGTTTAAAAGAAATAACTGAGGAATGAAAGGAAGAATGGGAAGCAGGAGAAAGAGTGAGAGGGCGGGAGGAAGAAAGAAAATGTCTTTGATTCCCTAAAATCTGTTCACATTCAACAAGTCCTGTGCTGGGAAGGGAAACCTCAAAATGTATTTAAAAGATGATTTAAATGTTTAACCCTTTATTTCAACACTTGTGTTACAAGTCCCCCCAACCCCCCTGTCCATGTCCACTTCCACGCAAGATTTTTAAAAAGAAAAAGAAAAAGCATCTTCCTTTCCAAAGCAAATGTCTTCACCACTCCTGGATGGATGATCCCAAAGGACACGCTTGCCTCTGTTCGTCTCTGGAAGCACTTGTGTTATTTAAGCCGAGGGAGATGATGAACAGTGCTAGTGCATGCATGTAGGATGACAAAGGACAGTCCCCTCCCTCCCCCCACATGTAGGGCTTGCTTTTCAATTTCTTCTTACGGACAAAAACTGTCTGTATCACGGTAAGAAGGGGGGTGGGAGTTTTTGGGGGAAGAGGCTGGAAAAAACTAGCAAAGGGAAAAAAATTGGAGAGCCAGCCTGGCACCAAAAATATAATTTAGTGTGCAGGTATTTGATTTGATAGAAAACCTGCATTGATTTAAAAAAATAGGCTCTTGACAAGGTCGTAATTCATTGAGAGAGGCCAAGCCTGCAGCTTCAGTTTGACATCCCCCTCCAACCTAAACCATAACTGGTTTTAGGTGATCCCCTGTGAGGGTAGCATGTTGCAGCTGGCAAAAAAATAAACACTCCTGAGCCCTGTGCTAACAGAATTTTTTTTTCCTTTTTTTCCCCTTTTTCTTTTCTTTCTTTCTTTCTTTCTTTCTTTCTTTCTTTCTTTCTTTCTTTTCTTTCTTTCTTTTTCTTTCTTTCTTTTTCTTTCTTTCTTTCTTTCTTTCTTCTTTTCTTCTTTCTTTCTTTCTTTCTTTCTTTCTTTTTTCTTTCTTTCTTTCTTTTTTCTTCTTTCTTTCTTTCTTTCTTTCTTTCTTTCTTTCTTTCTTTTCTTTCTTCTTCTTCTTCTTCTTCTTCTTCTTCTTCTTCTCTCTCTCTCTCTCTCTCTCTCTCTTTTTTTCTGATTTATGCCATGAGCTAAGGAAAACAGTTACATATTTGTGAGTCCCAGTTTTGTTTGGCCTTTGCATGCTTACAAGATTGGTGTCCTGCTGGGGAGAGGGACACTGCAGAACTGTGGCAGGCAGGCACAGAGCTGGTGGGCGGCTGGAACAGGCTGGGGGCAGGGAGGTAGGAAGGCGGGGTATGAAGAGGGAGAGACTCAGTAGCTGACACCTTTGAGTCTCCAGGCATCTCCTCCTGCAGGATCCCCTCCCTTTCTTTCTGCCTCAAGGCCAGGCGAATGTCCACTCAGAGCTCACAGGCAGATTCCTTCAGAGCTTAAGATTTGCAAAGGGTTAGCTATCCTAGTTTACCCATTCAGCAACAATATTTTTGAAGAGTTTGATAGATAGTTAGATAGATAGATGATAGATAGATAGATAGATAGATAGATAGATAGATAGATAGATATAAAATTGGCCACTGAAGGGAGCTTCCCTAGTCACTTTTTTTGGGAAGTGTGTTAGTGGAACAAACTCTTTCAGGCAAACTGTGCAAGGTGAGGCAACGTCATACTGTCCTCTGGCTGGTTTGTGACATGCTTGGTCCTCATTTGGCAGAGAACAAGCTTGCAGAGAGTTTAGAAGCTCAGCGAGGTTATATAGCTCAAGGTCACCCAACTCCTCACTGGTAGTCAGGTCTAGGGCTTGGGTCCTGGTTGTTGGATCCAGTGGGCTTTCCACTCTACCACATGCTCCACCATCATTTAAAGAATGGAAGAGTAACTACACGCAATGAGGCATCTTGGATTGGAACCTGAGAAGGCTAGAGGACAAGAATGGAAGAACCGATCAAATCTGAATTAAGGCATGAATAATAATGTACCAATATTAGTTTCTGAGTTTGGACCAATTTCTTAGTGAGGTAGATAATAAGAATTAAGGAATCTGGGTAAAAATCCCTCAGCACTGTATTTTCAGCTTTTCTATAAATCTAAAATTATTCTCAGGTAAAACCTTACTGTCTAAAGAAAGAAACAAAACAAAGCAAACAAACAAACAAATAAACCAAACCAATTGCAGTAAAACCAAGGCATTCCGCTGCTTTAAAGCAAGTTTGGAAGTAGAATGCCTCCCCACAAGGGACTCCACTGAGGTCATGCAATATGCAGCAATATTCCCAGCAACTGAAATGGTCTTGCTCCTCCTGAGTATAAACTGGGAGGTGAAAATTGTGATTTTTGACATCACTGCAGAGATCTGTCAGTGGGCTGATGGTGAGAGGTGCTGCTCGCTTCATCAGCTTCATCATGTTCGTCTTTAGAGAAGAAAATTGACATTTTATGACGAAGTTCAAATTTACAGATGGGGGAATTGAGGACTTGCATGCCTATCTTTATGTCTTGCAGAGCCAGAGGATTAGCAGTTATTAGCCTTGAGCGAATCCTATCTTAACTCCAGTGTTTCTTGAAAAAACATAAATAAGATATTTCCCCAGGAGCAAGCAGCCCAGCTTCTGAGAGTCGACTGTAGTCATGGCTTACCACCCAGACACTTGCCAGAACCTCTAAATTACTGACATTATTACATCATCCCTCTTTGTGTATGTGCTTGTCGCATTGCATAAATATACCCTCTCTAACCCACTTCTTTAATCTGTTCTATCCACAGTATATATCACTAAAAAAAAAAAAATGACTTCACAGATGACCAATTATTCCATAATAATGTGCAGAATTATTTGAATCACATTCAGTCTCCATGACAATATGAAAATATAAATGTCTGGCACACAAAAACAAACAAACAAAAAACTGTCACGGTGGTATAAAAAAAAGGAAATTAATTCAATACTTAAACCAGTTTTTTTTTTTTACCACTTTGTTATCCTAAGTGGATGATGCAACTATGCTGCGTTTTAAAATACACACGCAGACAGAGAAATGGATATTTTTTTCCATCCTATTTGTCTCCTTTTCAGACACAACCACTGATTCACCAGCCGCTGGACGTGCAGCAGCAGCAGCAAAGGCGCCTGTGAACTTGAGTATAATAAAATTCTAGTATAACAGTGTGTTGAATGTTTACTTTGGCTCTGCTGCCCTCTCAAATCCCCCTTTTCAACTAATATTTTAAAATGTGGAAAGACATTAAAATGGAGATAAATTCAAGGCTCTTTCTGAAAGTGAGTGTCTCTGACGCTGAGAATTCTGAATTTTGCCCTCTCTGCTACATTCAAATTCCCTTCATTCTGATAATTATTATGCCATGAAAATTCAAGTCACTGCCTGCCTTTTGGCAACTAGCAATTTTACTCTGAGGTAAAGGAGAAAATGGGGGTCAGATATGCTTTTATAACTGCTCCCATTGCATCACTGACATTTATAATTGGTCCTAAGGAAAAAATGGAATTAATTGGAGTTTATCATTGGTGCTTCATAGGAGTGTAATAATGAAGACTTCTGGAGTCAAGCAATGATGTGAATGAGGCTGCCTGTTACTACCCCTGTTACTGGAGCCAATCACCTGACCTTTCCATCCTCGGTTTCTTGATACATAAGATAGGAGAGTAGGGGCACTAATTCAATAGCAAGATTGGATTAGATAAAGCACCCAGCTTAGAGGGCACCAGACAATGTGGGCTCAAATGCGCTCACTGTGATGGTTATTAATATTATTATGATCAGTGACTCCTTATCCCTTTAGAAGTCATTACGATTCCATGCCAGCTGAGGTTCTGTTCAGCAGATAATAAAATCAAGTGCTTAGTCACATGGAGTTTATAGTCTAGAGGTAGAGATGGACAATACAAACTAAATAAATCTATATTTTTTTTGAGGTGGTAGGTGCAATAAAGAAGAGTAAGCAAGGTTAAGGGACTACGGGGTAAGGTGTGCTGTCTGAGGAAGGGTGGCCAGGGAAGACCTCTCTGAGGCAGTGACAGTTGAGTAGAAACCTGGCTGAAGAGATGGACATTGAGCCAGGTAGATATCTAGAGTGGATTGTTCCAAGTAGAGGGAGCAGGGTATATTAAAGACCTCTGGGGAGCATGTTTGGCAGGTTTATAGATTATCAAAGGACATTCTGTCCCCTCACTCCCTAACCCCTCATGTTTGTGGGATTTTAAAGGACATCACCCCCGCCCCCCACACTGTGGTTGGGAAAGGAGAAGGAGATAAAGTCAAATGCTATAATGGGCTCTGGCAAAATCTTTGTCCATATTGTGAGTTAGATGGAAAGAAGTCATCTGAGGGTTCAAGCACCGCAGTGATACATCTTACCATTGCATTTTAGAAGTGAAATCTGTGCAGAGAATCTGTGCAAATAGTGAGGCGAGGAAGAGGGAGAAGTCTTTGACGTTAGTCTAGGAGACATGATCATGACTTGGTTGACTTGGTATAGGGGTCGGTGGAAGAGTTGGTGAGAAGTGATTTTTTTTTTTCCTTTCAGATAGAAACAACAGACTTTTGTTTGTGAACTGGATGTTTAAACTTCTATCTACCTGCATTATTTTTATTCCCATGTCCAACCTCACTCAATGAATATTTTTTAGGTGACTCAGGATAATCTTATGTTTTCTTGGAACCACCCAACTGTAAAAAGCACAGGTCATGTCCCTCCCGGAGTGTGGGCCCCATTCACAGAGAGCAGAAAGATGTTACAGATCAGTGAACGCCAAGTTTGGGTGCCTCCTTTGCCTCTTAGTAGCACAGCGACCTTGGCAAATTAGGTAACGGTAATGGTAGGCAGCATTCAAATAAATAGCACTTAGTCTTCACTAGGCACTCTTCTCTTTTCCTTCCATTGACTTTTACTAGATTTTATTATGAGTCTCTCAACATGATGAGGTGGGTACTAAATAAATTATCCCTGGGTTATAGATATAGAAACCAAGGTACAGAGAGGTTACATGACAGGCCCATGTCTCACAGTTAAAAAGTGGAAGAGCTGTGATTTGTATGTGGCTCTCTGATCTTAGTCATCTGCTTTACTGCACCTCTTTCCACATAGTTCCCTTCTGAGAGTGTAAGAAACACTCATGCACACAAATAAAAAATGGCATCGTGTGATAAATACCGTGGAGGAAAGAGTGCGAAGGCACAGGAAATGCAAGAGTGGGGAAGAACATTCAGGACGTACGTAACCAGACCAGATAGTGCCGCTCCAGGGAGTTGACATTTCAACTCAGATCTGAAAGATGAGGAGATTCCAACGACTCCCAAGGTAGAGGAATGAATGCATATGACAGGCATTGAGTCAGAAAGAATGCGTGGCATGTTTGGGAAACCAGAAAGACAGCAGTGTGGCTGGGTAGAGTGAGCAATGAGAGATTTGCAGGTAAAGAGTCAGAAAGTAAGTGGGGAAGATTAGGCAAGATGCTGTGTATAGGATAATAGACATCTTTATCATCCAGAGTGGGACACTTTCGAGGGTGAAGACAAATGTCAGGGCACTCATTCACCAGCGGGCACCCTCTCAGGTGAGCCAGGAAGTGTGCCCACTTAAAAGATGTTGGATTTTACTTGAACTCTAATGGTGAAGACTGGGTTTTCTATTACCTTAAAAAAGTTCAGCTGTATATGTCCAACAGAAATTCATGTGTTTGTACACCAAAAGATGTGTACTGGAAAGGACACAGTGGCACTGTTTCCTAACAGCCCCGATCTGAAGGCCACCAAAATGTGTTTGAAGAGTGGCATAGCTCTTGGTATGTTCATGCAATAAAATGTTGCCGAGCAGAGAGGGTGAACAGGTGGTAGCTACCTGCCATGGTATGGATGGCTCTCAACACTGCAGTATGCAAGCCACAAATTCAATCACCAAAAAAAAAAAAAAAAAAAAAAAAAAAAAAATGTGTCCTGTATGTATCATGCCGTGTTTATAAAATATCAGTGCACAAAAAGTTTTCTGTGATGATTCAGGTCAGGAGAATGAATATTTTTAGGGAAGGTCATAACTAGAGTTGTGTTAATATACTAACTTTTTATTTTTTAAAAAGATTTGATTTATTTATTCATGATAGACATAGAGAGAGGGGGAGAGGAGAGAGAGGCAGAGACACAGGCAGAGGGAGAAGCAGGCTCCTTGCCAGGAGCCTGACGCGGGACTTGATCCCGGGACTCCAGGATCACGCCCTTGGCCAAAGGCAGGCGCTGAACCGCTAATCCACCCAGGGATCCCCAATGTGCTAACTTTTGACCCCAGTGCTGGTTACACAGGAGTGTTTAGTTTGTGAGAACTCTGAGTTGTTCATTTATGACACATGCACTGTTTCTTATTATACTTCAAAGAGGGAAGCCATGCTTCCTCCTACATGGAGAATAAGGTGAAAGAGATTTAGAGTCGATGTTGTCCAGTATTTGCTCCTTTATTGTGACTCCTTTCCAAGATGTCCACTTGATATATATGGAACATTTTGTGCTGTGGCCTTGGCATCGCAGCCTGGGCACTGTTGATATTTGTTTCAGATAATTCTTTGTTGGTGGTGGTCATGGAGGGCTGTACTGTGCATCGTAGGATGTTTAGTGGAATTGCTGGCCTCTGCCCATGGATTCCAGTAGTGGCCCCCAGGTGCAGTCCTGATCATCAAATATGCCTCCTAACATTGCCAGATGTCCCCCAGGAGTAAAGATCTCTCCCAGCTGAGAACCACTGACGGTAACGATCTCTGACAATAAACGTCAGAGCAGTGCAAATGTGGACCATAGACAAGCATCTCCATTTATTCTTCCAACATCCCTATGGAAGGTGCTGTCATTTGTCCATGTCTCCTTGAAGAGGAAACTAAGGTACAGTTATTTTAGGCACCTTTAGGAAGAAACTGCCACTAGCCAGTAGGTGACAGAGCCAGGATTTATGTCCCACCTCCTAGTGCACGTTCTTAGCCAGCATTCTTACCTGCCTCTTGACTCTTTACCTAACACGTGGTCAACACTGCATCAGTTATGCTCAGATCAAGAGGGATATGCCCCAGGACCTTATGATTTCTGTAGTGATATGTCTTCAGAACTTTCCAGCCTTCAAAGTTACACAAGTTAGGATTCATATTTTTAAAAAGTACTATGAGACTCAAGCTTAATAACCAAGTAATAGTGTGACTCACGAGTTACACCTTAATAAAACTTCAAGAGCTCACAGAGACCAATGTGATTATGGGACAAATTATTCCATTTATTTAAACACAGGGGAAATATACTTCTATTTTACAATTGCCCTGAGTTATATATAAAAACTAGCTTCTGGCCCTTTAATTACAGACAAAGGTAGAACCACTATGAGAGGCTCATGAAGGAAGAAGTGCCATCCACACCTGAAAAGGTATTTCTTCAGGCTCCGGGTTCAATGGAAAGCTCTCCCTTATGCCCGACCTCCCCAGTTCGAGGTTCTTTCAGAAATATTTTTCTCTGTTGCCAACTAAGTATGACGAGGGGTGCAACAGAATCAAATATCAAAAAGTTTGCTTTAAATAAACATAGTCGAATGATCAAGAACTAACATTGCTGGACACTAACATCATTTCCCAACTCACTTTCCTTGGGAGAATCTGGTCCTCGACTCCACTTGCCACGCCTCAGTGGTCCTCCTGGGTTGCCCTCCCCCCCCACTAAAGCATGATGCCACTCTACTAGTGTACTGAACTGAAGTTCCCTTCCTGTGAGTTGCTCTTCTCTACAGATGAATTGTGTCCAAAAGTTGTAAAGTTGGTTGATTAGAATCGAAATGCACCCTCAAATAGGAATGCCACTATAAATGCCATTTAGATTCCCAGGCCAGCCATCCAAAGACTCAAAAGAGAGAGAGAGAGAGAGAGAGAAGAGGGAGAAGTAAACATACCATGATAGCATGAGCTCTTGGCATAATTTATTCTAGTAAGCATGCATGCGCATGTGTGTACATATATATGTTTGTATACATGTAAATGTATGTATATATGTTTACATATGTATAAATACATGCATATGCACACATAGAGCTTCTCACTGAGACTAGATCCTGTACCTCAAGAGCTCTGAAAGCTGATAAGTGCAGAAAAATCACATTTTAAAGCTTTTGTGCAGTTCTTAGTGGTAGTAGTATTTTTGGTTTTTCTTCCAGCTGCAGAAATCTAAATTCATCACAGAGGCAGTACACACCTTTGTAGAAAAGATGCTCCAAGGACTCCTTTGAATATGCCAAGGTAAAGCGGGAGTTGCACTCAGAGGGAAAGACCGGGAACAATGTTAACAATGTGACGTTAAACTCTTCTCATAATAACCTAAAGTTTGTCTTTCTTGGAGTTGAACTTAAAACTCTGCCAAGCATCTCATTTTAGGAACCTGTGTATCTTTTTCTTGGGATTCCAGGGAACTGGAAAAGGCAATCGGGGTGGGCATCTTGGTAGTGGACTAGTGGACCATGATACAGGGGGAGAAGCTGTGCAAGTGTGGACCATAGACAAGCACCTTCAACGTCACCTGAGAACTGGTTGGAATTGCAGAATCTCGAGGCTCACTCCAGAGCCAGCATTTTCACAAGATGGCCATGGACGTGTGTGCAGAGTCCTGGAAGTACTGGCACAAGGGAGCTTTGACGGGGTAGAGACTCACTCGTGGAGTCCAGCAACAGCCACGTGTAGAATCCACTTTTAAGATTTTTTGGGTTTTACTTTGTAAATTTTCTGTGTTCTGTTATTGTTTTGTAGTCTTTGGCTTCATGGGGAGTTAATGGGAGGGCCTTGTCTTTGCTTGGAAAAAAAGTGCTTCTGGTGAACATTCTTGGTTCCTTTTTCCTTTTTTAAAGATTTTATTTATTTATTCATGAGAGACACAGAGAGAGAGAGGCAGAGACCCAGGCAGAGGGAGAAGCAGGCTCCATGCAGGGAGCCTGACGTGGGACTCGATCCTGGGACTCCCAGATCACATCCTGAGCCAAAGGCAGACGCTCAACCGCTGAGCCACCTGGGCACCCCTCATTCCTAATTCCTATATGGCATCCACTTTTACTTCCTAACAACTCCCAGGTTTATCTTTGTTCATTTCTTCTCAACAAAGCACATTTTGGGTGGGGCTGAGCCTACCCCTGCTCAGGAGGTAGGACCTGGTTGGTTCAGCCTCTCAGAATATGTTATTGGCCTTGGCTGTAGCCCTTGGTTCAAGATTGGGCATTGTTTCGGTCAGTCCAGACTTTTATAACAGAACCTGAGTGGCTTATAAAGGACAGAAATTTATTTCTCCCAGTTCTGGAGGCGGAAAGTCCAGGATCAGGGCTTTGGCACATTCAGTGTCTGGTGAGAGTCTGCTTCCTGTGTTCTCACATGGCAGATGGAAGGAAGGAACTTTCCAGGTTCTCTTTTATAAAGGGCACTAATCCCATTCATAAAGGCTCCACCCTCACAAACTAATCCCCTTGCAAAGGTCCAACCTCCAAATACCATTCCAGTGGGGACTAGGTTTCAACATTGGACTTTTGAGGGAGGGACAAAAATGTTCATTCTAGAGCAGACATGGAACTTAAGCCAACCAGTCAGGATGAGTCTTGGTACTGTCCTTTGGAATGCTGGGTCAGACACACTCTTGCTTAATGAGAGTGAGGAAACATGTGGTATTATCACTACCCGCAGACTTCCGTGACCACGGGGTCCTGAGGAGTGGGAATGGGAGAGAGTGAGACACAGGTGCAGCTGAAACCCTGGAGACAGAAGAAGACAGTAGAAGAAAACGTGTACATGATGACATTTTCAAACTGAGGATTCATCAATTCTGAAGCCCTCCCTATAGATGGACTTCCCATATGGAAGCCGAGAAATCCCCCTTACTGTGCACGCCAGGTTGAGAGGAGTTTCTGTACCCTGCAGCCCATGGAGCCTTGAGAGATACAGTTTTGGGAGGGAGTGGTGTTAACATGATTGAAGCTGTGCTTCTAGGACTAAGCAGTGACCTAAAAAGTGCAAACTGGCTGCCTCACTCCAGGTGGGGGTGGACTGGCTGATTTGTGTGATCCGTAAGTATTTCTTAGAGAGATTATCAAGAACATTTTGAGAGGGAAACTTGGTAAAAGACAACTTCCTGTGTTTGTGCAGAAAGAAAACTCAGATTTTTTTTTTTAAATCATTAAAAGGATGTGTGATCCTTGAAGCATGGAGATATCTGAAAGTTAGGTCACGTAATATGTATGGTACCTTGATTATGGAATACTTGGCACAGGCAAGGGAATGAATCAGACTTAAATTCATCTCATTCCCCCCAAATCCCTGTACCCCATTACAGCCTTAGCAGTGCTAGAAAGAGAAGTGTTAGCGAGATTAGCTGCAGTCCCAGCTGCTAACACTTGATCCCAAGGCAGTAACTGATACTCATCATGTCTTTTCCTCCACTACCCTTTCCAGGCTTCCTTCTGCTCCTTGAGCATTTCTGCAGGGCTTGGTGGCTTACCTAGTGGGGTGACACAGATTCTCATCCTTGAGGTGTCTGAGCCCTTGAGTTTGTTTGTTGTTGTTGGTAGTGGTGCTTAGCCATGTATAGTTAAAACTGGACATGAGGTAACCAAGAGGCAGTGGCAAACATATGCCCCCTCCCCCCTGCCCTGACTCTATTTTGGAGCAGTGGTTTCGCTTCCTCATGGTAATGACTTTCTGTGCTCGCAGTTCGCTGTCACAAAGATACCAAAATTATATGTGACAGCTTTAGCTTTAATTTTAGTGGCATTTTCCCTGCTGACAGGATCCCTTCTGAAATCAAGGATAACTAGGTCACAGAGCCTAAATTTGTAGGGACAGGAAGCACACATTCTCCACAGAGGTCACCGAGCATGTGAATGGGACATTCACTACTTCTGCCCCTGATTGCCGAGCCCATGTATTCCACCTACTGGGAACATAGCACCAAATATGAGACATCGGTTTAAGATGTTTACTTACCAAGCCAAGCCCATCATGGAGGATGGAACTCCATCTTTATAGGGTGTCATCTTCAAGCTGGCACCTAGGCTAAATCTGTTAAGAGGCCATGCTTTTTTAATCCAGTAGCTTCTGCATGATATGGTATATGGTAGGACCAGTGGATCCATGGCCATGTGCCCACTGCCACACCTCATTTTCTGTAAAGCATATTCCTTTGTCTGATGTGATGTCATGGGATCCCATGCTAGTAGATGAGACACTCTGTAAGACCTGGAGAGTGGGGATGGGTGAGCCAGCCACCGTGTGCAAAAAACTGCAAATCCATATGCAGAGTAGGAGTCAATCCAAGCCAAGATGAAATATTGCCATTTCCAACTTGTAACCAAGTGGCTGGCTTCTATATTGGAGGAAGTAGACTCTAGAAGGAAGGGTGGGCCACAGCCTCGGTCTCTATTGCTAGTAGGTCAGCCGTCCACCAGCAGTAGCCAAATTAGTCATGATGGGAGGCAGCCCTTGCTTGGAGTCTATGCATTAGCTACATCTCAGCAATTATACTCTGTATACAAGCCCTGAGTAAACAAGACACTGAAATGTCCAAGAATGTCGGACATTGACTGGCAGTATCCTTGAGTCTAACTGACGTTGACTGGCTCTATCATTCTGTCAACCTGGTTGTGTCTTCTGCGTGGGTATTGTTCTTTGCTCATCAAGAATGTGAGAAACAAAAATTCTCACTCTATATTCATTCCTATTGGGTCATTCACATGCTTCTTCACCAGCACTCCTGTTCCCCAGTCTTCTAGTCTTTCCAGGTTCCTAACCAACCAGCCAAGCCATGTATGGTTGCCCATGAGACTATGTGTATTCTGATTCCAGGCCATTTTTTCCATTCACACAAAGAAGATAACCAAGTATACGGGCCAAAATTCTGCTTTAGGAGGTCTTTTCCTTGACTGCCTCCTTTAAGGTCACCTCCGAGTAGGGCTGTAGTCTATTTTTGTATTGGCCCCAACTTACTTAGCTCATCCTTCTGTTGTTGTTCTTGTCTGTTATTTTCATTCACAGAGATCTGCCTTTTTGTGAGCATGATTATAGTAAATGTGAGCTCATTTGGTAGATCTTAATCTTTTCCTCCATGAAAGACTTGCTTTGCTGGTATTTAGGAGTCTTTGCTAAACTGCAGTCTCAGCTGGTCACCAGTTCTAGATTAATCTTTCTTCCTTCTGTAGCTGGCTCTAGCTCCATCTTTCAATGGCAGCACTATCCTTAGCATTTTCCCCTCTTTCTATTCCAGATCCAGTTTACACTTTGTGTATGGCCATCAATATCTCTAGAGTGAGCCTTCTCTAAAGTCTAGTTGTTTTGCATTGGGATGACCCCTCAAGGACCCCAGTTGGTGTAATGCAGAAGAAAGAGTTCATTTCAATTTGCAGAGCTTAATTTTGATTGCCATTGAAATAAGGGGATTTTCTTGATGAATAGAAATCCCAGGAAATTTAGGACTGAAAGCAGTTACTGATTTCTCTACTGTGATGTAGTAAGTTCACGTTGCATGCTTTGCATACATTTTCTCATTGAATCCTCACCAGATTCCAACAGGTACTTGCCATTACTGCTCATGATTCTAGATAATGAAATGAAGACACTGAGAAATTATGTAGCTGGCTAAATGTCACACAACTAGAAAACGGTGAACCTGGGCTCTATACTCAGATATTCTGACTTCAAAGCCAGGCCAACACACCACAGTGCTAAGAAATGAAAAAATGCATTGCAAAAGGCAACAAAGCCAAATAGTCTTGACTGAGGTTGATTTTATCATACACTATGAATTTAAACAACCTGATATTTGAACTGCTCAAGAAATTTCCTTCTGACCATTCTTTCATTGCTCCTAACACTTCCCCAGAATCTTATTTTAGTATTTGAATTCTGGGATCATTTTCAATAACATTTTATTATTGTTAAATGTATTTAACTGTTTTCCATCTTTTATCTTGTATTTTTACTACAGCCTATTTTAAAAACAGCGCTGACTTGCCTTTTAATCTGCATTTCAAGTTTTAAAAATCGCGACAAAAAATAAAACAATAAAAAGCACGAGATGAAGAAAACCATCAATTTCACAAGGAATTATGTTAACTATAGCCAGTGCGACACTCAGATAATGACGAGATGAGTGCCTTATTCAAAAGAATAATTATTTCGGACATGACATCCACTCCAGAGAAACAGCACATACAACTCTGTTGCTTTGTTCTGAAATAATCAAGAAAACAGTGCTGGGAAATGCTCTAATCTCTCTTCACTAGGTTGGTATATCAGTTTTAATTGATGCCTTGTGCCAGAAAATGTCTTTGGCAATGTTTCACCCTCATTCTCTGCCAAGAAACCGCTCCTTGGTGGATAACAATAAAAGGAGGTAGTTTACAATATAAAGTTCAATATGAAAGGAAAGTTAATAGGAAATAAAATACATTTAGTATATTTGGCTGAAGGCGCAGAGTGTCAAGCTACAGGAAATCTTCTGTAGTGATTTTATAATGTCTGTGGTCTGAAATAAAATTGCTCATGAAGTGTCTACCAAAGGCACAGCCTTCCACCCGGAGCCACAAGAGGACACATGCATTTGCATTTCTTCTGTAGGACGCTTTTGATTCCTTGGCTGGAATTTGTATTCTACACTGTGAGCTTTCAACATGGTTTCATAAAACCAACGGACAGCTGGGGGCCAGGTGGGTGGAACAACGTGAACAATTGTTAGACCACCACGACTTGGCAAGAGCAAGAAAGCAAAACATCCACAGAAGTCACCAGACCTAGACACATGGTAGGTACTCGCAGCAACTTACAGAAAACCAACCAACCAACCAAACAAACAAACTTTTCCCAGAAATCAGTCATTTGAAGTGACACTGCTGGCTTCACGAAGGTTAATTTATATTAGAGTGAGAGTGTCGCAATGTCCAAAATGATGCAAAAAAGAAAAAAAAAAGCAATACAAGTGAAAAATCACAGGAGGAATAATATTAAGCATTCTGTTGAAATTTTATGAACTTGGGGGATCAAGAAGACATAGATTAAAAAAATGAAATGATGATAGTTATAGAACTGTGCTCACATTTTCCATGCTGAATAATACCAATATATACTCTCTCTCTCTCTCTCTCTCTCTCTCTCCCTCTCTCTCTCTCACACACACATTCACACGAGAATGGAATAAACCACATATGCAGAGAACTCAATCTCAGCTACTTGATGTTCTAACAATGGAAGGTGTGATACAAATGACCCCCACGGAGGATTTGATACTTGACTTGTGGTCCTTAAAGCAAAAGTATTCTTAAAATTTTAATGCATAAACAATGGGTCATAAAGGTGGTAGAGGTTTTTTGTCATCTCCTTTTTCTTCTTCTTCAAGAAACCATAACAAGCATGACTGAACAAAGAATAAACTTCAAAGTCTTGCTGTTTGGTAGGAAGTGCTTTCGAACAAAAATCATGAGCTTTTGTCAATGAGACCTTTGTGAGAAAAGATGAACGCCTTTCCCCCACCTCTTGTCAAAGTCATTAAAACGAAAGGAGGTTTGTCTACCATACAAAAGAATACCTCAGTCAGAGGAAGAGTCCTGCCCTGACAAACCTTCCCTTTGCCCCAAGCATGGTCCTGGCACTGAGTTGAGAAGTGATTTTGTAATATATCACAAATAAGGAAACATGGGGCTGCCCTTTTTCCCCCTCTCTTTCCTTTCTTTTATTTATTTATTCATTTTAATCTGTGCCATCCTGTCCTCTAAGAGATCTTCGGGGAATTTCTAAGGCGAGGTATTGTAACGAACACACGACAGTTGGAAAAGTCAAAATAGGTTTGCATAAGGCAGTTAGTTGCATTTGTCCAGGCGAGTCCACTGTTTCTTTAGCTGTATTTCACAGGAGTGGAGAAGAAATCTATGTTCTGGAATTAAGAAAAAAAAGCACCTCTTAACCGTCTTCCCACCTTTCAGATCCCAGTTTGACTACTCCCCTGCACAAATCAGATTGGTCAGAAGAGGACCAGACTGGTAGTAGAAAACATTCTATTTTGTGGTAGACAGTAGTGCTATTTTTGTTGCTTCCAAAGTCAGCCACTCTAGGGCTATATTTGAAGGCTAGAAGAAATAGTCCAGACCAGAAAGGTTTGGCATCATTCTCTTCACAAAAAGTATAGAAGGATAAGTGTAAGGAATTTTGGTTAAGTAGCTGTCATTTTAGCTAAATCCATAGCTTGATAGACACCCGTAGTGAGGACGATGAATTAATTTGCAACTGCAGCCTCCCCAACTATCACTTCCATTTTACTTGTGTTTATGATGTTTCATCCCTGATCCATTTTCCTTCCATTATGGGTCATTTTTGACTCCGCCAATGGATAGGAGGTTCTGCATTTCACCCTTCACTTGTCAAAACAAAGGAAATGATGTTTGGCAATTATCAGTCTTTTTTTTCTTTTTTCAACCTAGATTTTTAGCAGTATATGATGCAAATGATGAGCAGAGAACACAAGTCCTATTTTGTGTGTGTGTGTGTGTGTGTGTGTGTGTGTGCACGCTATGGAATAAAGACAGTTTCTAGGTGTAGGAAGTGAGGAAGGGTGATCTATGCTGAAGTGGGCACAGGGACTTATGTTTGGAGTAATTGAAAAGTGAGAAGGAAACTTACAAGGTGTGATTTGACAATTGGCCACCCTGGTGGGCTGAATTCTTATGAATAAGAGACCATCCCTTCCCCCCTCACACCCACTGGGCTCTAGGCAAGCATGGAGATAGGAATTAGACACCTGTAATAATAGAGGACCACAGCGAACCCTTTATGGAAGAATCAGTCCCAGCACAGACAATTCTCTCTAAGTTACAGGCTTTTAATTTTCCAAATTATAATGATGTTGCCATCAAAAGAGACCTTCTTAAAGAACAAGTCATTACTTTGTTTTCCATCATTTCACATCAGGCTTGGTGCTATCAGGTTCTATGGAGAACATGTCGTCAAATGGGAATTAAAACAAGGAAATTAAAAAAAAAAAAAAAAAACAAGGAAATTGTAGAAATTAAGAAACCGACCACTAGCACTTTGACTCACCGTGTAATACTGACACACAACTACAATCTTGCACATGGTGAAATCCAAAACCTCTGTGTTTACTCTGCTTCCTCTCCCAACAAAGTGGGAGCACTTAACGAAAGAGAGCTTCGCCCTCCATCTCATTGGTACTCTTGGAGAAAGTCTTGTAAAATGACTAATTCTCTCTCTCTCTCTCTCTTTTTTAAAGATTTTATTCATTTATTTATGAGAGACACACAGAGAGAGGAGACACAGGAAGAGGGAGAAGCAGGCTCCCTGCGGGGAGCCCAATGCAGGACTTGATCCCAGGACCCATGACCTGAGCCAAAGGCAGACGCTCAACCACTGAACCACCCAGATGCCCCAAAATGTCTAGTTCTGCTTGGAGCAGTCTTAAAATATCTTTATTTCCTTAAGTGAAAGTGGACCACTATACCATTTCACCGAAGAAGGGTGCCGGCCAGCAATAGGAGTTCTTCTTCCCCCAGTTGAAAGGATTAAAATGTTTCAAATTCTTAATTCTATTATTAGACCATATGTGGGCCAGGGAGGAGGAGATTTATGATGCCTAGTTTTCTTAATCTCCCATGTTTAGTAAAATACTTAAAAATGCCAAGGCATTTAATCATCATATATTGACTTAAGCCTCAGAGTGTTCTTCTCAGAGGGCTTTAGTTCAAAATGTCGACCTTAAGCACAGGTCTAGACAGAGTAACGTGTTTGGCTGAGAAAATCGAGTTCACAGTGTCAATCCTTACCTCTGACATTCCAAAGCTTACTTCTTATCTCCACCCAAAACTTTTCCAAACTATACGAACAAGGAATAGATACAAGCGGGGAGCCTGTTTAATCTGTCTTTCTGTATCTCTCTCTATTTGAAATGTAACACAACCCCACGGGATTCTTTTAATCTGCTATTTTATTATTAAATGTCACTTAGGGGTGCCTGGGTGGCTCAGCGATTGAGCGTCTGCCTTCGGCTCGGGGCGTGATCCCAGGGTCCTGGGATCCAGTCTCGCATCCGGCTGCCCACAGGGAGCCTGCTTCTCCCTCTGCCTGTGTCTCTGCCTCTCGCTGGGTCTCTCATGAATAAATAAATCAAATCTTAAAAAAAAAAAGTCAATAATGCAATATGAATACTTCAAGAATGTTTTAAAACTTAAAGTGAATTGTTTTCTCCGGCAAGAGACTGCCTTTAGTTTTTGTAGAATGCTCGTTAACAGAGACTTTATTTTTATGGTTTTTTGAATAGGAGTGGAAATACTGATGTTTGCACATTCTGGCAATATGTTCCGCATCAATAACAACACAGCCAAATGGCTATGAGTATGTGGGATTGAAAGTGCGTGGTATGAAAAGTATAGAGTGTGCCTGCCCAGGATTTGGAGGTTGCCTGTGTTGCTAAGATCTGTGAGCCCTAAGGGGAGTTTCTCAACCCGAGTCTCAGTTTCTCTTCCCCGAACCCCTGGTTGCAGTAAAGATCTGATGGTGCAGTAGACGTGAATCACTTGGCTCAACTTCTGACACAAAGCAAGCACTTAATGCCTCTAAATCAGTCTTTCTCTAAATTACCAGAGACACCTGGTATTATCCTTTGGTGTTGTTGTTAAAAGTTGACCTGATTCCTGATACCTATGAGTTCACGTTAGTGAATAAGGCACCAAGCAAAAACTTCACTTTCTCCTGAACCTATCCCAAAGAGTTGAGACCAGGATCTTGAAAAGATGTCTGCACTCTCATATTCATCACAGCACTATTCACCATGGCCAAAGTGTAGAAACAACATAAATGTCCATCAGTGGAAAAATGGATGAAGAAATGTAATAGGGGGAATCCCTGGGTGGCTCAGCGGTTTAGCGCCTGCCTTTGGCCCAGAGCGTGATCCTGGAGACCTGGGATTGAGTCCTGCGTCGGGCTCCCAGGAGCCTGCTTCTCCCTCTGCCTGTGTCTCTGCCCCCACCCTCTATGTCTATCATGAATAAATGAATAAAATATTTTTTTAAAAAAAGAAATGTAATATATACATACAATAGGATATTATTCAGCTTAAAAAAAAAAAGAAGAAGAAGAAGAAGGGAATCCTACAGTATGTGACAGATGAAACTGGGACTTTATACCAAGTGCAATAAGCCAGTCTCAGAAGAGCAAATACCTCATGATGCCACTTACAGCAAAGAATAGAGTAGTGGTTGCCAGGGGGATGGAAAATGAGGAGTAGCTAATCTACAGGTGCAAAAATTCAATCATGCGAGATGAATAAGTGCTAGAGGTCAACTGTGCAATATTGTACCTCTAGGTAATGATTCTGTATTGTACACTTACAATCTGTTAAAAGGGTAGATCTCATGTTAGGTATTCTTACCACAGTAGAAAAACAGAAAAGGAAACTTAGTATGTTCTCCGATAGGGAAAAATCAGTTATTTTCTTAAAACAGCAACAACAAAAATTGCGTACTTGGTTATAAGTGCAATTTAAATGAAAATAAAGAACCGAAGTTTAAAGGTCTTTCTTTAGTTTCGTATTTATAAGAGCTTAGGTGTTACCTAATATAATTCTCTTATTTTATATATGAAGGAATGGATGTCCAGAGATGCTAGGGGTGAGCAATTTAATAATAAGAAGAGAGTCTTTCCTCCCAGCCACCCAGCCAGAAAGATCAGCAGGAAAAGGAAAGACATTTGCATAACAGGAGATCAAATTCAGCCTTCCCTACATAGGAAGGGCAGTTGGAATGACCAAAGATCAGATATGTTTTCAGCCTGTTTTGGCACCTGTCCATTCTGAAATCTGCACAACTGAATACATAATGGATTTTGCATAGCTGGCTCCTGTTCCTGCTAATTTTTTCATCTGTAGGCAAACAATATAAGAGACCTGTTATAAAACAAAGACTTCGAGCAGGTTCCTGGATTCAAACCTGAGTCCTAATCCAGTCTATTATTTTCAGAAGGAGACAGGGTAATGTTTCCTTTGCTCCATTTCCATGTTTACTAGGATACAACATTGTTTCACTTGATTGCATCAGAAAATATGGGAAGAGTTCTAGAAATTGACCTTACCACATGATCTCAGAAGGCTCTGCTCTGTCGCCAGGGAGTTTACCAGCACAAACAAGCTCCAATAAAGAATGGGCTGCCACTAACAACTGTAGAAAACTGAACCCGTTTCCAAATTGAGATGGGAAGGTTTTGATTATGTTTCAATGAATGTATATATGAATATATATGAATACATCAACTGCAACATCATATGCCCCCCCTTTTTTTGGATATTCCCACGGAAAGTATTGGTTTCAGAAATGCTTGGTATAAGCAGAAGCATCTCTCACTTCACTTAGTACCTTTGAGACATTTGGCAGGGAGGTGGGATTTGTCTTGGCACCCTCCCTCGTCTTTTGGTGCCTCTCCTTCCCTTTCCCCATTTCATTCCTCACCCCATCAGGTTTTAATCTTGCTCTCATTTTTCAAGTACTTCCCTTTAGGTGTTTGTGATAATGGCTTAAAGCATTCTGACTCCCAGAGGTTTAAGTACAGAAGTTTTAGCATTCTACTCTGGAGCTCAGAAACCTGGAAAGTCTTCGGGAAGCAAATTATTTGATGACCCCGGGACAGAGACATGGGGAGGAATTCTTCAGGTCGGCAGCCCGGGGGGCTTCTGGGTGTCCACAGAAGGTCCCGAGGTGTGGCCTACCCATTCATTAGTGTCACCTCAAGCTCCTATGATGGCATCTGAAACATTTGGGGGCCCTGTGAATGAGGGCTCCCCCTCAACGTGAGGAGAAGACATGGGTAGGACTGAAAAGAAGAGGGTAGAAGTTTGAAATAGCTTGGTTTGGAAAACAAAACTAAAATGCATGCTGTCTTTTCACTGTTTCTTCCTTTCTATGCCTTCCTTCTTTCCTTCCTCCCTCCATCCCTCCCTCCTTTCTTCCCTCCCTCCTTCCTTCTTCCTTACTTCTCTTCTTCCTTCTTTCCTCTATCCTTCCTTCCTCTGTCTCTCTCTTTCTCCCCTCCCTCCTTCCCTCCCTCCCTCCTTCCTTCCTTCTTCCTTTCTTTCCTTCCTACTTTCCTCTATCCTTCCTTCCTCTCGCTCTTTCTCCTAAATTTCATAAATTTAACCCTTTCCTCTATTGTAAACACTTGGTGCCACTTTGAAGGAAACTTTTCCAGCTACAACCAATGAGGCCTGCCTGAAGTAGATCATGATGCAAATAGAGTCATCTCTTTGTGAGTGTGCTTTAAGGCCTTGTACTTAGCTATAAGCTTCTAACAGCCAGCTACAAGTGAACCTCTATGGAAGTTGCCATTCATTGTGTCTTCTCATTTAAAAAGTTTTAAATTTTTAATTAATTTAATTAGTTTGACAGAGAGAGAGAAGTACACAAGCAGGGCGACTGGCAGAGGGAGAAGGAAAAGGAGAGGAAAAAGCGGGCCCCCTGCCAAGGAGAGAGCCCAATGCAGGGCTTGATCTGAGGACCCTGAGATCATGACCTGAGCCAAAGGCAGACGCTTAACCCCCTGAGCCACACAAAGTGACCTCTTCTCATTTAAAATTTAATCTTACTTAGTCAAAAAGTATTACCTGATCACTTATTAAATGCCAGGCCCTATTCCAGGTGCTGGAGATTAGCAGCACAGTGGCTTCAGGAGGTCTTCATCCCCATGGAGAATGGCAGACACAACAATAGGGACAAGTGGTGAGAGATGCAGTGGTAATTTATTACAGAGAGACTGGGTAAGTCCTAAAATTTTGGTTGTTCAGGGACAGCCTACTTGAGATATTTTAGCAGTGACATGAATGTCCGGAAGAAGTCACCAATGTGAAAGATTACAGGAACAGCTGATTCAATTCTCCTAAAAGAGGAAACAGCTTGATGTATTCAAGACACAGTGTGAAGGCCAACGTGTTGTGGTTTAGTGGGCAAAGGAGGGACTGGTGGAAAATGAGGCACTGGTACAGCTCTCTAGGGCTTTGCAAGGGAGAAGTACCTTTGATTGATTTTAATTCTTGAGGGAAGCACTTTAGAGTTTTAGGAAAATGAGGAATCCAACCTGATTTATGTCTTGAACACCACTCTGTGTGGAGCAGAGGTTCAGTTGCAAGAAGAGCAAGAGAGAAAGAAAAATAGTGGTTCAGAGACTTCAAAATTCCAGGTAAAAGTTGACGGAGGTTCTGGTTGGGGGTATGGTAGTGAAGATGGGAGAAAATTAATAGATTTTCATCTTTTGAAGGTGGAAGATGAATTGGATGGGGAGTACAGAAAAAAGAGAAATCAATGCTAATCCTATATATTGGGGTGGTGTAGAGGCTTATTCTAGTAGGAAAAAAAAATCAGTGAGAGGAGAGAGTTTGAAGGAAAATACCAATAGGTTGGTTGTTCTATAATAAACTAGAGATACCTATCAGACATCAATATAGATACCAAAAAGGCTGTTGGAATCCTAAGTAGAAGTTAAGACTGGAACTACTTCAGGAATCAAAGTCACTTACGCTAGATTTGAAGGCAAGGAATCAAGTGAGTGAGGTCTGTGCGAAGTGTATACAGAGAACACAGAGCTATTCTCATTGTTAGGGGTCTGACGGAAGAGAAAGAAGCAATGCAGGAGACTCTGAAGTAGTCTGTAAGGTGAGATTAAAACAGAGAATGTGATATTCTGGAAGCTAAGCCAAAAAGTCTTTACAACAGGGGAGCAGTCCCTGAGTGCTACAGAGCTATTCAGTGAAATAAGAAATATAGAAATGGTCGTTAGATTTGGTCACATGAAGGTCATTCATGATCTTGAAAAGAGTAGTTTCAGTGGAATAATGGAGTATAGACCCAAACTAAAGTGCGTTGTGATAATAAGGTGAAGAGAAGAAGAGTCCCAAGTCACTACATAATTATAGTTTGGAATAATAACTCCACAACCAGCAATTTAGCTTTTATGACCATTGGCCTTGTGGTCACTTTCTTGTTGGCATCCATGATCTTTGGAATTCATAGAAAATGAAAGCTTATAGACTGACTTGATGCAAAAATCAGAGCAGTATTTCCATCCATGAAAACCATGAATATTAAGAGCTACTGTGAAGTCTGCCAATAAAATTTCTCACCTAAAGTAATAGACCATTTTCCTTTCCTTTCTCCACCCATCTCTCCTTCAAATTGAATCTCCGATAGAGACCAGGCATACTTCATCTGACTGGCTTCGCAGATATTGCCTCTTCTACAAATCGAAGGTCTGTGGCAACCCTGCAGGGAGGGAGTTTCTCGACACCATTTTAAACAGCATTTGCCTACTTTGTATCTCTGTGTCCCACTTGGTAATTTCTCACAGTATTTCTAAGATCTTTATTATTGTTATATTTGTTATGGTGATCTGCGATCGGTGATGGCAACTCATTAAAAACTCAGATGATGGTTAGCATTTTTTAGCAATAAAGTATTTTAAATAAGGTATATACATGATTTTTTAAAGACATAATGCTACTGCACACTGAATATATATAGTGTCAACATAACTTTAATATGCACTGAGCAACCAAAAAATTCAATGACTTGCTTTTTCATGATATTCACTTTATTGTGGTGGTCTGAAACCCAACCTCTAGTATCTGCAAGGTGTGCTTGTAAGGATCTTTAAAATTAAAAAAAAAAATCAATCCATTTAAGAACAAAATTCACTCTGCATTAGCCTGGCAAAGATGGAACTTTAAGTTCTGAGGAAACATTGAAAAGAAAGGACAGGACTCTAGATAGAAAATCTTGGTTTTTTAATCAGCTCCATTTACTAATGGAAACATTTTTAATGGCTTGGAAATCAGAGGGACAAATATGTTAAAGGGATAAATGTATGAGTGCTGGCAACCAGGGTCTTATATAAAGAAATAAAACAAAAGAAAATCATGGAGAGGAGAGGGAATGTTGGATTTGTTTTAATTCAATGTTTCATCTTGGGCAGCCCCAGTGGCTCAGCGGTTTAGCACCACCTTTGGCACAGGGCGTGATCCTGGAGACCCGAGTCCCACATCGGGCTCCCTGCATGGAGCCTGCTTCTCCCTCTGCCTATATCTCTGCCTCTCTCTCTCTCTCTCTCTCTCTCTCTCTCTGTCTGTCATGAATAAATAAATAAAATATTTAAAAAAAAGTTTCATCTTAAAAATGGTTACCCATAAATAGCAAATCTTCATGGTCCCTGAATCTTGAAATTTCGAAACCTGAGGGAGACCCAAAGGACCACAAGGAATACCCTCATTTCTGGTGTTAGTTGTATTTTTTTAAGATTTTATGTATTTATTCATGAGAGGCACAGAGACTTAGGCAGAGGTAGAAGCAGGCTTCCTGTGGGGAGCCCAATGTGGGTCTTGCTCCCAAGACCCCAGGATCACAACCTGAGCTGAAGGCAGACGCCCAACCACTGAGCCACACAGGTGCCCTGGTCTTAGTTGTATTGGAGAACAGGATGGCTGGATTTCAACTGATAATTACAAGCCTCTATTATTAATTGTTCATTATAATTGTTGTTTTAAACTTAGTCTAATAAGTTCTTTATAGATCATCGATACTAGCCCTTTATCTGATATGTCATTTGCAAATACCTTCTCCCGTTCTGTAGGTTGTAGGTTGTCTTTTAGTTTTGCTGACTGTTTCTTTTGCTGGGCAGAAGCTCCTTATCTTGATGAAGTCCCAGTAATTTATTTTTGCTTTTGTTTCCCTTGCCTTCATAGATGTATCTTGCAAGAAGTTTCTGTGGCCAAATTCAAAAAGGGTGTTGCCTGTGTTCTCCTCTGGAATTTTGATGGATTCTTGTCTCACATTTAGATCTTTCATCCATTTTGAGTTTATCTTTGTGTATGGTGAAAGAGAGTGGTCTAGTTTCATTCTTCTGCATGTGGCTGTCCAATTTTTCCAGCACCATTTATTGAAGGGACTGTCCTTTTACCAGTGGATAGTCTTTCCTGCTTTGTCAAATATTAGTTGACCATAGAGTTGAGGGCCCATTTCTGGGTACTCTATTCTGTTCCATTGATCTGTGTGTCTGTTTTTGTGCCAGTACCACACTGTCTTTATGATCACAGCTTTGTAGTACAACTTGAAATTCGGCATTGTGATTCCTGCAGCTCTGGTTTTCTTTTTCAATATTCACCTGGCTATTTGGGGTCTTTTCTGATTCCACACAAATCTTAAGATGATTTGTTCCAACTCTCTGAAGAAAGTCCATGGTATTTTGATAGGGATTGCATTAAATGTGTAAATTGCCCTGAGTAGCATAGACATTTTCACAATATTAATTCTTCCAAACCATGAGCATGGAATATTTTTCCATCTCTTTGTGTCTTCCTCAATTTCTTTTGGAAGTGTTCTGTAGTTTTTAGGGTATAGATCCTTTACCTGTTTGGTTAGGTTTATTCCTACCTATCTTATACTTTTGGGTGCAATTGTAAATGGGATTGACTCCTTAATTTCTCTTTCTTCGGTTTCATTGAGCTCAACAGCAAAGAAACAAACAATCCAATCATGAAATGGGCAAAAGACATGAACAGAAATCTCACAGAGGAAGACATAGACATGGCCAACATGCACATGAGAAAATGCTCCGTACCACTTGCCATCAGGGAAATGCAAGTCAAAACCACAATGAGATACCACCTCACACCAGTGAGAATGGGGAAAATTCACAAGACAGGAAACAACACATGTTGGAGAGGATGTGGAGAAAGGGGAACCCTCTTGCACTGTTGGTGGGAATGTGAACTGGTACAGCCACTCTGGAAAACTGTGTAGAGTTTCCTTAAAGAGTTAAAAATAGAACTACCCTGCAACCCAGCATTTGCACTGCTGGGGATTTACCCCAAAGATACAGATGCAGTGAAACGGCAGGACACCTGAACCCCAATGTTTATAGCAGCAATGTCCACAGTAGCCAAACTGTGGAAGGAGCCTCGGTGTCCAACAAAAGATGAATGGATAAAGAAATGTGGTCTATGTATACGATGAAATATTACTCAGCCATTAGAAATGACAAATACCCACCATTTGCTTCAACATGGATAAAACTGGGGGGTACTATGCTGAGCGATGTAAGTCAATTGGAGAAGGACAAACATTATACGGTCTCATTCATTTGGAGAATATAAAAAATAGTGAAAGGGAATAAAGGGGAAAGGAGAGAAAATGAGTGGGAAATATCAGTGAGGGAGACACAACATGAGAAACTCCTAACTCTGGGAAAAAAAAAAAAAAACAAGGGGTAGTAGAAAGGGAGTTGGGTGGGGGGATGGGGTGACTGGGTGACGGGCACTGAGGAGGGCACTTGAAGGTATGAGCACTGGGTGTTATGCTATATGTTGGCAAATCAAACTCCAATAAAAACATAGACAAAAATAAATAAATAAACTTAGTCTGAGTTTCTTGCTACAGAAGCATGCAGAACATGTAACATTTTGGCCTAAGCTAGGAGTGATGGTTCTTAAATAATTTTGTGTTATGTATTTTTAAATATTTTGGAAGTATTTGGGAGTATAATTTTCCTTAAAATTCCCAAAGCTATAACCCAGTAGTTGGCCGATGAAACATTTTGTGAAATAATTTGGTTCCACCCTCATCTTTTCTCACCATCCATCTGGTCGGGAAAATGGAACAAACTTGCATTTTCATGATAGAATTAAGGGTAAAGTAATGTCCATTGGTTTCTTCCGATGTCAGATAGAAAGCCGTAGAAATTTGTGGAGCTTTGTTATACCTTGGACTTAAGCATCACTCTTTGTGGAACGTGCAGTGAGAAATAGAAGTCACTTTAAGAATAGAACATGACCTGAACCATCAAAAGATACTTGTTGGGTGTCCCTAGTTCTCCAGGAAAGAGATTGCCTTCTTTACCTTTTAATTATCTCAGTTTTTCTTTCTTTTTTTTTTATTGCTACAAGCTACTTGATTCATTAACAATTCATGAATGCTTTTACATTTTCTGTAAGTAGTAGTTTCAGAAAAGTACTTTTTGACAGAAGAGACATTACTCATTTTCTCAGGGGAAAAATAACCACTCATTAAACCATGACATCAAATCTAGGCTATCAATGGGATTATTAAAAACCATATGATGCTTCTTGATGACTCTTATTTCTATTATTACTGCAATTATTTTTTACTCACAACTTAACTGTAATAGCAAAATATGTTTGGAATCCTCCATGACAAAAAATAAAATAAAATCTTGGTAACAACAGTTTTAATGATATGGGCAGTGTTCTAGAGCTTAATCTCATGAGTAACCAGGTAGCACATACTAACGAACTTATGTTAACCTAAAAAATAAAGCAGCCAGTAATTTTACCAGCAAAATGGATTTTCTCTGAAATAGCACAATTGGACTTTGGGACATGAAAACTATGGTAAAACCACAGGCAAGTCTAACAAAGGAGAGGCGCATTATTTTATGGAGAAGAAGGAAGAAGTTGGGAGGGGTTGTTTTGAACAAAAGTCCATTGGAGGAAATCAAGAGTTCAGAGTGATGATGGTTTCTCATTGGCTAGATTGCTGGAGTGGTCATTCTTGTAGGAGATGGGAGGTACATCTTTTCCTGCTGAGGCCCGTCCATTGATGCTTCTTTCCTCTTGAGGATTCTGTTGGGCTTTTTAATTGAAACTTTTTCCTCTCTTCAATGTCAAGTGGTGGGCTCCCCCATCAACTTTCAAACTCCACTTGGTGAGGCTCCCATTTATTGATTTTCACACCTGATGACTCCCGTCAGATGAGGACCATGTTCCCAAAAGGCCATTTTATTAAGATGCCAACAAGAGGATATCATTATCTTTCTGGTTTGGATTATTAGGATGGTCCTGGTAAAATGTGGAAAAATGTCCTTAGAACAAGTAAATGTTTCAGCCTAGGGACATAAGTCATCCAAAAGAAAGGTATAGATAGCTTTTTAAGACCACTATGGTGGAAGTCTAAACAATTTTGTTGTATCATTTAATATTTGCCGTATCAAAGGTTTTATCTGAATTTCCTTCTGATGGGAGTATTCGCCTTCCTTTTATACTTCAATGAGTGCTTCAAGTTTCTTAGCTATTTGGTAGTAGGATACATTCAGGATGAAGGAAAAAGGAAATCTTAGGCTTACAGGATGTGTGAGAAGAGTATTTTCACTGTTCTTGTGAAATACTTGTGAGAATCGTGCTCTTGCTTCATTTATCTGGCGGGGTATTAGACAGCTGAATGTCCTGAAATCCTATTACCTCCTCCTGCAGAGGATCAGCCTATAAACACCGAGGGATTTGTTTGGATACCACTTACCTCCTAACACCCACCCTATGTGTTCAGTTGATATAATTAGAATATTCCTCTTCCTCTTTGCTCTAATGCCTGCCGGGGTGGAGCTCTGTCCTGAAAGACTGCCTAGCTTTCACTCATCATTTTTCCCAGGAACTATTTTCTGTGTAAGTACTTCCAGAAAGTGCCTGAGGGTTCTTGGTTCTGTAACCAGAAAGTTAACTTCCTAGAACCCTGGTCCTCCATGTTACAAACTAACTATAAGTCATGCTATTAGTTAGAGGGTGGATATACCCATGTGAGCAATCACTAATCAATTACACCACTCCTGGTCCCAGGGCTGGGCTCCAGCTTCAGAAACTTCATCTTTTAACACTACCCTCTGGCAGCCACCATATATCAATTAGGCTTGGTATGTGGGAAGAAACATAGTTTCCATGAGCTTTAAAGACTGTTGTTGCTGTGCCCCACCCTCAGATTCCTGCTCTTGTCATGGCAAGGCCTACATGACACCCAAGTTTGCCACTTCCATGGTTTTCAACTGCAGTCAGTCTTGTAGGGAACAAGCCATCAATATTTTTCCATTCCTAGACTTCCTATTCCAAAGTTATTTTCCTCTCCATACCAACGTACCACTGAGAGCGTGTTGTATAATTTATGCGTAGTCCCTTCTGGCACATATTACTTAGATGGCTAATTGGTCACCACTTAAATATTTTTGGAAATCCAATTCTGTTTTCTTGCTGCATACTCAAATTCCTAGCATTCTACCGAATTGCATTGTGAAGGTCCTGCAGAGATGTGGCTTGGTCATCGCTTGGGTCCCCAGAGACCCCCTGAACCAGCATGGGATAGAATGTTATTCCTGATTCCTACTCTGCTGGTGGGCATGGTTGCTAAATGTAAGAGTTAACCTCTTCTGCATTGGCTTCTACTCCCCCAGCGCCAGCTGAGCAGGTTGGAGTTAGCGAAAGCTGATATGGCCGTGCCTTGGATATTCCTGTATCAATCCCATGAGTGCCAGCATGCAGGCTACGACTCAGATAATTAATATTTTGGAGTCTGATGTGAGATGCTACACGTATCTCTTACAAGCTTCTTCATGATACTGTGGCCTGTTGGCATAACTTTGAATCTTGACGTCGTTATTTATTATTTATGACTTCATTATTTGCTAGAGGAAGATAAAGTGTCATGATTGATGACACAGCCTCTGGAGCCGAAGAACCTGAGCTCATAGCCCAGATCTATACTTATTAGCTATGTGACTTTGGGCAAGTTACTTAACCTTTTTGTGCCTTAGTTTCCTCTTCAACTATTATTGCAGTAAAGTTTTATGATTACTATACATATTAATGCAAAAAAAGTGAAAAGAACTGAGGTAAGTGCTAAAAACATAGAATTCTTCTCCTTCATTAGCTACGTATCCCACAATTTCACTCATTTAAAATTTAATAAATGTGCCTTTTCAGGAAGTTGTTTGTTATTTTTGTCAAAGGATGACAAATGTCCTACAGGACAGGATTTGCATTGTTCCACTAAATTTAGCCCCTTTTAAATACAAATCAAAACCACAATGAGATACCACCTTACACCAGTCAGAATGGCTAAAATTAACAAGTCAGCAAATGACAGATGTTGGCGAGGATGCAGAGAAAGGGGAATCCTCGTACACTGTTGGTGAGCATGCAAGCTGGTGCAGCCACTCTGGAAAACAGTGTGGAGGTTCCTTAGGGAGTTGAAAATAGAGCTGCCCTATGACCCAGCAATTGCACTATTAGGTATTGACTTGTTTTGCTTAGCATTATACACTCCAGTTCCATTCACATCATTGCAAATGGCAATTCATTTTTAGATGGCTGAGTAATATTCCACTGTACATATATATACCACATCTTTATCGATTCATCTGTCGATGGACATCTGTGCTCTTCCCATGGTTTGACTATTGTGGGCATTGCTGCTATGAACATTGGGGTGCAGGTGCCCCTTCAGATCAGAGAAGCGTATTCTTAATCTGCTTTACCTATTTTACCCAAAATGAAATCTTACCATTGGCAATGATGTGAATGGAACTGGAGTGTATCATGCTAAGCAAAATAAGTCAATCAGAGAAAGATAATTATCATATAATTTCCACTTGTGGAATTTAAGAAACCAAACTGAGGAGAATAGGGGAAAGGAGGGAAAAATAAAACAAGAAGAAATCAGAGGAGACAAACCATAAGAGATTTTTTAAAAATATTTAATTTATTTATTTGAAAGATGGGGGAGAGAGTATGAGTAAAGCACATGAAAGAGGGAAAGGGAGAAGCAGACTCCCCATTGGCCAGGGAGCCCCAGCGTTGGGCTCCATCCCAGGATCCCGGATCATGACCCGAGCCGAGGACAGACACTTAGCTGACTGAGCCACCCAGGCACCTGGAAAGATGCTTAATCATAGGAAACAAACTGAAGGTTGCTTGAGGGTCAGTGGGTGAAGAGATGGGGTACCTGGGTGATAGGCATTGAAGAGGGCACGTGATATAATGAGCACTGGGTGTTATATACAACTGATAAATCACTGAACTCTACCTCTGAAACTAAGAATATGTTATATGTTAGTTAATTGAATTTATTTTTTTAATTAATTGAATTTAAATAAAGAAAACATAGACACTTTTACTTGGATATTTTTGATTGACACTCTTTGGATATTGCAAGTCATCCAGATATAAATTTACTTAATAAACATCATTCTGTATAAATGTCTCCACCTTATTAACTGACATGAACAACTACTGGATATTTTGTTGACTAAAATGACTCTGTGTATAGTTCACCCGACGTGGATTTTTATTTCACTAAAATGTAAATGAAATTTCTTCCCATGGTTTATTTTTTAGGACTCATGTGAACCTAGAGTGCTGATCACACATTTCCTGTCTATAAACCATGTTTCACGATGCATTCTAGAGTTTTTCAAAAAGGAGACATTCTGATTCTAACATACATTTATTTGAAATTATCCAGTGTCTCTTTGAAGTCAAGAAAAATTTTATGTCTCCTCTTCTTCATGATTCTAAAGATTTCTGATGATTGCCTTGAGATCATTTCTTTGTATAATTTATCTCGTTCCACATATTCTAGAAATCACTCATGCAAAAATTATTTGATTTCTGTTTTCTGACTTGAATATAGGCTCCAGTGGGTGCAAAGTTCCCTCCATTTGAGAACCACCGGTGTACATTTTTCTTGTATGCATATAGAAAATTTCTGGAAGAATACATAAGAAACTAAGTGATTGCTTCTCCTGATAAAAAATAACTTTTATACCATGTGAAGATTCTACTCCATATGTGTATAATTTTAAAACAATCATAACCATATCTGTAATGTACATTCTCAGGTCCTTCTGGTCTGTAAGTACTCTTTAAATACCTTTCACAGTGTTGTAAATTTTTCTTTGCCCTTAGATTATATCTCTTACTTTTTAATAATTTCTTTTTCTTTTTAATCTTGCGAGAGAACACTCAAGGCTGCCACATTGATTTCTTTAGTTTCCGTGTCATCCTCCATTATTGGGATTGGTTCCTGTGTGATAAGGGTTTCTTTCTTTGGAACTCTCTAGGGCTCTCTAGGATTCTCTCTCTCTCTACCCCAATTATTGCTCATTACTAGATCTCAAATCTGGGATTATACCCATATATCCACAAAGCTTTTAAAATGGACTTTTGTAAAGTTTGCTTTACTTATTCAGATATCCATTGCTTCTTGCAGCTCTAGACCTTGAATGGTTTAACCAAAATGCCATTTAGCTGGCACAGTGGAGCTTCCAGCTGGCGACAGTCAGAAAATAGCAGTTTCTACTTAGAACAGAACCTGGCAGCTGGGGAATCCCAGAGTAGCAATCCTCCTTTCTAAAAATGGTTCTGATATTCCCTTTAAAACATACAGTATATTTTTATTTAGAAAATATTTATTTAGCTGTCAGAAACACTTCAGCTAATCACTACTCTTTAAAAAGGCTGGAGTCTGGTTACACCCTCAGACATCATCAGAGCTCTGGTTTTTCATAAGCAGAGTATAATGAACTATAGTTGAAGAAGCCTTTATAGTTTCCCCATGTGGAACTTTCTTGTCACCTACTGTATACACAAGGCAAAGATCTAAATCCTTTGCATCTTCTAAGATCCTATTCCTGCCTTGTCTGCACCCCCTTATCTTTCATGGTAAACAGAGACACGCCTTCAATAAGGGGAAGTAGAGAAGATCAAGGGGAATCAGTGACTCAGTTTAATCTCCTTATGTACCCAGACTGTGAGATTTCAGCACTACAGAGTCAGACATCTCTTAATGGAGGAAATTAGAAAGCCCCGATAAGATAAGTAGGGGGAGGTGGTAACTGATTAGCTGTAAGGGCCTTAGGAACAGACTGACTATGAGAAAAATCAATGGACTTTTTTTTTGTTGTTGTTTCTAAGAGGGTTCAGAGTCAGAGCTAAATCAATAGTCTAGGAAGAGAAATCTAGGTTAAGGGAATCCATAATTTTAGTCAATTATGGGGGTCAGACTATGACCTAGCTAATCTTTTTTTCTGTTCCCTTCTGCTCTCTTACTTCCTCTTCCAGGTGTTGACCTCCTTTTAGAGATTATGTCTTCCAGAATATCCATATTTAATGGATCTACCTGGAATTAGTTTACCTATCCACAATGCAGAAATATACATTCCTCTTTATACTATCATATGCACACATGCAATATCTACGCATGTATATTTTCTCATCGTTTTTGGCTTTTGTGCACTTTGTGTCTGGGGATTCGTTTTACTTGATGGTTTCTAAGAGTTATTCATTCACATGTGTGTCCAGCATTGAATCCCCTTTCTTTTCAGCTCTCCTGCCACTCAGCAAAGATTTTCTTGTCTTTGCTCCCTCATAAGAGCCTCTGCTCCACCACTGTGTGTGGCCACGTATGCATACTTACAATTCCACGGCCACTGCAGGACACAACACTTACAACATTTTTCACCTACTGAAATTCCTATATAACGTTGGTCAGATAATGATAAAGATGATCCTAGTGGTGTGCGATCACTAAATCCAATGGGATAAATCACTCATGCCCCCGTCCATGGACTTTTTCAATAGCCCCTCAAACTCATTCCCTATCTCACATAGGAAATGTCTGCAAATCTTAAACCTAGATTGGAATACGAAAGAGCAGTGTACTCCTGTTTTGATTTAATAGCATGGACATAGAACATAAATTTGGTTTTCGTGGAAATGAAGACCCAAAAGATTTAGGTCTGTGAAGGACTTAGTTTATAGCTCATCTAATCTAGCCCTTTAATTTAAGGTTGACTGCATTATCATTTTGCATGTGGGCATGAATTTGCTGAATAATGTTGTCATTATTATTTTGTAATTCCCAGGAAAAAAAAGTGAATTTGTCCATCTCAGTAGAGAAATTTATATTATTTACATTTGTCAACTCCTGAAGATTTGTTAACATATCAGAGGCCGGCCTAGGTAAACGCTTCTGAAGAAAGAGCTCTTTGACATTTGCAAAAGTTGTTTTATGTGAGACTCCATTATGCTCAGGCTGAGCTGATTTTAAACTAGGAAGAAATGCTGTCTCGATCCCTTCTCAACTTAGGACTTCTCAGAGTTAGATGAGCCTGTTATAAAGCTCAGAATTTTTTTTCCCTTCTTTTACAAAGTAAGTTGACTGAAGCTGTTGGTAATGAAATGAGTAATCCAAATAGTTTATCTAGTTTGCCTGTATTGGCTACTTTGAAGTATTATATAACTTCTTGGTAATCTGGAAAAGTGATACAAAGGGAAATGTTGGCTAGCCAATGTTAATATTTGTTCAAAACAGTGAGTCATATAAACTGGGATTTCCTCTTTGGGCTCCTTATTACTGGCATATTGTCTGAGTCTCAGTATAATTTGATGCAATAATCCTTGTTTAGAATGTGGAGGAATGCTTTGTTCAGGTTAATGGGAGACCTCTACTTTTGATATTCCTGTTGGAGAGTGAGTTTACTTTGGTTGCATTTGGAAAATTAGTAATCTCATCAATGGTGACCTGGTAAGGTTGCTTGTTTTGCTTTTTCTTCCTTCTCCATGACATGTGTCCATAGACTGGCTCACCTGCAGTTCTTCTAAGAAACAGCCACTTGTCTGCCTTTCTCATACACTGACCATTTTACTCAGAAGGAAGTTCAGAGAGGGAACCTTCAGTTAGAAGAGGCTTAGGTGCTAACAGATTTGAACTACCATGTAAGAAAACAAAAATTAAAAACTTTCTTTCCTACAGACAAAATATGTACTCTATTTCTTTGGGCTTACTCTTTCATGATTCCGAGGATTTCTTCAGGTTCTAGAGATGATAAAGTGCCATATTATATATAATGCTACCTACTTATAAGATTTTTTAAATTAATTAATTTATTTGAGAGTGTGTGCACATGAGAGAGAGAGAGAGAGAGAGCGCGCGTGCACAGGGGGAGAGAGAGAAGTAGACTCCCTGCTGAGCAGAGAGCCCCACTTCCGGCTGGATCCCAGGACTCTGGGATCATGACCTGAGCCAAAGGCAGATGCTTAATGGACAGAGCCACCCAGGCAGCCCTACCTATAATATTAAACTATTTATGAAGTAAGTCACATAGAAGCAACTTGGTCACATTTCTATTCTGTGGACAACGCGAAGAAAAGAACCTGTCTCCTATGAGAATTGAATATGACATTATAGCTAAGTCATCTAAATAAGAGACCTGACACAGAGAAAATAAAGCACACACATTTATAATGGCATAGTTTATAATTTATAAATATAATTTATATTGTGAAGTTAAAAGTCAATGTGTCAGAGCACCTGAGTGGGTAACTGGTTGAGCATTTGCCTTCAGCTCAGGTTGTGATCCTGGAGTCCTGGGATCGAGTCTGACATCAGGTTCCCTGGAGACAGCCTGTTTCTCCTTCTGCCTATGTCTCTGCTTCTCTCTCTGTGTCTCTACTGAATTTATATATATACTGAATTTCATATATATATACTGAATATACATATATGTGTGTGTGTATATATATATATATATAGTTTTCTTTTAAATAAAAGTCAATGTGCTCCTGTGGAAAAGAGTATGGAGGTTCCTCAAAACAATTTCTTTTCCTATATAGTTCTCTCTATATATAGAATTACCATATGATCTAACAATTCCTAGATAAATATCAATAGAATTGATAACAGAGGTTCAAAGAGATATTTATACAACCCTGTTCATAGAGCTGTTATCCACATAGCTAAAAAGTGGAAATGACTCAAATGACCATCAGTGGATGAGTAGATAAACAAAATGTGGTCTATATATACAGTGTAATATTATTCAGCCTTACAGAGGAATAAAATTCTGACATATGCTAGGACATGAATGAACCTTGAAGACATTCTGCTAAGTGAAATAAACCAGGCATAAAAGGACAAATATTATGTGGTTCCACTTACATGTGGTACCCAGAGTAGTCAAATTCATAGAAACAGAAAGTAGAATGGTGGTTAGCTAGAACTGGAGGAAGGAAAATGAAGAGTTAGTGTTTCATGTGTACAGAGTTTCTGTTTGGAAAGATGAAAAGTTCCAGAGGTGGCTGGTGGTGATGGTGGCATGACAGTGTAAATGTACTAAATGCCACAGAACTGTCCACTTAAAACTGGTTAAGTGGTACATTTTATGTTATATATGTTTTATTACAATAAAAATAAATTTTTCTAAATAGTCAATGTGTTAGTCGTTTGTAAGTGAAAAAGTTTATTCTAACCTAAGTGAGCTCCTCATATATCTCACACTTTTCATCATGATTATGGTGATGAAATTATTGGTTATTACTTCCTTTTCATTTCTTCCTTGTAGAACTGTAGAAATATGATGTTGGTGGAGGGACAGTGCATGAGGACAGCTGATGAAGGGTCACGTGCTAATGGTGGAATGGTGGAAGAGTCGTAATTAGATAATGTAATTTAGGAAGATATCTTTGAAAAAATGATATGTTAGCATACCTAAAAGAAATGAAGGTTTATATTTGCAAATATCTAAAGGAAGAAGACTCCAGAGGCAAGGAACAGCAAAGAGAAAGTCCTTGAGGAAAGAGTAAGCTTGATATGTTCGAAGAATGGAAAGAAGACCAGGGTTTTTTGGAGCAGTCACCAAGGGAGAAATGGTTGGGGAAGACTGGGAAGTGTTCAACAGGAGCTAGATTGGGTAAAAACTTGAAGGCTGTGAGATAGATCTTACTTGGATTCTATTCTAAATGCAATGGAAAAAATTTAGATCTTATTCTAAATCCAGTGGAGGGCATTAGAGAGAATTACAGAGGACAGAGAGGATCTGATTTATATGCTTGGTAGATCACCTAAGGGCATTTTTGAACAAGAGTGACTGGTAACAAAGTCAAATGCCTTTTTATGTTATTCCCACCTCCTCTTAAAATGTATTCAGTAGGAATCACCTTGCCCCGGTCCTGGATGAAAACTCTGGCAGACCTGCAACATTTCTGCTCACTCTTTCGTAATACACAATTCTGTAATGACTCTAAATTGCAAACAGAGTTTCAGTTCAGGAGAGTGTCCAGCCCTGTGCAACAATCCAAATCCTGAATTTGATTTAGTCCTCATTTCTCTCCTCTCCCCTGGTCAGGCTGGCACTCTCTGGGAAGCCTGCCTGCATTGGAAACAGGGTCTAACTGACTTCCCTCCTTGCCCACGACAGCCCCTCTACATGGTTCTTGTGGGTGGATGAGACTGGGCTGGCTGGCTTTGCATTCCCTGGGCCAAAAACATGATTAAAACAGAAACTTCCTCTCATGAGATGCTGTGGTGGGCCTATGTTTCCTGTATTTCCTTTGACTGGGATATTTAAGTCTCTATTCCTGTGGACCACTAAACATTCTCGATAGGCTTCTGGGCACCCAGAAGTACAAATCCAGACCCTTCCTGCTGAAAGTTCCTTGTCTTCCTGGCAGCTTTACTGGACAGGGAGCAAAGGTATCCCTTTACCCAGCATCCTCCTCAATCCTCTTCCTGTCGGATTCTTTCTTGATCAGAATGGGTAAGAGAGATTCAAGATAATTGGAAAAAGTTATGGAGGATTTCTTTTGTAAAACAACATGTGAGGATTTGCCTGACACTTGCTTTGGTACCTAATATTGATGTTTCAACAAAACTGGGGCAAAGCAACATCAATTTCTTACATCACGTCACATGACTCCAACCACTGTGTGAAGGATGCTCTGCAGCAGGACAAGAGAGGAAGGATTGAGAACAGGTGGGTGACAGTAGCAGTCCAGGTGAGACACAAAGGCTGTGCAGAAGGAGGGTGTTGATGAGCAGGAGGGTTTAAGATGTCTTGAGGATGGAGTTGCAAGAACTTCTGATTGATTTGGCTCTTGGGGATTCTGAGAAATGAAGGCAGACTTTGAACTTTAGGCCCAAGCCAGTGAGCAGAGAGAGGTGCCATTCTCTGAGAAGCATGAGACTGCAGAATATTGCATCTAGGGTGTGGATAGGGGTATGTGAAAAGGAAGATTTATGATTGAATTATTCTGTTCTGTGTATTTTAAGTTTTAGAGTTGGATTTATGAGTCTGGAGTTCAAGGAGGGTTCAGGACTAGAGCCATATATTTTGAACTCATCAGCAGATAGAAGATTTTAAATCCATGGGATTGAATGAGATTACTTAGGGAAGAAAGCATATGTAGTGAAGCATAGATATTCTATAGCTGAGCCCTTTTGATTCTAAAATTTAAGAGTTTGATAGGAAGAAGAGTAGTGAAGGACACAGAGTGAGAAGATGTGTTTGGTGGGATGAATGGAGTTACACAGAAGTGTGGTGTGTGGAGGCTGTCCAGAGTCTAGTAAGAAGAAGCCAGATGATTGGTTTCTGGATTTGACAAGTGGGAGTTGTTGGTGATCTCGACAAGAGTAGTTTCATTGGAGTAGTAGAAGCAAAAATATGATGGGAGTGGCGTAAAGAGATTAAGAAATTGAGAAAAAGGGAAGGAAGGAGAAAAGGAAATTGGGGGTGAAAGGGAAGGGAGAAGAGAGAGGGGGTAGGAGGAGGGACAAGGAGAGATCACAGTGTATACTGAGTAGGTGGCAAATTTTATAAGCTTTTTTCTCTATTTTATGAATATCTCTCATAAAAATACTAAATAAGAAAAGTAAAAAAGAATAACTCACTGATCTGTTAGAGTCTTTGCTTCTGGTTGATACAAATGAAGTTCCATTGCATTGTGAATACTTTTGGCATTCTTAGTGAAAGCAAACAAAAATTACGGAAGAAAAAAAGTTGGCAAAATGATTTCAAGTCTTCGCTGAATAAAGACTTGTTTTGTTTGTGCTTTTTAAAGAAAAAAGTAATCAATAGAGCTACATAACTATTAGAATAGTGACGATCCAAAACACAACACCAAATGCTGATGAGGCTGTGAAGAAATGAGGGCTCTTGTTCACTGCTGGTGGGAATGCAAAAATGTTATAACTATTTGGGAAGACAGTTTGGTGGTTTCTTACAAAACTGACCATACTCTTATCATATGATCCAGTACTCTGATATTTCAACTTCATATGTGGGTACAAAAACCTGCACGTGGATGTTTATAGCAGCTTTATTCATAATTCCCCAAACTGGGAATCAACCAAGATATCCTTCAGTAGATGAATGGATAAGTAAACTTTGGAACATCCAGACAATGAAATTCTACTCAGTGCTAAAAATAAATGAGCTATCAAGTTATGAAAAGACATGGTGGAAACATAAATACATATCACTAAGTGAAAGGAGCCAGTCTGAAAAAACTACATATTCTCTGATTCTAACTATACAGCATTCCGGAAAAGGTGAAACTCTGGAGAGAGTAAAAAGATTGATGGTTGCTGGGGGTAACGGGGGAGGGAAGAAAAAGCAGGGCATATTGGATTTTTAGGGTAGTGAGGCCATTCTATACGATACTATAGTGGTGGATGCATGTCATTATATGTTTGTCAAAACCCATAGAATGTACAAGACCAAGAGTGATCCCTAATGTAAATTATGGAGGTTGGGTGACAATAATGTGTCAGGGTAGGTTCATTGATTGTAACAAATGCATCAGTGTGGTGTGGGATGTTTATAGTGAAGGAGGCTGCGTGTCAGGAGCAGAGGGGGTACTTGGAAACTCCGTACTTTCATTTCAATTTTGTTGTGGCCTGAAAACTGCTTTTTTAAAAAAATAAAGTCTATTAAAAATAATTAGTACTATTTAAATAGTAAGAGGTTTTAGCAGATATTCAGATTTCTGAAATTTATTCCATTCATTTTGGTATTGCCAAATTTTATAGGTGAAAGGACCATGCACTGTTCCAACAATTTCATTAAAATGATTCATTTCTTTTTACTTAAATTTAGTGATTTGAACATACATCAAGCCCTAGTGCAGAAAACCTTTTCCTTTTCAACCAACTTTCTCAATCATGCAACACTGACACATAATCAGAATTGTCACAATTAATTACTTAGAGATGGAGTATTTGCAGTCATTAAAAATGATGATGTCGAATCTTTTGAAATATGGGAAGTAACATTAAATGAAAACATACAGAAAATAAAGGAATAACTGTTGCTGTAAAGATGTACAAAACCGGACAATAGTTTGCAAAAAAATAAAAATCTATATTAGAATGGTGAATTTTTCTCCCTTCTGTGTTCCAAAACAATGAACCTTATTATATAGATTTTTTTATAGCAGATTTTTTTCCCCCAATAGAATGTCTTGTTTTGTTACACATAGTTGGTTTTGTTTTCATTGGAAAGTACTTTTAGTCACTCTCTGGTTAATAAGGAGTCAATTGCTATGAAAAATTGGAGATACCTGTAAGTTTCCTCAGTGCACAAAAATACTTTTTCCTCATTTGGCATATTTGTTGTTCCTCATACTGTCTACTCTAAGATAACTGTTCACTGATCAATCCTGTTTATTTCTATGAAACAGAAAAACCAGGGTGTAAATTTTGTGCTCAGTGATTCAAAAACTGGCTTAAGCATTGCATCCAGTATTTAAAGCTCATTGCCTGGTATGTTTTTCTCTGGAAATGAATTTAAACTGATAAGACTCCTAACTCTGGGAAACGAACTAGGGGTGGTGGAAGGGGAGGTGGGCGGGGGGTGGGGGTGACTGGGTGACGGGCACTGAGGTGGGCACTTGATGGGATGAGCACTGGGTATTATTCTATGTGTTGGCAAATTGAACACCAATAAAAAATAAATTTATAAAAAAATAAAAAATAAATAAGAAAATAAAATAAAATTTGTGTAACATTTGAAATCAATCAACTTGTCAAGCTCCCTCCTTAGTGGGGAGCCTGCTTCTCCCTGCACCCCCTGCTCATCTCTCTCTCTCCTGCTATTCCTCTCTCTCTCTCAATAAATAAATAAATCTTTTTAAAAAGAAAAAAAAAAAAACAGATACTACACTTGATCTTAGCCAAAAGGCCGAGAAGCGATCTGGAAATGAATTTATATCCCAAGTACTCTGGGGAAATCACTTTCCTATGGGAGAAAGAAAAGGATAATGCAGGTGAACTTTTGAGTCCTTATTGGGTCTTTCAAGCCTCTGTAGTACTTGTCCCCTCCACCTCTCAGAATTAGGTGGTTTTCTTCCCTTTATTTTCTCTGCTCGGGCTTTGCTGATATGCTTTGCTTTCCTCAAATGTGTCTCATTTCTAGTCCTCAAGGCCTAGATTCTGTTCCAACTGCCTGGAAGACACCCCTCCAGCCATTGTGTTGACTAAACAGTCTTCTGGTAAAAACCAAGCTCTTAAATAAGTTTTCCCAGTCCACATTGCAGCCAATTCGTTGTCATTTTCAATGTCTGTTTTAAGATTTAAGCTCTCTTGGGCAGCCCGGGTGACTCAGCGCCCTTCAGCCCAGGGCCTGATCCTGGAGACCTGGGATCGAGTCACACGTCGGGCTCCCTGCAGGGAGCCTGCTTCTCCCTTTGCCTGTGTCTCTGCCTCTCTCTCTCTGTCTCTCATGAATAAATAAATAACATCTTAAAAAAAAAACAAAAAACAAGCTCTCTTGAGGCTGGCATTCTTCTCTTTAATGCGGCTCACTGCGTTTCCAAGTGCCCCTGCATGATGCCTGGTCCATAGTAGGTGCTCATAAAGAGATGTCCTGTAAATAGCTAGCACTGAGCACTCGGGAATGCTTCCTGGAGAGGTCACAGCAGGAGAGCGGATCTGTTCACCATTGTTTCCCATTACTTACGCACAGGATTTTTGTAGCTGGACTCCATCACACATGCGTTGAAAATTAAAGTAGTTTTCTTAACATTTGCTATTTGAAATCAAGATGTAAACTGACACTTTACCAAAGCTTCTCTTTTAAAAAGTTGTTTTCCAGCTAGAATTTTCTTCATGAATTGTCCATGGCTGAATCTAATAAAAATAATTTATCTATTTTGGAGTTCAGCTTATAAAAGTTTCTGGAATCCGACAGATTTTAGCTATTTCTTGAATAGTACAGATGTCTTGCTTAAAAAAAAAAATTACAACACCATATGTTCTCTGTTCCCATGAGTAGGTTTCAGGGAAGTTTTAATAGTTAAAGTAGGTTTTTTCTTTCTTTTGAAACCTAGCATGTGGATTTAGTGCTTATTAAAGTGAGAGACTGAGTGTAGTGGTTTGATTTAGGATTAGAAACGGGAGCTGGACTAAAAGCTTACTTCCATCGCTGTGCCAAGAACCCTCCCTTGAACAAGTCTCGTACTCACTACGGATTGTGGGGACAGCCCCTACACGCATTGTTTTCCAACTTTTACCATTTGGTCACTGAGGCACAGCTCCCATCATCAACTCTCTTCAAGAAGGCTGTGTTTGAGTGCTATGCCATAAAGGGCCTATTTAAAAGATGGATATGTTTACTATTTGAATCCTTCATTCTCTTTCCATGACACACACCCTTTCATTTTTAAAAATTCACACTGTGTGGCAGAGTACAGCTACCTCTTAAACACATAAACCACATAGCCACAGTCTTGCTGTTGCGCAAACAAACCTATGTGTGAAGTCTGACGGTGCCTGGCCACTCCATGTCATTAAGACAACACCTCCCCTTACCCCCCCCCCCAAAAAAAAAATATTAAGGAAAATATTGCACTCACTGTTTTTGATGACATAAGCAATTATTAACCAGAGGTGAAACAGTTTTCCAGAATGTAAAAAATATATTTAGAGGGAATGCAAAAAAAATAGTATTGATATCTGATCTCCTGGTACTGTTGGGCAAAACTACCTAAGGGTACAATATCTAAATAAGACGTAGGTGAGGCCAGGGCTCTGCAGCTACAGTGAGGACTTGGTCAGTGGGATGCTCATACTCCCCTCCTGGGTATAAACATGAAGGGGGAGGATTAAAGGCTCCAGAAAGAACTTAACACTTGGTACATCATTCCAAACCAGGAGTAAACTATGTGCTCATGGGCCAAATCTGGCCCACCACCTGTATTTATAAATAAAGAACCACACTCATCTATTTATGAATCATCTATGGCTGATTTTGCACTACGGTAGCAGAGGTGAGTAGTTGTGACAGAGACTATATGATCCTCCGAGCTGAAAACGTTTTTTTCTGGATCTTTATAGGAAAAGTTTATTGACCTCAATTCTAAACCAAGAAGGGCCAGTCTTTCAAACTGTAATCTCAGGTCATTGAACCTTAGTTTCCTGTTACAGGGGTAAAAAAAAAGTAGTAGTAGCTCATACGAGGTAAAGTGGGATGAGGAAGCCTTTCAAAATGTTTTAAAGTGAGAAGCATAGGTATGGAGACTGTGGTAATCACTCCAATGACCTAAAAATTGTCCCACAGATCATCCCTGGTATATATAGGGATCAACAAAGAGGCTAGGTTAGCTGGTACATGGGGTATGAACTGTGAAAAAACTAAGACAAGGTTAAATAAATATGTCAGTGGGTCAAGATGGCTTTTGCCCACTCATCCTTTTGATCCCTCTTTTAGTCTTGGACTATGTTCACCAACCAATCAGGATTCATTTCCGTTACCTGGTAACAAGTTGGGGCCAATGCTCTTCAAAGTATACTAGTTGCCTGCCAGAGGTATCAGAGGCATTTTGACTTTTAAAATTTTGCTGCTTAGGGATTGCCTAGGATTTTATATAATAGTCTGGGAGTCCTTTCTGGCAATGTATGGATGTATGTATGTTTATATGCATACGTGTATATATGTATCTACCTATCCACAAAGTATTTTTAAAAATAGTCTATTTGTATTATATAAATATAATAAAATATAAATTCATAAATAAGACTATTAAATATTAGATATCCGACACCTTTTAAATAATGTATATAATTTGTGTTTCTTAAAAAAATCTATATGGTTTCATAGGAAAATCTTCTAGATACTAGAGACACTTTATGTTTATATTCCAAGAAGATATTGCACAATGATTTTAATATCTTTAAATTGGTCGATCAAAATCTTTTCTGTTCAATGTGAACAAAGAATGATAAAAGATAGTGAAAAGAGGGGTGCCATTTATTGATTATAGGTAAATTATTTAGATGTCATTAGTTTCAGTCTCCCCCCCCATATGAAATGGGTATAATTATAGTACCTAACTCAGCATAAGTGTAATGAATAAGTGAATAATGCAAGTAACGTGCTTAAAACAGACTAAATTAACTATTTTTATTATAATCATCAGGCCACTTTCACAACTCTCTAAAGTTCAGCCATATGACAAGAAAAAGAACATCAGGATATTTGCCACGTAATTGTGCGTCAGTCTAAATGGAACATTTCCCACCAAAAGTGAAAATAGCCCAGTCTGGCATTTCTCTGGGTTGGGAAGGAAAAAAACAATCATTTGTCAAAGACACTGTTTTATGAGGATTTAACTGGGAACAAATTGAATTTGTGGCTTGGTCAAGGAGAGAAATATTTGCAAAACATCTCAGGGATGGCAGTGATATATCCACATTGTCGTTGGTAGCAATTTAAAATTGATAACATTATGCTGCCATGTATTTTTGAGAAGATGGTGGTATTTCAGGGACAATAAACCCAGTTTTCCTAGTACATTCATTTCTTTTTCTGAAATGTTCAGAGCATGTTAACTCTGAGTGCCATGTGGGTAATTCTTTCTCTACAAAATTAAGTAGCACACATCAGTAAAACTCTGATTTTTTTTCCCCCTGCCTCAGGTTTGAAGCCTGAATGATCTTCCCGAAGGCTTCAATCCAATGTTCTATCAAGCTTGGTTTTAAGTAAAGAACAACATAACCAGTATATGTCAAGAATGAAAATGAACATATTCTTTATTTTGTTTATTTCATAAAGTATGTTGATATGAGAAAAATATACTTTTTAAAAAATAAGATTTGTGCTTCATTATTAGTGAAATGCATACCACTTGGGCCTAAATTGAACAAAGTTTTATAATCATCCTAGTCAAGTTCAAATGAAGGTTGCCCATGGGAATGACATCTAAGGTGGATCTTAATTTACTGGAACTGATTTCCTCAGGCCTTTTGTTCTCATGATATTCAGTGTATGGTTAATTCACAGTGATTGGACAACATAATATTTTGAAATAATCCATCACACTCATGTGCACCAGGATATACTTGAAATGCATAGGGCACTTCCTAGAAAAAAACAAAAGATGTTTTGTACAGACCACATCTGAATAGATGTCATTTTTGATATTCATCCAACTAGATCAAACAGCGTTGCTCATTTCTACTAAACACTTGAAGACCATCATTTTTGCTTTTTAAGAAAAAGCATAAAATAAATCTTTAATATATAAATATATAAGTGATGTTGGCTATGATAGATCTGGCTCATCTGAAAGGAGAAAGAATCCTATATGCTTTGAGAGAATTCTCTAAAGGAAACCAGGAACTCATGTCAATAATCACTATAAAGTGAGATTGTGATATTCCCCTTCATGGGTCACTTGGAATTTCCCAGTTAACTTTCGAAGTCACTATATTTCTGTTATATGCTATTTGTTTTTTGACATTAAAATACTTTATCATCATTAAATAGAAATAGATATAAATAGATTAGAATTATGTAGGATTTCTCCAAATCACCTTATAGGTTTTGGTTTACAGGTAATGAAAAGCAATGAAAAAACCCTGGTTTGGTTGTTGGTACTAAAGATATACATCTACATAAGTATAGCAATAGCAAAACTTCACTGTCTGTCAAAACGTTTTTCTTTCCTTTGTTGGTGGTCCTTCTTTTGGGAGATTTGAAGACTCCTGGATATTTTTAAATTAAAAATTATCTGTTTGGAAAACAGTCTGGCACCTTCTTAAAAAGTTAAATATAAATTCATAAATGTATCATGTGATCAAGCAGTTCCACTATTTGGTATATACTGAAGTAAAATGAAAACATATATCCCCACAAGAACTTCTACAAAAGTAAATAGCATTATTCAAAATAGCCTCAAACTAGAAACAGTCCAAATGTCCATCAATTGCTGGCATACCCATATGATGGAATACTAGCTAATAATAAAAAGGTACAAGCTACTGATACATGTCAACAATATGGATGAAACTCAGAATAATTATGTTATATTCGTTTAAGATCAGGAACAAAACAAAGGTGCAGGGTTCCCACTCTTGTTACTTCTATTAACATAGCACTGAAAGCCTTAGCCAGAGCAATTAAGCAAGAAAAAAAACAGTATCCAAATCAAAAAAGAAGTAAAATTATCTGTTTGCAAAACGCATATTATATACAAAAAAATCTAACAATCTTACCAAAAGAAGACCCCGACAACTTAGAACAGATAAATTCAATAAAGTTGCAAGATACAAAATCAAATACAAAAATCAGTTGTGTTTCTATACACTAACAATGAACTCTAAAAAAAATTTTAAGGAAATAATCCCACTTACAATAACATCAAAAAGAATAAAATAATTAGGAATAGATTTAACCCAGGAGATAAAATATATGTACACTGAAAATTATAAGACATTGATAAAAGAAGTTGAAGAAGACACAAAGCAATAGAAAGATATCTTATGTTCACAGATTAGAAAAAATAATATGTTAAAATGTCCGTACTATTCAAAATGACCTAAGATCCAATGTAATCCCGTCAAAATTCCAACAGAACTATTTACAGAAGTAGGAAAAAAATTCTAAAATTTGTATGGAACCATGAAAGACCCCAGATAACTAAAGCAGTCTTGAGTATGGAAATCAGAGCTGGGGGCATCACTGTTTCTGATTTCAAACTATATTACAAAGCTATAGTATTAACATGAAAACAGAATAGACACATAGATCAATGTTACAGAATAGTGAGCCCAGAAATGAATCCACACATATATGGTCAACTAATTTTTGATAAAAGCACCAAGAATAATGGGAATGGATAGTCTCTTCAATAAATGGTCATGGTAAAACTGGATAGCCACATGAAAAAGAATGAAATTGGACCCTTATCTTATCCAACACAAAAATTGCTCAGAATAGATTGAAGACATACATTTAAGAACTGAAACTATAAAATTCCCATAAGAAAACATGGAAGGTTGGTCTTGGCAATGAGTTTTTGGATTTGTCAGCAGATACAAAGGTGACCAAAGCAAAAGCTGGACTACATCAAGCTAAAAAGTTTCTGTAAACAAATGAAACAGTCAACAAAATAGACAAATGGAAAGGCAACCTATGGAATGAGAGAAAATATTTGCAAAATGTATATCCAATAAGGAGTTAATATACAAGATATATAAAGTAAACTTAGAACCCAATAGCAAAAAAATACAAATAACCTGATTTTAAAATGGAAAAGAACACAATTAAAAATTTTTCCAAAGAGTGCAAACAAATTGCCAACAGGTATACTGAAAGATGCTTATATTACTAATCATCAGGGAAATGAAAATCAAAACCATAACAAGATAGCATCTCACACCTCTTAGGATGCCTGTTATCAAAACGATAAATATTGCTGAGGATGTGGAGAAAAGAGAAATATGACTTCTGTTCTAAAAGAACACCTTATTTGGAAAAATAGGAAACCATTAAGAAGTACCACAAGGATTTTTGTAATTCTAAAAGAAATATAGACAAGTAAGTTCCTCAAGAGTCCAAAGGATGAAAGGCATTGCAAATGGCAAGAATAATTCATAAGGAAGCAAGATTTGTAAAAAAAAAAAAAAAAAAAAAAAAAAAAATTGTGGCACTGAAATATAAGTGAAGGCTCCTCCCCCCGCCCCCCATGGAGAGGGAAAACCAAGTCAAAGCCAAATCGGAGGTGGGAGCAAAGTATGTGTTGGCACAAGTAAAACCCAGTTCACAATGAAGGGGGCGAAAATTAACAGAGCTCCTTCAAGTTTCATGGGAAACAGGAAGTCAAGTAAGATTCAAGAGTCATAAGACAAATGAGATTTATTAGATAGAGTATGTGGTGGTGACCACAGTCAATTTGTGGATGGGAGACTGGAAAAAGAAAGATCAAACAAGAACATATTGCAAAATTAAGTAACTGCTTTTGACTCAGTGGGAACCAAAAGAAACAGCAGTCATAAACATTTTTTCAGATAAAGAAAAGACGAGGTAAATAGTCATTTTTTCACATCAATTTATGATTGACAATGTTTTTCCTCACTTTGTGAGATAGGAACCTGACAGATGAGAAAACTAAATATTAGAAAGTCATGTGTTTGCCCAACATTACACATAGTTGAGAAGAACATACTTTGTGACACCAAATCTGGGGAAGTGTTGTTTTGTACCTGGACTTGTAAAACCGAAGACCTCTAGGAATCGACCTGATGATATAAATGGGTGAGGTAGATAAGGTAAAAGAGAAAAAAATAATGATGTAAACATGATGGGAAATGATAACTGACCTTGGCCTTATTATTACCTGGGGTTAATAGAAAGTAGTAGAGACTTTGGGAAATACTTCACCTTGAAGGGAGGTCACCAGCATACTTCAAAAGGAGAAAATTTGAACTTTCAGTTACCAAAACCAAAATGCAGGAGCCAATTTTGATTCTTCCATTTTTCTCTTACCCTACAGCCAAATCCTGCACACTCTATCCAGACTCTATCCAGAATGTTGTCACCTCTTCATAATGGCTGCCTTGCCTCCAAGCCACAATCATCATTCTCACTTCAAATATGTCCTCCAAGATGTTCTTTCAAAGCTCACTTTTGATTATCTAGAATTCTCAGACTTTCTTTTGCAGTTTTTCAAAAGATACCTTTACAAAAATTTAAAAAAAAAATACATATAAAAATGCCAAGTGTAGATTGGGAGAAAACATTTTCATTATATGAATTTGAAAAAGAACTTATAACTAGAATTTAAAAAAATCCTATAACTCAATAATAATAATGAAAGATAATTCCGTTAAAAATACAGCCAAAGATTTGAACAGATACTTCACACTGAAGATACCCTATAGCCAAAAGCACACCAAAAGGCTCATTAGGGAAATGCAAATTAAAACCACACTGAGATACCACCACCACAACAATCAAAATGACAATTCATTAGCTTGGGAAAAACATTTGCAATTCATGTTTATCATCTGCTTCTGTGTGATAAATCATGATAAATTCAGCAGTTTGCGACAACATAATCTCATAATTTCTGTGTGTCAGGGGTTTGAGCATGGCTCAGCTGGGGCTTCTGCTTTAGAATCTCTCACAATGCAACAAATCAAGATTTCAGCCAGAGCTGGAATATCATCCGAAGGTTGGACGTGGAAGGGACCTTCTTCCAAGCTCACATGGTGATTGGCAGAATTGAATTCTTCCAGGGAAGTTGGATTAAGGGCCCTGACCTTTCTTAGTTCCTTGAGTGTAGACCTCTCCAACATGACAGCTTGCTTCAGCAAATTATGCATGCCAACAATACAATCTTATGTAACCTAAACTCAGTAGTGACATATCATTTTTCCTCCTGCTAATTAGAAATAAGCCACAGGTCTCATCTACCAGCACCGCACCCAAGAGGAGATTATGCAAAGGTGTGAGTACAAAGAAGTGGGGATCATTGACAACTGTCCTAGGAGCTACCTATCAAGCATGTGTCTGACAAAGACTGTGTAGAATATTAATGAATTTCTATAATTGAATAATATATATATATGACTCAGTTAAAATATGGGGAATAGACTTAAGTAGACCCTTATCAAAAGATGTCTGATAGCTAACATGTATATGAAAAGTGCTCTGCTTCATTAGTCATCTGAAAATTCAAATTAAAACCACAAAGAGATCCCACTACACACCCACCAGAATGGCTAAATTTAAGCTGCTGACAATACCAACTATTGTCAAGGAGGTAGAGTGACCGGGATTCATCTTATTGCTCGTGGGAGTGTAAAATGGTCCAACCACATTGGAAAACATGTTGGTAATATCTAATAAAATTAAACACACACCTACATATGACAACACATTCACGCCAAGACATTTCTTCTCTCAGAATGTGTCCACACACACATGCGTGTGCATACACCCACCCCCCCCACACAAGCGCTTTATTAATAATAGCCCCAAACTAGAAAATACCAAAAGCCCTTCAATAGAAGAATATAATAAAAAAGTAGTATATTTATAGGAATCACTACACAGCAGTTTTTTTTTTAATTTTTATTTATTTATGATAGTCACAGAGAGAGAGAGAGGGGCAGAGACACAGGCAGAGGGAGAAGCAGGCTCCATTCCCCGGGAGCCCGACATGGGATTCGATCCTGGGTCTCCAGGATCGCGCCCTGGGCCAAAGGCAGGCACTAAACCTCTGCACCACCCAGGGTTCCCTACACAGCAGTTTTTTAAAAAGGACAAGCTACTGACACAACAACACGAATGAATCTCAAAAATATTGTTTGATCAAAGGAGGCCAGAAATAAACAGAAATTCATCTTGAATTATTCTATTTTTATGAAATTCAAGAAGACCTAAATTAGCATATAATGATCGAAGTCAGCAAAATTGTCATTTCTGGGAGGGGGTCGAGAGAGCTGTTTTTGATTGAGAAGGAGCATGTGGAAATGTTCCAGATACGATGGACACGTTTTCTATATTCCTCTGGGTGGTGGCTGCGCATCTTCTTGTATGCTCGTTTTAGCTCAATAAATTCGAGAGAGAAGAACACAGAAACACTTTGATGTGATGTGCATTCCAATCACTTGGGGATCTCATTAAAATTCGAATTCTTTTTTAGTAGACCTGACGGACACTGGAGATTCTGTGTCACTAGCCACATCCAGGTGCTGCTGCTCTGAGGCAGGCAGCACTGCTTTCCCCTGTGTCTCCCTCTTCTTTCCTGTCCAGACTCTTAGAGTCTAGAGATCCACTAGTTGAGTTTTCCTACAGAATGACTCTCTTTTATCTTCTGCTGTGTGTTTGCCTGTGTTTGGTGGTTTGGACCAGAATTCAGAAGGCCAATAACGCAGTGTTTTTGAGCAACTGAGAGAACCTCCCAATCCAGAGGATATTGGGGGGATCAGAATGAAAGCCGGTCTTAGTGAAAGCCCCAGGGTGGATCCTCTTTGACTCGCTCAGTAGGACCAAAAAGAGGATGAGGTAAGTGAAAAAGACTTAACAAAGGCTGGTCTACTAAGTGAGGAAATGATAATCTGTGGCTCACTCAGCTCCGTGTCATGAATCCAGACCTGAAGTTTTCCAGACAGTCACACCTATATATTTTTTAAACCTGGTAATCTATTCTAGGGCCACAGAAGGTCAGCTTGGGTGCCAGTAGCATTTACAGCTTGTACCGCGGGCTGTGAAGAGTAAATCGAAAACCTGATAAATGATAGATATGTCGTTAGTCAGGCCAAATTAGAGATCGAAAACGTGATTAGTTGATGCTTGGAAATTCTATTGCTCAGATCCTTCTTTGAACAGCAGAACTCTGATCTTTGATGGTTTATTTTAACTTAATACCTTGGGCCTCTTATATGAATAAGCCGCTTTTGGCAATAGCTGAGGATTCTCCTAGGGTGATGTGATTACTCCTTAGTATAAACTAACAAAATGAGCTCATGTAACAAAATAATCTGTCGTGCTTGAATTTGAACAAAATCTATCTGCTAGGCAAATTATGAGATAACAAAATTCGAAGAAAAGATGTTTGCTAGATAATTTAACACAATGAAAGCAGTTTGTTATAGTAAAATGTATGAAGATTTGGATCAGACTTGCCAGATATAAAATTTGGGCAAGTTACCTGTTAATAAAATGGAGATAATATCTATCCCACAATATTTTTAATTAAGGCAATGTCTATAAAGCATGAATTGTAGTGCATAGCATGAGGTAGAAGTACAATAAATTTCAATTCCTTTCTTCCCACCCCCTCCTTGATCTAGAACGCTAATCGATAACCATCTCTAGTCCCTGGTATAAGCTCCCTATGAAAAGTACTACACAAAGCATTTAATCAACTTACAATTCTACGAGAAGCTAGGTATCCTTAAATATGATATCTGCAAACTGTCTTTTCCTACTGGTAATCCCAGAAATTGGTTTAAGCTAAAAGCAGTCCATGCAACTAAAAGAACAGAGTGCCTGACTGCTATCTTCATTATTTATTTATCTGCCTTACTATTAAAAATAATGATTGCAAGAACAAATTATGATTGCAAATAAGGTAAAGTTTCTCTTAGAAAACTAAACAAGCCACATTTAATAGTGAGGATTTGTTCACTCTTGGGGAGAGTTCGTTGAAAAAGAAATTACCCTTTTCTGGTCATATTTGCTTCTTTTCTTTCTTTCTCTCTCTCTCTTTCTTTCTTTCTTCCTTCCTTCCTTCCTTCCTTCCTTCCTTCCTTTCTTTCTTTCTTTCTTTCTTTCTTTCTTTCTTTCTTTCTTTCTTTCTTTCTTTCTTTCTTTCTTTTTTTTTTATTTGCTTCTTTCCACTGTCCTGCCCTCCACTGCCACCATTCTGCACAGCACTGGGAATGTTAGAACCAGGCCAGAGGGAAGATGCAATCGACCTGCCTCCCCCCACAGAAACCACCCTCCATATACATAGTTACTAAAAGTAAAATAAAAACAAAAAGTCTAGAATTAAACTGCAAATAGATGCTCAGCAATTCTAAGAAGTTTTCACAGCGTTAGAAGGAGAGAAGATAGAGTGGCCAGAGCAACCAATGGATGATAGTGAGGGAGCAAGGGAGAGGTGGGGGGTTATTGTCCTCAAATGGAGAGGCAGTCAGAGGAAGAGAGGGCTAAGTTTAGAGACTAGGATGTCTGGAGAGTGGAATTGCTACTTGTCCAGATATGTCATTACTTTTTTTTTTAATAATATTTTTTTTTCTTGGTTACAAATATGTTAAAGGTTTTGTTGCAGAATTTAAGACAATGCCATGACAGTCAAAAATTTTACGTACTTTTTGTTCCCGTATTTTATGTCAGTCAGGGTCCTGGCAGGAAACAGAAGACACATTCAAATTAGGAAAAGTAAATCGGGGGTCACTTACAAAGGAACTAATCACAGTTGACCCTAAACAGTCAAAAACCCGTGTATAACTTTCGACTCCCCCAAACTTGGCTGCTAATAGCCTAGCATTGACTAGAAGCCTTACCGATAACATAAACAGTCAATTAACACATATTTTGTGTGTTATGTGTATTGTACACTGTCTTATTACGATAAAGTAAGCTAGAAAAAAGAAAATCTTATTAAGAAAATCATAAGAAAGAGAAACGACATGTACCATACTGTATCGTGTTTGTTGGAAAAAATACGCACACACACGGACCAGCATAATTCAAACCCATGCTGTTCAAGGGTCAACTACACAAAGGTGTCACTGAATGTAGGGGAGCCACTTGACAAAAACCCAGGGTTACCAGTGAAGGGCTGTTGCTGAAGGAGGTTAAGGGAAATGTTCCCAGAAACCAGGAGGAGAGAGTTATTTAGAAAAGGATGCCTTGTGAGAAGCAGTAAGCCCTCGGATCTTCAGGAACACAGCCACCTTAATATGCTGTGTCACAGGGACAGAGTCAGGATTATACATTTCCTGGGCTTCCTTCCCTTATTTTGTCCAGTCTTTTATGTGGCTTCTCCATTGATTAAACCTAATAGTAAGTCAGACGAAATGAGAGCCCTTTAATGTCACCTGTGAGTTTAGGGAGTCCCCAATAAGTGAGGGTGGTCTTGGATTCAATAATTTGCTAGAAGGCCCAGTCGACCTCCACAAAGTTAATATATTCATGATTTGGGTTTATTACAGTGAAAGGAAACAGGTCACATCTAAAGGGAAGAGATGCATAAAGCTGATCCAGGAGGAACCAGGCATAAGCTTCCTGTTGTCCTCACCCAGTGGAGTCATTTGGACAATATTTATTTCTCCCAGCAACAGTGTGTGACAATACACACAGAATGTTGCCAACCATGGAAGCTCACCCAAGCTTGGCGTCCAGAGTTTTATTGAGGGTTGGTCACTTAGACAAGGCTGACTGCCTGTATGATTAGTCTCTGGCCCCTGCAGAGGGTGAGCTGACTCCACGTGGCCTAAGCACCCCTCCCCCAATAAATCTCATTGTTACACAGACTGCTGGAATTCCTCAACACCTCCAGGTAAACAAAGTCACCCATTTTAGACAAGACATTCTAAGGGCTTAGAGTTTAGCTCCCAAGATCTGAGGGCAAAGGGCCAAACCTTTTGTGTGTGGGGGTGCAAGGTGTATTATTTACTACACATACCCACATAGCTTAGCAGGAATGGCTATATAATTTGTGGGGCCCAGTGCAAAATGAAAATCGGGGGACACCTGTTCAAAAATTTTTACAAATTTCAAGATGGTGCCTCGGGAGTGTTAAACCAAGCACGGGGCCCTTCTGAACATGGTAACATGGAAAACTGTGTAGGCCACATACCCATGAAGTAAGCCTTGCAGGTCAGTTCAGATTATTTGCTAAGTGGGCATACCTGCCCTGATTCTTATGGTACCAGGTGCCGGGGGGATTTCAGAGGTTGAAAAAAACCAACCCTTGCTCTTGAGGCATTTTTAGTCTATTAGGTTGGAAAGTTCTATCCACAGACAGCTGTAATACAAGCTAATAGTCCATGTATCTTTAAGAAGATATAGGAAAATGCTCTTGGAATTTAGGAAGCTTTGAAAATGTTCCAGCTGGAATTATCAACGTGGTTTTTGCAACAATCCAGGAGATAATGTTTATGAAACCAGGTTGAAAAATATATATATATTTACACGTGCTAGATACACCCATTTGGTAAATAACCACCTGAGTTTATAGAATCCTTTTTGCTGCCATCGGCCCTATTAGAAAAAAGTGAGATCCTGAAAGGAATGTGCTGTTTTGCTTGCAAAGGGCAAGCCAGATAATCAAATGGGAAGCGTACACATTCAAGGAACAATAGGACCGGTGTAAGACTATCTATCTGATGACTCTTACCTACAAATTCAGTCCCCCTCTTAAGTAAGCAAAAAAAAAAAAAAAAAAAAAAAAAGAGGATGTTTTCTGCTACAAAAACTGTGTGTGCGTGTATGTTGACTGAATAGATTATTTCAAATAGTTGTTTGGGCATTCCCGCTACCTTCATCATTGCACACAGTCAGATAGATACCCTGGAGAAACACAGAATGATAGGTTGAGATGAAACAAAACATTTCAACAGGTAAAGTCCATTGGTGCATTTCTGTGCACGTAGGGAAAATTAAAAGCCCCAATGTATGCGAAGATTGGGTATAGTGGAACTGGTCTCCTTCCAGATGACATCTGCTAAAGAAAATTTGATTCCCCAGGCATTCCTTAAGAGCAACTCAATCATATATCCTTCCTGACAAATTCTAAGATCATAGTCAAATATGATACTAGAGGAGGTCTTTGAGACAATACCCCCCCAACACATACACATATTGGAGATGTGGCTTGAGGCGATCAGAGCCTCCTAACCCCTTCCTCTGTCCTTGAAATGTAGGAGACCCCCCACCCTACCTCATAGCTGGAGCCATTTTCTAGGACGGCGATGTGTCTAGACCCTCAGGAGTGTAGACACGTTGGACCCTGCCAGGCCTCTATATATAAACATTTAAGATTCTTGCAGTGGGTGCAGAGGTCTGCTTGTCTTGTGCCACCCAGGACGGGCCTTGGAAGTAAGCTCCCTTGGTTCTTAAGCCCACCACCTGCCTGTCTGGAGTGGCCCGCCTGTGTCTCCTGTCTCTCCTGGCCCACTATGTATGGGGCCAGTTTCAGATTTCATCCAGGGAAGTCCCGAGGCCGTGAACCAACAGAGGAAAACCCACAGCCAGAGAGAACAGATATATGTCCCAAGACATCACCAAGTTGAGCGGTTGTTGATAAATAGTGACTGGAGATTAATAATTAAACCTTTTAATAGCAAATAGATGGGTCCCACAAGAAGAGTGAATTACTCATTAGGAGGCAATCCCACATGCCCCTGAATGTGGGAAAGAAAACCCCACAACTGATCTGATCTGTCAACCTCTGGGTTGTTCTTTTGTTTAATCCATATTACTTTTATAACTCTTACTTTTCTCCACCTTCAGGTTAATGAAGTTACTGTTGCCTCCAGGATTAAGGGGACATGTTTCCTCTAATAAATCAAAGATCATCAGGTAAAACAACTTATAGGATTTCCTTTCAGTATGAAAGAAAGAAAAAAAAAAAAGGAACTAGCCTAGAAAGTAGGGTGTTTTGACAAAGCCAATTAGGAATTCTTGAATTTAGAAGTTGCATTGCACTTGACCTGTTTAAAATGATCTTTTATCTTAAAGGATAATGTTGTGACATTGAATTTTAAACAATTAACCTCTTACAGGGGCCTGGCAAGGCACCCATTGTAACAGTACAATATTCACCTGTTTGCACAATTTTATTTAAAAAGGAAAAAGAAAAAAAAAAAGATGTAAGAGGCATCCAAAAAAAAAAAAAAAAAAAAAAAAGACATACAACATGACATGTCCAGAGCTCTATAATCTCAGGTTTTTGAAAGCCAATAATTCTAATGAAGCCGTTTAGTATTTATGTTTATATTTTAGTTTTATAACTGGATTTGGCTACAGTATGTGAGATACTTTTTAAACAGATTTTGCAAGAGTTTCTATCAGTAGGATTGCATTTGTTGTTGTTGTTTTGCTTGTGTTTGTTTTCTTTTTTTCTTTTTTTTTTCTTTTCTTGCTCTTATGGGTTTTAGCATGCTTCTGGGGCCCTGTGGGTTCATATGAATTTTTAGAAAACTCTTTTCAAGAGATCTGAGAAATGATAGTGAATAGCCAGTTATGGAATTAGTTCAACTACCAGGGAGAAAAGGTGAAAATAGTTCTGGTCTTCACCAAGAATAAGAGTTACCATTAAAAAAAAAAAAAGAAAGAAAGAAAAAAGAAAAAAAAAGTGACACTTGAATTTTACCTTCTTGAGGAAGAGATTTTAATCCTTAGATATTTGCTCCACACACTCATACATATACAAAATAAAGATTAAAAAAAAATCTTTAGATCTCCATCTAAGAAAATTAACCAAAGCAAAGCATTTTAATGTTTCACTATGTGTATCCAAATTAGTAGTAGATGAATTCTGGACAAGCTGCAAATATATTCAACTTTTATAAATTGCCGATACATTAATGTTTTATAAATTAAACTGTATTTATGTTGCCAGAGCAAACTTACTTTTTAGCATGACATATACATATATCTATAATATAAAATTACAATATAAACATATATATTTATAAAACAAAATTTAATTTCAATTGGATATATACTCAATTTTGTTTTCTCAGATACTTCTTAAAAAGGACATTTTTCTATGCATAAGGTAAGATGCATTTTTCTATGCGTTTTTCTATGAATAAGGTAAGAATCCCCAAATTCAATATAACACTTGCCAGCATGGTGCACCTAATTCTGTAAAATGATATGTACTTCTGAAATTCAGTCTTTCCCTGAATGTATTTCTCTTCATTTATTAAATGTAGCCAGTGGCCCCCCAAATGGAAGCTGTGACCTTGGAGGTTAAAACATCGCGTCATTTGGCTTATTTGACTTATTATCTCCTCCTTGACAAAGTTTTTACTATACAATCCTGTTCCTCCTCCCTCACTGTGGTAGATCAGTTGCATTCATGGTAAAGTACAGTGCCCTTAATTCTGATCGGGGGCTGGCCATGTGAGCTGCTTTCACCGAAGAAAGTATTGGAGTCATGACAAGGCAAGCAGAGACTTGAAATGACGCTTGCACATCTCCACTTGTGTTCTTGTACCTCCTCCATTGACATGAGAATTTTTTCCAAGCGAGAGGAGGAGACATTTGTGGAACAGAGCCAGCTTGCCCCAGCTGTGGCCATCCCAGATCAGCCAACAGTCAGCTCAGCCCAAAACTATGAAAGCCCAGTCAGGATCGGCAGAGGCATCTAGCCAACCACGCCAGACTAGTGAGCAATAAACACTTATTATTGCATCCCACTGAGGTTTTGTGATTGTTTATGATGGAGCATTATCATGGCAATAGATCCCTCCATTGCTGATATACTCACCCAAGGCACCGTTTCAAGAAACTGATTGTACTTGCAACCTAGGCAGCTTGGCCAATACCTGATATCTTTGAGTGATCTGAGACTTTGGAGAGGTAGCGTTACCTCTCAGAGCCTTGATTTCCTTATCTGTGAAATAAAATTATCAAACCACATCAGCTTCATGGTCGCTTAACATCTGTGTTATTTGATTGGTTGATTGATTTTAAAAGTGATGACTTCTTTTAAAGGTACCTTTAGATGTCTTTTGCAAAAATAAATTTATAGTTCTATGTGGCTGGCCCAGTGCTGGACTATGAGGGGTGATTTTGTTTCTTTCCATTAAAACTTACCTACATAGAACTCCCCCACCCCAATGTCCAGTATCTCCCTCTGCCTCTCATAGCAGAGGCAACATTAGTGGTGGTTAAGCTTGCTACCTCCAAAGCCAAAAAAGTCTTCTTCATAGCCCAGCCCTACAATTTAGGGTTGTGTAAACGTGGGGAGTCATGTCGGGTCTCACTGTCTTCATTAGGTAATGCTGGTACTTACCTCAGTGGTTTGCTTTAAAACAGTGAATGAGCTCATCTGTTTAACTTAATACATATATTAAGAATTTAGAATGGTGCCTGGCACACCTAATATTACTACACTTTGACTATTGGAATAATGATCCTTGCACTTCTTCTGCCTCAGAGATTTTGGTTAAAAACTAAAATAGTGTCTGAGTAGAAAAAAGTGGGCATTTTTTTTATAGGACTGCCTTTAGAAGAGTATAACCAACATCAGTGGCTTGTTTCATCAGGAATGGTGCTGTGAGGCATAAATAAATGTGCATACTAGTGTTACCCATGTTAGAAGCGTCCATAATGGATTCTGAAAGAACCAGGGTCAAATCCTGCCCGTGTCAAGGAGGCAGTCTAATGGAAGCCAAAAGAAGAGTGTAGATCAGAAGTCCGAAGAGCTAGATTTGGTTTTTACTGTTTCTAGTTGCGTATTTATTTCTTCTTTGCTGTTCCTGGTTACATCTCTTAGGAATTTACAGTGGCCTCTGATGTGGCTTCTGATAGGGCACCTAACCTCTTTGAGCCTCAGTGCCATCTTCCATAAAAGTAGAAATAACTGAGCCACTGGAAAAACCCTGTTGGGCTACTTACTGATAAGATACTCCAAACTGCGAGCCCTATGCTTCTTAAATTTAGCATATCGGGAATCATTTGGGTCTGGGCCAAGATGCAGCTGGTCAGGGAGTCCAATTTGGTCTGTCTATAGAGTGGAGTTGGGGAATCTGCATTTTTAACAAGATTATTAGTATGTGGTCTGTGGACCACACCTTGAGACCCATTTCGTTGCTTCCCTTCTCTGCTAATTGGGATGATGAATAACATCTGCCATTCTCTGTGTGCCATGGCGTCATGGGTGTGCAGAGATGATGTGTGAGAAGGAGGCGCTTTGTGTGCTGTAAAACCCCAGAAACTTTCATTATTGTTAAGTAAACACTTAATGCTTCAGAACTCCCGGATCCTACTTGCGCTTTGGTCCTGCAGAATCTTGATTCTCCAGGTCTCCACACCAGGACTTTAGGAATGTTCTTAAGGGAGGAGTCGGGAGCTGATGGATGTGTTCTCTGGTTGCTGGGAAGTGGGGGGTGGCTATGTGGAAAAGAGACAAAAGGTGACACCCCCAGAAAACCTTTTTATTTTTTGCCACTGGGCCTGTGCTTGGCCTTCCCCCCCCCCCCCACACCATCTTTTGGGATGCTCACAGCTCTCCTTTTAGGTAAGGACGGCCCCTTGCTAGAGGTCCCCCCAGCATGCTTCCAGATCCCTGGGAGCCTTTGCATTTCTTGCTTGGCAACAGGGAAAGAGGACTGAAAGGTCAACCTCGGCCTTCCAGCCTGCGACCCTTCATCTGAGATCGCCAAGCAGCCAGTGTTTGCCCCTGTGAAAACCAGTCTGTTTTAATTGAGGGATGAAGCAATTAAAATAACTCCATAAAAATGGTGACTCGGGCCCTTCGTGGCTTAATTGCCGTTGACAAAGGCCCATCGGGACCTGGATGGGGCTTGGGTGAGGATGCCTGAAGCCCTCTGCTTCTCTCTGAACTCTCCCTCTGTCCTCTCCCCAGCAGTTCCCTTCCAAGCTCCCCTTGGCCTTCAACTTGATGGCCCCTCATGGCATCACATTCTCTGTGTCTGGCTCTTCTCTTCTTCTCTGTCTCTGTCCTCAGCTGCTCTGAGAGTCCCTGGGCCGGGCCTGCCCCCCTCCCCCTCCCCCTCCCCTCCCTCCTCCTCCCTCTCCCTCCCTCCCCCTCCCTACCCCCTTGCTCTCAGAGCTCCCCACCGATTTTATGAGTCCCCTGGCAGCTCTGCAGTTTATTGAAGGGTGAGGGAGGGCAAGTCCACCCCTGGGTTGGGGAGGGGGTGGTGGTTTCCTCCGTGGGGTTCCCCAGCCATCGCAGAAGGGGCAGACAGCTTTCTGGCTCCTGTCTGTCGAATCCCAATCAGAAAGCCCTGTGCTGCTGTGGGTGTCTAAAAGCCACCTTTGGGCAAAAAGGATAATAAAAACGTTCAGTCAGACGTTCGAGGCAGCGTTCCAAGCTGCTAGCTGCCAATTCCCCAGTTAAGAGAGGCCTGGCTCCAAGCCTGGCAGATTAACCCCTTCCCCTCCACTCTCCATGGACATCTTGAGCCCCTGATGCCCAGGACGGGGAGGAGGAGAGACAGAGATGGAGAGACAAGGGAGGGAGAGACAGAGGGGGTGGGAGGCGCTGCAAGGAAGGAGGACTTGGGGATGAATCCAGATTTCAATGTTGCAAAGTTTTCTTCCATTTGGACAGCTCGCCCTTCAATAAATAAGATGTTGTGAAGAGAGGGTGGTCAATGTGTTTGAAAGAAAAACATTGAAGGGTGCGACTCAGCTTTCCCTGGCTTTTTAACAGCCATGAACGCCTTGATATTTTTGGCTTGGATATATATGTGAATGTGTGTGTGTGAGAGAGAGGTTTTTTTTTCTTTTCTTTTCTTTTCTTTTTTTTTTTTTTTTCTTTTTAAAAATATGAGGTATTAGGCTCTCTCCCAAAGCACATTCAAGGGAGGCTGCCTGTAAGCCACACTCCTCTATTAGGGCAATGTGTCTTGCAAAAAAAAAAAAAAAAGGATTAAAAAAAAAAGAGGAAGGAAGGAAGGAGACTCCCTCTTGATGACACAGTCACCTACATCCTGATGGCATTACTCCTCGTGGTCGTCTGTCTAGCTCACTTTCCAGCCCTAGCTACTTGGGTGCTCATGTTTAAAGTGCTCATATCTCAGAGGTAGCTTCATTCCATTGCAGAAATCTCCCACATCACAGAGCTAATGAATCCAGGTCAAAAGAGGTGGAAGATGAGGCCAAAAAGACGAGCAGACCTTAGCACCCCCATCATGCTCCATTTGCTTTGTCATCTGCCCAATGGCTTGAGTTTGAATCTTAGCTCTGTTAACTTTAGCTTTCTGATGGGCTAAAGGAGAACAGTAGGGTCTGTTTCATAGAGTTGGGGCAAAAACCAAATGAAACAATCCTTGCTAAGTTCTTTAAAAGTACTAGATACAAAGTAGTGCTGAAAAGTACTTGGTATCATTATTAATTATTACTTGTTATTACGATCATTATTATTATCATGATTCTTACCATGTTTCTGAGGCCCTTCAGGGGCTCCTTGCTAAAGAATGGAGTTAACAGTTTCACACCAAGACATCGTTGCTTTCTATCTTGGAAAGGCTGCATCCAAGCCCAATCTTCTAGAATCCCTACTGTGTTCTATCAAATTCCCTAGACACCAGTGATCAGAGAAGGACCTGACTAGCGTTTGAAACATTTTCTGAAAAAAAAAAAAAAAAAGACACAGATCAGAAAGGAAGAAATAAAACATTTCTTATTCACAAATAACATTAATTTGTGTCTAGAAAATCCAAAAGTAATCTATAGTTAAACTGCTGGAATTAATAAATGAATTTCACTACGTTATTGTAAAAAAAAATTTCTGCTTTCAGTGAATCAATTTCACTCTGGTTATGGAGGAAGCCGTCAACTGAGATTTTCATGCAATCTTAGTAAAATCTCTGCTCTGGTTAAACTTAGCTAATTAGTACCCATCTCAGCTACTGTGGCTAAATTTGAGCTCTCAGAGGAAACCATATCAGTGCACAAATATAAGTCTTGAGGTGCCCCCCACAGAAGAACACAAGAATATTAATAATTTGAGTGGAAAATATGGTGGAAATAAGAGGGTCCTGTATGAATTGGATTAAATTATTCTAACATAAATAACCTGAAATCAGCAGAACAACCTGTGCAGCAGTATCTTAACCTGATTTATCTAAAGAATAAAAATATTAAGGATCTCCCTCCTATCTCATCCTTAGGTAATTAAAAATTTTAATGGAAATCTAATGTATGATATTTCTCTTTTATCCTCTACCAGCCCAGGGACCCTCGGGCCATAATTGAATTAACCGAGATCAGTGTTTTGCTTCTCTTCTTGCTTCTAAGGCAATGTCCTTGGTTTTTCTTAACTATACTTCATCTTCTCGATTCATCTGTTTTATAAGAAAAATGGTGATTTGATGCAGACATCTCTACTTAGATGTCGTTCTTCCTGATTTTCCATTTGTACATGTACAAGAGTTTTCAGTACACATAGCACCCCTGTCTGATGAAACGATTGATTATAGAAGTGGAAGTACCTAACACCAAATTGAAAATAAAAAAGGTGTTTGCTGCAGAAGCTTCCAGTCTCATATTCTTGCCAACCTCTCTAGGAACAGAGCATTTTCTTGAAAATGTAGTTGTTAAAAAAAAAAAAAAAATGTAGTTGTTTACCTTGAAGAGTGCATTCCCTGGCCTGCCTTGAACCTAGGTAATTCTATATAATGAGGTTTTCACCAATGAACTATAAGCATAATTTTCTTTCCCCCTTCAAATGTAATGAGTATATCCTGCTTCTCTGTGTTCTCCTTCTCGATGTCTGGAATATGGTACAATGGCTGGATCTCCAGCACACATCTTCAGTGCATTCTGAGCATGCATGTTCCAATGATCTATTAGTGTATAATAAACTTTGCCAAACTCAGTAATGTGAAATTACAGCTATTTTATAATACTGGAGGAATCCAGGGCTCAGGAATTTAGACAGAGCACAGTGGGGATGGTGTGTTTCGGCTCTGTGAAGCTTCACAGTGTCTGGGACCTCAGCTGTGAAGGCTCAAGTGACTGAGCACTGGGGTGACCTGCAGCCTTCTTTAATCAAATGTCCAGTACCAAGGATCATCTGGGACAGTCAACCAGAGGACCTACTCACAGCCTTTTGAGTGCTCATGCTTCTCACAGTGTAGGATTGGATTCTAATAGTAGATGTTCCAAAACAAAACAAACAAACAAAAAACAGGCAAAGGTGCATGGGCTTTGCTGACCTAACTTTAGAAGTTATACAGCATCCCCACTGCTCCGGGTGACTGCTTACCCGATGGCTCAGTTTAAAGGGGAGAGGTAAAAGAAAAAAAATAAAAATAAAAAAATAAAGGGGAGAGGTAATAAATAAATAAATAAATAAATAAATAAATAAATAAATAAAATCAAAAAAATAAAGGGGAGAGGTAACTTTTCTCCACTCCTTTCTCAGAGATCAGCAAGGTCATATTGCCTAAGAATGTGTGGTTAATTGGATCACATGTTGTGACTATCACTGGAAATTTCAGTCTGCCACCAGGATGGAATGAAATGATAACAATATGGCTCTCCAGTATCTCAGTAGTCACCGTAACTGCTGTAGACTGCCAACTCAGATTTGTTTGATGGGTTGGTTGGGTTCTTTTGGTGAGAGAAATGGCCACTTATCCTGCTGAAAATACTGCTAGTTTGATTTTATGTAATATGTAGTCAAATCAAATATTAACAATTGTCAGTGACCTCAGATTTTACCACATTGGTAGCTCATCCATGTACCAGGATCAGTTTAAACATCTACTACTACTAAGTCAGCAGGAAAAGCTCAACGTCAAATCCATTGCAGTCATGAGACTAATAGCATTCTCTTTTGCTTCATTTATTCAGTTTCTTTTTTATTTTCTGCTATTTATCTTAGAGGAGAGCAGTGACCTCTGGGCTGAAATGGCATGGTGGTATTTCCCATCCAGTGGTGTTGCTGATGGCGTACCAGCACGTTTTATCCCATTTTTGGAGCTGGAACAATCTAAACTTGTATAGAAAAAGCCTTCATGGGTTTTTGTTGGCATAGGAGAAGTCTAATTACACACATTCAAATACACAAGAGAGAAATGGAAGGTTTTTCCCCATTGACTTGGAAAAGTTGGTGGTTTTGACCTGCAGTACTTGAATGAGAGATCCAGGCTAATTATGGGATTGCATGTTTAAACAGTTACTTCTTTACAGAATACTCATAGCACATTTGTATGCTCAGTTTTCTTTTGGACCTGTGATTTTCATGGACTTTCTGCACAGAATTCTTTCAATTCAAGAAGGCATATTAGATTTATTTATCAGTGGTGCCTCATTAATTATATGGCCATGTTCTTAAAAGATCGTTCTACATTTTATTTTCTAGTTTGTTTTATCTGTTTTATTCTCTGCTCATAAACATAATCCAGTTCTATATTTGATTCTCCTGCTACATCTCCCTTATGTATTGCATGAGGTCTGACATCTGCTTTGTTTCATTAATTGTTATTTTTCTAGTACTTTGCATAGTAAGTACATATAATAGACACTTGATACAAAAGAGTGAATAACTAAGTCTTGTTATTTTTTAATCTCTTCTTTTTTAAACTTATTGTTATAGTAGATATAGTCTACTCTTGTGAAAGCGCAGTTATACAAATTATCTCCTTGTTTTCACAAAGAGGTGGATGTCATTGACATACTCTACCTATGGACATCTAGGATGATTCTGATATATTTGATATTCTGATATTTTTGTCACTGATTTAAGTGCTAAGTAGGAATCTCCTCCTAACTGTAATTATGTTCATAGTACAGCTATAAGACAAAAAGTATCCAGTTCACAGGAGTGGCAGAGGGGTGAGATGATACTAGGAGCTTTGAAACATCAGAAGGTTTAGGATTATAGGGTATTAGCAAAAGTAAGGCACACATCTTTGGCAAGGACTAGCAGGAAGTATATAATGGTTTAAAGACATCAATCGAATACAGCAGGTTTTTCCAATGAGGAAATAAATAGAGGGTATGGAAGAATGATCACCAGGAAAGCTAACACACATTCAGTGTAACTCATGCACACTTTGGGTTCTCTTCATGCTTACTGATTCAGATACTTCTCACACACCACTGAGCAGGTTAAAATGAATATTCATGGAAACTGTAAGTAGTCAAAAGCAGGAGGAGAATGCTAGTGCTGTAAGATTGCCTTTGCTCATGGGCAGCAGTTTTCAGGTCAAAAATTCTTTTTGGGGGCAGCCCAGGTGGCTCAGTGGTTTAGTGCTGCCTTCAGCCCAGGGCCTGATCCTGGAGACCTGGGATCGAGTCCCGCGTCGGGCTCCCTGCATGGAGCCTGCTTCTCCCTCTGCCTGTGTCTCTGCCCCCCACCCTCTCTGTGTGTGTGTCTCTCTGTCTCTCATGAATAAATAAATAAAATCTTTAAAAAAATTCTTTTTGGAAGCCATTCCCATATTCAAATCCAAGACTGGCTACCCCAAGAATTTTATTATATAATTATAATTGCATGTATATTTGGCAATTTATGGTAAAAAAAATCATCAGCTAGTGTAGGCAAGGAAACCTCACTCTACTGAAAACTTACTAATTGCTTGATGGTGTGATAATATGGCTACATTTTTGTTTATAGATACAAGGATCATGCAGATAGATAACAGATATATAGCCCCAACCAGAATGCCTTTGTGTTAATTAGGTAACATATATTTTAAAAAAAAATATACAACAAACATAACCCCAATTCCAAATGAAGATATGTATCTATATCCCTCTCCATTTATCTATATAGATAGGTAAGTATATTCATATAGATAGATGTAGATTTAAAGATATAGATAAATATATAAGATAAAAATAGATATGTGATAGATCGACAGACAGTTCAAAACAAAGTGCAGTCCGTGTCTTTGGGGAGAGATCTATGGAGAATCGTCTCCTAATACATGCCAATAACATTCTTGTTGATAAGTATCTGGTTGATTTATTATTCTGCAAAATGATTCTTTCAGCACATAGAGAAGTATCCAAAAGAACACCCTAAGAAACGTTATAGTTCTTTCAGGCCCTAATGCACATTTTAGCAAACTAGTCTGACCAAGGAGAAAAAGTTGCCATACTTCCAAAGATAGCACTTCTCTGGGAGAAGAGGCAGATTTTATTATTTCCATTCATTAATTTAGTGAAGGGTTTACTTCTCCCTTTCTCTCTCTCTCTCTCTAAAATAACAGAACAAGAGCTGCAAGTCTAATATGTTGGACCATAAAGAACTTGGCAGACAAAAGTGTAGGATAATGGGGAGCTGAGTTTCAGAATCAGACAAAACTAGGCTTAAGTTAAGACTCAGATTCTTACTGGATGCCAGTTCATTAAAGCTTGCTAACTGTCAGGTTCACCACCCTACATATAAGGATGACATTGCCTACTTTATAGGATTATATGAATAGCATATGGAAAATGTTTATCAAGGTGTGTGGCATCTAGTGCTCAGTAGATGGGGGTATTAAAGGAATGCCACACAAAAAAATCTAATTTCTTCACAGAGCCGATGGGATGTGTTCTCACCAATCTGTGCTGCATAATGCAGACAAGGAAACAGAGTCATGAAGAGGTTAAAGGGATTGTCTGATATTGAGTTGGAGTAGACGTTTTTTGTAACTACCTGGGTCTGCTTAGACCACACATGCACCTTATTTGGTTTTTCCCTGATAAATGATTTTTATAACAAGGAATGTTGTGTGGCTCCGAGTTCATACCCAGTAGTATCCATACCAGTGTGGAGGAGCAACTCACGGGAACCAGTGGGGAACCCGTGAGCACGAGCCAGCACAACAGGATGCTAAATCAATCAAAGAGTTAATGGCAGTCAGTTCTAATTAACCAGATTTTAAAGACTTTTTCTTCAAAAAAAAAAAAAAGTTCAAAGTGTGACAGCTTGAGGTTGGCAATTAAAAGCTGTTGAGTTGTAGGTACCTCAAGTAAGCTCTACTTTCACTTGTCTCAAAAATTAGAAAAAAAAAAAAAAAGAAAGAATCCAGTTTTTTTCCAAAGTAATTCCTGTTTTCTCTCCTTTTATTCTGAATTGCCAGTGGAGATGCTTTTGAATGAATTGTGTTAGTTTTATCTTAAGCAATGCCACAGTTGATTGAGACTGTGGGCAGCCACTCTTCATCTCTTCATCTCTATCAAATTTTATCCTATCCCTTACATTAATATTTTTGTAGTTATGGTTTTTTTTTCTTTATGTGTATATCATGGTGTTTGTGAGGGAAGAGGAGTGTGTGTGTGTGTGTGTGTGTGTGTGCTGTAACTGTCCACCTTCTGCTAGTTGAGACTTAGTTACGTAGGGCAGGAGGATTTTGGCACACTTTCTTCTAAAGAAAACACAGTGTGATCTGAGGAGTGCCTACTTCTTACAAGGCCTCGATTGTGTGAAAATGCCAAAAGAGAAACAAATGCAGGTTAATTGCGTCGGATGCTTGGTGACTAGTTCACAAATCTTTTATTTGTTTTGAGAAGTGCTGCAGTGGCACTAAATTTTGTGTGCGTTCAGGGAGATGCAGACGTAACTTACAGTAGGACCTAGAAGCCAGTGTAATTACCTGGGCTCCTGTCAAACTAATAAACTAATAGAGGCTTTAAATAAAAATCGGGAAAGACCAAAGATTTGGGAATCTTAAAGAAAGAGACTAAATGTTGACTCCTGTTAAATTTTCTTTATGCATGTGTTTGAGAGGCCAATGGTCCCATGGAAAATGGATTATATATTTCAAAATAAAAAAAAATCTTCTAAATCTCTATATAGAATACTGGGGTTTTGGAATCAATGTGCTACTCTTCTGTTTTATTCCAGCTACGTGGAGTTGCAAAGACATCTTCCCTGATAAGAAAAATATTTTAATATCATGTTCCTGACCACTTCCAGATAACCATGCATTTTTTTTTAAAGATTTTATTTATTTATTCATGAGGGACACAGACAGAGAGAGAGAGGCAGAGACACAGGCAGAGGGAGAAGCAGGCTCCATGCAGGGAGCCTGATGTGGGACTCGATCCCAGGTCTCCAGGATCACGCCCTGGGTTGAAGGTGGCACTAAACCACTGAGCCACCCGGGCCACCCCTAACCATGCGTGTTTTAAAATGTTGTCTGTCATCCAAAAAAGCACACAAAAATCTAAGAGAAGTTAAAAGCTATGGATAACTATTAAAAAGAGTCTTTTGCTGATGTAAATATTTGCAGAACATTTTCCTTTAGGGAGCAAGAGGTACATTTCCTATCTGATAAAATTGGCCTCTTATATTTGAAATATATTTAAAATTTTTGGTATGCCACCATCCAACTATGTACTGTTCTACCCATGGTTCCTGAACTATAGACCGTAAGGAAGGCCTTCGAGAAATTATAGTCCAGCCTAGGCAGAGGCTGGGTGAAAGACTGATTTGTGCGAGTGGGTACATTTCTCTCAATACATCCAAACACTAACTTTTGATTGCTCCTCTGACTTGTGTTGTCTGTGTCATTAGTAACCCAATGTAGTTACTAAGACCAAATGTGAGTAATTTGTACTGCATAGAATGTAGAATGAGATTCTTTAAGCCACTTAAGAACGGATCTGAGATTGGAACCGTAGAATACTTCTGTCCTTTATTTTCCTTTTTAATAATAGCACGATTTAGCCAATCACCCCTTGATTCAATAACACGTAAGGGCTTCGTGTGTTCTGGGCAATACGTTGTGTACTGGGAATAAAAATAAGACTGGATGGAGTCCCTTTTCTGAAAAAATTGATGGTTAATAGGAGGCTCTGAGATGTAAATGAATTAATTAAAACACAATGCTAAAAGTGATATAAATGAGTAGATGTTCAATAGATAGTGTAAATTCAGAGCCATATTTCATTCAACCACGGTAGAAATGGGAGATATCATAGGGGAAATGGCACAGGGTTGGGTTTTGAGTTACGAGTAAGAGTTTGCCAGAGGAAGAAGGGAGGGAAATACATTGAAAAGACATACAAAGTAGCTACGCTTCGCTGAAAGAGGCACTCTCTACTATAAAACGCTCTGAACAGAATCACACAGATCAGATTGAAATAACTACTATTATGTAGCTATAATTTGAGGCAGCTATTTCCTTTTTGGCGGCCCCTACTTTGGCACAGTATGCTTTTGGAGATTACATATTTCTGGGTCCTTTTTTTTTTTTTTTTTGTCCTGGAGAATCGTATGTCTCCATATGAAGGTCCTTAAAAATGTGTGGCTATGCCTTATTTAATTTTTGTGCCCCCTCATACCCACTGCTATGTACATGGTTATGGCAGCTGCTAAGAAAAAAAAATCTGTTCAATGAAAGCATGAAAGAATAAATAAAGAATAAATAAACATTATGGATCTCAAAGATTCTATGTTAGGAGGGATGTAGGAACAGCAAACTGATTGGAAGCGTGGCTTAGGAGTTGTCTTCAAGCTATTTGCTTAGCAGGTATATGATAGTTTTACAGAGTCCAGCCACACTTTGGCCTTGCCACTGAGATAAGCAAAAGACCGAGTAAATAAATAGGCATTAGTTACTTTGCATTTTTGAAATCTAGAATCAGCCCATCTCAAACTGTAAGGGAAAGGTTTTGTCAGAAAATTAAGTTAAAAAAATAATAAAATAAACAAAAAAATAAAGAAAGAATGGTAAGATGGCAAATTGTAAATGCTGTGTCCTACCATTTACTGGAAAAGTATCTGAAGCCCTCTGCTTACTCCCTCACTCTGCGACTGTGCCTGAGACAAATCCGATGTTCTTGTCACTGAGCAGGGCAGGGAGAGGCCGAGCCATCTAGCCAAATTACCCAATCTACGGTATACTTGGAATCTCAAATTTTGCCAACGTTGTAAGTGAAAATATCCAGGATAAAAGCCATATATAGAAAAGAAGTTTTTCATCCACATTTCATGTAATACCATAGATCACGAAAGCAAAAAGAATTTTAAAATCTAATTTGCTTTACACAAGGGATTGGGAAGCCTGGCAGGATTTTGGGTTCTTCGAGTATCTTGAGTTATTTCTCAAATATTTTGGGTTCAATAAAATCCAAAATGCATTTTGCCCTGAGCACTTTCCCCCTTAATTTTGAAACCCCTGTGTAATCTAAAGGAAATGTAATCCATATGTTTCTGATTCATTTACACTTAACTCATCAAAATATTTTTCTAGGAGCTATTTGATGTTGAAGAAGCATTTCGAGACTTTTTAATAAGCTTTTTAAAACCTTCCCCCCACTCCTTTAAAACAGAAGGCCATGTTTTGCCAAGGAGAAATAAGCCCCAATACCAAAATATTTGGGTTCAGTTCCAAACTCTGAACCACAGAATTTAAGATAGGTTCTCAGCTTATCCAGTTTGTTCTTGTATCCCATTTTCTGGGGCTGGTTCAGCATGTAAAATTCAGTAGAGTTGCCTAAGATGAAAATGGGACTCCTGTGACTTTACCACAAGATCAAGAGGAAGGATTAAAACTGTGAGCTCACAAGGTTGTGATGTTAATACAAAAAAATTAGAAATGACCTCATATGGACCACAGCTTTGGTTCCGGGGCAGGGTTGGGGGGTGGGGGTGGAACGGGACGAAGAGTTGAAGGAAGTAAACTGTTTCATTTAGAATCATAGTCAAGATTACTTAACTACCATATTTTTGTTTTGTTTTGGAAGCTTGGCCCCCTGGAAAGTAAAAGTACTCAGTGACTTTTTCCAACTCTCTCTAATATAAACTCAAATTTCCAAATGAACTTATCTTTGCCACATACTGGTTCATCTCCCAAATTCTCCACCACCATTCTTAGTGGCAATGCTTGACAATCTGGAGTTTCATAGCTTCCTGTTCAGTGCTTACCACGGTTCCGGCCCAAGATGCTTTCTGCCTTATTGCCACTTGCTGGTCTCCAACACAAACTATGACCTCAGGATAATCAACACTTTGTACTGTTCCTTAAGCAGATGTTGACTTTGCTGTATTTGCTCATGCCATTCTGGTTGTCTTTAATTCCACTGTATTCATATATGGAAGCTTTCTCCGATCACTGGGCAGAGGTGTTGCTTCTTCTAACCGTATCCTTTTGGATTCACAGTTTCTCAACTGTGGCAGTGTCTTAACTACTGACATTTTGGATGTGATCATTATTATCATTATTTTTTTAATCTGGGTGTCTTAGCTGTTAGTACGGTGCATTTTACAGTTTAGCATCTCTACCCACTAGACCTCAACAGCTAAGGTCTCCCTTAGCTAAGGTCTCCCTTACAAAAATATTTTTTATCTCCCATGGTGCCTTCCATGCTTCTGGGCATACAGCAAATGATCATGACTCCCTTGGTCATGGCCTTGGAAAATGTCTCCGGATTTGCTAAGTGTCCTGGGGGCAAGAAGCAAAAGTGTTGCTTGTTGGTTCCATTCCTATGGGAAATCATAGATTACTTGTATATGTGTAGATTGCTATATATAATAAACTTCCTGCAGGCAGAGCATCACGCTCAACTTTGTATCTAGAATAGTGCATTCTTTGGTGATTTGTGTAATTTTGATTTTGTGGATTCACTAAGTATCTGTTGAATACAAGTGCCAGGGGAAAAAATTACATAGCCCAATTACATGTTCTAACACCTTCAGATCCGATAGTAACTAAATTATGCTGTAAATATCTAGGATGTGCCCTTACTCTTCTCTAATCCCTGATTTTGCAGACCCATTATCTTAAACCAGACCGCTTCAGGTCTTGGCTATCCTGTAATAACCACTGCTTGGCCTTCTTTGCTCTTTGTATCTTCTGCTCTAAGGGAAAGAGAAATAGAAAACATTTCTCTGTCCTCCAGGAAGTTAAAATCTAAATGGTTTAGAAAGGCCTATGAAAGTATGTAACTGAAGGTGAAAGAGTAAGATAGATGAGCTCAGTAGGGTTGATTGATGGATTTAGCAAAAATGCAAGTTGGCCAGTTAAATTTTAATTTCAGATTGAAAAAAAATAGATTTTTATTGGTATAAGTATGTCCCATGCACTATTTAGGACATACTTGTGCTGAAATTATTCATTGTTTATCTGAAACTCACATTTAGCTTAGTATCTTATATTTTATCTGACAGCTCTATCAATGTAGAAGTTCCAAGAAGGACAGAAACAAGGACATCATAATAGAAGGACAGGAAAAACTATGGTTTGCTTATAAAAATTAGAGATGGGCCAGATTTTGGAGGAGGCTGTCTACTAGGAAATGACATAAATACAATTGCTTGTAGAGGGTGAAGCAGCATAAGAAAAGTTATTGAAAGCCAGCCAGATAAACTTCTATTTGAAGGAGACAAACATGGTGGGGAGGTCCCCTGAAAAATGCCTTTTCTCACCTCCCATTCTTACTATCCATTGTTTCTCTTGGGTTCTTTTCTCGATAGGAACTGCTTTCCCACAGCCTCCTATACACCTTGTTCACATCCATACATAAGGTTGTGGCAATTGTTCATTACCTGTCTGTTTTCCTCTTTGATGGTTAGCTGTCATTGCCGTTACTACTCTCTACTTTGTCCACTATTGAATCTCTTGCCCTTAGAAACTGAAAGGAATCATCTTTTTACATGCTTCAAAAAGTGTGTTGCCATTTATATAATCCATAGGCGAAGCCTCAACTTCCAAGCCTGGTCTTAGAGACACTAATCAGTCGATTTCATCCAGTTTATCCAACCTACCTTCCCACTGAGCTCCAACATCTTTCTTCTTCCATAACCAAGCCTGCCTTCGTACTGTCTGCCCACTCTCTTTATTTCTTTGCTCCACATTTTTTCCCCTAAGGTTAGGGATTGCTTTATTTCCCTCTCCATTAAGCCCAGATTCATCCTTCCTTTGGAAATCAATTCCAGCTTCACAAATCAAGAATTTTGGTCATTGGTCAAAGCTGCACCAATGCTCTGAATTCTCGTAGCAACACTATTTAGTTTGAAGCAATACTCTGTTTGCTTATACTCTGTCTTAACATTTCTTCCTTGTTTCACGGGTATAATTTTTATCTTTCTAACTAAACTATAATATTCGTAACCACAAAGAGAACTTACAAAAATATTTTTATATCTCCCATGGTGCCTTCCATGCTTCTGGGCATACAGCAAATGATCAAGAAGTACTTTTGGGGTTTAATTGAATTAGCATCCAGAGAAAACAATTTAGAAAATAGTATATAATTCATATCAAATGTTTGAAAATTTCTTACAGAAATTTGTAGGAAAGCCTATTTCCAAGATTAACCCTTCTTACTTAGTTTTTCTGAAAGTCAAAGCATGAAAAATTTCTGAGTATCTCTATGGGATACGGTATTTACAGGTCATGGTTTTATTACACTTAGCCTAAGTGACTAAAATGATAATCACAATTACTGTCTGGAGCACCAACTACATCCTGGACATTGTATTTCAGCAGTTTTAAATTTATAATCTCATTTAATCCATATTGGAGATACATACTGCAATTTTTCTTTTAAATAAGGAAAGTGAGGATAAAGAAGGTAAAATAAGTTGGCCAAAGGCACACGACTGAGAAATAACTGCACTGGGATTAAAACGAAGGTTGGTCTGATGCCAATACCTATACTCTTTATCACTCTGCCCTTCTCTTTCTGAGCATGGATGACCAAAGGAAAATAGTCAGCTTCTTACTCCTGTGTCTAGTTTTCTGGAAGGCCAGTGAGGGAATCATAAAGACAGCTGAGCTCAAGAGTTTTTCTGGAAGAATTTCTCATCAATGAGTTTCTACAAATCCAGCCTTGACGTCTTTCATGTCCTGCTGTTTTTCAACAAGATTTTGATGTGGCAAACATTGATTCCACTTGTATTCTCCTTGTCCTCACTGCCTTTATTGTTTTTTCCAGATTTCTCTCCTCTTGCCTAAACTATGATAATACCTCAGTAACTGGTCTGGCCACCTTCGATATCTCCCTATTCAATATATCAACATGTTCTATAAAGAATTATCACATAAATTAGGATAACTTAAGGCATGGCATTCTGTTGTTAAAAACAAAACCAAACTTAATGACATCCAGTAAAAACTGGTGAAAAACCAAGATCTAATATCAGATTTTGGGGGTGGTTGCATAGGTCATCTTTTACTGGGGTACATTTTTTGGGGGGGAGCAGTGCTTTTATTTCATTGTTCATGTTTAGTTTCCCAGAGAATTTAGTACATTGTTGGCACATCGCAAATGCTCAATAAATATTTACCAAGTGAACAAGTACCAGGTTGCAAAGCTGGATTGTTTTTGAGATTTTTAATACTACCTCTTGGTGACTGAACTGCAGCTTACTGGCGATACAAGCCTGAGGTCCAATTAGGTAAGAAATTATTCATCAAGATCATTCTTAATTTTTCTGATTGTTTTGAAAGGTATCTATTTGAGAGTCACGGAGATTCTCAGCGCTTCAAGGTAATTTGATGGTTCTTCAGAAAACCTGGTAGAAATGACAGATTAATACTTAACTATCACATAATTGGCTCCCCTGTGCCCTCACTCTATTTATGGTCTTCCCACAGTTATAATAGCCAGCTATGAATGAGGGGGGGACAAAATTAACCCTGAAAAAGAAAATCACCGATCTTTTGGAAATACCCAATTTTAAATGAAATTCAAAGGAAAAAAAGTATAAATTAAAGGCTTGGTGATTTCACACAAGAAAGATAATTTCCCTGACATGTTTACTCATGCAGGAAATGAGGATATTTGGCGGTGGAATACAATTCTACCTTGATTATAAGCATCAGCATTTGGTATTCCATTTAGCCCCAAAATAAAATTCAAATTTTGCAACACTTCATTTAGCAGAATATTAATCCCCTGAGACTAGAAAGGAGAGCCAGTGTGAGTAAAGCTTTACAGGGTGGATCAAGTTAAAAACACACATACACCATATATGTACACACACCTATCCATACACATGTGAAAGCAAACAGCTTTGAATGGCTACAGAAGTCTCCAGCTCAGCCTGTAAGTTTATCTGTATTTTGGCCACTGATCCACTTGCTCAGAATAGAGCAGGGCACATCATGATGAATAATTATTTAATCAAATAATTGCTCCATGCCTCCAACACCACTCCTTTAAGGACTGAGCTGGAAAAAAGACCAGAAAATATGTAAATTGGAACTGATTAGGGGATTAAGTTTCACTAAAAAAAAAAGGAGAAAAAATTAAAAATTGGAATAAAAACAGCCTGCAAATCCGTCTAAGCCAAGCCCTGTCTCTGAATTACAACACTAGCGCCTGTCGGCTGTGATAATTTCACTTCATTAAGTTCCAGATATAAATAGAGAGCTTTTTTTTTTTTTTCCAGCCACCACTTTAAATAAGCATGGGGCTGAAAACACAGGGGTTATTGATCCACTCAGCTGTTTGTTATTGGGTCTTTGGTCTTGCTTCATTGTTGCATTAGAAACTTGCAAACACCTATATCGCGGAGCCAGGGACAATTCACCTCTGTAGAAACCATTTTAAAGCTATTGTTTCCACTGCCAAAAAATATTAAAAGAATAAAATTAATCAAGTATGCTACATACCGAAATGCAAAACAGACATGTGTGTACACTGTACATAAAGAATGCAGAGGAATTAATAAGCAAACTTCATTAAATACCAGTGCTTTGGGCACTACTACCAGATTGCTTTATTCAGTAAGGTAATATAAAATACGATGTTTTTCCTGGATGTTTAAAGGTTCATATTCAAGGTTTCTTTTCTTTTTTCCCTAATTCAGAATCTTCCATATATAGATTTTTCAGATAATGTATAATCCAGTTCCTTCAAATGAGCTATAATTTTTGTCACTCAAAAGTTTTGAAGACTAAGACATTTTACATAGAATTCTACTAGTTCTAATCATAGAAATGAAGTTTATGACAAAAAGCGAATTATTGAATTAAGAGAACAATAAAAAGCATACTTTTTATAGGTAAAGTCCAGGATCAGCAAATTTTTTCTATAAAACAGGCAAAATCAGGGATATTATGTTGGTACCCCTATAGCCGTTTAAAATGTAACCCTTTAAAAATGTAAAAGCTATTCTTAGCTTGAGGGCCTTCCAAAAACAGGTGGTGTATTGGATTTGGCTGGAGGACCACAGTTTGCCCACCCCTGGCTTAAGATACACAAAATCCTGATGCTTTACTACTTCATATACTATTTATCATTTTTATCGTGGTTTCCATCTGGCCACTGACAAATATGGACATTTAATGGGTTTTAGTTTTACCTTTTATCTCCAAAAACTCAAATTCAAAAACATTTTAAATGTTGAGGGAAATGGCTTTGCAAGGTCTTTACCTAATGTCGATGGGCATTTGTCCATATTATAAAACAACTTGGCACCTCTTGGTACCAACAGACGTGACTGGCCAAGGGGGGTGGGGTGGGCAGCCACCTAAGAGTGAATAGCAGAACAAGGCTGTGGGTCAACATTGAAGAGAAAAATCTGAGCTGTGGACATAGGGTAGTTGCTCAGGGCCTGGTGGGGCTTGAGCTTCACTCAAGCCATTTGGTTCTACAAGCCCTTTTATTTTATTAGCTTTGCTTTAGAGAACAGCTTCAAGAGGCCAACACCCAAGCACAAGGCGATACAGGAAATTGTTGGGGAGATCCATGACTTCGTGTTGGTTCATCTTGGTCAGATGGTTATTATTCCCCAAGAACTGCATGAGCTTGATAGAAACCAATCATTACTCTGACTTTATGTCCTATTCCCATTATCACAAATTCCTGGCAAATTAAGAAGGAGGAGACAACTCTTGAGCAGATTTTTATCCTCATTAGATCTCAGCTTCATTAGGTGAAAGACAAATGTCAGCTCTGTTCTAGATTACCAGCAATCAAGAAGTCAAGAAAAAAGGTCTCCTCAAGATCTGAAAAACGTAGCTCAGTAAGGCAACAGTGGGATATATACTTTAAAAGGCTAAGAGAAGAATGCTCCTACCAAAGGAAGCTGGGGAGTTGGAGCTATAGTCTCCTACTTGTGAACCAGGAACTGCAAGGGAGCTATGACATTAATAGCAGGGCCTTGGAGAATTTGTATGTGTTCAAAGCACTGTTTATAAATGGGGTGAATTATACACATATGCCTTGCCTTTTTTAAGGAATACATATGCTTGCTGTTGTGGTTGTTAGGATACAACAACTTATGTCAAAAGCAGTCCTTAATTATAAAAATAATAGTTACTATGTGGTAAGTGCTTAGTCTCTACCAGATACTGTTGGAAATACTTTATAGATACTATGTCACCTAATCTCAGTAGCCCCAGGAGATAAATACTATTATCATCATTCCCATTGGAAAGGGAGGAAATTGAGATACAGGAAAGCTACATAATGTGCTGAATGGCATATTGTCAGTAAGCAACGGTGGCAGGATTGAAACCCTGACTTTAGAGCTCATTCTCTTAATCCTTAGGCTTCAAATCTGTGGGCCATGGCTCCAAGTAGGAGAGAATCTACAACTACATGTGGAGCTCTGGGGGGTTTTTGATGTTACAATGAGGTTCCCAAATTCCCATGGTTTGGGGATAAAGCACAGTAAAGGAGAACACAGAATGGGAAATACATGAATGTTTATGTCAAATTTTTCAGGAAGGGAGAGTCCTGTTAATGGATGAGAGAATGTTGGTCTTTTTGATACGGTCAGGTACATTACAGAAGGAGAGCATAAAACTTTGGCTCACTTGGCTGTAAGAAATTCCATTCAGATATTTAAGTGGTCTGTAAATAGCTTGCCATGTGTCTTGCCTGTGGCAGCAGAACACCTTGAAGTCTCTTCTCGGTGAATACTTCCACACTACAGCAATACAGTATTTACACACACACACACACACACACACACACAATTTTCTTACTGTTTTATAGATTTTTCTCTTACGTCTTGGAACCTATTTTCCAGAGGCTGATAATTTTTGGGTCTGCTGGTGGGTTTACATTTTTAGGTTTGGAAAAATGGGTGATTGGACTCTGGAATTTATTCATCAAATCATGAGCCTCTGCCATCCTCGAGGTCAACCCTGACTGATAAAAATGTAACACAAGCCACAGAGGTGATTTCACATTTTCCAGAAGCCGTATTAAAAACGTGAAAAGAAACGAGTGAAATTAATTTTAGTAATATATTTAATTTTGTTCAATATATCCAAAACGTCATCATTTCAGTGTGAAATTAGTATAAAAGTTAATGAGATATTTTTCATTTTTTTGTGCTGAGTCTTCAAAACATGGCATGTTATTTTTACTTGTCCGTCTCAATTCAGATGCTAAGATTTCTTTGGGAACATTTGATCTATATTTATAGTCTGTAAAGCATACTATTTAAAAATATATCTACATACCCTCATTGTTCTAAGCATACTTAAATTTTTCCAATAAACTGAATCAAATATTAGGTGTTAAATAAAAAATCATTAGAATTGAATAAAACTTAAAATTCAGTTCATTTTTCATACTGGATATATTTGAAGTTTTAACATCTCACCACACATAGAAATCACTTATAAAGCTTATTGAACATACAACTAGTAAGTAGTAATGCAGGAAGATGGCTGGCATGTGTTGAGCACTTCCTCTACCAGATACTACTCAAAATGTTTTAGCTTTAATGATTATGAGTATTATCATTTTACAATAAGAAAAATGAGACATAGAGGGATTAGATAATTTTCCCATGGCTCTGCAACTAAGACAAGAACCCCTCCAAAGCTTGTCATCCTTAAAAACTCTACTGTATGTAGCACAAGGGCCCACTCTCCGCGGTAACCCCTGGAAGCACTAATTTACTGCTTCTTAAGTCAGGCTCTAAGTTGTGTCTTTTCCACAAGATCCACTGTGATTGTGATGCGTGATGCTGATCTGTGAGACATCGTTGTCAGCCTTCTTCAAAACCCAACAGTGGAGAATAAATATTGATTTAATTTAAATAAGTTATCCTTCAAAAACCTTTGTTGAGAATTTGAACGTGGTCATTAAAACAAAAATTCCTTGTACCTGCCTATATCTTTGGTGAAATAATACTGCATACTATCTGTCTGGTCCTTGTTTTTGTGTTTGATGAAGTTTTCTAATAATTCTTAAAGGGACTAAGTAAATCTTGAAGCAGCTATAATCAGTAATTTCATACTTTGAAAAATAGAGTGCTTCCCTGCTATTTTGCAAATACCAGCCAGAAAGCAATGCCATTGGGTTGTGATTAAAGGGTGGGATGGAGAAAAAAACAAACAAACAAGAAATACAATATTCTATACCACTCCCTTCAGTCCTCTCTACGGCTCTGTAATGCATCACAAAGTCTCATGTTTTCAAGAATTTTTCTACGTGCTGGCCTTGAGAAACTCTGCTAGGTTTTGCTTGACATTGAGATCTGTGAATTAAGAACACAACTTTCATTTATTCAGCAACAATTGGAAAGTGTGCACGTTTCCATGGAGACAAGTAAGCCATTTCCTTTCCCACATTATGAGCACAGGCCTTTCTACCAAGTCTGATTTCCGTCCTGTCACCCAAAGGTTTGGTGAGATTGGGGAGTTTGATCCTCGGGTCTGGCATGGCTCCAGGCAGAACAATAAAAAAAGACATAAATCATGGGGAAAAGAGGTTGACACCGGTGGGAGGTGTGAAGGTGGGGAGTTGAAATATGGCTGCCACCGCACATCTGTGGAATACAGAACACGGTTAAATTGAAAGAGCGCATCTTAATGAAAATGTGTGCATAACCTCTGGTATTCACACTGTGGATGTCAGCATATGTAACGCTGCTAAAGAATCATTGCCCAGTGACGTTCCTGGAGTTTTGTAGATAACTTCTGATCCTTAATTTTACTATTTCAAGATGTTGTTTACTTATTCATTGACTGCCTCATTCACTCTTTTAGTAACCATTTATTCAACACACGCTCAGTACAGGCATCATTTTCGCTCATGGGGTAAGGTGAGGAATGTGAGGGAGATCTAAAATTGTTTTAAAGGTGAACCCCGCTGTGAAAGAGAGAGAGAGAGATAGAGAGAGAAATCCAGAATCACATGATGAAATAGATATTCATGAATGCCAGAAGACTTCCAGTGAAGTGCTCTATAAATGGATGGCTGTCCATATTTTGTTTTGACATTGAATAGAAGTAAAAGACAAAGGTAGGGACATTTGGTCTATATTTATTCCATCCAGACAGAATGATTGAATTGTAAAACTAATTGACATTTAAAATAGGATCTCTGGAATTGGACTCTAGACTATTGAAAAGATTCAGTTAGGGCAGTGAATTAGCTGGCATTGAGATCATTGACACTAAGTAGCACCCACACAGAATCCGGAACACCAAATCCGTATTCTGAAAACAGAGTATGAACAAATTATTCTGCACGTGCCTAGAGTTTACATAATCAGACTATGCCAACTCAAGGGAAGGAAAGTGGAAAGCAGCCTGGGTTTTGTAGGTAAAGATGCATACTTTCAAGATAAACGTGATGTATAGCTTTTTTAATTATTTAGAATTTAAATAATCAACTATCAATTTTTAGATAAGCACTTCATTTAATACAAAACCTCCTTTCGGTTTTCCAGTTAAGACTTAGGCTCAGATTTCACCCCAAAACATATTAAAATCTAAGAAGAAATAATAAAGCAGAATCAGTGTCCTTTCCTTTTCCCCTTTCTTTAAATAAGGGACAGATGTGAATTAATCTGCAAATGGTGAAAAATAGCCCATTATGTTCCTAAGCGTCTCATCAAATATTCTAAATTTCTGTTAACACAACTTCTAGAGTTATTGAGAAAAGACAGATTTTATCTTCATCGTCACTTATAATCTGCAACTAAATCAGTCTCACTCCTCAGGGTTATTAGTACAGAAAAATGTACAGGCCACTGAGATGGCAGGTAGGGACCATGAGATTTTCAGAGCTGCTTTGGGAACCTTTGGAAAGAGTTTCCAACTGCAGCATAATTCTTCTTTTCAGAGCTCTTTGCTTATCTTTAGAGCCCACTCATTTTATAATTAGTCATTTACAACATGTCAGAGATCAAGAGAAGGGGTTGTGTGCAGGTAGCTCCTTTTGGGAAGGGATCCAAAGAAACACCAGTGGGAGACTGTGTGGGAAGTGCAGCGGGAAGGAGAAAAGCTGCTCTCTAGTGTGCACAACTGGAACTTGATCTCTTGGGGGAACCCTCTGAGCCCCTGCACAGAATGAGGTTGGATCCTGAGAGGCAGAAGAGGGGAATATCAATTGTCTCTATCTCCCATTTGTTAAGAGTAGACAGATGGGGTGTTCACTTGCACATTCTGGCTCAATGATTTGCTCAGGCACCCCACCATGCACAGAAGAGAAGTCCAAGGAAGAAACTGAGGCCATGTGACACAGCTACCAGGGCACTGAGAGAAGCTGAGGGGATATACAGCTGAGCAAAATCAACATCTCCCTCTCAATACGATGAAGGTCCACCAAGCCTCATCTCCCTTTATGCATCTCTCCTAATCCTTGTCCAATGCCTTGCATGCAGGAGGTGTTTAAAACACATTTATTGGACTGCCTGGGTGGCTCAGTGGTTGAGCATCTGCCTTTGGCTCAGGTTGTGACCCCGGGATCTTGGGATTGAGTCCCCCATCAGGCTCCCCACAGGGAGTCTGCTTCTCCCTCTGCCTATGTCTCTGCCTCTCTCTCCTATATCTTTCATGAATAAATGAATAAAATCATTAAAAAATAAATACAACACATTTGTTCAACTGAGCTGAATTGAGACCCATGGAAGCTGGGCCAGGACTGTGTTTGTTCCTCACTGCCTTTAGTTATGCATGAGTATTATCTGAGTATACTTTATCTCATTCATTCATTTATTCAGCCATTTGAAATGTACTGAATCTATGAGAAAAGAACTGCTCTAAACATGGAGAGCACGAAACCAATAAACAGTAGAGGTTCTTGTTCTAATAGTTACGTTAGACAGAAATAGATATATACCTTAGAAAAAGTCTTAGAAATGATTAGCTAATTTGATACGTGGTGAGGAGAGGAACATGCCCAACGTGAGACTGATGGAAGATTTTACCTGTCAAGTGCCATTAAGGCTGAACATGAAGAGCTTGTTAGTTATTGACTGGGTAATGATTCAGTCTCAGCTCTGTATTCTGTAAAATCATAGACAGCTTCCTCCTCCCCATTTTATGGGACAAAATTTAGGCTCAGTTTCTAGAAAAGAAACATAGGCCCTAGGAAGCTTATGCAAATACATATTGTTGCTGCTGCTGGATGGGTTTCAGTAGATTTTCCAGAGTGTGGCAGGATTTATTCATGACATTAAATTATGTTTCTCTTTTTGTTGTAGCTGACTTAAAAGCAGAAAAAAAGTAATATATTTCTTTTTTTTCTTTCTTCCCAAAGAGCTGAATACTTAGCCTTTGTATCCCTGTTTGAATATCCTGACTTGCCTGTGGAGATTTTCATAGCATTTTCTTTCCAAAAAGAGCAGGCTCCTGCACACATCCTTAGGTCTAGGATTCTATTTGCAGTCTAGGACAAATGAACTGGACCACCCTGGATGCATGACTGAGAAGGCATGGGACTATTAGTGATGGAGCTGACTTGACCCAGGTAGTTGGCCCCAAGGGGGAAACGGGCAGATGGCAGATTCTGCAAGTGTCAGGGACATAAATCCTGAGCTCTTTCTGGTGCAACATCTTGGGAGTGGTAACCATTCTGATTGAGTTGTTCATGAATCCTGGAGTCACTAAAGGCCAAAAACCATGGACTTAGGACTTTCCTTCTCCAAGATACCCTTGATGGACCTCAAACTATTTGTTCTTTCCCATAGTTTTCTGTACTACATTTGGCTCTGGGGCTCTTATATTACCTTAGAAAGGTCCTGCTATGGTGATTGATACCATTTACCTTCCATCCAGTCAAGAAGAACATAAAAAAGATATAATTTGGTATGCAAAATCATAAAAGTAATTTCTGGTGCTTGAGGGCTCTACAGAAAATTCAGTTTCTATGTTAGAGTTGAGCCATGGGGTCCATTTTCATTCTGGCTCTGTTTATCAAAGTTGTGTTTTTCTTCATCATGTTATCAAGGTACTGATCATGTGCCATTTATCCTCCTAAAATGACAGTTAATCCCCTTTTGATTACTCCAAAAACCAGATGGAAACAACCACTACCTTCTCTGAACATCCATTTGTTACTTCCCCATAGAATTTCCCTTCTGAACTTTTTCTTATGATCATTGTCACCTTTTATTATCATTGCACCTGGTAAATAAGTGCTTTGTTTATAGCATCATTGAGCAGCTGTTTATCAAGTGTAGAATGAATCAATCGATGAAACTGATTGACATTGGTAAATGGAAGCAGGTTTAAATATCTCTTATAAAGAAAAATCAGTGTCTCTGTGATAGCTGTATTTACAAGCACATCTTATTTTTCTTTTTCTTGCCCCTACAGAGTAAATCCACAGAAAATTAAAGTGCATGTAACCCTTAAAAGGATATATTCCATTATCTTTAGAAACAGAGAAAAGAAAAGATGAAAGGAGGAAAAAAGATTTTTAAATGAATAGGATGGTGGGGAGACACCTGGGACGTAGCTCTTTCTATGCCAAATGAAGTAATAACAACAGCAGCAATTATAATGTGTAAGCTTTGTTAAGTGCTTATTGTGACAGGGATTTATACTATTAACTCACTCAATCATAACAGCAACTCTTTGAGGTTGTAATATTATTATCCCCATTTGACAGCTGAAGCAACTGAGCCACATGGAGTTGGGTGGCTCGTCCATGGTGACTTCTTTAGAAAGATTTGATACTGGGGTATATGGAACCAGGCAATATGGCGCTATAGCCCATGCTACTGGGTTGCACTATGCCGCCTGTCTATAAAGCTGCCTCCCACCAGATGCTTAGTTTGTACTTGCCACTTTACCTTTGCCATTTTATTTAATCATCATAATGTTGTGAAATGGTTTTGTGATTACCATTTTAACGATGGGGACAGCGAGTCTCAGAAAAAGGATGTGATTTACCTGTGAGTCTCTAGCTTCTGAGAGGCAGGTTAGAATTCAAACCCAGACTGTTTTAAGGCCAAAACGCCAGTTATTTCTCTGTGCCAAATGCCTCTTTTTGAAAGTGGAGCAGAAAGCTTTCCACTCTGCCTCTAGCTTCATGGGAACAACTGAAGATTCCCATTGCTCCACCTAAACTCACAGCCTTTAACCTCAAAATAAGGTGGTCATTTTAATTTGGGGGAAGTTCACTGTTGATTGCCTCCGGTTCCAGATATCTGACAAGTACCTGACGTATCTCTCTCTCTTTGGCCCTGTACATCTCCATCTGCAAGTACCTGGGGTCCCTGATACCTTTGGATTTATTTCCATTATGAGGGATTAAAATGAATCACTGTTCACTTTTACATGTAATCGTTCATATTATGGTTACGCATTAAAAAAATAAAATCTTTCTTTAGACTAATATTGATTCAGAAGGTAAGATTCATGAGGAATGTAATAAGTTTAGATGAGATATTTCTTATTTTTTTGATATTTCTTATTTTAAATGACTACATGTGTAACTACACATCTACACATTTACATATTACCATTGTACTTGAAAAGTTCTTCTCCTTAAAAACAAATGTGATAAATGGTTTAGTTATTATTTCAGTTTGGAAATAGGCAGCTACAGAAATAACATTTTAATATATTCCAGATTAGACTGCATGCTATATTTGTAATAAGGACTTGTTTCCAACATTAGTTGGCAGATCACTCATATGAACAATTATCCAAATAGCTATTAGGATATGATTGCGCTCATTTCCAGGCAAAGCAGGGTTGCCAGAACTAAGCCTGGCTGCTGGTGAGATTTTGGTTTGACTTTTGGAGAAAGCCACAAGAATTTGTCAGTCATCTTGGCCGTAAGGGAGTCTCCCTGTCTTGAGGCTAGTCTCCTTCCTACTTGAAAATAAGGGCAAATGTGTTTCTCTTTTGTTTTATTTTTACAGTTTTACACGATCTAGAAAAAAAAAAAAGGAGGAGAGAAAGGTAGGGAGGAAAAGAGTGAAGGGGTGGTGTTGTGCAGGAAAGTAGAATGAAACACTGAGAAAGGGAAGGAGTCTGTGTGGCTTAAAACCCCAGTGAAGCATGGGTACAATGGACATACATCCATAGCCATGCATCCATCATTTTGTGGATATGCTCCATAGTTATATCTCTGCAGAGAGCTTCATACTTAGTGTAATTTCTAGAAGGGGATGCCAAAAAAAATGGTGTTTATAGAAATAGAAAAATCAAGCTTTTTCCTGTTGCCCATTCATTATGCTTCTGCATAGTTTGGCACCTGGGGATCCTGCTGGTTAATCTGGTCCAACACTCTAACCCAAGAACAGTGACTCCCTTAGACTAGGTGAAGAAAAGCTCCCTTTGTGCTCAGTCTATGGCTGGTGGAAAGATTATTTAGAAAGCCCGTGTGCTTCATGGGAGTGGGGTGATCCCTCCCACAGCTCATGATGATGGAGGTTTACGACAGGTCTCAGATTCCACTCATCAACCACCAAAACCACTGTCCCTGCCACAGCTGGAAAGGTCTCTATTCTTCTTCAGATTGTGGGGTGGGGAAGGGCTGAAAGGGCAAAGCAAACACATTTTTTTTTTCAATCTAAAGTTATGGAGTCCATCTTGTTGAAGACTCCTCCAGTGTACTTTGCCAGTTTGGGCCTGGAAAGACAAGTTATCTGAAATAATTATCTTTAATGGAAAGAAAATACCATGAATTCAGGAAGGTATTTTTCTTCTTACCTAGTGTACATGGAATGAGACCATTCCATATGCAACCTCTACTTTGCATTAGAATCTAAGGCTCTCCAGTAGTTATCTAGTTGAGGTCCTTGCTTCCAGAGATTATTGTCACAACTAAACTGTATAAAATGGTTGATGATCAATAGCGGACTTTGAGTTCTACAGTGAGTAGAACTCAAAGGTGTACCTCTCCTAACATGGAATTCAGAGTGTGAGCAGAAGGAATTTAAAGGGTCATTATTATAACTATCCTACACCATTCTTGATGAAAGTTTACATTTATTTTCATCAAATATTTATTGTATTTTTATCATGTGGCAGAGAACTAAGTTCTTTTAAATCCACGATCTCTTTTAACGTTTGTGAGGATAGTTTTTGGGAAGGTTGATTTTTATGTCCATTTTATAGATGTGGAAGTAGGGTATCAGGGAGATTTAGTAACTCATCCAAGTGTGAAAGGAACTCATGAATGATCTGGAATGCAGATTCAGGTATTCTAATACTTAGTTCAGGGCCATGTGGGTCTCTCATCTTAAGGAATTACAGAGTGACATATATTTTGAAGAAAAAAATCAATACACATTATCTCACAGAAACCTCAAAATAGTTGTTCTTACCATATATAGAAAGCAAAACCATGGCTGAAAGGAGACTCTCTGCCTGTGGAACTCAAGGGCCAATTCTTTTTCTCTACTGTGGCAGCTATAGACTTCTTCCCTCATGACCAGAAGAAAGGGCTACATGAAAATATTCTAGACTGATTCGAAAACTAGTAATAGTCACAACAGACTTTGACTTTTTTTTGTAGAGACAATTAAGGACAAAGATTTTCTGTATTGGTTCTCTGGAAGAAAGGACGAGAGAGAGAAAGGACAAGGTGAAAGATAATTTCAAGGACAAAACATCACATGATGGATATACTCTGGTGGAGAGAAACGGAGTCTTTCTCTGTTTCTTCCTGGTCCCATGTTTCCCAAACACTGTTATATTTTCAGCATTTTTGTTTTCTTAGGAAAAAAATTTCTTACTAGAATATGTTTAAATAAAATATATTGGACCAACAGTAATGTAAAGCAGTAACAGAATTATATTATTCTTGAAAAGTTATTGAAAGAAAGAAGGAAGGAAGGAGGGAAGGAAGGAAGGATAGAGGGAAAGAGGCAGGGGAAGAGGGAGGGGATGGAGGGAGGAAGGAAAGAGAAAGAGAAGAAAGAAGAAAGAAAGAAAAATAAATAAAGAAAGAAAGAAAGAAAGAAAGAAAGAAAGAAAGAAAGAAAGGAAGGAAGGAAGGAAGGAAGGAAGGAAGGAAGAAAGAAAGAAAGAAAGAAAGAAAGAAAGAAAGAAAGAAAGAAAGAAAGAAAGAAAAAGGAGAAGGAAAAAGGAAGATACAGAAAATAAAGAAAGAAAAAAGAGAGAAGGAAAGAAAGACTTATCAGAAAAAAAGCTCCAAAGTTGCAATAAAGGGTTCTTTAAAACAGAAATCACCTTCTGGGCTAGTAGGACTATATTAGAAAGCATTTAAGCATTTCTGTTTAAATTCATAAGAAATCTTGATTCTTGTTTTGCCCAAGGGTGATATATATATTTATAATATGATACATATGTGATATACGCACTCATGTACACATATTCGATATATATATGATGTTAAGGATGAAGAAAGGTTGAAAGATAAGGCATGATTGGTTCCTAAGCCCTAACTATTTTATGAGATCACACCAAATGTTGTCAGAACAGTACATCACATCTCTGGAATCTTTTTTTTTTTTTTTTTTTGTCTGCCAGAAATTCCAACCTTGGCCTGGCATTATCTAAATTTGTATTGTCAATTAGAGGGAAGGCATTGGGTTCTGCTTGCCACAGCCTCTATTCCTGATTGACTTCTAGCATAGTCCATGGTCATAGGAGCCTCACATGATAAGGTCATGGTCAAGGATATAATTAACTATGAAGAGAATATGTCCTGTTTTATATAAATTCTTATTAAAATCTACAATCACCTGGAGCATAATGATGTTCTGCATCCACTTTCTTTTCATAACTACTGCTGAAATTAAACTTGGAAATGAGAGGGAAAAGATTGATATTGTTGGTTGTTGGGGTTTGCATTTGACATTCCTCAAATAATGGGATGTAATATGGTTATGCAGAAAACAGATTGATTTTTCACAATTTTCCCACAGAGGTAATGGAGAACAGACTGGAGGAAATTCCAAGGTTTCCTTGGGGGAACTGTTTGCAACACAACTGAAGAAGAAAACAAACTCAAACCATCCTTTTATGCAATTTGCCTTCAATGTTTTAAAGTAGGAAATTTGCTAACTAATTTGTTTTCATTCCTGTGAGTTTCAGGAATTTGGGAATATTTTCAGTGTTGCAGAAAGATTTCAGAAAGTCTACCCATTGGGCGAATCACAGGTGAGATCAGTTAAAATAATTGTGATAGTAATGGAATTACCTAATATTTTCTTCTAAGGATTTCAGTCGTATGTTTTAGAATCTCCTTCTTTTTTGCCCCTGACTCCTTTCTTCTCAGCCTCCCTTCATCCCAGCAGAAGCTAAAAAATAGTATCAGTGCATTACTGATATTGAAGCAAAGCCAGAGATATTAGGGCATATGCCCAACGTCACACAGTTGGTAATGGCAGTGCTGGAATCTCTCCCAACTAACACAGACTTTTATTAATGCTACAGAAAGGAATGCACCCATGAATTTAATTTCCTATTTCTTTGCAGGAAGCCAGTCAACTCAGTTGGTTAGAGCACAGTGCTAATGAGGCCAAGGTCACTGGCTTGACCCCTGAACAGTATCTTTAACTTTGCATTAGCTGAGTTTCTAATCCTGGACCATATTTCCAATCCTGGCCCATACATCCAAATAGAACAAAACTTTTCCTCTGTTCCCCTTGTGATCAAAATATGGGTGCCTCATAGAAAATCCGTCCTTGTCACTGAGAAAGCAATGCAGAGTGTTTATTCTAAATTCTACGTAGTCAAATAACAACATCACTAGAACACTGAGTGAAAATTAATGAGCTAAATGCCTTTGTTTTTATTAATAAACTTTTATGTCTTCTTTCCACACTGAGTGTATCTTCCCATGCCTTATTCCTAGTACAGGGAGAGAATGGTTCCTCATTGCCCCCAGATCTCTAGGTTTTGGAGAAAACAGCTCAAGGAGCCTCAATGAGGAGGTAGCTATAAACATAAGTGTGTTCAGGAGTACTGATGGACTGTGCACAATTCCTCCCTTGGACCTAGAATTCCAAACTGTGGGCCCTTACAGACTGAGTACCCAGGCTTCAGAAAACAAGCATCGTACATCTCTGGTTCATGTGTAGACATAGCCCACTTCTCTCTTTCGAACTAGGAGTCTCATCTTTGAGGCACATCTCCCATTTCAACACTCTTTCCTTCTAGTTGTTCCTTCTTTTCCTAGAGCATGAAAAGTTTTCACATTGTTTATGGCCTGAAGAAAATTCCAGACATTTTCCTAATGCTCCATATTTCCAGCCTGTTGCCCTGTGTTCATGACTGGAAATACAGCCGGAGAGAATGGAGTGGCAAAATGGCACTTCTGTAACAAGTCTGTGATGAATTGTCAGTAGAGGAAGTGGTATAAATATGTTATTGAAACGTCACTGCTAAGGCCATGAGGCATCTAAAAAGTAAAAAGAAAGTCAGAGGGCACAGCTTTGAGTCATATAGACTCAAATCAGAAGGTGACTTCTTTTATCTGCTCATTTATACATCAACTAATGATGTAGAGCCCATTCCAGATTTCTCTGCTTATGACCTCTGGCTTCTAGTTTGGACATGGCCCTCCTTCTTGGGAACACTTTTTTGGATCACCTTTTCACAGGGTTACATGCAGCCAGATATCACATTAGAAGACAATCTTGTCAACTGATTGAACTCTAGGCCTCGTCACTTGTTTCCCTCATAGGCATAACTATTTTATGTTGAGACTTCTAGAGAAAACAAAGGATTTCTCTTCAAGCAACAAGTCATCAATGGATGGAAATTCAGACCCTGAAAGAGCATGTCTTAGAGAAAATACATTGTGTATGTGTGTGTTAGGGGGGTTGTCTTTCTTCCTTTTGGGGCCTTTAAAATCACACCGTGTGGAACTCATATCCATCTCCCATTACTATGCATAAAATGAATTCTGTCCACAAACACATTTGATGTCTTCATGTGGACCTCAGCATGTTGTTTAAGGGTTTTGAGGAAAAGTAATGGTTGGCTCTGAGCTTGCTAGATGAAACCTCCTTATGCCACTGGAAGATGGTGTCTGAGGGGCACTAGACCCAGATCCCCTTTTCTGCTTAGAAAACTTACCCAATATCTTATTCCCAGAGCAAACACGATTTCTATGGTTTTTCTATTGCTTTGCTGGCAAGTCAGCCAAGTGGAGTACATTATTTCATAGTAAAATAAACCTTCAGGTTTTTTTTTTTGTTCCACGGGAAATTACTCTGTGTATAGTACAGACGTGTCACCCTCACATTTCCACAAGATTTGCTTCCCTTTATAATTGTGGATCCTGCTGTGTTTAAGAATGATCAAAAGTTACAGAAGCCTGGTTTTCATTTCTCTTCTTTTGTTACTTCCTAATCTCCAATTTCATTTACTTCCCTTCGCCCTTTCCCGTCTGACCAACGTTCACTAACAATAGTGACTTAAAATTTTATCCACGTAGACACACCATGAGTGGGATGAGATGCTCATTCTGTTTTATTGGGATAGTCTTTTTCATAAGAAATATGAGTGAGAATTCATTCATCTGTGGGAATACACATGGTTTTTTTTTTGTGTTCATCAGGGTTACCATCTGCCTTTTTTTGCATTTACCCATTTTGAGGGCCACGTCACCATTGAAAGTGACCAACACCATAAAGAATTGACTATAGCAAATCTCTGTTTTTCTGCTTCACAGTTCCATAGAAAGAGGGGAAGAAATTATAAATAAGAGTTCCTGAAACACTATCTTGGTGTTTCTCATAGATGCTCCATAAATATTACTTGTTGCTTTCTATTAATATGAAGGTTGAAAGAATGTTGTTGTGCTTTAGATGCTTGATCAGCTTTCCTCCTTTAACAAAACTGCTCTGTGTTTAAGAACCTGGATATATATAATGTAATTGAATGTCCCATCTTTAAAGCATGTAATAGTTATAAAAAGAGTGAGTTGATGACTTGTTAAAAAATTCAAACCAGAAAAAGCAAAAGCGATGAGTTACTAATACCCAGGTGTCCAGTTAGCTTAGGCAGTTAGAGGCATACACTGATGGAAGCAGGTCCTTGGGTCAACCTTGCCATGACAGAGTTAAATTTAATCTATTCTACTGTCACAGTAAATGAACATTACCCTGAAAGCCCATAATGCCTGTTATTAATCACAAGTAGTGAGTAAGAAAGTTTAGCGAAATGGTTACCAACCATTCCCTACTATGCAAAACAAAACAAAAAAACTAATTCCAAGTGCATAGCCTAAGGATGAGTGCAGAGCATCACCATTGTGTACAAAACACAGCACATTGTCAAACTGGTTTCAGAATTTAAATATGTAGTATGTACACATTCGGAATTCATTGATGTTTCATTGAAAGAGTGGTTCTAAAGCAATATCTTCCTTTTAAGACTTTAGAGTTTAATTGCATTGATTCAAGGATGTGAACTCTCCTTCCTATATGCCAAGCATATGTGCCTAATTAACACTGAAGACAGATATATACCAACATGACATTTACAGAGCATGTTGCACTTTATAATAACTTTGCTGAGACTTTCAAGAAAGGTTAACTGTATGAATTCTCTACTGTGGTAGGTGAACCTTTCTTTCTTATAAATAAAGGAACCCTTCCCCTTCTTCCCCTCCTCTCACCAAATGATATCTTATTTGGGCTTGTAATACATAAAACAGATAAAAATAGAATCCTTCAGGTTGAAGCAAGAATGGCAGGTCTAGTGCAACCTAAAGCTACCTAACCTCCCATCCACTGGTGATTCTTTGATGGAAATGAGAAGGACAGAAATGTGTTGATGCCAAACACCACTCTTATGGAATCATGAAGCACACATGACCCTTGGGTATGCCATGCAATCTCCCTCCCATATTGCATTTACAGATAATACTATCTCTTATGATTAAAGAGAGAGAAATATAAGCAGTTTCAGACATACTTACCTAATATATGCACAGATAAATGCTTAGAGTAGCTAAGAAGTTTAGATCTTCAGATCCAGACTAAAGCCAGGAAAGCACACATAGCCAGAGTTCCCACCCCAGCCCTTTTGTTTATACATGTATCCTCTAAGTGACTAAATCTTCCTTTTTGCCATCTGTCAAATGGAGAGGGTGATATTAATCCCTATAGGGATTCCATGAGGTCCAAAGAGATAACACATAAGAAGATAATTTAGCACAGTATAAAGCATAAATTAGGTACTTGATAAAAGCAATGTTCTAATAAGTAAAGAATTTTAATGGAATAGGAATAAACAATAATCATGGATTGTTTCATGAATATAGCAACAACTCTACAAGATTAAGTTAGAACTGGGATGCCTGGGTGGCTCAGTGGTTGAGCATCTGCCTTTGGCTCAGAGCATGATCCTGGAATCCTGGGATCAAGTCCCACATCGGGCTCCCCACAGGCAGCCTGCTTCTCCCTCTGCCTATGTGTCTGCCTCTCTTTCTGTGTGTCTCTCATGAATAAATACAACCTTTTTTTTTTAATTAAGTTAGAATTTAGTCAATAATGGTATAGTCTATCCCCTAACTTCAGGCAGTATTATTCCCTTAAACAGGGAGTCAAGAAAATGCCAAAATAAAAGATTATGAAGCTTATCACTGTCTGGCAAGTTTCCATACAGTAGCTAATGAATTCATGAGTGGGTAATCTAGTATCTGGCTGGTTAAGTGTGAAATATTTACTATTTTAAGTTTTTTAGTTCTTCTGTTGGTCTGGTAATTCTGTAAATTAATTAGCATTGCCACAGGTTATAAGTTGTGCTCATCAATTGAATAGAGGTATATCCATCATTCAAGTGTGAGAGAGAACAGGTGATGATATCCCTTATTGGCTTCAGAAGCTAAGTGTTGCAGTCAATAGAGGAAGAAAAAATTTTATATAAGATCAACTTTCAGAATGTTCAATTAATTAAAATAATATATTGTAAAGCTCAATATGTTTCTTTTTTTTTTTTATTGGTGTTCAATTTACAACCCCCAGTGCCCGTCACCCATTCACTCCCACCCCCCGCCCTCCTCCCCTTCCAACACCCCTAGTTCGTTTCCCAGAGTTAGCAGTCTTTACGTTCTGTCTCCTTTTCTGATATTTCCCACACATTTCTTCCCCCTTCCCTTATATTCCCTTTCACTATTATTTATATTCCCCAAATGAATGAGAACATATAATGTTTGTCCTTCTCCGACTGGCTTACTTCACTCAGCATAATACCCTCCAGTTCCATCCACGTTGAAGCAAATGGTGGGTATTTGTCATTTCTAATAGCTGAGTAATATTCCATTGTATACATAAACCACATCTTCTTTATCCATTCATCTTTCGTTGGACACCGAGGTTCCTTCCACAGTTTGGCTATCGTGGCCATTGCTGCTATAAACATCGGGGTGCAGGTGTCCCGGCGTTTCACTGCATCTCAATATGTTTCTTGGCACAGACTAAACGCTCAACAAATGGACATGATCATCTTTACCATCAATATCATCTCTATTATCATTGTCACTCAAATGCTCTTCTCCTGACTTAAATAAAATTTTCATCCCAACAATTCAGGGATTTCAACCTACGTCATTAAAACAAAACAAAACAAAACAAAAAAACCAGAATCTACTTACGTGGCATCTACACAAATAGAAAAACCCATTGTCATGACTCATATGACTGAAATATTTCCTTTTTTGACAACACAGACATTGCATTAGGTTAGAATTTTATGTTTTGATAGGTTTCCAAAAATTGTGTTTTAGGACATCAGTGGACTTCATTGTATTATATTATCTTCTTGAGTTTCTGCACTATATATTTTAGTCCTGAATAAACAGAAAGGCTGGGGTGGATTGGAGAGATGTGAGAAAATGAAGACTGGAATACAGGGCTGTCAGGCTGAAGTGTAGTTTACCTTCTGGCCCTACCTGATCCTTTGGGATTTCTGAGGTCAAGATAATGGCTTAGTGATGATCTGCAAAGATGAATGGATGGATGGATGGATAAATGGGTAGACAGACATACAGATGTTTATAGATATACCTCTAATAGCCATTTTATCTTTCCTCTGTAGCTGTAGCTAATGCATGAAGCTAGTAATCGACAAGGCAAGTAGGCAAAGGAGACAATGCTCTTTTAGCACAAAACACTGCTGCTACATTTGCTCTACAATTGACAAGAAAATTGCTCAAAGACTGAGATCCATGTCATTTTCTTTATCATGGTACTCTATATAGAGCTCTTAGTTTGATATGTTTCAAATGAAAGAGGAGTCATGTTAACAGTTATCTATATTCACTGTTCACTGAAGCTCTTTCAAAAACTGGGTGAGATTTCTTGGCTTGAGGTTACTGTCATTTCTCCAAATCCAAGCTTTATTTCCAGAGGCTCGTGGTTTGGAATCCCGGTCTGGAGTTGGCATTCCAATTCGCCCTCGGCCTGCCACAGCTAGATTGAATTTGCTGTTTCTGGACTCAAGTGCTGAACAAGATCCTGGTGCCTCAGGTAGGGGATGTTTGACCATAGGGGAAGAAATCTCTGTCTGCAGTCTCCTTTGCTCAGAGAATGGAATCACCCATTAATATGTGGTGGAACCACAGTGCAGGCATTGAACTCTTGTATGTAACATATTAATGCACTAGTGTTTAATTTCTTCTGTGGAAAAATAAAGGAGATTTCCTCCCATAGGTTTGTCCAAATAGAGTAGATACAGAGTATTAGTGGCAAGGTCATAGAATTAGCCCTCCTACAGCTCTGGCACCTTGGAAATTTATGTCGTTCATGGTTTCCAATAGATTTCTGAAAGACTCTCTTAGCTGTTGTCAATTTTGCATAAATTATTATAACATAATCATACATGCAAATTAAGGACAGCCTCATAATCTTTAAAAGGGTAGACATTCAAAATGTGACTGGTGTGTGACAGCCATTTTTTTAAAGTTTTTTTTATTTTTGTATTTTTTTTTTTTTGGAGTTCGATTTGCCAACATATAGCATATAACAACACCCAATGCTCAACCCATCCATTTTTTTAAAAAAATCTAATCTAAGAAGATTATAAAATAAGTCAGGGGAGGAAATGCCAACATATCACTTTAACTTCTGTGAATGATGAGCTCTTCCCAAAATTACTTGCAAAATTAGTTTTGAAATCTCTGGTTTTCTCCTTTCCCTACTCTCTGCCACAACTGACCATTCCCCCTGTTTGCCCAATCTAAATCCATGAAATTTTAAAGTTTCCTACAGCTGACCTCCCCTCACCAAACCTTCCTAACATGAACAGTTGCTGGAAATTGCCCCAGTAATGTCTTACAAGGGTCAGTCTTTTTAAAAGTTCGACTTCATCCAAGACAAAATTCAACTCTGCTTTTCTCCATGGCCTCTGCTCACCCAAGGAAACTACATAAAAATTGTTCCGTTTATTCTGTGGTGTGAATTTCAGACTCAAGAGCAGGTTTTTGAGGTTGTGGAGTCGAGGAGAAGGAGAGGCATGATGCAATGAGGGAATCTAGGAGAGAGAACAAAGAGACACACATCCTGCTTTTGTTTCTGTGGTCATTTTGGCCTCTGGGAATTTTTAAAAAAGGTTGAGGTCTTTCTTTCTGATTGATAATCACTTCCTATATTTGTCCCCAGACAATCCTAAAAATTACTGCTTTGAAAGATATATTTGATCCCTGTAAGTTATCCCTATTGCCCATTTTCACTGGCTGATACTTGGATAAGGATAACGCTATATATGAAGACATTTCATCTATTCAATATTCTAAACCTTTACTTTTGCTACAACTGTCTAGGGATGATAAGAAATAGTGGCCATTTATTTGGGCAGAATTATACAATCATTCTCTAAAGTAAAAAATAAAACAATCTTTTATTTACTCTTAAAAAGGATCTAGCCATTGATTGAGAGGGGAGAGAAGTTATGCATTTGGAAAAAAATGTTTAATAGTCGATCCAAATAAACACATTATAATTAGTTTCTCCTTTGGTTTTTAAGGAGTATTAGGGAAATAAGTGGGATCCTTGGTCTTAGAGACTCATGTAACATGAACACAGTGTTTGAAAAATTTCCTTTTAACTCATTATTGAAGGAAATTATAGTAGGATTGGCCTCAGTCTATGGAAGTTTAAGCCATATACATTATAGAAGCACATATATAATGTGTAATATACATTATACCCCAAATTTCATTTACTTCTGAGGTCCCCATGACTCTACTCTCCGTTTCTTTCTATATCAAAGATTTTACCCAGCCCAGAGTTTTCATCTAGTATCATCTGTCACCCTGCATGGAAGGCTCCTGAATTACAAACTCTCACTCTGACTTCTCTTGAATGGCAGATCCATATTTGCAACTGCTCTCTCGACATTACAATGGGAATGTAATTTCAGTTCAAACTAAGCTCTGAACACCACTGTTAATCTGTTCTCTAAAATGGGTACCCCACTGTGGATTTTGGATGCCAGCATTCTGCTAACATGGACTCATCTATAATTTTCAGTTCAATCACCACAACTATTCAGTCAGAAATGCCTGTTATTACCTCCTCCCAAATAAGTACCATACTTGAATTTTTCTCTTCAATATAGCATCAAAACAATGTTTACTTTTTATTAGTTTTTGTGTTGAGTGATCTCCCATGCTAACTGCTTTTGTTTCTATCCTTTGGACTGTTTGCTTAGCAATTTGTCATGTACCAGCGTTTATAAAGTCATCTAAACTTAAAAAAAGATAGAATTGTGCTATCCTAAAGCATGATTTTATTTCTTCAAATTAATTTTAAGAGGCTTCAAGAAATCCCATCGAGCTGAAGCCCCAACATAGCTCAAAATGCATCTTTCCATGCTGATCTCCATTGCTGACTTTCAGTGTTGATTGAACGAAATGAGGTCTTAGTTTTCTTTGTTGATCCTCATGTACATTGACATCTTCAGAGGAAATTTAAGAACAAATGGACTGCTGAGAAAAAGCCATATCTGGCAATCCAACTAAGAAACAGGGAGAGGGGATCCCATAAAATCTAATAAAACCCAGGGTGGTGGGATGGGGTGGGGGAGATACGCTTAGCCATTGCCACACGAGTTTCTCTTTCTTCTTCAAGTGATTATGAGAAAAAAAGGATTAGATACATATGGTATCTAAAGATCATATGTCAGTGTGTCTTTTATTTATTCATTAGACTACTAGACACAAGTAGTAGTGTCTAGTAGTCTAATAGTGTCATAATACCGTCTCTCACAAAAGTAGAAAAATTGAATATCCTAGCAGAAGGCCTGGTTAAGCACTGCAAGGTTTTCTCCAGAAAGAAAGCTTTACAGCTCTGTGAATCATAGCTGTATGAGGCTTATCTACAGAAAAACAGAGCCACTGGTTTTGGTTGGTTATTTTCATACACATGTTATCCCCACCTACAATACTTGTTGAAGACATAATTTCCACCTCACTCTACAATTATGTTATGCAGACTGTTCTCAAACAGGCACTGCTGTCATTAAAATCTTGCTGAAAATACCAACTGCTTGTGGGCAATCTGAGTGACCACATGCTGGGGCCAGTTGCAGAAAAATCTACAGCTGATCTACATGATCAGTTTTAGGTGATCATGCTGGCAAATGCAATCTTATGAAACACTAGTTTTGAGTTCCAGGTGTTATGCAGGCAGGGGACACTGCTTTCCTAAAGGCTCCTTAGTGATTAACTTAAAAGTGTGAGATGCCATCTGCTGGAAACTGATAATATGGGCTGTGATATTCTGGAGCGATACTTGGGCTGTCTATCAGCAGAACTGTAAGACAGATGTTCTTTTCCACTTCATTTCCCCCTTTTCTATTTTATATGGATGATATATGTGTAGAGTTATTGAACTCATTAGCCAAATGCCTGCATCGCTGTGATCTAAACAACCTTCCATTTTAAGATGTGCGTTTGATTGAATGATCATTTCTTTAGAGTTGGGGGACTCGTGGAGAATAAGCCCAAACCCAATACATACTCAACGATAAGGCACATCTTAATTTCAGAAATGTTAAAATAGAAAAAAAGAATGTATCGTAGCATTTAAGAAAATTAGACGGTGCAACCTTTATTTTAAATTGATCATGGACAAAACTGACACATTCAGAATTATGTCACAGGTCGAATGGATTCTCGCAATTTGGTTAATTAAAAGGGAGTAGTGTATGATGGTGTTTGAGGATGTTTTGCCTTATACGGTGTTTGGCACTGTAATGCAGATATTTGCAGAATTTGAACGCGATCAGACATTTGAGTCAACATAGACCTTGGAATGAGTTAGCAGTTCCAAGAGCATTCTGTAGCATTAGGGTAGAGACTGACAAATTTCACATGTGCTTGACACGTAGTAGGTAGTTAATAAATACGGACTGACATGTGGGTTCAAATTTAGGTTTGAGTTTATGGGCCTATATGGGTTATTGTAACTGACATTGTGGGAGCCAATGTTTTAGTTTGTTTTATTTGGACTAATTTATGCTCTGGAATGTGTTTTGGAATGATGACTTATCTGATTCTGCTCTTTAGCTAATTAAAACTACCAAGCCGTTCTAATTCTTATAGCACACAAAATGAAAGGCAATCTACCTGTGTTGGTTATCTATTATCCAGAACCCACATATGACATGACAGTCCAGTTGTCTGTAAGAAGTCCAAATTTACCTGCAAAGCATAAAGTTATGTAGAGTCTGATATAATAATTCTATTCAGATGAACAACACAGTGCCATGATTTTAGGAATTTTTTTCCACCTAGAAATTATATATACTGGTACCTAAGCCCCATCCAGGATTTTAATTTTGTGTGTGTTGGGGTCCAGGTATCAAAACATTATTTTTTAATATTTCTATTGACTATATTTGTAAACAAGTTTGAGAATTATTACTCCAAACAATGGACCTAAAAAGAACTTCAAAACTAGATTGCTTTCCTATTTTTCACCTTAAAAGATTTTTTTCAGCACTCTTGATAGGGCGGTCTGTTTTTTCAATGAGCTCATCTCTTGGGAAAACAGAAGACAGAGGTAAAAGGTGACTCGTGCACATCTCACAGGTACTGCTGTTAAGGCCGAGGGGGATCTGCTTTAGCTCAGGCTAATGAATTTTTTAGAAGAAAACTTGAGTTAAATGTTTACAAGTCATTTCAATTTATCCCTTCTGATCTATAAAACTTCAAAGTTCCCCAAAAGTTGCTTGATTCTAGGTATGAAATGTATCTTGTATTAACTTGCACCTTGTGTGTGTACATATGAGTGTGATATATATGAATATGTGATATACGTATATGTATATGAGGCATACACATACTCATTTTCCTTTATAGCTAAATTTATGCATATACATATTTTAAGATGTTATTTATTTATTTGAGAGAGAGCATGAACAAGGGGGAGGGGCAGAGGGAGAGGGGGAAGCTGGCTCCCCGCAGAACAGAAAGGCCCATGGGCCAGACTTGATTCCAGACTCCAGGATCATGACCTGAGCCAAAGGCAGACACTTCCCGGACTAAGCCGTCCAGGCACCCCTATATTTTTTAAATCTAATTTACCTAGTCTATTTTCTAGTCATATTTGATTTTAATTCCCTGTATATAGTAATAATAAATTTAGCACTTTTCATTTGAGACTAAGACCTTTCCTATTAATGCTAACAGAATACTTGAAGATTTAGCGTTAATTGTGATAAATGTTGACATCAACTTTTGTTTAGTTGATCTTTGTTCCTTTCCCCCAACTGATGGACATACTGGCAGCTTGAAATAAATCCCTGTGAAATAAAGCTCTTTAACAGAAGGCAAGAGAGAAGAGGCAGAAAAGATCTTTACTCTCCTTATGAGTTGCTAGATAACTTAAAACCAAACCTGACTCCTTTCAGGCTCAACTCATAATCCTAAATAGCTTGGTTAAAGCATTGCCTGTGTTCACTGAGGAAGCCTCACTTCTCTGTGGTTAAGTGATTCTCTCACCTTGGTGCTATAAAATAGCACTTAATACTCCTTCATACCATCCCCACAATGCTTTTGGAGTTTGATAAATGGTACCACTTAGAAATTTGTCTTTCTTGTTTTTCTGGTCTAGTAATCTTAACCGTCTTGGGTCTCTCAACTAATTCTTCTAGGATGTTTTTCTTCAGCTTTATGATAGCTATAAGAAGCCAGTTTTTTTTTTTTTAATGTCTCTTTGCCTCTCTGAGTTGTTTCTGCTCCTCAGAAAGGCTCCAGTTTGCTGCCTTTACCATGTGTGGATGCCCATGGGGAAAAATCGTGTATCTTCATTATGTCCCACTGGATGCTGTCTTGAATTCTCTCTATTATTCTTCGTACCACCGCTGACTCACCTGTGCCGCAGGAGCTCTCAGGTCTCCATATTAAGACAACACCATCGGTGACACTGAGTTTTCCCCTCCCCATGAGCATGGCTGAAATCAAGCCTTGAGACCGACAGCTCTTCTCACTGCTTGTGGTTCAACTTGAAACCACAAGGTCCAGAGGCACATGGTTTAGATTCAGTGTCTTTCTCCAGCTAACACAAACCATTTGTTCAAGCAACTTTGGTATCTCTTTGAGAATAAGAGACTTGCCTCAATGCTCCCCAGACAGTCAAATAAATTCTCTTGGCTTCAAGACAAATTCAGAAAATTCTGCCCAACAATGGCATGCGGTTCAGTTTTTTCGTTTATTTTTGCAACTTGTGAAGGAATGGGCCAATAGACTCCTTGAAAAAAAAATTTTAAAATGCCAATCAAAGAAGTGGCAAATTAAAGAACTGTTTATTATGGAAAGTTCCCATATTACATTTAGGGAAAATGGAAATAAAATGATATCTCAAACAGGAAATAGAATTAGACGCCTGCCAGGAGCAGAATACCTGCCACTGATATTTTCCCCCTACTTTTCATTCTCCCATTTAACTGCATTAGGAATAGATACTGCTCATGGATCTTGGGGAGCAAAGCGAGACCTGTCTGAGAAAAGATTATGCTGTACTCCTTCTGGGAGGTGCTGCATCCATCCTGAATAAATTTTGCCTGTATAATTCAAGCCTGAACTCTAATAAGTCCAACACTGATGATTAATTTTTCCCTGAAATTTGGAATAGTAGAACAAAAAGATCATGTAATAGTCATAATGAGATACACAAATGTATTTCTAAGATATTCTGTATCTTTTTTTTTTCTATTGTAGTTTTAAAAATTAAGATTTTAGGGGCACCTGGTTGCCTCAGATCGTTAAGTGTCTGCCCTTCAGGTCAGATCATGATCTCAGAGTCCTGGGATTGAGCCCAGGACATTGGGCTACCAGCTGAGCAGGTAGTCTGCTTCTCCATCTTCCTCTGCCCCTCCCCCTGCTCATGTTCTCTGTCTCTCTCTGTCTCAAATAAATAAATAAATAAAATCTTTAAAGAAATTAAAATTTTGAGTATCTTTCGGTTAAGCCTTTTTCTAGTCATTTGACGCTGTTTGAATCTTAGCATAAAATAAATAATAAATAGTACAGGAGGTACCTGGAGGAAAAAAAATCAATAATGATGGCCAAATGTTTGTATCCAATTGGAGAAATTTGGTATCCTTAGTGAAAGAGAAATGCTCCAATCCAACCATCTTGGTTTTGATCTCAACCATCTTTCTATATAGTATGCTACTTCCCATTTGTTGTTTAATTCAACACAATGAGAATCTACAGAACTTTTCCCCATGGTCTCTGGGATAGGCTCCAGTCGGGGACACAGACAGACCCAGCTCTTCACTGTCTTACTTTCTACAGGCTTCAAATGGTGTACATACAAAAGCATTGAATTATGTTGGAAGGATTCCCTTAAGCACTTCAATTACAAGCACTATGAAAAACCTGAAACACTGCCTTCACAGAAGAAGGGGGACTTGAGCTGGGACCACACTGTAAAAGATACAGTGAGATAGTAAAGGCAGATTTAAAAGGAAACCATATTAAAAATGAAGGGTTTGTGACTTTTCTAAGAATATAGGGTCATGTGAAGACGTGGGTCAAGATCAGTGATAATTACTATCATGTACATCACTACTTTCTCCACATACAGATGCTCGGGGTAACAACAAAGCCTGCATCACATCTACGTTCCAAAGGATGGAAAGAGACTTTTTTTTTTTTTTTTGAGACTTTGGATTTTGAAGACGGGGTATGAGAAAAATCAGTTTAACTATGATCATTAGACAGGTTTAAGGACAATTATTTCTTCATTGCTTTGATTCTGTATATATTGAATTGTAAGGATATCTTAATGACAGTTTTATACCTATCTACTTACCTATTTGTTTATCATCTATCTATCTATCTATCTATCTATCTATCATCTATCATCTATCTACTACTATCTGTCTATATTTACTAAGCAGGAACTGTTGTAAAGGCTTCACATGCGACATACCATTGAATCTTCACCAAAGCTCTATGCTGGTTCTTTTCCCGTTTTACTGAGAGGCATTTAAGACCTTGCCCTGTTAAATAACTTGTTCATAGTCATGTATTAAGTCATAGAAAAACCGGGAGTTGCATCCAGGCTGAATGACTTAACATCACGGGACCGCTGGTGTTGTTTTCATTGATGCATATGTGAACCAGGATATAGCACTGTTACAGCTTTTAAGCTCAAAAGGAGGGGTGTGAAGGGAAAGAAAGTGAGGTATTTGAATCATACAAGCAAAACTCCTTACACTTGGATTTTTGAGATGAGCTCCATTTTGTGAGGCATAATTAGCTTTGGACTAATTTTCATTACTTCTGTGCGAACAATGGTGCATCCGTTTTCCATATTTCTTTTCATGGTGCAGGATATAGATTTGTGGTGGCAGATTGGAGTTTCCAAATTAGTCAGTCAAACCAATTTAATGACTAGGCTTGTAAACCCATCTAGTGATCAGCACTGCCGATAGAGAAGCTTGCCATTAAGAAAACACTCTTCTATTAGTTGATCTTCGAATAGTGGTATTTCTCATATGTATCCTTTTGACAAAGGGCACAATGCACTAAACTGGTTTATGTTTAAAAACAACCAAAGAAATCTTTCTGCTATGCGTTTCTATCTCCTAGTTAGGAATAAGTGACCATAAAAATCCCTGAAAGTGTGAAACCACAATATATTTCCCTGTTCTATCATTAAAAGCTATTCGTAGTATAAATGGGAATCAGAAGCAGAGGGCTGTGCAGAGGGAGAACAGCTTTAAGATTACATATAAGGAATTATTTCCCAGCAAGGATTGGTTCTGGAAATTTTGGTTCCTTGTTCTTTAACTGTTATGGGAATCTTGAAGAGACTTCTAATGTTACAACCTCTTAAATTTCTGTATAGTACTGTATCATTTATATTAGCAAAATTGAGTTCATAACATCAGAGACTGATGTCACAAAGTTAATGAAGTGAGTCTGAGACATTGGGAGATGAATATACTGTAGGTACAGTATCAGGAAAACTAACTTGGCAACCTCGTGACTGAATGGAAGTACAGATTTAGCTTTTATGTCTGTTGTTTGAGCCCGTTGGCCAGGCATCAAGACCAGCATTGGGCTGAGCTGTTCACCAGAGTTTCCAAAGTGTACTTACTGAGTTTGTCTGCTGTAAATGTAAAATCTTCGAGTCCAGGCTTGGCGGCACAGAAGACTTTCAGACAGCACAGTGAGTGGAGATGGTAAGCTCTGTGGATGTTTTTGATGAGAAAAAAAAAGAGGCGAATAGACTAACACCTAATTGGGAGTAATTTTATGTGTATGAAGTGTGGAGAGGACACAGGACACGGGACGTGTTTATGTATGCCTCAAAGTTTGGGAAAAGACAAGCTTATTGAGTTCAAAGCTCTGTTTATTTTCGACACAGCTGCTTTGCAATCAGTCATCAATCTACTGTTTTGCTTAATTATGGTAGAATTTTTTTTAAGAGACTCAACATGGACAGAGTCATTAACATGTCAGAATAGTAATGAGTTTGAGTTAAACGAAGCATATTTACTCCTCTCAGCAATAACATATAAAGCCTGTAATATTGATAGATATTGATAAAAAAAAGTCACAAGACGTGCAAACAGTCATTTGCATGAGCTGACACCATCTAGGATTGTGTGATAAGCATAGGGGCACTTTAGAATACCATTTTAAGCTCACCTAAAACAAGAAGTTGAAGACCCAATAAGGAAGACTTAATTAATTAAAAATTGACTTCATTAGTTACTGATTTTTGCAAGATTTCTTTATATAGGTGCATTTTGGTAATAAACTCGAAATTTTAGCTCACAAAATTGTGTCTAGCCTCAGAGATGTTGGGATTTATGTTTAAAATAGAATGGTATACACAGTTCAAACTGAAACAATCCAATGGAGAGGAAAGGGGAAACATCACTGGGTAAGAAGATGTGCAAGTCTTTCCAGAAATCCATAGGATAAGGATGCTCATGTAATAAAGAACATTCGAAGGAGGTTTAAAGCAAAGAAAGAGCACTACAATCAAAGTGAGAGGGCAAGCCGAGAGGTTATTGGTAACAATCAGTGTGATACCTCACATTGCATGCATACTCCTCTGTGTGGGCATGGCTCCGAACATTCCACCTATTAATTCATTTAATTCTCTCCAATACTGTAGGGGCAAGTATGATTTTTATCTCTGTTTTAGAGATGAGCTGGCTAAAGCACAGAGAAGTTAAGTATTCAGCTGAGGAACAGACGTCAAAACTGAAATCAAGACACACTATGTTACAGATGGAAGATTTCAAGTGCTCAACATCTGGAAAGTGTCTAGTTTTGCCGAAACCAGAACATCTGATGGAGTCTTGATTTGCCTTGTAGATTATATTTTGCTTAAAATGGAAGAATCATGGGTAGGAGCTGTTGTACTTGATTTCTATCAATAAGAGACAGGAAAATTCATGGATAATGGGAGCATCATGAGAACTTGAGAGAGAAACAAGGAAACTAAAACATGTCACCCAGAGACTAGATGATGAAAAAAGGTAAAACTGGGCATAATCAGAGAAGACCCTTAGATTTGAAGAACATGGATTAAATACAAACATTAAAATATATGGACATTTCCATGAACATTTATTTATTTATCTATCTATTTATTTATTTTTCCATGAACATTTCTTAAAAGCACTTCAGCTCAGAACTTAATAGGGTATGTTCTTACAGAAGAATAGATACCCTTCAGAAGAAAAGCAAAGGGTAAGAATAAGCATAGAAAATTCCTTCTTAGAGCTAGAGTCTCTAATGGCGGCAAACATGAAATACCATGGCTTGGGAAGTAAACATAATTTGTAGGCCATCCGGACAAAAGTGCATCAACATTTCTTAGGAGGTGTTTATCAGTTTTACTTTTTTGTGAGTAGCAAAATCTACGCTGTGTTACTAAGGTGCATTCCCACTAACCCAGGTGGATGAAGGTACTTTACAGGGACTTATTAACAGGGAACGTGACCAAAGAACATTCTAAAATGGCAACTGTGTAAGTTTAACTACACAGTTATTTAGGTAAATGTCTTATCAGTTCTCTCTATGAAGCCGACCATGTTATTTAAACTGCATGGGAGAGTGAGTAAATGTCTCTCTTCCAGTTCAGCTCTGGATTTTTCTTCTGTGTTTATTTTTCTCCTGTCCTAACCTTCTGTTCTCCTTTGTTACTACTTGAACATCCTCTTCTTGATCCGAGGCCTCTGTTACAATTGTAATATGTTCTTAATTTGTTACCTTTACATTTTCTCAAATTTTCCTTTGAAATACTCTGCCTTTATCAACAGTTTCCCAAGGCTAGCTGCTTGGCACATTATGTGGGGGGTATCTCTACATAACGATGTAGGTCTTTATTTCTCTATCTGAAACATTCTCTCTTATGTTCTCTGTGTCCAGTGTTTCCATTATTATGGTGATGGCCCAGAATTAAATTTCCTCTTGTTTAGAAGAATCATTTTCTTGAAGAATATACTGAGAACCCATCACCCATGAAGTAGCTCTGTGACTCTTTTTGTGTAACAACACTGAGTGCTTACCTAGCTCTACCAATACATACATTTTTGGAACAGAATATTTTTTCATTTTTAATATTAACATATTTATATCCTTTAGAAGAATAGTTGCTATTACCTATTGCTGATGATGAAGATAACCTCTCAAACTTTACTGATGGGCTGTCAATTGAAGGAAACAATGTTTGGAAAGCCATTTTGCAACATTTGCCGAGACTATAAAAGTATTCATCTCCCTTGACCCTTTAATTTCACTTCTGGGAACTTATCCTAAGGAAATAACACTAAACACAGAAAATCTTTATGTAAACAGTTACACTATTTAACATAGCACGGTCTTGGAGAGAGAAAACATGATAAGCACTCAATAATATGAGAATCGTTAAATACAAAATAAAATATTCTTCGGCCATTATTATTGTGCTTAACTAATTTGCATTTGTACAAAATAGAATTTTGTTGTAAAACTTGGGAGAAGATGATTATAAGTTACACTTGACTCTTGAACAAACAACACAGGGGTTAAGGATGCCAACTGTCCACACAGTTGAAAATCCATGTTGAGGGACACCTGGGTGGCTCAGTAGTTGAGCGTCTGCCTTCAGTTCAGGGCGTAATCCCTGGTCCAGGGATCAAGTCAGGGAGCCTGCTTCTCCCTCTGCCTGTGTCTCTGCCTCTCTCTCTCTGTCTCTCATGAATGAATAAATAAAATCTTTAAAAAAAAAAAAAGAAAATCCATGTTGAAGTTTTGACTTCTCCACAACTTAGCTACCACTAGCCTACAGTTGACCAGAAGGAAGCCTTTCCAATAACAGAAATAGTCAATTAACATATATTTTGTATGTTATATGTATTATATATATTATAATAAGGTAAGCTGCAGAAACAAATGTTATTACAAATAAAGAAGAGAATACATTTACAGTACTATGCATATATTTATCGAAATAAAATCCACATGTAAGTAGACCCGCACAGTTCAAGTCTGTGTTGTTCAAGGGCCAGCTGTATATGTAGAATATGATTATAGATATATAAAATGTGCACTGAAAGCAGGACGACAAAGCAGTACTCCAGTATTTATCTGGTTGCCCAAGAGTGATAGAATTAGTAGCAATCTCCTTTTCTATTTTTCAAGTTTATTGCCATGTCAACAGTGAGCATGTTCTATTTAAATGGGGACACACAAAAAACAAGTTCGATTTTTTAAACAGTTTTCCTAAGTTAAGACTTTTAAGATGAACTCTCAAAATGATTTTTTGTGGTGCAGGGGATGGTGGTGTGCAGGGGAGGCAAACTGACTAAAATAGTTTTGAACTGGGGTGACTGGGGAGCATTAGCTCAATGAGGCAGCTTTATAAAGACTGGGTTGACCTTCAGGACATTGGGGAGAGATGACCTTGAACACCTCAGACAACATTAAACTCCAGGTTACAGCTGACTGGAATTCTGAGGTTTTATTGGCCGTGAGCCAGTCTGCAGCCCACTCTAACCACCCTAGTATTTTATAACATTGTAAAGACTGTATTGTTTCAAACATTTCAAAATTTTACACACAACCTGGCAGTCATCCAAAGCCATTTCCAATGGGCCAAAACTATCAGCAGCCACCCACCTCCTTGGCCATGGTTGCCTGATTAATGATGTTCCACCAACGGGGTCCTCCATTAGGATCATCTAGGCTGGGAGACCCCAGGACAAATATGATCTTTGAGACTTGTAAATTGTCTATACATTTTGCAGCTGATTTTTTTTTTTAAAGCAGAAATGGAACATCAGAAAGCAGAGGTCTGGTGTGGTGTAGCTTGGATTGGCTGAATGCAACAGACTTTAATTCAATAAAAAAGCAAAGGATGCTCTTTGTCACAGACACTGTTCCTACATCAGGATATTTGTTAGGGCATGTAACTTCTCTAAGCTACTCAAGTTCCCTCCTCCCCAACCCTCCCCCGTTTTTTCCCATGGTCCCCTTATCCTGACTTAAAGTTTATTTACTCCATGGGCTTAGAACTGAAGTTTTAAAAAAGCAAATATGATATTAAATATTCTCCATTGATGCTTTCCCTTTGGAAATAAATAATTTACACATGACTAAGTGTATTCAGGTCCTTCACATCATAACCTTACTAAGTCATGTATGATAAGCCAGTTCTAAGTACTTTATGTATGAGAGCTCACTGAATCCTTGTAACAACCCTATGAAGCAGTTACTGTTGTCACCATTTAAAGGTGAAAAAAGTGAACACGTCGTAGCAAGGTGAAAAAATCTCACCCAAAGTCATTCACAAGGTTTAGCATTAGTGGAGCTAGAAAATGAGACAAACTGAGTGGCTAGCACATCTATGATGAACCATGTTGCCACATAAGGTTGTTTTCAATCTCACATTTTCTAACAACTATCATCAGGGCTATTAGAAGTTTTATGTAAAATATGTACCAAATATTTCTTTACTGCTTCACCAAAACAGAAGGTAGAAATTGTTCATTGAGACAGAGATAGAAAGAGGGAGAGAGAGAGAGAGAGAGAGAGAGAGAGAGAGAAAAGGAGAGAGGGATTTTTCCAAACCTGTAGTTCAGAGAAAAGAGTGTCTTTAGATACTGGTACTGGTTTTCAGTTCTCTAGGGAAGCAATAGCTTTGTTTCCTTGTTTTTTCTTCTGACTTGGAAAAAAATATATAATATCTCCCTTGTTTCTCAAATTATTTTTGGTCTAACTGATACATTAACTGTCAGAAACACATTTATCACTATCATTAATTCCATGCAACTTTGTTTCACTTCTAGGAATGTTATTTATTAGGCTGACCTTGTAAAAACGGAGAGACAGTAAGGTCAGAGAAAACAGTTGACTCATTCCCATCCTATAATTGCGCACGGCCTTTCTGGAAAGCGGGAAATGGGAATCAGTAAGATTTTACTAATGGCCACTGAGACATTCCAGTCATTGCAGTCAATAGCTCTCATTCAATTATATAAACCTCGACTATGCATTTTTTTAAAACCAAATTACAGTATATGATAAAACGAGAGCCGCAGCCTTCACAAAATAGACTAACACCATAAAAGGCCCCAGATGAGCCCTTTATTCCAACTTGGTTCCCTAGGTTGACAAGATTCATCAGAAAATTCATCTCTTGGTTTGGCTCTGCTTCTGTTTCCTTGACACAGAGGTATTTAAAAGGATTATTCATTTAGAACGTTCTGCGAATGATGCTCTCCATAGGGCTGGGCATCTCTGGTCTTGTTAACATGAACCTGGAGGACATTATACTAAGTGAAATTAGCCAGTCACAGACAAACACTATGATTCTGCTTATAGAAGGTCTCTGAAATAGCAGATTCCATACGAGCAGTGATAGAATGGGGGTTGCCAAGGGTTGGAGGAAGTGAGAAATGGGGAGTTGCTGTTCAAAGGACATATAATTTCAGTTACACAAGAAGAAATCTGATGTGCAACACTGTGCCTATACTTAGCAATATTGTATTGTACAGTTAAAAATGTGCTAAAGAGGCAGATCTTACATTAAATGCTCTTATCACAATAAAAAAGAAGAAAGGCAACACGTTGACTGGCCTCAACGTAATGTCAAGGAGGAAAGGATCTTGTTCTGAAGGCATACATCATCTACCTTCTTTGGAAGCACAGTTTTTGCGCACACAATAGAAAGAATGAGGGTTTGGGCGGCAGTGAGGTAGGGCCCTGTCCAACACTTAGCAGTGGTTTGGGGGTCAGAAGAGTTAAGTGATATGCAAAAACTCGCTTCCCTCATTTGTAAAATGACTAAAACAATACCTACTTTATAGATTTTTAGCAGGGTTAGAAATAATACTTAAGAGTATGCAACAGGTTATCTAGAAAATAGTAGATCTTTAATAAAGGATAGTGAGTACTATTTTATGTGTGTCAATTTCCTTGATCTTCAACCCCATGATGAGGAGGATGCAGTGGTATCTCAGCAGGCACCAGGTATCATAAAGGAATGCAGCATGAGTATGGCATTTTGGTATCAAAAAAGCTATTTAAAAAAAAAAAGCTATTTAATAGGACAATTAGTACGAGTAGAGGTAGGAATATCATACATGATGTAGTACCACTCCTGTGAAAAGATCAGGTTTCACATGGATGAAGGAAAACATAGTACAGTTTACAGAAAAAAAAAAATACTTGCAAGTAGTATTTCAGTCCTTTTAGGAAGTATTTCCACTTCCATGTTTTTCCAATATACTCTTATCCAAGTAAACCATGTCTCCGATGGAGTTGAAACATAGATTAAAGTTAAAACATCATTACTGAAGAGTCAAAGGTTTATACTTACTGAAATATAATATTGTCCTTAAGACACTCTGAGTGTGGAAGGGATTGATCCCAACATCCTTCAAGTGCTGATGTGGTACATGCTTCATAGCAACGGGCCAGAATTAACGTTTAAGGTCCAGACATAAGATAGTAACTCTACACCTCTATTAACAATCCCTCATATTGTTTCAGGGCTTCCATCACAAGCCAATTAGGAAACCAAGCTTCTATTTAGGTGGCTAGTGTGATTTGTAAGTTGTTTTTCCATAGTGATTGTTTTGTCAAGTTAAACCTCAGTGCTCAGAGATTTCTGTGCTGTGAGCCTGAATGCATCTTGATGTGTTTGCTTGTGCTAAATCAGGGATCACCGCTCACCAAATGAAAATCTTTTTGTTATAGATGGAGCTTGAACAAGAAACTTAGCCACTTGGTTGGATAAAGAACACTTTGAACATTTGCTTATTACAGCAGTCTCAAAACATTAGGGTAGGAGTTAAGCCCACAATTTTGTTTTAAATTAAGTGCTCCTAAAAAGCGTGAGACTAATAGCACCAACTAAAGCCAGTTATTTTTCTGGCAAGCAATATGTGAGTTTCCCCTCATTGCTAAGCCAGTAAAATTCAGCATTACTGTGGCAATTTTCCTACTGTTCCAGTTCTTGGCCTGCGTCTACACAGCACCAAAATAGCTAGATGAAAAGTGAAAACTTCAGTTGGTTGTTAGGATGCTGCCAAATATTAGAACATGGTGTATTATAAGTCATCAAGATGTTTCATTAGATTTTTCCCTCTTTACCACATATTTTGGCAGTGTAGATGCCAATTTAAACTTTATCCATAGGGGCGTTTCGTGGATTCATAATATTCAACATGGAACAAAAGAAGGAACACCAGGTATCTTTTCAAAGAAATGACTCAATCCAAATCTGTACTTTTTCTATTTCTATTATTTTAAATGAAAATAATGTTTTGTATTGGATCTACCAAAATCATGTATCTGAGTTTTTAAATCCTATCTCACCCTTTCCCTAAGCAGCCAACCAGATGATTATATATATATTTAAGATAGTCAGTTTTCAAAAGACAGAATCTATCTATCCACAAGAGCAAACAATATTGAATATTTACTACATTTCAAGCACTGTGCTGGGTGTTAGACATATAAAAAATGGGGTATAGTTCCTGCTTTCTAGAGATAAATTCCACTGGAGAGACAATATATTTATATAAATGAAGCAGATACAGTTAGGTATTTATCCAAAGGATACGAACATAGTGATTCAAAGGGACACATATGCTCCAATGTTTATAGCAGCAATGTCCACAATAGCCAAAATGTAGAAAGAACCCTGATGTCCATTGACAGATGCATGGATAAAGAGGATGTAGTACACACACACACACACACACACGCACAAACACACACACACACTGGAATATTACTCAGCCATCAAATAGAATGAACTCTTGTCATTTGCAGTGACTTACATGGAACTAGAGCGTATTATGCTAAGCAAAATAAATCAGAGAAAGACAAATATCATTTGATTTCACTTGTATGTGGAATTTAAGAAACAAAACAGATGAACATAGGGAAGGGAAGGAAAAATAAGATAGAAACAGGGAGAGAGGTAAACCATAAGAGACTCTTGGGATGCCTAGGTGCTTCAGTGGTTGAGCATCTGCCTTTGGCCGAGGGTGTGATCCTGGGGTCCCAGGATCGAATCCCACGTCGGGCTCCAGGTGCATGGAGCCTGCTTCTCCCTCTGCCTGTGTCTCTGCCTCTTTCTCTCTGTCTCTCATGAATAAATAAATAAAATATTTTTTAAAAAAACATAAGAGACTCTTAACTCTAGGAAAAAAACTAAGGAACTAAGGGTGCTGGAGGGGAGGGGGCATGGGTGCGGGGTAACTGGGTGATGGGCATTAAGGAGGGCACTTGATGTATTGAGTACTGGGTGTTTATGCAACTGATGAATCACTAAATTCTACCTCTGAAACTAATAGCACAGTATAGATTAATTGAATTTAAATAATTTTTAAATGCAGGAAAAAATTAAAAAAATATAATATTTGATAAAACAGTAAACAAGAATTGCTACTGAGTATAGTAGAGCAGACATCACAGGGTGTCGCAGAGATTGCTAGAGATTTGCTAAGGATGGAAGATTTGTTGGGTATCATAGAAAACTGGGGACTTTGGCGAGTAAAGAAGAGAACAGGGGACCTTCCAGCCAAGGGGAAAAGTAAGGTGTCAAGGTAGGAGTGACCACTTTATCCATGTTTGCTTTGAACATTGTCAGTTTTAGAGCTGAAAGTTCTATGTTCCAGAAAACTTTTCATTCATGGACAAAGTAGGATGGCTAGTCACCCTAGTAGGTAGGGATGAACATGACAAGGCCAGGAAACAATGGGCGAGTTTAACTGGAGGATTCATTTAAGATGGAAATGGAAGAAGAAACTGGAGAGACGTGGTTTGCACCATGTCAAGGACTTGTGTCACCTATTGGGGCATTTGAAATGTAGTCTATGTTCAGTAAGGGAAATTATGAATATTTTTTAAGTTCTCTGCAGTCCATAAAGAATTTTTGAGAGATCAGTCATAGTATGTAGATGCATTAAATCAATTCATTTATTAACGTATTTATCGAGCACCTACTGTGTGCTATGTATTGTTCTAGACATCGGGGGTGCCGCAGTCAGAAAAACAAAAGTTTTTGTTCTCGCAGTGCTTACATTTGGTCGTGAGAAAAAAAACAAACAAGTAATTATATAATGATACATCAGTGTTCTTGATAAACGAAATGGGATAGATGGACAGGGAGTGATGGGGGACAGGGTTCTATTTTAGGTAGGGTACTAAGAAATGATCTCTTTGGTAAGACTGCATTTGAGCAAGGGCCTAAATGAAATGAAAGAACAAGTCATTTGGATGATCAGAAGAAAAGCATCCCAGATAGAATGAAAGTACATGCAAAGGTCCTGAGGCAAAAACATGCTAATGTGTTTGAAGAGCACAGAGGAGGACCCTGTGCCAGTAACAGAACAAGTGGAGCTAAGAGTTGTAGTTGCTTAGGGCACTGGGAACCCTCTTGCAGGTGGCCAGCTCTGGCAGGACCTATGGGCATTGAAGCCTTAATTGCTTTTCAGTGAGCCTGGGGCACAGAAAACAGATTGGAGGCCGACTCAATATGACAGGCATGACTGAGGAGAACTGGAAAATAGGACAGGATGGATCATACCTAAGAACGCCGGTACTATATTTTTGCAAGAAGGAATTAATTTATAAACAATGAAATAACAGTGTGCTTCCAGTGAGAACAGATATTACCCACCTTTCTGCCTCAGCCTAAGCTACCGTAAAAGGCCATTTATTATTTTTTTAAAAATATTTCAGAAGGAAAGTCTCTCTGTTGGGCACATTTTGTGTATTTGATTTTATCTGGGGAGATTTTTAATTAGAGCATTAAATTGAGAGGGAAAAAAAAGAGGAAACTCCTGTCCCGTGTTGCATGGGTATGTTAAAGTCTAAAGGTTGTATAACAGTTATGACTCATTTCATAGTGTGAGTTCTAGTTCACTTAAACACACACACACACACACACACACACAAAATGTCATATTGCTTGATCCTCCCAAGTATATTATTGTGTATGCCAATAATTCTGCTTGATTGGTGCTTTTCAATATTATTCTTTTCTCCCTCATTTTTGGAACAGGATTTTTTTTAAAGATTTTATTTATTTGTGTGTGTCTGTGTGTGTGTGTGAGAGAGAGAGAGGGAGAACAGGAGCGGAGGGGAAGGGGAGAAGCAGGCTTCCCACTGAGCAGGGAGCCCGACACAGAGCTCCATCCCAGGGCCCCAGGATCATGACCTAAGCTGAAAGCAGACTGCTAACCTACTGAACCCCAAAGGAGCCCCAGGAACAATTTATCTTATTCAGTTGAAGAATCACACATTAATACCATTTTAGGATTGCAAGTTTAAATCTCCATAATTCAAGAATGTGAAATACAGGGTTCTTATAACAGCATTCATTTCCCATCTTTTTTTTTTAATTATTGATTTATTTTAGAGAGAAAAGGAGAGAGAGAGCATACAAGCAGGGGAGAAGCAAAGGGAAAGGGAGAAGCAGACTCCCCGCTGAGCAGGGAGCCCACTGCAGGGCTCAGTACCAGGACCCTCATCTCATGATCTGAGCCAAAATCAGGTGTCAGTTGCTTAACCAATGGAACCACCCAGGTGCGCCCCCAATACTTTTTATGCCTTAAAATAAACTGTCCATCTAGAATACTAGCCAACAGTCCAAGAATTCTATGTAATCAATGTGGACAAGGTAATGTTAGTAAAAAGATCTCGCCTTCGTATTTTCTGATTTGCTTTTCGTTTGTATGCTTTTAATTACATTTTTATTTTGCAATAATTATAGATTCATGCGCGGTTGTAAGAAACAATAAAGGGAGAGCCTTTCCCCAGTTTTCCACAAAGGTAACAGCTTGTATACTATAGAGCAATAGCTCAATAATGAGAATATTGACCATGATATAGTCAGAAGACAGAAAATTTCTGTAAACCCAAGGATCCCTCCTGTTGCCTTTCTATAGCCAGACCGGTGGCTTCCCACTCCCACACCCTCCTGGATTTCCAGCGACCACTAATCTCTTCTCTATTTCTGTAATTTTATTTCAATATTATAAATGTTACAAAAATGCAGTATATACCCTTTGGCCCTTTGGGATTCTTGGCTTTGTTATTTTTTGTTGTTGTTGTTTTGTTTTGTTTTGTTTTGTTTTTTTTCATCCAGCATAATCCTTTGGAGATTCATCCAAATTGTTGCATGTATCCACAGCTTGTTCCTTTCTACTGTTTGAGTGGCAATCCATGCTACAAAGGCATACATTTGTTTAACCATTCATCTGTAGAAGGACCTCTGGGCCGTTTCCCATTTGGGGCTATTATAAATAGAGCTATTGTAAAATTCACATACATGTATTTGTGTAAGTTGAGTTTTCATTTATCTAGGATAAATGCCCAGGAATACAATTATTGGGTCTCTGGGTCATTACAAGTTTAGTTCTGTAAGACCCTGACGTACTGTCTTCCAGAGTGGCTGTCCTATTCCGTATTCTTGAGGACTGAGGGTCCTGTTGCTCTGCATCCTCACCAGCAGTAATTTTACTATTACTGTTATGGTCGTTTTAATAGGTGCATAGTGGCATTTCGTTATTGCTTTGATTTGCAAACCCCTAATGATATGAAGTTTAATGTCTTAATCTACTCACTTTCCATCTGTATGTCTTTGGTGAGCTGCCTCTTCCTCTTCCGGAATATCGATGAATGTTAAGATCTTTTTCTGTAGTTCTGCAGGTTTCTGAAACTCTATCCTATTTTCTTTTTCAGTTTGTTTTATCTTTGTTTTTCAGACTGGGTCATTATCATTGTTCCATCTTCCAGTTTTCTAATTCTTGCCTTGGCCCCCTCCATGCTGCTCTTGAGCCAATCAACTGAGTTTTTAAATTTTGATTATTAAATTTTCATTTGGCTCTTCATTATATGTTCTATCTTTTGGCTGAGACTTTCATTTTTTCCATTTATTTTTAGAATATTATTGCTCATGGAAACATTTTATTATTTATTATTATTATTATTATAATGATAGCTGCTTTAAAATTTTTGTTAGATAATTCTAGCATGTCAGTATTATCTGTTGTCCCTTTATTCATCAGTTTGAAATCCTCCTGATTCTTCCTGTCATGAATGATTTTTTTAATTGAAATTTGGGGTACAATGTTATGAGAACCTGGATCTTATTTATATCTTCTGTTCAGATGACTTTTTTTGACACTGCTTTCACAAGGGAAGTAAGGGTCATGCTACCCCATTACTAACAGGTGAGGGTAGAGGTTTAGGCTTCTTCATCAGCCTTTGCCTGTGGGGCTAGAGATAAGGTCACAGTATTTTCTGGAGCTTTTGACTAGAGAAGAGTAGTTATTGCCTAAAAGTGTTCTTTCTTGCCAGGCCATGCTTTTCCTGGCCCTTTGGAGAGAGAGACTTTAATTGGGGTTTCTTGTGCCTGTATTCACTGGTGTTGATAGATTGCTGGGTTCTTCAACTCCAAGTCTGGGATATGTGAGGCATAACCCCACCCCCATCCCACAAAATTCAATTTTTTGATGTTTCTTGGGTCCAAAGGCCCATAGTCCATTATAACCTTTTCTGTCTACATTTCAGAGTCCTCTTATGTTTGTCTTATATATAATACACAAGGGTTTTCAGTTGTACTTAGCAGAAAGAATAGGGAAAAGTATATCTATGTCATTTCTGAAATGGAAGTCTCTTTCATCCCTTCTGATCCAACAATAAAGGAGCAAAAATACTGAATCATGGTAATAAACAGATACAGCCTCATCTGAGATCAAAACAATCATCTCTAGCTCCACAGTTTCAAATGGTGCTTTGTAAAACTCTATTTCTGGCATTTAAGCCCCTTTTATGTCCCTCACATACACGTATCTGATGGACCTCTTTACCTGGATAATCCATCACCACCTAAGAGTGACTGCATTAAAATATAATATAATGATTAAAAGTGCACTTGTTTCTCTCCCATCTTCAAATTTCATCAATTTCTTTTTCCAGTGTTAGAGTTTATGTTCTCAGAGCCATCCTCCTACTACACCCCCAGGTTCGGAGCCTCAGCACCGCTGTCTGTGATGCCTCACCCTCATCGCTCAAGTCCATGCTGTCACCAAATATGTTGTTCCTCCTTTACATTCTTCCTCACACTCATGTGTCACTTTCCAAGTCTAATGCCATCACATGAGCCAAGATCTTTGACTTATCTATTGAAATATCTTCTTCCACGTTCCCTCTGTTGCCATCAGAGCCATGCTCTGATACATTCTATAGCATATACCATCTTTCCTGAGCCAAATGATTATTCAGTTTTTAGCTTATCAATTCCCCACTCCTGTGGCTTGGCTTATGCAGTGTACACCCTATCCTTCTTATCTCCAGATATTTAAGGGTTATGCTATTATGGGGAGCAGACCAAGGAAACTCTTCTGAAAAGTCCCTCCTGATCCTACCAGCCATAGGCAACCACTCTATCTACCTCAGACCACACGTCCATTTTGTTAGTAACTTTCTATCGTTTTGTATTATATGTGGCATCTCCTTGAGAACAAAAACTCATCTTATTTATCTTCATTTTCTTCCTAAAGTTTCACCCCAAACATCATATGTAGTAGCTATTAAAGTTGTTGAACAAATGAATAAAGAAAAGGAAAAATAATTCACAAAGCTTGTCTTGATATTTTCTTCTTGTCTTCCTTTCCTGTCATTTTGTCCCTTTGGTCTCCTCAAAGTGACAATATTCAATCTCAATGACTCACAAATATATTAAACTTCATGAGAGGATGTTGCCAAGTGAATAAAGGGCCCTTGAGTTTAAATATGTTCTAATAGGGAAGAGGAAGCCAATAGATAAAAATGTTCCTTCTGTCACAGGTGAGAAGGGGCAACTCTGTTTCTGTTTGTGAAAGGTATAAGTGAAGTGCAGTGCCTAAGATGATACAGTTGATGACAAAGAACATCATCATCTAACTCAGTGGCTTCCAAGTTGTCTCTAGGTAACCACAATACAGCCACATTAATATATCAATCCAAATATGTAATTTTAGAAGAGCACATAACCTCTAAAGAGAGTTGCAGACAAGGTTTTTGCTCAATAGTGACTCATCTTAGTAGCTGACTTTTTTTCCTGGATTCAACCAAGGAACTCTGAGTAAGTTGGCTTTGCCACGTCCCAAAGAGACCCAGGGTAACTCTCACTCAGCCTTTGCTGTGAACAGAGACTATCAGGTCACCTAAGAAACAGCAATTTGTGGGCTTCTGCTTTATGCAATGATGACCTTGGCTTGCATAACCCAAATAGAATGTGCCCCAACTCATGAAGTCAAGGCAATGTGGTAAACAGAGCTTGTGCCAACAGGACATCATTTCAACATCCTCTGGCATATAAAACATGTTTGGGCAGGGGCACACACATCATAAGCTGTATTTTGGTATGGACAATCTGGGAACTCAGTGGCGACTATGTCATAGATCCATTAGCTTCATAGAGACAGCCTCTGATGTTACGTTAAGTCAGCTGCTTGTTAAACCTCTGAAAAGTCACTAAAAATGGGTGTCTTTGAAATACAAACAATGGTTAAAATGGTATGGAAAACAGAAGAGATGGCCAGCTATTGGATGAGGAGTTAAGTAACACACTTTTTTATGAAGCTATTATGGTAATGATGGTTGGTTTCCAATACAGAATATTGTTTTGTACCAATTGACATCAATTGGGTACAGCCAAAGTATCTTGGAGTTTTAAGAGTAAAGGTGAGTATTTTTCTCTTAAACATCACCACTGAATTTATTTCTATTGAACACTTCCCAGTGCAGCCTCTAATAATAAACTGGATAGACATAACCTGAAATGTGGTCCTTGTATAAAGCCCTAATGCTTTATTAAAATGAGCATCTAGCCTACTATTTTATAAAATTGTTTGCGACTCTAATAATCCAATTGCTACATGTTGTTGAAAACCTTTTAGTTAATATTGAATGCTCTAAGACCATGTTGCAAGGAATGATCTTTGAGGCATTTGGACATAGTAAGTTACAAGGCACAGTAAAAAGAAACAAAACAAAACCAAAAACTCAGTAAATGCTTGTTTATGTGGACTTGCTTTGACATCATACTAAGATCCCAGGAAAACCAGGTGCTTACAAGTTGCCAACTTTCTTAGTTCACAAAATTTAGTTTACCTGGGTCTTTCCAATGCTTGAATAGATTATATGTAAGCACTAGCTACCTACTCAGAATATTTTGCTGAAGAGTATTATATTTAGGGGAAAGTTACAGCTCAAAAATCAACCAATAAAATGTCACACACTTTAAATATCATTGTTGTTTTGTAAAAGATTGAGGGATGTAAAATTCAGAGCAGGTAAATACAGAGTAATAGCTTTACAGAATCAGTGATCATTTTTTCTCCCTACCCTGGCAAGAGACATCTCTACCCAGTCATCACTGTGGTTTGCACATTCTCCTGCACCTAATAGCTATTTTTGACCAAAAAAAAAAAAAAAAAAAGAAAAGAAAAGAAAAAAAGAAAAGAAAGAAAGAAACCCACCATAAATAAATGAAGATTAAAAGTGGACTGTGGACTCTAAGCTGTTCGTATAGTTACATGCAGGAAATATGAACTTGGAAATACAGACTTTGTGCCTTGGTTCTTATTCTACTTTTGATTCTCAGCTTTCTGTCTTTGGGGCAGGTTTTTAAAGATGATATTACATCTCTAGGGCCTAATTCATACAAACATTAGCTTATGATGGATAAAACAAATGTGAGATCTTGTAATAAATAAATAGCACCATTTCATATGAACCAGAACACTAAGAGACCTGAATATAAAATCCAATATGCTCAGAAATATGGGGACCGTAACTGTGGTAAGAAAAGATGTGCCACAGCGAGTTCAGAAATGTGATTTAGCAAATGATCCAGACCAAAAAGCATTTTAGAAAGAGAGCTCTACTCTCTGAATCAATTTCTAATAGGTGATTTGCATTTCTAAGAAGCTCATATGAATTTCTGGGGCCATACCCTGGACCATGCACAGTAAATCTGATTTGAGTAGGAATATTTTGCCATATTTGATGAATAAATATATTCACATTTTTATATGCAGAGGTGATCATTGGTGTCTCTATACTATTTCAGTCTTTACTGGTATTCCATGTCAGAATAAGTAGAAATGTTGAGATTATGACACATTGGAATTTTGAAACACTATCACTAATATTTACTGAATGAAATTAAAACCTCATTTATCGATAGTTCCATCAGAGAATAAACTGAAAATTATAAACTTTCTAAATAGCTGAAGTGTATCACCTGGTGAATTTTATGTTGAATTTGAAACATTTTACATTGAAACCTTAAAATGTATTAAATCCTTCTCTACCTTCTTAAGGAGTATGCTCTGGACTATGTATATGAGCCTTCATGAAGTTAAACATCTCTATGATATTCAGGCCCTTGAGAAAAGGAAGAACATCGAATTATGTGGTGTCAGGATACAGCATGTTGGTTTTATGTGGGCTTTGTCTTGTTACTTTATCCATTGAAAACAATTACATTGCGTTTAACTGATGTTAATACCTTAAACAAAAATTAACTGATGTTAATACCTTAAACAAAAATTCTGTGTTGCTTATACAGTTTATCTAACTGGTTTATTGTGAGGGTAAAATAAAAACACACGTGCATTGAACTTCATATGTGCTCAATAAATATTAGTTAATGTAAGTGGATAATTTTTATAGATAGAGTTCTCTGAGAGGCGTCCTCCAAGATGGAGCCTGGGGTGCAGCACATCTTTATGAAATGCCCTTGAGGTCAACACCTGTGGATGGCAGGGGAAGACAGCAAGGGCGGGCAGATGGAAAAGTCCAGTGCCAACCCAGTCTGGGTTCGCAACTGAGGCAACCTCTAAAGGGTCAGAGTGTTAGGGCTAGGACCAGGACGATGTGGGTAAAGCAGTCTCCTCAGTGTAAAATTTAAGGGGGCATCCAAAACTCAGTGATCAAGATAACTAATACCTTAAGGCAATATTTTTTAAAGTCAAATTTCATGCATGCATGCATGCAAAAAAAAAATCCACCGTGAACAAAATATCAAAATTTAAATAAAGCCCAGCTGTTTGTTTGATGGCCCTGTGATGGAAATCATTTCCAATCAGACAGTGGTCCTCAGGCCTTCACAGGTATGGAGTCTTCACTGGGCAGGTTGATGACAGTTGACAAATGGGATACAAATTGCAAATAGATTGGGCAGAGCCAGGTTCTATTTATAGTCATGTTTTGTTTTTATTTTCATTTTTGTCTTTTTTTTTATGGGATAGCTTCTGTTAAATTTTCCACTTGGTTCAAAATATGGAGGGATATTTTGATACAAGTATATGGGGGCATGCACTTTGCCTTTTGCTTCGGGATCCTGTATGGCTGAGTATCCAAGGCTATCTGCCAGAGAATTCCCAGATTCTGGGGCAACAAGTTCATTGAAATGGGATCCAGGAAGCCTGTCAAAGTGTCTTCTGCCGCTTTCTCTATTGCTGAACGATCGAAAATATCATCCAACAATGAAGTTTTGATTTATAGTAAATGATGAATATACTCAGCTCCAGATTTTAAGTTTCACCTCAGGTAAAAAGAATGACCAAACTCATTTGTCACTTATCAGTATCACTTGCTAATATTTAATATATTAGATATGGCTGGACATTAGCTTTAGGTTACAAATGAGTGATTTGGCTTCTATCCTCTTTTTTTTTTTATTAAACAAACAAACAACTGCATACTAACCACTTACCGGTTTCCCAGAATTCTAATTTCCTCCTCTGTACAATGAGGAAAAGCTAAAGTAGGTAACTTTTTCACCTCTTAGCCAACTTTCAATTCTAAATACTTGATGGTTTGCCCTTGTGAAGATGATCAGAGGTCGTCCCTGAAGAACAGAAATTTTAGTTGTGCTGTGAATCTAGCAAATTCCTTGAAACTGCACTCCGTAGAGTTGATTGCTACTATCCCAAAAGGGCTCCGGCCCATCAGGTGTTGTGAGTGATTGCTGTTTCCCATAATGCCCTCCCTGTGTGGTCATCAGGGTATCAGCTCTTATTAATTGGTAGTATAATTATGCTTCATCCTAATGATCTTCACAGCCAGTCTACCCTATTGTCTTAGGGTACTACTCAAGATCAGCTCATCAGCTTGATAAAGCTGCCTCCCTGGTGTTAACTAAAGAGGTAAGAGACTGGGATGAGGGTATGGTATACTCCCAAATCCAAAGCAGAGTGACAGGTTAGATCTTCTGAGAAGGTGGTAAACAAAACCTGTGAGTATTTTGTTAATGTTTCATTTTGTGTGCATATTTTCCCCAGAAGGATTCCTTGTCAAGGCACATCTATCATCATACACTTAGAGAAAAGCTGGTGTAATGTGAAAGTAAAAAACATTTGAAGGAAGAACTCAGTGGCTCCATAAGTATGCATAGAGTTCATCGTGTAGGATCATCTTTGCTCCCTACTTTTGGGATTTGCCTAGGATCGAGATGGCCAGAGAATCAGGTGCTGATTTTGTGAAGCGTATAGGATTCAGACATTGATTTTATTACATAAAAGAAGTGAAAGCCAAGTGAGTAACAACTGATGATTAAGGACTCTTGTATTACTCTGTTTTCTGTGCTTCACAGAACTGAATGATTATCTACCAGCAAGAACTGTGGTTTTTAATTGCATTGTCTCAAAATGTCAATATGTAACCATGAGTATGTTGATTCCCTCTGTTCCAATTCCCTAATCTAAAGAGGAAAAAATGGTTCATTTCATAAGTGGTTTTCAGGAGGAAGTAAATTCTCAAAGTGCAAAGAGTGATTGATTAACAGTGTTGAGTTTGTTTGTGGGAGAACTTGTCTGACTTGTTATCCTGGCTGTCTGAGTAGAATGCTTTGCAAAAAAAGAAAGACAAGAAACACACACACACACACACACACACACACACACAAACCATGCAGAAATGTCAACCAAACAAACCACATTGGGAGCCCACTCTTGAGACTTGATAGCCACAGCATATTCTATAATGTGACTGGTCAGGGCTTGATGTACAGAATGTGCTTGTAATCTTCGACAATTTCATCTTTTCTTTCAATACTCATGTCACATTTGTGCTGCACCAGTGCTTCTGAGACCCTTTAGAAGAGGCAAGAAAGTAAGTCTAATAGATAAAAAAATCTTTCTGTTTTATAAAATTCATTTGCTGTGGAGAATCTTACCAAATTAAATGTATATTTATCTTTATATAAGTTGAGTACTCATTTCATAAGCCAAAGGATTTGGGTCAACATATACAGATGGGATTATGCTTGAATATGGTATTTTTTTGTGTTATGTGAGGGGACACTTTAAACTGTGTGGTTTTAAGAAGCTAAAGCCTATGCTAAAAATACCCTACTATATTAATAGGAACCTATTGACTATACTTAGGAATGCCCTGATGTCAAAATAGTTCACCAGAATGCCACAGTGTGTTGCAAGAGAAAATAATAATTAGCATTCAATGAGCCACATAAGTCTTACATTTAACTGCTATAACCAATATATATATATATATATATATATATATATTTCCAATTATATATTATGTAAATAATATATACATTATTTAACATCAGGCTATCTCTTTAAAACTTATTTATTAATTTACCTGTTTGCTTGTTTATTGTGAGCATAAAATCAGAATCTGAATGATATTCATTATTTGCATTGGTAAGTTATACAGTAGAAATTATTAAGTAAGTGAGCAGTAGGATTTTTATATATATGTAATTTAATTTATCCAAAGGGGTATCAATAAAAATTAATAAAAGATCATATAGCTCAATTTATCCAAAATGACATGATAATTAATTCAGATTAATATCACATTAAGTGAAAATAGGCAAATATACTCAATTAATGCAGGATGATCTCTAATCATTCTGTTTCTTCTTGTTCTCTGGAGTTCTCTATTATTTGAAGTAAATTTTAGTAATTTGAAAGCATCATTAAAAACTTGTTCTTGGGACCCTTGGGTGGCTCAGCGGTTGAGCACCTGCCTTCAGCCCAGGGCGTGATCCTGGAGTCCCGGCATCGAGTCCCACATCAGGCTCCCTGCATGAAGCCTGCTTCTCCCTCTGCCTGTGTCTCTGCCTCTCTCTCTCTCTCTCTCTCTCTCTGTGTGTCTCATGAATAAATAAATAAAACCTTAAAAAAAGACTTGTTCTTATACATCTAATTTATACTTAATTTTGAATAATTCTAGCCCCCCCCCCCAAAAAACAATAAATCTATTGAACAGGATCATTTTGCTTGCTTGCTTCTTTATTATTTGAACAATGATACCAATACAGCCTCATACTTAGAATAAATCCCATCTGATTCCATCAACATGTCAGATATGTATAGAGTCCTGAGTGCATGGTTTTGAGGTCCATCAAAAAGATGGAAACCTTGTCTGAACATACCTGTCTTTTCCTGATGGGGTCTTGGCTGAATCTTATCCAGTCTGGGTGATCTTAAGAAAGTTTTACAACAGAACTGATCACACTGGTGTGGGAGGTTTCGGGAAAATTTCAAGGAACAGGGCAATTCTTTGGGACTAGATGGAGCAAGAGTAAGGAGCCATCCCTGGAACCAAGAGTGAAGAATGTTCCAGAGAGATTCTTGGGGTAAGAGCAGTAACTACCTGAGCATCCTCAGCAAGGAGGGAACCAGGGTGAGAAATATTTTAACCTCATTTTCTTCCTCTCTTCCAGTCTCTCTCCAGAGCCTCCCAATGGTTGAACCCAAATGGAAGTCGGAGGGCAAAGGGATTGTGGTTGTAATATTTATGGGTCTGCCTCTCAAGACACTCAGCAGGGTGGGCCCAGATGGAGAATGTATCTGGAGGGGCAAACTTAATCCAGCACACCAGAAGATACTTCTCTAGAGTAGCCTATTAAATGAAGTAAATTTTAGTCATTGTGAAATATCTTTCAAATCTTGTTCATATGCATTTAATTCATATATAGTTTTGAATCATCCCCTCCACACACACACCAAAAACAATAACAACAACAACAACATTGCAGTGTGCTAGTTTCATCCAGAGATGGGCTAAAACTCTTAAGGGAATAGAGAATTTAATCCTTATAAGTCCAATTTTCATTGAATCACTTAGTATGGCTACAAATGTTGGCAACAACATACATAGGAGAAAAATACTCCAGTGGAAGCTTAGTAGCACTTTGAATGTCTTAAAATTGTTTTCAATAAATATCATTAATATGAAATTTGATTCTATCAACTAAGGAACACATCCTTTTTATTAAGTATTCCTGCATGACAGAACAGGCTTTGCACTGAAGCTTAGCGAAAGTCTTGCATCTACCTTCTCTTACCCAGATGTCCTTAAGTCACTTACCCTCTCAGACCTAAGTTCCTTTTCCTGAAAGAATTATCACAGACGTTGCCTTCATTTCTTCAGGGACTTTGGAGGGAGCAGATGACACAGAACATAAGACAGCAATTTATATGCTCTATAGTCTATAAAATTTCATCAGAGTTGGTAGATCAGTTATTCTTACTTGAAAAGTACAAAGAAAAAAAGTACAAAGAAAAAAATATCTTTCTTCAAACCCTGAAAGGAAGGATTGCCCTCCTCAGTCTTTTTATTTTGGCTTTTTTTCCCCCCATAGTGAAAGACCAATATAGAAGTTAAAAATAAGTGAGGTGAAGACAGACCTCCTGCTGTTACACATTTTCCAAAGTCTCAATTGTAAAATATGATAATAAGTTATTAATCAATCTTTGTTTATTTTAATGGGGTAACTATTCTCTGTGGAATTTGTTCAGACCGTATAGGGAAAACCCTTCAGAGTCTCCCATATGAAGGTTGCACATTCAAATAATAGCCAGCGTTTGTGGAGTTTCCTTCTTGGCCAGCTAAAAATTCCCCCTGGCTTGGGAGAGCATGAAGTCTTTAGTGAGGATGTCAACAGTGATTTATTATAAGCTGAGTTAATTCTCCCTCAATTTAAAGGCCTTGCATGCGACATAATCACTTTCTTTCCCCCCCACAGAGGGAGCTGCTTATTCCATGATTCTCAAGACAGCTTCATCCAGACACTGGCCATGGTGAGATTTCAAATGTTTTCTTTGGAAATTTTTGTTGTGGGGGTTGGGGCATGGAGTATAATTAGTCAAGTATGGTTCTCACCCAAGAAAGCTTCAATGTGAAAAAAACAAGATGTGTGTATTTGTGTGTGTGTGTGTGTGTGTGTGTGTGTGTTCTGCAAATGTATTAATGTAACTCTGTGTGTGTCTTTATGAAGCTTAGGAGAGCTTCTTGGCAGCAGAGCAAGGAGAAGTCATAAACCCAGCCTTGGGTAATGTACTAGTTAGACTTTTACTGTATTGGGTTGGTTGTGCTTTTGTTCTTTCTTGGCTCATTAACTGGATAGAGGTAACGGAAATCTAGAGAAGGTTCAGAGATGAGCCCAGAGAACTTCAAAGTCACAAAAGACCTAATAGCAATATTTAGGTAGTAGAAAACATGGAGAGGTGTGAGGTACTTGGAGACTGTGACAATATCTTTAATCACATGAAGTTCTTAGATGCCAGTAACTTAGTCTTCTCCTGTGTTTCTGGAGACACTAAGTAAAATTAAAGAGTTTTAAATCATAGCTGTCATGGCCTAGTCGTTGGCAGTGGGGTAATGAGTATTCATCAACTGCCATTGACAAGATTGTGATCCTTTCACTCTGAAAGCTCTGGAATACTAAAATCTGTAATAAGGCAAAATTGACGATTCTCCATCTCCTCTGATTTTATGCCCATAGATTTTCTACTCATGTTTTGTAGTCACCAGAACTACCCTGCTTATGGCAAAGTTGCTTTTGTTACATATAGTAGAAAACTCCTCATTATAGCTTAGATTAAAAAGGAAATGTAGTGGAAAGGCCCAAAGACAGGAAGTGTCAGAATGGGAAGAGGCCTTGCACAGAGTAGATGTTGCTTCTCTGTGTCCAGATGCTGTATGTGCAGGATTTCCTCTCTGTAGGCCCTCCAGATCCATTCTCTACCCTTTTCCACTCAGCACCCTGCTCCTGCAGGCTGACCTGTATGGATGTTATCACATGATTTTCTTGCCCTCTGGGTTCTGGTTGGCGTCATCCAGTGGGGAATCTTGGTAGAAGATTAGAGATGAGGAGAGTGAAATTGAAATATTCAGTACCCTCCAGGAGATTCACCTCAACTGGTTATATCTACCACTCAAAGGAATAATCTTCCTGGAATGAGCAGATTCAGTATGAGGAGCTACTAGAATCACTCATTTCCAGTTCTATTAACTTCTTTAGGCCTAAGGTTATTGTCAAATCTTGTTAGTCAAATCTCCACAAATTACCTATATTTGAATGCAGCATCTATTTCTTCCCCAGACCCTGACTAATATAATCTCTTCATCTCTCTTTCTGTGTCTCCTTAAGTCTTCTCTGCCTTTGTGCCCACTTCTCATTATTTCCCTCCTCCCATATGGGAAAGAGTACCATCCCAACCCCTTTATATCTTCTCAGTTCATGTTCCAACAGAACTCAACTCACACAGCAGTAACTAGTGGTTTTCAGTATATCTCATTCTCTTTTCTAAATTGTTTAACCATATTTTCACATTTAATCCCAACAACAGTCCACAGGTTCTAATATCATACAATTTTATAGATGAGGACATTGAGGCACAGAGAAATTGAATAACCTAACACGTCACATAACTCAACATAGAAGCTGAATTCTAACCTAGGCAGACACATTTCAAAATACATGTTTTCAAATACATTTTTGGTAGTTTGTTGCTTGGTCTGGACCACCTTGGGTTGCATGACCAATACTGATTCACTACAATGAGGTGGAGGTGAGAGGACAAGATACCATGATGTACTTTCTAGTGAGTTGGACCTTCAAGACAAAGCTCTCTGAATAGGTACTAGGTAGGGCAGTAAAATGGACTAAAACATTGACTGTATCTCACCAGCCTGGCCATAGATAATTACATTTTTTTAAGTGATGCTTTGAAAAAGTTACCAGAGAAGTTTACAAAATACTGCAACTTTTTAAGTCTTTTTGCTGGTTTTATGTAATTGTCCTTGCATTCTCCAACTCCTCCAGACTTGACTTAGAGCAGACTCCAAGAAGAATCTACCTTATTTAGAATGGAAGAAAAAGAATAAAACACTATCTGCCTTCTCCTTACAGTAGATATTTGATGAGTGCCTCCAAACAGCATACTATATTTCCCCCAATGACATTAGGCCTGAGCATCTTTACCAGATTCTTCATGAGATACATGCAGGCTATGGGCACAACTGTTCTACCACTGACAACTGATGCTTTCTGTTACATGGAACAGAAAAAGAAGAACAGCATTAAAGCTTTGCAGCATTTCACCATTCTATTGCCAGCTTATACTTTTTTATACCCAGATTTTCTATATAGGTCAAGGTATTAGATGGTTTTGATCCATGTTTTTAAAATCTCATTCAGAGCCATTACTATAATTCCTCTGTGGGAAACAGAACACAATAAATGAACTCTGACCACTCCCCACGCCAAAAAAATGTATAATCTGAAATAACGTACCAGAGAGTATGTCCTAAGATTGTTTTTAAATTTATACCTTTGTAGTTGTATCTAGCTTTAAGATTAAGTGAATTCATGATTCTACTGCTGCAGAAAGGGAAAAGGAAACTATACTCTCCCGGAAAGATGACATCATTTTACACTTTATTCCAAAAGCTGCTTTAGGGAGCAATGAAAACTAAAAAATCGTGATAAGGAAGACAAACTCAAAACCTGACTTTTTCAAACGAAATACGTTGCATAAAAAATAAGTGAATCTTTTTTTCCTCTTTGGTAACTCTGTTTGTATGTAATCAATGATACTGCCTTTGTATTTCTCTCCTGAGGAGCTAGCTCCATGAGTTTTAGAGAATGTGTTGTATTTATCATTATATTTTCAGCACCTAGTCTGGTGCCTCACACATAGTAGATGACCAATACTTTTTGTTGAATGAATAAATGAAGTGTAAATGCCAATACAAATATAATACTAATTTCCATATGCGCATATCTTTAACCATTTCCTTCCTCGGTGATGATGTAATATACTAGGAAAGTTAAATATAAGAATGTGAACATGGGGGGGAGGAGCAAGACGGCGGAAGAGTAGGGTCTCCAAATCACCTGTCTCCACCAAACTACCTAGAAAACCTTCAAATTATCCTGAAAATCTATGAATTCGGCCTGAGATTTAAAGAGAGACCAGCTGGAATGCTACAGTGAGAAGAGTTCGCGCTTCTATCAAGGTAGGAAGACGGGGAAAAAAGAAGTAAAGAAACAAAGGCCTCCAAGGGGGAGGGGCCCCGCGAGGAGCCAGTTGAGGCCGGGGCGAGTGTCCCCAGGACAGGAGAGCCCCGTCCCGGAGGAGCAGGAGCTGCACCGACCTTCCCGGGGGAAAGGGGCTCCAGGGAGGTGGAGCAGGACCCAGGAGGGCGGGGATGCCCTCGGGCTCCCGGGGACAGTAACAGAGCAACTGCGCGCCCAGGAGAGTGCGCCGAGCTCCCTAAGGGCTGCAGCGCGCACGGCGGGACCCGGAGCAGCTCGGAGGGGCTCGGGCGGCGGCTCCGCGGAGGGGGCTGCGGCCCGGGAGCGGGAATCCAACAGCGCAGGCCCCGGAGCACAGGGCGCCGGGACACAGCCCAGGATCCGACCTCCCCCGGGACAGGCAGAGGCCGGGAGGGCCCAGGACAGCAAGGACGCTCCTGCCCCAGCTGAGCAGATCAGCGGCCCCGCCCCGGAGCCTCCAGGCCCTGCAGACGGAGTTCCTGCCGGAGCTGAATCCAGGTTTCCAGAGCTGCCCCGCCACTGGGGCTGTTGCTCCTGCGGCCTCACGGGGTAAACAACCCCCACTGAGCCCTGCACCAGGCAGGGGCACAGCAGCTCCCCCAACTGCTAACACCTGAAAATCAGCACAACAGGCCCCTCCCCCAGAAGATCAGCTAGACGGACAACTTCCAGGAGAAGCCAAGGGACTTAAAGAACACAGAATCAGAAGATACTCCCCGGTGGTTCTTTTTTTGTTTTGTTTTGTTTTGTTTTGTTTTGTTTTGTTTTGTTTTGTTTTGCTTTTTGATTTGTTTCCTTCCCCCACCCCCTTTTTTTTTCTCCTTTCTTTTTCTTTCTCTTTTTCTTCTCTTTTTTTTTTTCTTTTTTTCGTTTTTTTTTTCTTCCCTTTTTTTTCTCTTTCTCTTTTCTTTCCTTCTTTCTCTCCTCTCTTTTTCTCTTTTTCCCAATACAACTTGCTTTTGGCCACTCTGCACTGAGCAAAATGACTAGAAGGAAAACCTCACCTCAAAAGAAAGAATCAGAAACAGTCCTCTCTCCCACAGAGTTACAAAATCTGGATTACAATTCAATGTCAGAAAGCCAATTCAGAAGCACTATTATACAGCTACTGGTGGCTCTAGAAAAAAGTATAAAGGACTCAAGAGACTTCATGACTGCAGAATTTAGAGCTAATCAGGCAGAAATTAAAAATCAATTGAATGAGATGCAATCCAAACTAGAAGTCCTAACGACGAGGGTTAACGAGGTGGAAGAACGAGTGAGTGACATAGAAGACAAGTTGATAGCAAAGAGGGAAACTGAGGAAAAAAGAGACAAACAATTAAAAGACCATGAAGATAGATTAAAGGAAATAAACGACAGCCTGAGGAAGAAAAACCTACGTTTTAATTTGGGTGCCCGAGGGCGCCGAAAGGGCCAGAGGGCCAGAATATGTATTTGAACAAATTCTAGCTGAAAACTTTCCTAATCTGGGAAGGGAAACAGGCATTCAGATCCAGGAAATAGAGAGATCCCCCCCTAAAATCAATAAAAACCGTTCAACACCTCGACATTTAATTGTGAAGCTTGCAAATTCCAAAGATAAGGAGAAGATCCTTAAAGTAGCAAGAGACAAGAAATCCCTGACTTTTATGGGGAGGAGTATTAGGGTAACAGCAGACCTCTCCACAGAGACCTGGCAGGCCAGAAAGGGCTGGCAGGATATATTCAGGGTCCTAAATGAGAAGAACATGCAACCAAGAATACTTTATCCAGCAAGGCTCTCATTCAAAATGGAAGGAGAGATAAAGAGCTTCCAAGACAGGCAGCAACTAAAAGAATATGTGACCTCCAAACCAGCTCTGCAAGAAATTTTAAGGGGGACTCTTAAAATTCCCCTTTAAGAAGAGGTTCAGTGGAACAGTCCACAAAAACAAAGACTGAATAGATATCATGATGACACTAAACTCATATCTCTCAATAGTAACTGAATGTGAACCGGCTTAATGACCCCATCAAAAGGCGCAGGGTTTCAGATTGGATAAAAAAGCAGGACCCATCTATTTGCTGTCTACAAGAGACTCATTTTAGACAGAAGGACACCTACAGCCTGAAAATAAAAGGTTGGAGAACCATTTACCATTTGAATGGTCCTCAAAAGAAAGCAGCGGTAGCCATCCTTATATCAGATAAACTAAAATTTACCCCAAAGACTGTAGTGAGAGATGAAGAGGGACACTATATCATACTTAAAGGATCTATTCAACAAGAGGACTTAACAATCCTCAATATATATGCTCCGAATGTGGGAGCTGCCAAATATATAAATCAATTATTAACCAAAGTGAAGAAATACTTAGATAATAATACACTTATACTTGGTGACTTCAATCTAGCTCTTTCTATACTCGATAGGTCTTCTAAGCACAACATCTCCAAAGAAACGAGAGCTTTAAATGATACACTGGACCAGATGGATTTCACAGATATCTACAGAACTTTACATCCAAACTCAACTGAATACACATTCTTCTCAAGCGCACATGGAACTTTCTCCAGAATAGACCACATATTGGGTCACAAATCGGGTCTGAACCGATACCAAAAGATTGGGATTGTCCCCTGCATATTCTCGGACCATAATGCCTTGAAATTAGAACTAAATCACAACAAGAAGTTTGGAAGGACCTCAAACACGTGGAGGTTAAGGACCATCCTGCTAAAAAAAAAAAAAAAAAAAAAAAAAAAAAAAAAAGGACCATCCTGCTAAAAGATAAAAGGGTCAACCAGGAAATTAAGGAAGAATTAAAAAGATTCATGGAAACTAATGAGAATGAAGATACAACCGTTCAAAATCTTTGGGATGCAGCAAAAGCAGTCCTAAGGGGGAAATACATCGCAATACAAGCATCCATTCAAAAACTGGAAAGAACTCAAATACAAAAGCTAACCTTACACATAAAGGAGCGAGAGAAAAAACAGCAAATAGATCCTACACCCAAGAGAAGAAGGGAGTTAATAAAGATTCGAGCAGAACTCAACGAAATCGAGACCAGAAGAACTGTGGAACAGATCAACAGAACCAGGAGTTGGTTCTTTGAAAGAATTAATAAGATAGATAAACCATTAGCCAGCCTTATTAAAAAGAAGAGAGAGAAGACTCAAATTAATAAAATCATGAATGAGAAAGGAGAGATCACTACCAACACCAAGGAAATACAAACGATTTTAAAAACATATTATGAACAGCTATACGCCAATAAATTAGGCAATCTAGAAGAAATGGACGCATTCCTGGAAAGCCACAAACTACCAAAACTGGAACAGGAAGAAATAGAAAACCGGAACAGGCCAATAACCAGGGAGGAAATTGAAGCAGTCATCAAAAACCTCCCAAGACACAAGAGTCCAGGGCCAGATGGCTTCCCAGGGGAATTTTATCAAACGTTTAAAGAAGAAACCATACCTATTCTCCTAAAGCTGTTTGGAAAGATAGAAAGAGATGGAGTACTTCCAAATTCGTTCTATGAGGCCAGCATCACCTTAATTCCAAAGCCAGACAAAGACCCCACCAAAAAGGAGAATTACAGACCAATATCCCTGATGAACATGGATGCAAAAATTCTCAACAAGATACTGGCCAATAGGATCCAACAGTACATTAAGAAAATTATTCACCATGACCAAGTAGGATTTATCCCTGGGACACAAGGCTGGTTCAACACCCGTAAAACAATCAATGTGATTCATCATATCAGCAAGAGAAAAACCAAGAACCATATGATCCTCTCATTGGATGCAGAGAAAGCATTTGACAAAATACAGCATCCATTCCTGATCAAAACTCTTCAGAGTGTAGGGATAGAGGGAACATTCCTCGACATCTTAAAAGCCATCTATGAAAAGCCCACAGCAAATATCATTCTCAATGGGGAAGCACTGGGAGCCTTTCCCCTAAGATCAGGAACAAGACAGGGATGTCCACTCTCACCACTGCTGTTCAACATAGTACTGGAAGTCCTAGCCTCAGCAATCAGACAACAAAAAGACATTAAAGGCATTCAAATTGGCAAAGAAGAAGTCAAACTCTCCCTCTTCACCGATGACATGATACTCTACATAGAAAACCCAAAAGTCTCCACCCCAAGATTGCTAGAACTCATACAGCAATTTGGTAGCGTGGCAGGATACAAAATCAATGCCCAGAAGTCAGTGGCATTTCTATACACTAACAATGAGACTGAAGAAAGAAATTAAGGAGTCAATCCCATTTACAATTGCACCCAAAAGCATAAGATACCTAGGAATAAACCTCACCAAAGATGTAAAGGATCTATACCCTCAAAACTATAGAACACTTCTGAAAGAAATTGAGGAAGACACAAAGAGATGGAAAAATATTCCATGCTCATGGATTGGCAGAATTAATATTGTGAAAATGTCAATGTTACCCAGGGCAATATACACGTTTAATGCAATCCCTATCAAAATACCATGGACTTTCTTCAGAGAGTTAGAACAAATTATTTTAAGATTTGTGTGGAATCAGAAAAGACCCCGAAAAAAAAAATTAAAAAAAAAAAAAAAAAGAAAAGACCCCAAATAGCCAGGGGAATTTTAAAAAAGAAAACCATAGCTGGGGGCATCACAATGCCAGATTTCAGGTTGTACTACAAAGCTGTGGTCATCAAGACAGTGTGGTACTGGCACAAAAACAGACACATAGATCAGTGGAACAGAATAGAGAATCCAGAAGTGGACCCTGAACTTTATGGGCAACTAATATTCGATAAAGGAGGAAAGACTATCCATTGGAAGAAAGACAGTCTCTTCAATAAATGGTGCTGGGAAAATTGGACATCCACATGCAGAAGAATGAAACTAGACCACTCTCTTTCACCATACACAAAGATAAACTCAAAATGGATGAAAGATCTAAATGTGAGACAAGATTCCATCAAAATCCTAGAGAAGAACACAGGCAACACCCTTTTTGAACTCGGCCATAGTAACTTCTTGCAAGATACATCCACGAAGGCAAAAGAAACAAAAGCAAAAATGAACTATTGGGACTTCATCAAGATAAGAAGCTTTTGCACAGCAAAGGATACAGTCAACAAAACTCAAAGACAACCTACAGAATGGGAGAAGATATTTGCAAATGACATATCAGATAAAGGGCTAGTTTCCAAGATCTATAAAGAACTTATTAAACTCAACACCAAAGAAACAAACAATCCAATCATGAAATGGGCAAAAGACATGAACAGAAATCTCACAGAGGAAGGCATAGACATGGCCAACATTCATATGAGAAAATGCTCTGCATCACTTGCCATCAGGGAAATACAAATCAAAACTACAATGAGATACCACCTCACACCAGTGAGAATGGGGAAAATTAACAAGGCAGGAAACAACAAATGTTGGAGAGGATGCGGAGAAAAGGGAACCCTCTTACACTGTTGGTGGGAATGTGACCTGGTGCAGCCACTCTGGAAAACTGTGTGGAGGTTCCTCAAACAGTTAAAAATATACCTGCCCTACGACCCAGCAATTGCACTGTTGGGGATTTACCCCAAAGATACAAATGCAATGAAACGCCGGGACACCTGCACCCCGATGTTTTTATAGCAGCAATGGCCACGATAGCCAAACTGTGGAAGGAGCCTCGGTGTCCAACGAAAGATGAATGGATAAAGAAGATGTGGTTTATGTATACAATGGAATATTACTCAGCTATTAGAAATGACAAATACCCACCATTTGCTTCAACGTGGATGGAACTGGAGGGTATTATGCTGAGTAAAGTAAGTCAGTCGGAGAAGGACAAACATTATATGTTCTCATTCATTTGGGGAATATAAATAATAGTGAAAGGGAAAATAAGGGAAGGGAGAAGAAATGTGTGGGAAATATCAGAAAGGGAGACAGAACGTAAAGACTGCTAACTCTGGGTAACGAACTAGGGGTGGTAGAAGGGGAGGAGGGCGGGGGGTGGGAGTGAATGGGTGACGGGCACTGGGTGTTATTCTGTATGTTAGTAAATTGAACACCAATAAAAAAAAATAAATAAAATCAGTTTTTACCATAAAAAAAAAAAAGAATGTGAAGATAGTTCAATTTTCCCATGTTGAATAACATCTGGGCAGAAAAGGACAAATATTATATGGTCTCATTCATTTGGGGAATATAAAAATTAGTGAAAGGGAATAAAGGGAAAGGAGAGAAAATGAGTGAAAATATCAGTGAGGGTGACAAAACATGACAGACACCTAACTCTGGGAAATGAACAAGGGGTAGTGGAGAGGGAAGTGGGTGGGGGGGTTTGGGTGAATGGGTGATGGGCAAAGAGGGGGGCACTTGGAGGGATGAGCACTGGGTGTTATGCTATATGTTAGCAAATTGAACTCCAATAAAACAATTTTAAAAAAAAGAATAAAATCTGGGGTTCAGTACAGATTGCCATGATGTTTAATTGGGGATTTTTGACATTGAAAATAAAAAATTCTTATTTAGGATCAGACCTGAAAGTCATGGGTGATGCATGATTATGGCATTAGCAACAAAGTGAAATTTTCCAAAGATGATGAAACTATGCAGACCTATTCTCTCATCTCCTAGGAAGATGCTTATACCAACTTGTAATGAGATGAAACCGACATGTTATTACAACAGTTTGTACCTCGTGAAGATGATACTATACTTTTAGCCCCCAGCAATTAATTGAAGATGGGAGGGACATGAAGGGGGACAGAAGAGAAAAAAATCGTGTGGGGGATTACGATACATATAAAATGCAGATCTTCTGTACTACTGAAGCCTTGACTGGAGAGTGGCCCATGCCAAGTTCTTTAAGCAAGAGGGCCACATGGTAGTTGAGTGAAATTTGATGTTTTGCTTAGTTGTCTCAGACATGTTTACTTTAGTAGAGGGTTATGGAAAGGTTGAATCAATAAACACTTTCTTTTCAGTCAGCAGACTTGCCATGGACATCAGGAATCATGCTTAAAATGAAACTGGTCTTTCTCCATGAATGGAGGCATTCCTTATTTTTTTGGGGGGGGGGAGAAAATGTGATCTGATAGATACTAAGCACTAATTAGGGATTTGACCAGATACTTTGATACTTTTCATTTTATTTTGAAGAAGATCTTGAGTAATGATAAATGACAACTCAGACAGTAAGATTGCATTCTAATCTTCATCATCATTTTGGATAAGAAATAATAAGTAAATCATGTAATTATTTTATGACTTCCATCTGGTACTATTTGCATTAAAATAAATCTCAATGACCTTTCTAATCTTATAGCACTAGGTCACAAATGTATTTTAGGTCTTCCATCCTAGTGTTGTCTTAATCTTTCCATACAGGAGTCCTTTATAAAAGAGCAAATTTAATCACCCAACATAGCATTGTTTTACCTTATGTCTCTAGTAAAATCAATACAAAACAAAACAAAACACCAAATATACAAAATAGGAATTGGGAGCCTGACAAATAGCCACAGAAAGTTTAAAAACAAAATGGAAAGAATGATTTTTTTTTGAAACTGCAACTATCACACTATGAAGAAAAACAGCAAAAAGAAGCATATTTTTAAGCCCTTCACATTTCTCTTTTCCCAAATTTACCCTATTGATTATGCAGGGTGAGTAAAAAATTCATGCATGCAACCTTAATTCCGGAAGTCATGTATAAACACATGACAAGCTTAGAATCTTCTTGTCTTCCGTTGGCATAGCAGTCTGCTGTAATACACACACATAACAAAGCCACTCATTGGGGAAGTTGAAAACAATACAATTTTATGGTGTTTGCAGTTTGTTTTCAAAGAACTTTATTTCTTATTATACCTTTGACATCCAATCACCGTTATCAGCCCTAAGAGTTCAGTTTTCTGCAGACAAAAGCTTTTAGACATCTCCTTGGACCTAGTCCAGCTTGACTATAATAAGGTGTTTATTTTATTTCTTCTCCTGTTTTGCTTGTTGAGTGCCCACAGCATACAGGTGCACATCAAGTGTTAGAGATTTTCCCTTGTTCTTGAAACGGAAAAAAACTGACGAGGAAGTACTTAGTGAGTTGGAAAAGACCCAAAAGCAGGTGGGGAGGCTGAACCATGACACTAAGATTATCACTGCCAGTGAAATCCAACTGGGTAAATTGATCTCTTCTAGATTCTGGAGTCAGATGGGAGAGACAGTGAAGGTAGGTGAGGCCAGGTATCCAGACCTAGTAAGAACTGGAGGCAGCTGATTCAGGATGTGTTGAGGAAGAGACCAACATGTTGCTAAAGGAAATGCTCCAGCAACCTGGACTGATATCAGCAAAATAAGTAGAAAACAGTCCCATACTGCATGTTTTAAACAATATGTTAAGTGCAGCAGAAGCAGCTGAGAATATATTTACAAATTTTTCTTTGCAACCAAGTGGGATTCCAGGATGATTTTATTGTTATCTTTATGTTTACTTTTACTTTTTCATTTTAATTTGTTTAGTATTGGTGACAAGTTTGTAATGAACCGTCAGGGTTTTATCCTGGCCTTTATTTCCATCCTTCCAGCTCTGTTTTTCCCATGTCTCCTAATGAACAAAGGCTGCATTTCTTGAGAGCCTTGGAAAGTGAAGAGAAACTAACTGAGGAACTATGTAAGAAAATAATCGTGGATAGATGGAAAGATGAAGGCACAGAGTTGTTTCTGACAGCCCGATAGAGAAAAATTGGAAATGTTCTAAAGTTGAATTTCAGGATGGAGCTCAAATACATTATGGTCAGCTTAATGGAGCGACATTCTGCAGTTATCTAGAACAATGAGTTGGGGGTGCCCAACTGGCTCAGTCGGTCAAGATGTGACTCTTGATCTTGGAGTCACGAGTTCAAGCCCCACTTTAGGCACAGAGCTTACTTTAAAAAAGTAAATAAACACTAAATAAAAAATAAAATTCCTCACTATCAAGAAAATACAACAATGAGGTAGAGCAATATGTATTGTTATCGGGCTCACTTGTAATACATTTTAATTTAGTGTGGGTTTGTATGTTTTTGAAGAAAATATAAATCAAAATGTTAGCAGTACCTCACTCCCTTGGTGGCAGGATTATGAATGACTGCAAATGTAGACACACATTCTCCCAATTCAAACCCTCCTATCAGATAATGAAGTCTATTTCTGCACCCCCAGACTCTGGATTGGCCATGTGAATTGTGTTGCCCACAGACCACAGGTTTACATGGTTAAATGAGGTGCTCAGAAAGGGCTTATATACTGGACTTGCCATCTTGCTTCTCCTGGGAACCCTGCTACTGCCACCATGAGAACAAGGCTGGATAGATTGGCTGGATAATGAGACACTTATGGGCCACTTACCCCTAGGCAATTCCAAGAAGGGGAGTCCCTTAACTTACCAGCAGCAGAAGAATCTCCCAGGTACCTAGCCCAAATTGCTGACCTGAGGAGATATAAACTAAGTAAATGATTGTTATTTTGAGTCATAAAGTTTTGGGATGATTTGTTATGCAGCAAGAGCTAATAGAAACCCTGTATGCTTGTGTGTCTGTGTGTGTGCACATGTGCATGCATGTGCATGGACACACAGGTTATGTTTCTGGAAGGATATGAACCAAAACCACTAGTAGTATTTTTCTTTTACTTTGGGAGGTAGAGTTATGGCTGAATTTTACTCTTGTTTCTCTGTACTTTGTTTCTTCTTTTTCTTCTTATTTCTAAAAAAATCATGTTTATCCATGTGATTAAAAACAAACAAATGAAAAAGAAGGAAAAACCTAAAATTAAAATGAGACAATCTTTTTTTTTATTATTATTTTTTTATATAGAAAGGACTAACTTCTAGGCATGGTAGTTTGCTTTGTCTGTTTTTCCAAAGCAATTTTTCTTGATAGTCCTATTAACCCATCAGATGGACATGCCCCCAGATATTATTGTTAAAATCATAGGAACCCTGATAATACCAAATGCTGGCAAGGATGTGGAGCAACAGAAATTTTCCTTCGTTGCTGGTGGGAATGTGAAATGGTGCAGCTACGCTGGAAGACAGTCTGAAGGTTTCTTACAAAATGAAACATGCCATTATCATATCATCCTGCAAACTCTGCTCCTTGCTAACTACCCAAAGAGATTCAAAACCTATGTCCACGCAAAAACCTGTACACAGATGTTTAAGGCAGCTTTACTCATAATCGCCAGGCTTTGAAAGCAACCAAGATGTCCCTCGATATGTAAGTGGATAAACTGTGGTCCATTCAGATAATGAAATATTATTTATTGCTAAAAAGAAATGAGCCATGAAGTCATGAAAAGACACGAAGGGAACTTAAATGCAGGTTGCCAAGTGAAAAAGAAGTGAAAAGAAGTCAATCTGAAAGCCTGCATACTGTATGATTCCAACTACATGATAGTCTGGAAAAGGCAAGACTGTGGAGATGGCAAAAAGATCAGTTTTTTACCCATATTAATGGATACCTGTCACTAAACTTTTGTCCAAACCCATAGAACGTACAGGATGGGGTATGGACTTTGGGTGACAATGATGTGTCAATGTAAGCTCCTCAGTGGTAATGTGTGCCTCTCTGGTGGGGGATGTTGACAGTGAGGGAGGCTGTGTAAGTGTTGGGGAGAGAGACCCTACGTGAAATCTGTGTCTTCCCCAGTTTTGCAGTGAACCTTGAACACCTCTAAAGAGAAAAATCTTAATAATACAAAAATGTTCCCCCCTCCCTACAAAAAAGCATAGGAAAAGTAGATATGGAGCATATCTAGATGGATACCACTTAGCTTTTCCCCTGCATTGGGATTTCTTTGCCTTCTTTTCATTGCTGAAATTTTTGAAAAATTAAAGTGCCTAATACACATGACATTTTCAAGGCATACATGCTCATATTTCTCAGACTTTCATTTTATTAATCATTGATATAGACACAGCACAAAATTGAGAAGATGGGACATTTGAAAAACACTTTGGAGCTTGAAAGATTTGATACCAGAATGGTAACACAGGTGGCTGAGGAAGATAATGGAAGGCCAGGCACAGGGTTGAGTGGTGAAAGAAATTTGCAGAAGCAGGAAGGCGCTTGCCAGATAGGAGCTGGGTAGACTTCTACGCACTGTGCCTTGAAAATGGATACAAAGCTTATTACACTCATCACATTTTTTAAGGATGAGTGAGAATAAAGAAACCACAATTGAAATGCCAAGCAGCCTACCAGTGAACCACAAATATCTTCTGAAAGAATAAGCTCACTTTCATACTTTGTGTAGTTCGACTGTATTTTAGAAATTCCCAGAAGTTTTACCATCTCATACTTCTTACCAACTGTCTTTTTATCTCGATTGTCCAATGGCTGCTTTATGGGCTCAACTATCGATTATCAGCTCATCGAAGGAATATTCCATTCACAGGTAATTTTGAACAAGTTTCTTTACTTTTGTCTGAGCCTTTGTGGTATCTGTAAGGCTTAATGTTTCAATACATGTAGACTATTTAGACTGTGTCCTTTCAGGGGGTAGGAATGCACACATACCACATGTAGGAGGCTGGGCCATTTGAAAAAAAAAAAGTTGAGTCTAACAGAGAATATTCAATTATTACTGTATGAATGGAAGAGCAGGGGAAATTTATCCAGTGGAATTGGTTTTCCAACAACTTTATGTAAGTCTCAAAGTTTTGTCGTCTTCTTTTGGTTATTGGGACAGTATTTGGGGGTTGGGGAGTAGGTTTCTTGTGCCAACTGCTGCATGTTCTGTTGAGAACATCTTGAAAACTTCATTGCATGGATCTGTTATGTCAGAGTGTTTGTTTTTTCAAACAATTTGACATTTTGAGCCGTCAGCAGCCTGGAAAGTTCGCCTTCCAGATGCAATTCCTCTGAGCGCCAATTTCCATGTGGCCCAATTCTACCCTCTTCTCGAACTTTGGGCCAAATCAGAATACCTTGCTGACCACAGCGGCTGTCTTTGCAATGCAATTGCCTATCAGGCTTTCTCCTGGAGAATGCCAAATGTCGTTTTCTGCAAACTTAACCTAGCCAGGCTAGTGATGTCTGAAAACTCAGCCCAGGGTAAAACATCACTTATTTTCTTACTGATGCCAGGTTTCTTCCTTCCTTCGTTCCTTCCTTCTTTCCTTCCTTCCTTCCTTCCTTCCTCCCTTCCTTCCTTCCTTCCTTCCTCCCTTCCTTCCCTCTTCCTTCCTGCCTTCCTGCTTTCCTTCCTTCCTTCCTTCCCTCCCTCCCTCCTTCTTTCCCTCCTTCTTTCCTTCAAATAATTAACATACAATATTGTGTCAGTTTCAGGTGTATAGCGTAGTGATTTGATATTTATGTACTTATAAAATGTTCACTGCAATAAGTCTAGTTACCATCTGTCACCATGCAAAGTTGTTACTATATTATTGACTATATTCTCCATGTTCTAAATTACATCCCTGTATATTATTTATTTTGCAGCTGGAATATTATACCTCTTAATCCCTTCCCCTACTTCATCCATCCTCCACTTCTTTTTCTTCTGGCAACCATCAGTTTGTATTTGTCTGTTACTATTGTGTTTGGTTAGTTCATTGACTTTGTTGTTCAGATCCTGTACTGAGTTTCTTAAAGGATCTTACTTCTTAGACTGAAGCATCACCTTTAGTTCCTTGTTTACTTTTTTTTTTTTTTTTTTGAGCATGGAAAACAGGAACTTAGTGTAAGAAACATCTCCCATCTTCCATTCTGTAAGGTACTATGTTTCAGTGTCAGCTACTTTGGGTTGTTGTTTTGTGTTTCAAAGACGTTCTGTTTCTTATTTGCATACTGACTGGAGCAATTTTATTTAGAACAAGGAAAAAGATAATGTTTTCTCAGATGAAGATAAGGCTAGAATGGAATCTGCAGAAAATGCGGAGAGGAAAAAAGTAAATGCTTAGAGCTGGGGTTGGGAGCAGCTATTAACTGTAAGTCTTGATCTTACTGGGATGAGAAAGTGTTCTAAAACAGGATTGTGGTGATGGTTGCACAGCACAGTAAATTTGTCAAAAATCATTTAATTCTATACTTTAAATGGATAGATGTTAAGATATGTATAATATACCTCGATACAATTGTTGGCTAAAGGAAAGGGTGGTATCTGCATAATGTTATTTTAATGATTCTCTAGGTCAAGTATTTCTGGGACTTTAATTCATGCTCAGTAATACTAACCAAAGTTGTTACTATTAACTTCCATGAAAGTCAACTCATTTCCATGTTTCCTTATGGAAAATATTATTTAGCAACTATTCATGCACAAGCACAAACAACACCCCTTTCCCCACTGCCTCCCCACCACACACACACACACACACACACACACACACACAGTGTACACACACTAATCTCTATATGATTCCTTTAGGTGGCCATGGAGTCAAAGAATACCCCTTAAAACATTTCCCCCCTAGCCCTTCAAGTTTTTCTCAACTGTCATTTTTACTGTGCTTTCCTATCATGCAGGATAACTCTGCAGGTCCATCATTGACACCACAAGCTTAACATTCCTTCCTTTTGGAACAAATTGTATGTCTGAGCATTATGTGTTAATTTTGCTAGGCTCTCTCTCCATGTTACCATTATATCTCCAAAAGATTCCCATTCCTTCAAATTCCACCAGTACAAACCTGCATTTCTCTCCAGTTCCCCACTCCAACTTTTATTAATATATTTTCTCTCCAGTCTTGAAACCTCAGAGTCATCTTTGACCTCTTCCTTGCTCTCAGGGTATAGAAAGTTCCACAAACCTTTCAGTTTGCTTTACATCCATGCTTCTCTTTTCATTCCCTTTTTAGCAGTCTTTAAACATCTAATATAAGGATTATAGTGAGAAACAAACCAAACACTGAGCTAATCTCTTTGCTTTATCACTTTGTTTCATGATATCCTGATGCCTTTGCCAGAATAATGCCCCCAAATGCCAGATTTGTCATTTTTCCTCTTCCTGGAAACCTTAATTATCTAGTATTGCTCTCAAACTACATCCACAAACATTTTTTAAATCTAACAATTTAAAGTCTGAAAGCCCTTGATGGGTGTGTGTGTGTGTGTGTGTGTGTGTGTATACATGTGTGTTAGAGGTAGAACAAATATACATTATCTCATCCTTTTTCAGAAGTTGATGGTATATCATTGTGAGATAAAGGAGCTGAAAAGTCGTATAGCAAGGAAACATTTTTAATTCAGTCTCATACAGAGTTTGTTAAAGTGCTTTGAACATGAACTATTTTTTTAAAGATTTTGTTTATTTTTTCATGACAGACACACACACACACACACACACACACACACAGAGGCAGAGACATAGGCAGAGGGAGAAGCAGGCTCCCCGCTGAGCATGGAGCCTGATGTGGGACTCGGGGATTATGAACTAAGCCAAAGGCAGATGCTCAACCACTGAGCCACCCAGGTGCCCAGAACATGAACTATTTTGATACCAATCTATAGTATCCATCTGTGCAGGGCTATTGAGCAAAATAATAGACTGAGGAATACTATCTAAATATGAGACTCAGTAAAAGACAAAAGTGATCGATGTGACTTCTCTGTGTCTCAGCGAAGAATTTGGGTACACTTCATTCCAACTTGTCCCAGCCTGCAGTAACTGTGCAGGAGTGTGGCAATACAAATGTGGGCAAGCCGATTCTTCAACAGGATCCACTCTCTTTTTCTGGACTGGCCACAGATTCTTAAATGTTCTCTATGCCCAGGATCTATTATGAAGTTAGCATCACTTGTGCACACAGGGGCAGCCCAGGGCAGGCATTGGCCAGATCTCCAGTGGAATAAAATGGTGCCTAACACCAAAAGCAAGTCGTCATTCCTCCTTAATCTTTCTAGGAAAACAGTGTCACACAAAAACATTTGAATCTATAATTGGCATCTTTAAAGATGCTTGCCATCTGGACCTCACTCAGTTTAATTAGTCATTGCAGGGTGGTGGTTCTCTTGTAAAAATCTTGCACTCCATTAACCTTGACTTTTCACACATTGACATTTCAAGCCCCTTCTTTGCTTTCCTATGGTGGAGTGGACACGTTTCCATTTAATGGGAGTCCACCTCAGGGTTCATGAGCCAGACGCTTGTTATTTGGCAAGGCCACTGAGCCCAAGTCTATAAATTGTGGCAGCCAGGAAAGGTTGCAGGCAGCTAAAAATGGCAAGAGAGCAGGAGTCATGGGGCTCACTCCACCCTTCCTCTAGAGATTTCCAAACAGCATGGTGAGCAAGGATTGGGAAGGGTGGCAGAGGGAAATAACACGTAGAGATGAACCTGAGCAGAACTTGAGAATGGGTTTATGCACTAAGGCAGCTTTAGTCTGCTGTGAACAGCTACACAGACTGATTAGTTAGCAGTTTCTGTTGCTAAACGGTTTAGACAGCTCACCATTTATTCCTTTAACATTTTAAGTGAAATATTGTCAAACTTGGACATCAGAAAACAAGGCTTCTTGTATTTCAGGGCAGTCCATGACATTCAATACTGTCCTTTCTCCCCATTTTTCCCCTCTCTTCCCACTTTCAGTTCCCTTTCATTACTGTTTATTTTCTGAGGGAGTTTTCAAGAATGGGAGTGGCCATGCCTGGTCAACAGGCAATCTGTTTTACGTATTTCTTTTTCATTTGAAGCTGCACAGCAGAAATGGCCATAAGATGTGGTAAGAATGATGTCAAAGTAGTTACAGGAGGCTAGAAAGTCTGTCCTCTCGTAGCCCAAGAAGTATCCATCTTCTCTAGCTTGTCAGCATTCTCTCAGGTCTTATTTTATATTTATTATTTATATATGCCCCTATATTTATATTTCTAATGTTATCCTATATTTTATTTTTTACAATGATCATATGTCTATTTTTCTTTAGCTTTTATTCACTTATTTATTTGAGAGAGAGAGGGCAAGTGTGATGAGGGGCAGAGAGAGAGATAGAATCCCAAACAGACTCTGCACTGAACATGAAACCTGATGCAGGGCTCAATCTCACAAACCTGAGCTGAAATCAAGAGTCAGACATTTAACCTACTGAGCCACCCAGGCATGCTTCAGTGTGCCTAATTATTAAAGTAAGTTATATTTTCATATAGGACATTTAATCATCTCTCTTTGTTATTTCATAATTATTGTATCCATTTAACAAAGCAAGCAATTTGTATGTGCCAAACTTCTGGTAATACTGAAGATCAGGAAATTTAAGTTATAAATATTTCTTCACTAGATACTGTATACAGAACCCAGTTAACAGAGAGAATTGAGAGTTAGCAATAATAGCTTAGAAATTAAGTCCACTAAAATATGGACATTATATCTTTTAGCAGCATTCTAGTGTGTGTGCTGAAATCAGTATCTTTGGAAGTGTAGTTGTTATGCTGGTCATGGAAGGAGCTCTAGCATCAGTGTATTGATTAATCAATTGGTTAATTAGCTCTAGCTGTGGTAGTCAGTTGCCATAGCCTAAAATTTAAAAAGACATATGCCAATTGCCTTCTCAAGTAGTCTCCCTGCATTCTTGAAATCTAGAGGCTCATTATGGCATTGGACCAATACAATAGGATCTATAGTATATGCTGATAAAATTGAGATTTCATGGAGGATGTTCAGTCTATTTGTGTTGTATGTGTGTGATTTTTGAAATCAGATTTTCTTTTTCTTTTTCTTTTTTTCTTTTTTTTTTTTTGTTTTTTGTTTTTTGTTTTTTGGAATGACTTGCCAGGTAAACATACCTTGTGGCCACGATGGCCAAGCCTGAGTACATGTTGAGGTACTGTTACTTCAGGGAGGATCATCAAGCAGCCAAGAGGAAGCATGTGAGCATTGACTGGCTTAGAGTATGGGCTCAGTTAAGTTGCAGTCAAGCCCCCAGATGGTATTAGGAGGTATCAACACCACAACTCCTTTGTAATTTTTTAGAGTCTGTGTATTTTGATGAGGGTGGGATTCAGGGCCTCTTGACTTTCTACTGGTCATCTATTATCATAGTAATAGTATAAAACAAACCACCTTTAAAATAAACAGCTCACAACAATAAGCATCTGAAAAATCTTGAGTCCAGGAGTTAGTTACTCTTTTAGGCTGGGCTCAGCTGGATGGTTTTCAGTCTCCAACGGGATCAGTCGATGGCCTGGCTGTTTGATAGCTATTAGCTAGGAATCATAGCACAGGGGCCTGTGTTCCTCATTCTCTAGCAGACTAGCACAGACGTGTTGTCATGGCAGAGGTAGAGGGCCAAGAGAGAGAACATAGACATGCATATGATCTTTGTGTCTGGGCTTAGAACTGGTGCATCCTCACTCTATGGCATTCTGTTGACTAAAGTACATCACAGATTCATCACAAAGGATGAGGAAATAGACCCATCAATTTATAAAATGGAACTTCAAAGTCATGTGGCAAAGAGTGCAGGAACAGCAAGGCATGAAGAACCTGGACTATTAGTACAGTTAATCTACATACATTTATTCCTTAGTGGAAACATTTTGATCAGAAAATTTTCTCAAGCTTTGTTAGATGTCATGCTGCATATTACAGGACAAAAATAGAGAATTCAAAAATGAAACATAAGAGATATATCTCTGTAGAGCTGACTTATAATTCTGCCCACACGAAGCAAGAACAATGCCTTTTCTCCAGTTGATAAAACGAATGTACCATTTATACTAAAATGTCGATCTATTTTGGAGATTTCAAAGCATTACATGGTATTATTTCTAAGGAGCATTGGAGATTTATGATGTACTGTACCAAGTTCCCAAAGGGCTCCTTCTAGCCTTGCTGTCCTTTCTCTGTTTCTGATTTCCCCTAATGTTTATGTTGTTTTCCTTAAAACCAAGTCCTGGTAGTACAGGTGGAGAAATGATAAACTAGTCAGTGGGAAACTAGGCTAGTTTCTTCCAGACCATCATCCAGTGAATTTTTTTCTGCTGATACAGCTACAATTTAGAAACTTGAAATGATGCATAGGTTGACTATATTCTGAGTGCCTCATACTAAACCTACTACTCCAACTGTAGAAATAGATTTGAAATATGGATTCTATTGATTATTAAGAAATTAACCACCAGCACAGAACTTATCTCACTTTTCATGTTTTGGGGTAGGGGTGAAATTTTCCTCAGAGTAACTTACAGATACGTTTTTATCTTATTGAACTGTATTGAAAAACAAGGAGAATAAATAAATTACTTGCACAAATAGGTAACCAATTGTACCTTTCTGCCCAGACCTGAGGGGTTTTCTGAAGCACAGGCTCACATGTGGAATGTCTCAAGCAAACTGGGACAAGTTGGTCACCCTATCCACAAACATCCCTTTCAGGATAGTTGATAATCTGGCAATATTTCCTATGGGTCAAACAAATTTAGTTAAACTGAGTTTTAAAAGTATTCTACATATGTCTTACAGGCATAGTTTTATTTCATTTTGTATGGAAAATTTTAAATCATTCTATTTTACTTTGCTGTTCAAAGCCGAAGCTGAAAATAAGTGAGGGAGAGCTTATTTCACTTATGTGAATATTGGCTAAAGGAATAAAAGTAAATACTTTTGTAGAGTATAAATAGCAGAAATCAGATGTCATTATCTTTAATGATTAGTTTTTAAAACCCTAATTTATCTATTTATTTTTTTTACTCTGCCAAATCAAGGAGTAATTTGATGATTTCTAAGATCCTTCCAGCTAAAATGTTCTAGAACTCCATGTTTATAATAAAATGAATTCTTCATTAGGAGAGAAAATATTTCAGAATGCAGACTGACTTTTAAAGAGTTAAATAGAACTGCAAAAAGCTGCCATTTTAACAGAACATTTTAAACCAACGAAGTGTACTAACTACTGTTATTGTTTATTTTCTTTCTAGTCTAGGGAAAATTTTTTTCTTTTTAATCTGCCAGAAGGGACTTTTAGGATTTGAGCCTTAACATTGTTCTTAAGGCTTGAATTTATTTTTTAATTAGAGTTAAAATAAAAATAAATGTTCACTTTCTAGAGCTATGCAAGTCCAGGAAAAAAAAAAAAAGAAACTTCCTCATCTGAAAAGATTTAATGGTAATCTATGCTGTAAAAGAGCATTTTGAAAAATATAAAACAAAGAGCTTTCAAAGTGGTCAAAGACTAATGTAAAGTGATATATTTCAGACCGGAGAGATGGTGTAACTTACTCCTGTCACTGCTGCCTGTTTATTGTGTTTGTCTGGTTGGCCTGGCAACCAGCTCATGCCATTTCACTCATTTTATAACGTTCCTGTAAATGTTAGGTAGGCCTGGATTTATTATACACTGTCAACACCTAAAATGGAACCCACTGCTTAACGTAGTTTATTTGGCTGGATGGCTCTGCCTCCTTAAAAAAAAAAAAAAATGTGTGTGTGTGTGTGTGTGTGTGTGGTGTGTGGTGTGTGTGTGTGTGTGTGTGTGTGTGTGTGGTGTGTTAGAGAAAAAAAAATCCTGTAGTGCCTCCAAAAGAAATGTAGCCCAGGCATAATTGAAGTTGGGTGGCATGGGCTATGTCAAAGGAGCATTTGAGCTAAGGAGCTGTTGTGTTGTTGGGTGGGGACATCTGACTCACAATATTTGTGACTTGGGTTTAGAGGGACAGAAGACCAAGAGTCATGTTTATTGCTGAATTTATCATCCCCAATGAAACCAGATGGCCAATCGCTGTTGTCCAGAAAGGCCTGTGAGCCGTCAAAGGATGAATCATAAGCCTATTAGAAGTTGGACCGATTTCTTTCCTTCTTAGTAACACGCTCGTTTCATCCGTCTGCTCTATGACAAAGCAGATTTGATGAGGACCCAAGAGGTACAATCCTGGAGAGGTTACATGTTCGGATAACCTTAATCGAGCTTATATGTACTGTTGAGATAGCTGGAGCATTAAGGTGAAACATTCAAAGAGCCAAAGTGGTTTAGAAATATTAAAGGGAAATGTGATACTCTGGCCACAACCAATGGAGGCAGACTCAGCCCAACACTAATGAAAATCACAGACAGGTACCTCTGCTGCCTTGCTCTGGATCAGCCACACATTGAATCAGTGTCCTATTCATTCAGTTCCTTCAGGAAGGGGGGGGTGACTATATGTGGGAGTAGACTTTTGTTAATAGCTCTGTTCAAAATCAGTGAACAAATCTTTAAATCCTATATTCTTTTGGCTCCTAGGGATCAATGAGTTCATCCTGCTTATTCCTCTGCCCTTGTGCATTTCCCACAGGATGATTGGGTGCTGAACGCAAAAGGTTAATAGAAACTGTGACACAATCTTGTTAGGCTGGGGTTGAAATCATGATCTCCCAGTCTCCCTCCTAGGTGCACATCTAGTCATTATTTAAAACTTGTTAAATATAGAAAAGATTCTTTTGAGAAAAATTACCATAAGCACCCTGGCAAGTTGAGAACCAAAGCTATTCCAGGTAACTGTGACTTTTTGTTAGTTGGATAATTATTGTAATTATAGCTCAATGTAGTTTGGGCTTGTAAATTCTAGAGGAACATTGTATTTTCTTTTTTTCTTTAAGAAAAAGTTTTTTTTTTCCAAGTTTTTATTTGAATTCAAGTTAGTTAATATATAGTGTAGTATTGGTTTCAGGAGTAGAATTTAGGATTCATCACTTACATATCACACCCAGTGCTCATCACAAGTGCCCTTAATGTCCATCACCCATTTAGCCCCTCCCCTCCAGCGACCCGGAGTTTGTCCTCCATAGTTAAGAGTCTCTTAAGAGTCTCTATAGTGAAGGTTCTTAAAAGATCCTCTGTAGTTAAAATGTCTCTAGAGGGACATTTTATTTATTTTTATTTTTTATTTATTTTTGTTTTTTAAGCATTTTATTTATTTATTCATGTGAGACACAAAGACACAGGCAGAGGGAGAAGCAGGCTCCCTGCAGGGAGCCGGATGCAGGACTCGATCCCATGACCCTGGGATCATGATCTGAGCCAAAGGCAGGATCTCAACCACAAATGTCCACCCTAGAGGGACATTTTAAAAAATTAAATTTTAATTAAATTTAAATCTATTGAATTAAATCTATTGAATAGTTGTATTTTACTCTCATCCCTGCATCCAACTTAACTATTTTATGAGTTAACTTGAGAAGGGAATTTTTTCCTAGAAGAGGACATTTTCCTCTACTCTAATCTCCAGCCTCCCAACCTGATGAACAGGTGGCAAAAACGTTCTGAGGGAAGAATGGGAAAATTTGTTTTTAAAGCTCTAAATAGTATGTGTGCCCTTTGATGTGAAACAAATAGACTTCAGGGAATTCTCTTAAAAGATATCTATATATATAATATATATAGATATATATATCTTATATATATATCTTATATATATATATCATATATATATGTATTGGGTGTGTGTGTTTATCGTACATGTGTGTGTGATATATACACATTCATATGTACCTGTTATTACGTAGTCCCCATAATGCACATATTACATTACATGCAATATTACATAGTCCACATTATGTGTATGTTCTAAAGTGTTAGGAAAAACTTTCATTTAGGTGATACAAACACATGAGCTTTGGACATGTGTGTATGTGTGTGCATACACTTGTATATGGGTGCTTCTTTATTTGTACTGAGTAGATAGTCTAAACTCAAGTAAGATAAAACACTTTAACTTTTTATTTCTCTAGACCAAAATAAGATCATTCAGGCATCCACCCAGTGTCCCCTGCATTGTGTAGCCACGGTGGCGGAAGATCTGATGGCAGAGTCCATTAAATGCCAAAAAGTCAGGGTTGACCAATGTTAGCGTCATGGCAATCGTTGGTTTGTGGATGCCTCAGACCAATATAACTGATATTTAATGCCATGCAATCCATCTCACATTCCAAATATGGACATCCTAAGTACTTTTGTGATAAAGGAGCCATTTCTGGTAATGGAAGTCTTAGGGCCAATCTACAGGAGTCCATGGCATTTGGAAAGTGAGGCGGGAAAAAACAAACAAAAAAAAACAACCTTCTTGACTTAATCAAATAGTACTTTTCATGACAAAATTTTACAGAAAAAGCTAATTTGAGAGTTTGGTCATTGTATGTGTGAGTGAATATGTGTGTGTATGTATTTGTGGGTTATATTTTTGGTTTTTTTGTTGTCTTGGGGGGATTTTTTTTTTTTTTGCTATGAAATAACTCATTGTTTGAATTTATCCTTGCTGGCCCCAGAAGGAAGGTGAAATTCTCAGCAGTGATGATGTTTGATTCCATCAGTGAGCTTAAAGCACAAGGGAATGATATTCTAGTACAAGCTGTCTAAGAAAGGCACTGTTTATGGGTGAGTCCATTCTTCATGGATCTGACTTTTTAACTATTATCAATGAACTACACATATATGTCTACTTCTGGGTTTTCTGTTAGTCCAGCTTTTCTATTCTTTGGGTTATATCACATATTTTAATTTTTGTAGTTTTATTGTCCTTTACCCCTCCCCTAATTTCGCCATTTTTCTTCTCTGTACCGAAATTATTATTATTTAGATGAACTAAAAAACCACCTCACCAGTTAATACCAAATCAGATTTTAACTGTAACTACCAAACACTTATAAGCTAATTTTAGAGAATATATTATTGAGTAGTCTCAATTAAAGGTACCTTATTTGAATCCTTGCTTTAATTTCCCATAACTTCTTCTAGTTCTTAGTGTATGGATATCATATTTTCAAGCTGGCTATTTCTAGCATGTATAGGGAAATTATTGATATCTGTATGTATTTGCGGGGGGGGGGGAGAAAAGCTTCCTATGAGATTTGATTATGATTTCTAATAATTACTCCATTCTCATAAGCTTTCATGAGGTAGAATAATTCATCTACAAAGAGCGACATGTAGTCTTCCTTTTTTGGTTGTCAGTTTTACAGCATTAACTAGAACTTCTAGAATAATTGGTGTAATGATGGCTGTCCTGGCTCTTTTCTGACTATAATGGGAATTCTTCCATTTATGTTTAAGTATTTTGTCACCCACTGATTTTTATCGTTCCTATTTTATTATTACATGTCAGTTTTTAAATTACTCATTATCTTAGACATCTATGGAGAGATTTCTCTTTTGATGTATTCATGAGATGTGCTACAAAAATAGAATTTCTAGTATTAATCTATTTTAAATTTGGGATACAGCCTGATTGGCCATGGTCATTGGTCAATGACATTAAAATATGAGTCTTGGGCTATTGTTTTCATTAATACAACCCAATGCCCTACATTATTAGCTCATAGTAGGTATGCATTCAGCATTTGGTCAATGAATGAATATAAGTAAATTTCCAAGAACTGTCAACTCTTGAGTGGATAAAATAGCAGCTCTTATAAAAAGATGTATCATCCTAATAAATAATTGCCACATAAGTTATATTTCAGTCACATCAATTTCCTTTAGAAAATTCAAATGCTTTATTTTGCTCTCGTCATTTTGGCCTCTTGCTTGTTTCTCTTAAGTGTTTGGCCCACTCTTACCTATGGTCTCTATACCACTCTTCCCTCTGCCTGGAGCACTTTCTGGACATCCACACCTTTAACTTACCTCCTTCTTAGCTGTACGCACATTATCGTTTCCAGGAAGTCAACCCCAAACAAGCCTATATTACTTTGAAAATGTTTTCCATGCGATTTGCCTTTTATTCATCATTCTGGCCATACTCTTCAGAGCATATATCAGTTGTGTATCCTTTGAAAAACAATGGACAACAGATTTCACTGAATTATCTCAAAGTGCAAAGATGCAAAACTGAGCAAACAATTTACAACTCCCTCCCCTTTAGAGATAGGGGTGGATTTTTTTTAATAAGTCCTTATAACTGCAGGATTACAAATCTTTATCTGAACCATCTCAGCTGGAAAACCTGATTTCTGTCCACTCTGAAGACTCATTGAAGATGCCACTTTAAGAAAGAAATCTTGTCACCTCCTATCTGCTGGTGCAATTCCATTTTGGTTCTTGGTAGCTTCTTCTGTAAACATGATATAGAAATGTCTGCAATTCTGCATTAATGACCACCTACATAATGAGATCAAATCTTAACTCTTGGTGACAAACAGAGTAAATATATGGGTAGTTTGTTTAGGCTCTAGTTTGAAATGACTAAGTAGCCTGTGAAAACAAAGTTTAACAGGCTCATAAAAGTATGCTGTCTACATAACTAATGTGGAGTTTGTTTTTATGTTGCCTATTACAGACCATAAACAGTAACAGTGGAGTCTATCTTTTATTCCATAGAGCTGTAAAATGTCCTGGCTGTGACAACGGTGTATATACTACACACACTTTGTAAAGATGTTGCATTTATTTTATATGCAAATGAAAACAGTAAATTGTTAAGAATACAAAATGCAAATAAGCACATAACACTTGAAATGTACTTAAAATTACATAAAATATAGAGCAGTTGTATTTTAATATGTACATTGTCATTAGAGGGGAAAACTTTCCTGCAGCAAACTTCGCATGTTTAAAAATGTGCCTTAATCAGCTTCTTACGGAATTTCTGACAGCAGTGGCAGGACCATGACTGCCCCTTTTAATTATCTCACAATTTGCTCACTGGTTTTGGGTAATTGCAACAATTTGCTTGCAGAAACCTGTGAGGAATCAGATGTTAATTGACTTTGTCTTGCTTAATCAGGCCCTCAAGAAACAGGCTTCATTTTCCTGACTGTTTCTTAAGCTGTGTGTTGGCATCCTGTGATACAGTGGAAAGAAAACATACAGACAGTTGCCTTGGTATTGACTGGCCAAATCTGATTATGAGTCCAACTCTGAATGGAGCGTTTCCAGGAATTAGCAGAGGGACCTAGAGAAAATACTCAGATATGTGAAATGACACTAAAAAGCATTTCTGTGATATACATGTGACATAGTAAAAAGGTAATGCACATTTAAAATCAGAGTTCAATACTCATTTTGATTCCACTGCTAAGATCTGGAACAATCTAAATATAATATATGGCTCAAATTATTATTAGAATGACCCATTTGGGGGCCCCTGGGTGGCTCAGTGGTTGAGCGTCTACCTTTGGCTTAGGTCATGATCCTGGGATCCTGGGGTCAAGTCCCACATCGGGTAACCCGCGGGGAGCCTGCTTCTCCCTCTGCCTATGTCTCTGCCTCTCTTTAAGTGTCTCTCTCATTAATAAATAAATAAAATCTTAAAAGAAAAAAAGAAGAAGAATGACCTATTTATTTGACTCTTTGTGATCATTCTGAGTATCACAATCTGGTGGCTTTGATTTACCTTCTCACCTGACAATAACTTCCCAATTTCTGCTTTTCCTTTCTGCCCTCCCCTTGGCAAAGAGCCTCATACTAAAGATAGCTGAAGAGTGTCTGCATTATCCAGAATCTGGTAGAATCATCCCCCAGAAAAACCAAACACACAACCCTACGGTTAATACCCTAATCTTCTATACCCTTGATTCTAAACCCAAGAGGCTTCATAAGCAATAGGGAGGGAGGGGTGAAGGATTTGGTAAAATATAACATATTTTAACATAGTTAAAAGAATACTATTTTTTGTCCTATCCACAGATTGTTTTCCATATGTCAGCAACTTTCCTTTATATTATTTACCTCACTTAATTTTTATGTCTTTCCCAGGTGAGGCAGTTACTATTTAATCCTTCCCATGTACATCCTAGTTTGGCTACTTGATTTCAGCTCAGATCATGATCTGATGCTTAACCGATTGAGCCATCTAGGCACCTCTTCTTGCAGTTCTTTTTTAATTTTTTAAATTTTTAAAATATTTTATTTATGAGAGAGACAGAGAGAGAGATAGAGGCAGAGACACAGGCAGAGGGAGAAGCAGGCTCCATGCAGGGAGCCCGACCTGGGACTCCATCCTGGGTCTCCAGGATCACACCCTGGGCCGAAGGCGGTACTGAACTGCTGAGCCACCCAGGCTGCCTTCTTCTTGCAGTTCTATGCATTTTTGATTTATATATTGTAGATAGAGTTAAATTAGTAGATGAAGACAAGTTTAATTTTTTATCTTATTGGTGAATTGAACTGTTTATTATTTACTATATAATAATTATCTTTTCCTGATAATGCTTTTGTCTTAACGCATTCTTTGTATGATACTAATATTCAGACATCAGCTACCTTTTGTTGATAGTACCCTGGGTATATCTTTTACATTCCCTTGATTTAAAAAAAAAAAAAATGTGTGTCTTTATGCTATAGAAGTCTTTATGAGCTGTTTAGGGATCAAGGCTGGTATATTCTGAATTCATATTTATAAGCTAGGATTTTAAAAATACAATTTCATTATCTCTGTCTTTTAAATAGCAAGTTAAGATCAAGTTTATAATTTCTACTTATCCCTGTCTTCTTTCTTCTTCCCTTTCTTGCATTCTTCAGGATTGGTTGTGGTTTTTTTGAGTTGCTGTAGTTTATTTTTCTCATTTTTCCACATTAAAAAAAATTCACCAGGTTTTGAATTCATCCATTTCTACCCTTTTAGAGGTTAGTCTGGAAATTATATCATGAATATTGAATGAAGCCCAAAGTTTAACATGTTAAAATTTCAAACTAGATTTAGAATTAATCTTAATATTACTACTGTTTTAGTGATCCCTCCTGAACTTTTATCATGCATATTTGGTTACTCAAGTACAAAGCTTAACAATATCTTAAACCCTATTTTTAGCCCCTTTCCTCCCCCCTAAAATATAAGGACCTCATAAAGACCTGATATCCTCTAATTTATATGCTCTTAATTTCCTGTACTTTATTACTGTTCTTTAAAAATCACTTTTTATTTTAAGTAGCAGCATTAATATTGCTTTAAACCAGATAGCATTTGTCTAGATTTAATAAATGTTCAAAACTTTTTCTTACTATTTGTTTTTATGTCTTGCATTTTCTCCATATTTTCCTTCTCCTCGAAATATATTTTTTAATTCAGCCTATTAGTGGAATATTTGATTTTTTTTTACCTGAACATATTATGATTTTATTCTTGTTTTTTAAAGCTGGATTAGTTTAGTACACTATTTTTATTCCATAGTTATTTTCTCAAGCACTATGAAGAATCCCTTGATTTCTCATTTCTATTGTTACTTTTAAGAAATCTGTTATCAATGTAATTCTTACTCCTTTGTTAGCGAGATGTCTTTTCCCTCTGCCTTTTGTGCCACAAATTTATAAATTAAAATTTGATTAATTTGGGGTTGCTTATCTATAATTAAGGGAATAGTCTACTTTCCTTCTTCGTGTAGTAAGAAATATGCCACCATGTGTGAACACACATGCACACAAAAGCCTCAAGACTTAAATCGTGTGAAAAAGCCCTATTACATGCCTTATTTAATTTTATATAACTAGATATTTAATATATAGTTAGTATAATATATATGTATTATGCATATGCACACATACATATATATCTTAAATATTTTAAATGTGTCACACTTATTTAAACAGGTAAATAGTGGAAATCATAAATAGCTCTTAAATATCTGGTGCTGTGTGGATGTACTTATTTGGGAGTTTCTGTAGCTCGATATTATGCCCAGAAGAATTTTTAAAAAATCATCACCCTCATGTAATGCTGTATGAACAGGCCATTAAAACACTCTGAGCCACAGCCAAGTTTTGCACTACAGGATTGAGATATTCTGAATAAGTGTTTGTGAGTTGAGTTCTTAACTAAATCAAACCTTACCACGTTGTATGGTTGTGCATGACATTCTCTGCTGTTTACACAGCATAGTAACCAGTTGTGGGATCGACAAGTCAAGGGGAGCGTGGAGGCTTTGGAGGGAGTTCAGAGGAGAAGGATGATGATTAAAGACTAGAAAATCAGACCTCTGAAAAAAAATATAAGGAACTGGGTTTCTGTAGTCTGAAGAATAAGTATTGAAGAGTTACTGTGAATAGTTTTCAACTTGAATGAGAACTTATAACAGGTAATAGTGATTCTCTGGCCTCTGTCTTATGAAGCATGGCCAGTTGTTACAGATTTTGAATCCAATATGAGGATATAGGCTATCTAGAATTCATTATTTAATGATGATAATTGTTTAATGTTCTAATTAAACTAGAGCAGGCTAAGAGGCCATCTTTCTGTAGCTTTACATGAGCACCACCCCAGATTTCCAAGTAGAATGAACTAGGTTTCCATAGTATTTTTCATATCACTTTTATAGAAATATCTCCAAGTCTCTAAAAACCCTACTGAGCAACTTAGTGTGGGGCCACCTTCCATCATCTACTTCCTAGCATCAGTGCCTGGTGACTAGAAGGAACTTAACAGATTTCTGGTAAACTGAATTGAATGGATTGAAAATTACTCTATATCTATTATAATTACTGTGTCCCATATATTATGGGAGACCTAGCTAACCTTTGGAACTGGAGCATTACAAAATATTTTTAAGAGAGGTGGCATCGAATTAGATCCTGAAGGAAACAAATGATTTTTTAAAAAAAATTAACAAGTAAAAATTAATGAAGGAGGGATAAGTCTGATCAGAGAGTATAGACTGAGATGTGGTGTTGGTGTGTCCAGGGTTGGGGTGAGGAGTGCAAGAAAAGACTATACTGAATGGAGTACAATTATGAAGAAATATGTCAAGCTAAGGAGCTCGAATATTATGATACTCATCAATGTTTCCCAAAATATGTTATTTAAAATATTGAATCTGAGAGATGCTAATGATTTTTACGTGAAAAAAAGTTTCTATATACAGCTAAATTTAAGAAGTGGGAATGTGAAATTAAGTGAATCAGGTTTTCCCATCGGTAGACTTCTTCAAGCCCCCAAGATGCTGGGAAGCACCATGGATTTCCTAGAGAGGTGGCCATAGGCAGTCTTTTCACGAATGTAATTAATCCCATGCCCCTTTCGTCACTGAGCAGATCAGCAGCTTGTGCAACAGAGGAACACAGGGCAGAGCCACTGAAGACAAACTACAGGATCAAAGTAATATTTAAAGAAGATTAATCTAGTGGTGACACACAGGGCTAGCTGGATGGAAAAAAAGGTCCAATTCCAAGAGTATTGTAATTGAACAGGCATGAAATAATAGGAGTTTGAATTAAAGTCTTGCAATGGGACAAGCAAGATAGGCTTGGATGGGAAAGAGACATAAAAGAATTGAATGCCTTTGGTAAGTGACTGGGTTAAGGGGTAGGAAGCCAAAAGAATGAAAGCTAACTCCAAAATTTCAAGCCTGGGTGGCTGGAAGAATGGTGGCACCATTGACAGAAAGAGGGAAGCCAGCCAGCAAATACATTTAGTGCTGTGTGTGAGGTGATAGCAGAGAATTAACTACAACATTTCACAGACTCACATGGCCATAAAAGATCTCACAGGGCTTCGGGTTCATGTTCCTGTAGGCTAATAAGCCTATAGCTTACCTATCTCACGCCATCATGGACCTTTTCACAATATTCTGGGAAGAAAGGAATTAAAAATCTTGCCCTGAGTAAGACGTTGCCATGTCCTCCAAACTAACATCATTGTTTTTAATTAGTCAAGGTCTTCCATTTGCTATTTACTGTAATCACTATCATATTCAGAATGTAGTATCAGTTGTTTTTCACCTACAAACTTTTAAATGAAACCAAAGGTACTTAGAATTTTTTAGTCTTTGCCCTTTTTCTGGAGTCATGGAATTTCTCAAACCTTTTATAGGTTGGCATTTATAGTTACAGTGATTTAAAACTTAGTCATATATAGATCATATGTATTGGATAATATACTAAATATACACTAATAAATGGAAATCTGTTGGAAAAGAACACTGTTAAAATGAGTGCTCTTGGCTTGGGAAGAACCATGAGCCCGGTTCAGAACTCTTTATAGTTTTATGAAAATATCATCCCATTTCTTTGTCATTGGTGATCTAGAGTCTAAAGGCTTCTGGATTGCATTCTTCATAAGGTATAGTAATCACACACTTTTAATATACCTTATAATGCGATCTTCCGGCTCACAGGCAATAAGAGTGTCTGCAAAAATGATTATACAGTCGATTCATTTTAAAAAATAGTCTATGTATTATCGAGCATTAGCCACATAAAGTAATATTAAGAATAAGTATACTAGTTGACTAAATGTTTTATGTATACATAAAGATTTATTTTTTTATGAGATGACCTTGAATAATATGTGTACCAGATTGACTAGAAAGTTTATAAAGCTAGGTTGATGTCAACCACTTCCTCTGTATCACCAAAAATACCACGTAAAGGAAACACAGAAGATAGAACATAATTTTCTGATCACTCAGTCATATTTAAGACTTTCAAATAAATCATCATTATGAAATGCACATATAGTTGGGAGCAATCTGAAGAAATTGCCATAGTCTTTTTATTAAAGAAGGAAGAAGCTACTTAATAGTTTACATAATTATAGGAATAGGATATTTATGTCCATGTTGCATTAATAAAAAAGCAAAACAGCTAAGGATTATTGTCTTGCCAAGCATTCTTTCCTACCCTCCCAACTCCTCACTTCCATCCACATATTCAGGTCTCTGCACTTTGTCACAGCCACCCCCGACCTATAGATTGGGCACATCTTGCATATTGATTCTTTCCTGATTCTCTCTCCCTTCTTCTACATAGAAGCAATGACACTCAGCTACATGTAGCTCCATTTTATCCAGAACTGGATTAAAGAGAGCCTGGTTGGATGCAGTTGGAGGATTGATGTCTCTCTGATAAGTCTGAGCCTTAGGAGCCCAACCAAGCATTATGCTTCAACTCTCTACCTTTTCTCCATAACAAGTGGCCCACCTGTTTGACTAGACTTTTAACCTGGTATCTGAGTTTTACTAGGTTCCACCTTCCATCTGAGGCCAACAAAGTCTGAACCCCCATCAATTCACCTCAGGTTCTAAACTCTTGCCCATCAACCTCTCTCTTCTCCCTCAAGGTAAATCTCTGTCCTCTATCCTTTTCATGAGCTCATATGGATTGTCTTGGTTTAAAATTCTCATATAACTGGCTTTAAAAAGTCCTTTCAAGCACTCCCTTTGGTGAAAATTACCATACCCGCTCAGATGGGCCACATTCCTTAATTCAACTAACCTGTGTTATTGAGGATCGCCATGAGCCCGGTTCAGAAAATCAGTCAAGTTCAGAATCAAGTTCATTGGGCCTGAGTGTGTAGAGCAGGGAACACATGAAGGCCAAATTACATTGTAATTCTCAAAAGCTGGAGTTCTGTAAAAGAAATGATGAACATTGGTGGCAAAGAAGATATAGGGGTAGGCGGGGGCGGGGAGTCCTCAAACTCTGGCTCTCTTCTTCCTTGTTCAGATTTAAAACTTCGGTGCCAGGATTTTGATTTTCCAATCTAACATTCTTTTGCTTTCCCAATATCATGCAAATGCATTCTGAAGAATGGCAGTGAGCAAAACCAGAGTAAGTATACTTCAAAAGGTCTGCAGAGGTGAACGATAGAGAAAACTGAGAGTTGTCGAGTGCACAAGATTACCAAGAGCGTGTTTGGCATTGTGCCATTCTGGAGGCAGAGTGAGAAATGGACTCAGGCAGATCAGCCCTGCAAAGTCTAGGTGGGCCACCTTAGCTCTGGGTTCAGATGACAGAACAGTTCCTTTGAAAGTTGACTAGAAGAAAACCATGCCCTCTCTCCATTGTGGAAATATTTTTAGCTAACTGTTCTCTACAGTATAAAAATCACTGTGCTCATGGACACACACACACACACACACACACACACAGTTGTTGAATCAAGTCATGATGTTGTACCTAAATCCCTTCTGATTAAGCCAATCCAGTAACACAGAAAATGCTACTAAATTAGACTCAACTGAAGAGCAATACCCATTAAGAACTCTGGCACCTTTTTCTCACCAACTTGCTCCATGTCACCACCCTCTCTCATCATTTTTCTGCCTATGCCTATAGCTTCCATAAGAGGCCTTCTTTCTTTACAGAAAAAAAAAATCCTTCCCAGGGGCATGGGGAGGAATGTTTAGGAAAACGTCCATTGGTTGGTGGGAACCATCAAGACTTCTGCAATCTCAAGGTCAGTGTTTGTGTAACCTCGTTCCTGGGCCCAGAAACATATAAAAGCACAGAAAGTTCTGTTAGGGTCCAGTGAAGGTAGATGAGGGAAGGCCCACTCCCAAGGGTGAGCAGAGAGGGCAGCAAGAAGAGAAGAGGTAATATGAGTGTCATGAGAGGACAAGGTGATGTTTTACAACTTGGAATGTGTGGAAGAGAGACTCAGTTTCTCCTAGTTCTTCTTTCTCTCTTCCTCCTCCTTTCCATTGCTTCACTAGGAGATCGATAGACAATGGTACAGATAGTGTAGTCCTGAGAGTTGATACTCAGAAAATATTATCTTTTCATAAAGTTATCCAAGGAAAAAGTGAAGATCACCGCACAAAGATGAACCTGAAATCAATGGTTATTTTTTTCACTGAAGATTCAGATTAATTCATCTTGTTAAAATGAATTTATTTTTCCGTGGCAAGGATGGTCCTCAGTTTTAACTTTGATGGCTGGCTAAACTGTGGATGGTAATGTGTTACTGGAAAATAGTATGGAGAACTAGCTCCTTTTTTTCTTTTTTTCAAATCAACTCCTGTTTCTCTATTAGTTCACATCATTATTTATGAAATGGCATATCTTTAATGTATTTTATCATTATTTAACCCTGCTCAGCATTGACTGCTAACAATTTCACAGAAAATTGTCTGTCTCCTTCTACTCACTGCTTCTCAGGACAATCTGTAAGCTTACCCTTACCCCAACCAAACAAAATAAAACAAAAGCCACTAGGAATTCAGCAAAAAAATGGCAAAAAAAAAATCCACTTTGGGGTGAAAAAATTCTTGCATCTATATGCTTGCAGTTGAGACTTTCACATACTCTTCAGGAAATATTTGAGTGATTCCTCTAAAATATCTTCTTGAGAGCCTTGTCATGAAATCTGATGAGCCTATCATTGGACCTGAGTCTACATCTTTTATTAATCCCAGGATTGAAGCAAAAGGAAGGATAGAATTTCTAAGTCACCATAAAGGACAATTTTTTTTTTTTTTGCAAAATTTAAAACTTTTTATTTTCTTTGTTTTAATCTTTTCTTCCAATTTTTTTTTCTTTTCTTCCAATTTGAACCTATTAGGTTTAGCTAACGATTTTTATATTATTATTGTTTTATTATTAATGTCTAAGGAACTGCTCGGTAGATCTGTGACGGAGACTTGCTTTTAGTACATATGTGCCCTGGTGGTCTTGTTTGGGTATTCATAAATATTACAGCCAGACTTTTAATAGACATTCTAAACGAAAATAGAACTCAACTGCTAAAATTTAATTTTCTGTGTAAAATAAAAGAAGTAGCAAGAGACTAAAACATTGGCTGGGGCTGGGGTTCATTTGGGGAGCTCCCATAGGCTATATATCACCCTGTGTGGCTTTCATTTTCTTGGTGCAAATTGATTTAATATGCAACATGATTAGATGAATGATGTCCCCTTGGAAGAAATAATCTTGCCAAAGAGATCTTGTTTAACTCTGCTCCTCTGTCCCCCTCTGACCTTTGTAGTGGTTTTTGATCCTGCAGAGAGAACGAGATAAGAGCTGGTGCTATCACCAGCAACAGGGTCCTGTTCTTAGTAAGGTGGCATCTCTGTATCTATCTTCCCCCACAGAAGGATGAAAACTTTGAAAAACCATGCCTCAGGAGCGCAAGGATTCCCTGCTTCCTTTCATTTTCTTGACTGGGTTTTATTTCTGTATATTCTACAGTAATATGGTTGAAAATTGTGCCTGCTTCTGCATTCAATAACTTTCACAATCAGTTCCTCTTAAAATTTAGACCTAAGAAACCATCCGTATCGTCAGTTAAATACTTAGTTGTGTTTTTTATAATAGGTAAATCTACATAACCTATTATTCCCTGTTTGCTTTGAGAGAAACTAACCCAAAGGCAAACTCCCATTTTTGTTTCTTGCAACCATCCTACAACATATTGCCTAAAAGTGCAGCCTTGGGATCCAGACTGCCTAGATTGAAACCCCAGCTCCTCTAGTAACTAGCTGAGTAACCTCAGGCGAGTTATTCAGCCTCTCTGTGCTTCAGTTTTCTTGTTTGTAAAAAGGAAGTAATACAATTACCTGCTTTGTTGGGTGGTATGAAGATGCTTTGAAATAATGTATGGACAATACTCAAAAGATCACCCAATGCATTGTAAGATTAGTGTTATTACAGAAATTATGTCATGAATTTTCATGGTCTCTCCCCTTTTGGAATGCATGATTTAAATATATTTTAATATTGTAGGCTGCCTTAACCTTACCTGGAATGCAGATGGTCTGAATTATTTTAACAAATAACAAGTATTAACCTATTCTAACAATCAAATGGCAGGGCATATTTAGTAGGTAAAAATTTGGAATTGTAGAAAATTATAAAGAGGAAATTAAATAAAAATCAACTACAATTCAACTGAATGAAATAGCTTTTTAATTTTTATATATTCATTTCAACCTGTTTCTCACATTTTTTATCATAAGGTTTATTTTATTTTAAATATGTTATTTATTTATAAATAAAGAGAGAAAGAGAAAGAGAAAGAGAGGCAGAGAGAGCACAAGCCAGGGCAGGGAAAGGAGGGAGAGAAAGAGAGAGAGAGAGAGAGAGAGAAGCAGACTCCCCACTGAGCAGAGAGCCCAACATGGGGTTCAATCCTCAGACCCTGGGGTCATGACCCAAGCTGAAGGCAGACACCTAACTGACTGAACCATCCAGGTTCCCTCATTGTAGGGTTTAAATTATATATCCTGATTTTTCTTTTCATTTACTGTGTATCAGAACTTTCTAAAGTCATTAAATATTCTTAGAAACATGATTTTTAAGACCTACATAAAATTCTATTATAGGACTACACCATTAATATATCCAACAAGTAGGTATTCAATATGAATGAATTAAAAAAATAAAGTTGCAACTTTTAGTGAGAAAATTATGTGGCATTATCTACTTGGCAGCTGAATCAAGCAAACACTTTTTAATATTGGGCTTCCTTCCTTATAATGCCCTAAGCAGTTAGGAAAGCAAAAAATTGTTTCTCAATTCCCCCAAACTCTCCAGATTATTAGGTTCTCATACTTATGGTCACACAAATTTTCTCTGCTCCTGGGACGAATTTTATATTAGGCAAACTTTGCTCATAATAACAGATACTTGAATGTCAAAATGCAGCATGGTGCTGAATCGCTGAAGGCTCTGGGCTTTCTCCCTGCCACTTACGGTTTCCAGAAGGAAGATATTTCTCATCACTGTGGCTGAGCATTCGTTTAGTCTTCAAAACACAGCCTAAGGATTTTGAGTTTTTCCTTAATTGTCCAGCTTTAAAAAGATAGTGGTATTTTTAAAGCTCTTTTGGCTGGAAGGACAAGAAAATACCCTTTTCAGACATTTGTGAGTTTTTCTCTTCATCCTTATTAGGTACATACAGATTGCTGAATACATTTTCTAGACTCTCAATGTCAACATGCATTGTTAGTATGGTGCTATACCTGGAAAATATTGGGAAAAAAATGTATTCCTGGCACGCTTACTAAAGTATCAGTTATATAACCATCACATGTGATTAGGGCTCTGATAGAGTTGGATGCCAACAGGTAAAATGTACATAGAAGATGCCTTGACTTTTCTTAAATAATATTTTAAAATATTTTATTTATTTATGAGAGAGAGAGACAGAGACAGAGACAGAGACATAGGCAGAGGGAGAAGCAGGCTCCATGCAGGAAGCCTTGATCCTGTGACCTGGGCCGAAGGCAGGCGTTAAACCATTGAGCCACCCAGGGATCCCAACCTTGACTTTTCTAGGGATGTTGGACTACTTCAAAGACACTGGTAATGCTTAGGTTGTTTTTTTGAGAGGTGTTATATTGGAGTATGCAGTGTGGTGACAAATGCCATAAACCTTTGTGGCTCAACATGTTAAAAGCTCATTTATCATCCCTGCTAATTCTAGCATGGATTTCTTCATCAGAGGCCCTCCTCAGTAGCTCTTCTCCAAGTGAGAAGTGAGGAAGCCAGAATCCCTCCATTTTGTGATATGCTGTCTCCTAGAAAAGTGAAAGGTACATTGGGTCTCCTGTATCTACCTGGCAAATTGACAAGTAGAGAGAGTTTGGAGGATCCTAAGAGGGCCAATCTTGAGTGATGTTCATCACGTCACCTACATTGTATTGCTTAGCACTCAGTCACAAGGAGATCTACCTTAACTATGGGCCCAGGTGACAAAGGAAGTGATGTATTAGACACGTAGCAGAGTCTCTGCCAGGGAGGTGTTTTCTACACAAATGATAGACATTATAGGTTATTATAGATGGAATTATACATTTTTAAAGTTTTTAATTTGAAAAGCAAAAACTTGGAATCGAGAAATAAAGGAGGTGAGGCATTTCCATAGTCAGCCAGTATATATGGGACCTTTCTATGTGTTGGGTTTAGTTTCTTTCTTTACATATTTATCTGTCTAGGGAATTTAAATATTTTTTTTCTTCCTGGGAAAGGAATTTCCTCTGTACCAAACAGGCTGGTGCCTTTTCTCTGTGACTTCAAACTTGGGGGTTCTCTGAAATTTATACCAAAAGTCTTCTTGGCCTACTGCTCGATGGAATTCAAAGTTGGTCTTAAGCAAATTATTGATCACCCTATCAATGAAGTGAATCTAAGAGAGCATTTAGTCTCTAAAGAAAATGAAGGAAAAGCACAGAAATAATGTTGCCTATGTAAATAATTTCCCGGAGTATAGGATGAATTAAAAGCTGTCTACCCATCAAAGATATTTTATTTATTTTATTATTTTATTTTATTTTCTTATTTTTTAAAAATATTTTATGTATTTATTCATGAGAGACTCAGAGAGAGAGAGAGAGACAGAGACAGAGACACAGGCAGAGGGAGAAGCAGGGTCCCTGCGAGGAGCTTAATGCAGGACTTGATCCCAGGACCTCAGGATCACGACCTCCTCCAAAGGCAGATGTTCAACTGCTGAGCCACCCGGGCATCCCAAGAGCTTTTATTTTAGATTATATTTCTCTATTCCAAACATAAGCAAATTAAATGAAGAGACTAGAATAACCTTAAGTTTTGCAGGTAAGAGCTCACATGTGAAGCCTGGTTCTTACTTTGGAATGTAATTATTCTTCCCAGATATTACAGAAGGGCTAAAGTCTATACATATAATCCATTTTTCTTTGTCCTGGATGGTATAGAATGTGATTCATGTCTAAGAATCAAGCGAAAATTCTAGCTGTCTTGTTTTCCGGCCTCCTGGGCTAAAATCAAGGTCTACCAGCACTGCTTTCAGGAAGGGTGGTGTTATGTTTTTTGAGGTGAGGTATGGGAAGAGGTGGTGGATGGTTAATATTTCAAAAAGGTAGCAATTACCTGATAACAGAAAGCGTGGACTGTGTCTTGTTACCGCTCATTTTGGAGGTGCCAAATCTGCCACGGACATCATCGTCATTACGGCTTCAGTTGGCCGAGGTCACCTTGGTTCATGTGTTTTATACATTGGTACCCTTCTCCTTATTACTTGCCAAACAAACCTTTTTATTTTTGCACACGTTTATGTTGATTTTGTGGTTTCTGAAATTGGATTCTGGCTCCTGGAGGCCCGAGTTTCCACGGCAACTAGAGGCCTTATCTGCTACTGGTTCTTGGCAGGCAGACAACCAGGTCTTTCAGTTTACTTTGGATTTTTTTTTTTTTTGCTTTTTTTTTTTTAACTTTTTCTTCTTCTCCCCTATTTTTCCTACACCCTGTCATTTAAGCATCACATAATTAATTGCGTACATCCTGTGCCACATGCAATTGCCACGGCTTTGAAGTCCCAATAGATCATTTTATAGAGCAGTGGGTGCCATTTTAAAAGAGAAAAAATAATGAAGACCTGGCGCCAGGGTATGGCTGTGTAGATTTTAGCATATCCTTCTGCAGGTATGATAAAGAAACCTGGGTACCTTCTGTTTGTTTTTCCGCATTTCCTTTCCAAACTGGCCTTTCAATATATAGGAAAGATTTCAGAACGGACTTTGTTATTTTTCTCTCTGGAGCTAATTCCTTTTCCAAAACCAGCATGAACTGCCTCATTTGGTGCTGAGGTGAGGTTTTGCTTTTTTTTCTTTTCAAATTGGAAAGAAAAAAAAAATCTGATTTAGCGTCATGTCATTTGGAGGCTGCTACTGGTCCAGCAGGAGCGGAAAAAACAACAGACAAACAAGGAAAAAAAAAATACCGACCCCCTTACTTAGACGCTATTAAAGTTTAGCAACAATAAATGATCTCATCACCTTCTTAATGTTTTTTAAAAAATAAATGTAATCATTTGCTTCAGTGAAAAGAGCAAATTTATTGGGATAAGCTTTCAGAATCTTTATGAAAAGGATATACTCCCTTTGGAAAGCAGAAATGTGTAGGTTCTCAGGAAAAAGAATAGACTCAAGTGTTTTAAATGCTTAACTTTCACTCTCGTTTAAAGAGAGAAAATATAAGTGTGTGTGTATATATATACATATATATATAATTTATATATATATATATATTTTTTTACATCTCCTTTTTCTTCCTGTTAGTATCTTTTAACTTTTTTGCTCTATCATATGGTGTGCCCCATATGCTCACATTCTCCCCACTAGGGCAATACCATAGGTAAAATCTCCTCATTTCCTAAAAGTTTCCAGACATCTGCCTCATCCAAACTTATGTGCCTAATGTCCCATTGCCTCAAGGAATTTCTTCTTCCTGCCAGAGAAAATGTAAGGAACAAATTCTTACTTATTTGTATTTGGCATTTGGCCTTGGATCTTAGGACTTAGGCTTCAGCTCAAACCTTTTTAGAAAAGACCTTTATGGTCAACTTATCTAAAGCATCACACCCTCCATTCGCCCTTCCAACCCTATCTATTCTTTTCATGTATTTGATGTATTTATTTATATAGTTATGTGATGATTAATTTTTAATTGGTAGCTGATGTATTCTCTATTTCTTACTCTATTTAATGGAGAGTAATTCATGATCAATTTATTCAAGAAGTATTCAGTGAGCCTCAACATTATATCAGGCAATGCAAATAGTCCTGGGGAATATGATGATAACTAGAATGACCATAACCTCTTGTCATCAAATTGTCTATTGTCTAGAGACAGAAAAGTATGCAACAGTACAAGTGAGTGAAAGAATTATAGGGGCGATGTAACATGGTTTAATAACTGCTAGGGCAAGATGTTCACCAAACGTTATGGGCAACTGGCATCTTTGAGGACTGGGAAAGGTGTAAAGGAGAATATAACATTGAAGCAGAAATAGGAAATGCAAATAATAATTATCCAGGTACAATTTGGGGAATGAGTTTCAGGAAAAGGGAATAGCATTTCTAAAGCCCCTAAACCCCAAAGTAAGGAGAACAGAATATCCTGGAAACACTTCAATTAGAATGTGTAGGAGAGAATGTCCATGAACGAAACCATGAGCTAGGTAACAAAAATCCCTTTTATGCCATGCTACAGGAACCCAGTGAATTGATCAAGCAAGGGAAAGACATGATCGGATTTTTATTTTGGAGATTAATCCACAAAGGATCATTTGAAATAAGAGAATTCTAGCAGCATGAAAGAGGTAGAGGAAAATAATCCAGGAGAACCAAAATGAAGGTGAGAATCAATGAGCAAAGTGGCTGTGGGGAAGGAAGGAATGTAAATATAAAAACAATTTAGGAGATATCATGGCACTCATTAGATGTGAGGCAACAGGGAACCTTAGGACTTAGTGTCCTGGACAGATGGTATTTACTCTGTTTGCATTAAGAGATTCTCTCAAGAATCATTTTAGGTAGTGCACACTAAAACCGCTTTTTAATTGAATACAACATTAAGATGTAAGAAAAAAGTTATAGAACTATTTATACAATGAAACTGCCACTTAGTTAATGAGAAAGATTATCCTGGTAGTTAAGAGCAAATGTGACATTTGAATAGGGTTTTTTTTTTTAGGTTTTATTTATTTTTAATTTACTATTGAAGTATCATTGGCATACAATGTAATATTAGCTTCAGATGTAGAACATTTCTACAATTCTATACATTACTCAGTGTCCGCTGTGATAAATGTAATCACTGTCTGTAACCATATAACATTATTACAGTATTATGGCCATATTGCCGATACTGTACTTTCATCTCCTTGCCTTATCTATTCTATAACTGGAAGACTGCACATCTTAATCCCTTTCACTATTTTACCTTTCCTCCCACCATCCTCCTCAGCTTGTTCTCTGTATTTAAGAGTCTGTTTATTGTTTTGTTTGTTTGTTTCTTGATTTGTCTTGGTTTTTGGGTTCCACATATAAGGGAAATCGTATGTTTTTTTTTTCTTTCTCTAACATATTTCACTTAACATAATATGTTTTAGGTCCATCTGTATTGTCACAAATGGCAAGCTCACACTCTTTTTGATGGCTGAGAAATATTCCATTATATACACATATATATACACCACATCTTCTTTATCCATTCATCTCTAGGTAAAGATTTGAGTTGCTTCCCTATGTTGCCTATTGTAAATAATGCTGCAAGAAACATAGAGGGACATACGTCTTTTCAAATTAGTGTTTTTGTTTTCTTTGGGTAAACACCCAGGAGTGGAATTACTGGATCATATGGTATTTCTATTTTTAAGTTTGTGAGGAAACTCCATGTTGTTTTCCACAGTGGTTGCACCAACTTACATTCTCATCAACAGTGCACAAGGGTTTCCTTTTCTCCACGTCCTCACCAGCACTTGTTATTTCTTGTCTTTTTGATACTAGCCATTCTGACTGGTGTGAGGTGATATATACTTGTAGCCTTGATTTGTGTTTTCCTGATGACTTGTGATGTTGAGCATCTTTTCACGTGTCTGTTGGACATCTGGATGTCTTCTTTGGAAACATGTTGAGTAGGCTATTTTGATACGAGGGCATGTACACATTGTCTTTCTCCATCCACTATAGATATTTGTTTTGGGTAATGTACAAAACATTTAACTGCATTTTAATCATCAGCCTTGTTCTCTCATTTAGCAGAAAGAGGATCAAGGATGGTATATAGTGTTAGCATCAATTATGCCATAATAGATAACAGACTAATAAAAAGGAACAGATGGGTTTGAATTTTGACAACTAAATAGTTTACTATCCAGACTGGACTCTTTGAAGGTGAGAAGGTATGCTATTAGTAGTAATGTCAGGGCAATAGGTACAGACACATTGGGATATATGATCATCCTAGTGAGGGTTCCTCATGATGTATAAAAGGAATCATATGTGATGATTAATATTATGTGCCTAGATATTTGGTTAAATATGATTTCTAGGTGTGAAGTAAAGGTGTTTCTGGCTGAGACTGACATCTGAATCTAAAAACTTAGTAGAGAAGATTGTTCTCTCCATTGTGGGTGGACCTCTTCTAATCCATTAAGACCTGAATAGAATAAAAATTCTCTCTCTCTGCTTGACTGACTTTAAGCTAGGACATCAGTCTTCATCTGCCTTTGGACTTGACTTGAACTGGAACTTACACTATCAGCACATCTACTTCTCAGTCCTTTGGTCTCAAACAGGAACTACTGGCTCTGCTGAGTCTGAATAATCTCAGCCTCTATAATCACATGGCTAATTCCTTATTGTAAATATCTTCCTATACATATTATTGGTTTTGTTTCTATGAAGATTCTTCATTCTATGAAGAATCCTGACTAATACACATCCTACCTGGTACCTAATAAGTATTCAGTAAATGTCACCTGAATCAAAATGCCTGCCACAAAGTACATGCAACTCTCTTGCATACAATCCTAAGGGTGGAATTACTGGATCACAGAGTAAGTGTATATTTAATTTTTAGAAACTGATACATTTTCAAAAATAGGTGTGCCATTTTAAATCCCCAGAAGCACTGCACAAGGGTTTCAATTTCTCCATATTCTTGCCACCCTTGGTTTTGTCAATCTTTTAAATTTAGTGATCCTTATAGATGTAGAAAAAACCTTATATATACTGTTTCAACTTGGATTTCTCTGATGTTGATCACTTTTATATGCTCATTGCTTCTTCCAATAACTTCTGTGTTAAAATCATCGGCTTTGGAATTAAATAAATTGGGATAGACTCTTCGCATTTAATTTCTCATCTATAGAATAGGAACAGTATCTATCTCATAGCTTTTGTGTAAAAATTAAACTAATCCAGTGAGTGTAAAATGCCTGGTAGAGTGTGTAGGAAGGATCCAACAAATACTGGCTCTTATTATTATAAAACCAGAAATCAAGGCTAAAACATATTAAAGCAGTAGGAATACCACTAAATAGGAACCACATATAGACCATTTCAGGGGAAGATGTTAATGACTTGCATTTATTCTTTATTTCCAGAAATAGCAAATAAGAACATGAGTGCTGAAGAAATCAGTCTACCCTGGTTTGGTTTCCAGGACCACCACTTCCCACTTGTTTAACCTTGAGGAAATTACTTAACTAAACTATTTAACTTGAGTTTCTTTCTACATAAAACCTGGAAAATGGTAGGATGTAGCCCAGAAAGTTGTGAGAATTAAACCAGATAATCCATAGAAAGCACGTAGAAAAGAGCTTATCTTTCCGTAATTGTGGAGAACTTTTATTGCACCTGTACTAATACATGCCAACACTTAGGGGTACAGTGTTGAACAAGATGACATGGCCTTCATGCAGCTAAGTTATTGTTTCCTTTCCTCTCTGCCTCTTTCTCCCCACATCCAAACCCAGGAACTTGCCCCATCTCCACTTCTTGCTTCTTGCTTCTTCCTTATTCCCAACCTCTGTTTTATATCATTGGATGATGAGACTAGCCTGAAAATCTGTCTGGTTTCTTCCACTCTTGAACCCCAACAGCCTATCTCCCTACTTAGATCTCTCCAGTGGCCTTCTGTTTCACTTGGCCTAAAACCCAAATCCCTTTCCTGGCCCAAAAGGACCTCTAGAACTTGGACCTTGATTTTCTTTTCAGTTCCAACTTATTCTACTCTTCCTCTTAAATTATGTTCTACCTACATTGGTCTTCTTTCTATTTCTTAAGTACATTTAACTCATTCTAGACTCAAGACCTACATACTTTCTGTTTCCTCTTACTGAAACTCTCTTTTCTGAAATTCTCACTGGGTTGACCCATCTGCATTAGTTATATCTTAGAAGAAATATCCACCTTTTCAGGAAGACCCTCCGTGAATGTTGTAAGGTTGTTGTAAGGTTGTTCTTTTCAACCTTAACCCTTTGCTTTTCCCTCACACATCATCTTCAATCTCTCTAAATCCCACTATCCTATTTTATTTTTCTCAACACTTGCTGTTCTCTGCAATGATCATGTATAGCTGTTTGCTTACTGGTTTATTGCCTTTCTCCCTTTCTTAGAATGTAAACACCTTAGGAAACAACCTTTTCTCATAGATTCACTGCTGTAACTTCAGGAATCAACATAGATACATGAGATAAATAAAACATTTACTTATTCATTTATTATATATATTAAATTATATATACCATATATATAAAATAAAAGATATAATAGCTCTGGTACAAACTGTCTACTTATCTACTTACCTTATCTACTTACCAACACACAATAAATAATTTCAGCTGAATTAACCAGCTAATGGAAATCAAGAGTTGAGAAATTATGGTCCCAGGTTTGAAGCATTTAGTATAAAGATTCCCTAATAATTATGACAATGGATTGATCTTGTACTTATGAGTATGAAACACCAATGCCACACATCTCTATCTTATATAACAAGTGTTCTTGTTAAGTGCTCCTCAGGTTTAAATTATGTCTTGTTGGTTCATCCTAAACTTGAGAAGAATGAATAAAGTTTCAATTCATGGCACATTTCTTGCCTGGGAAATATTTCCAGTCTATGTGCTTCTGTTAAAGACTGATTATTAGTAGAAAGACAACCCAAGTTTTGGAGCATGGATGTGGACACAGAACCACAAGTAGTTTCTCTGTATTGGAACTCTGCATTCATTTGCTCTGTTCAGTGCAACCAGTGTATAATGAGAGAGAGAAAAAAATCTTGTATTATTTATTATGTATACACCTAAGGCCATGCTACTTTTTTAAAAAAAGATTTTATTTATTCATTCATGAGAGACAGAGAGAGAAAGAGAGAGAGAGAGAGAGAGAGAGAGAGAAAGAGAGAGAAGCAGAGATACAGGCAGAGGGAGAAGCAGGCTCCATGCAGGAAGCCCAATGTGGGACTCAATCCCAGGACTCCAGGATCACGCCCTGGGCCGAAGGCAGGCACTAAACCACTGAGCTACCCAGGGATCCCCATGCTACTTTTTAATATCAATTTCTTCTTATTCTTTCAACAACTCTAAAGGGTAGATTGTATCATCCTCTTTACATTGATGCTGAGAAATTAAATTACTTACCCAAATGACAACACTAAAAGGTAGAAGAGCTAATTTCTTCTTTCTTTAAAAAAATTACTGTATTCAGTCTGTTAAGTGTCCGACTCTTGGTTTTGGCTTAGGTCCTGATCTCAGGGTGATGGGATCAAGCCCTGAGTCAAGCTCTGTGTTCAGTGCAGAGTCTGCTTGGGATTCTCTTGGGATTCTCTCTCCTTCTCCAACTGCCCCTCCCGCTCATGTTCTCTCTCTCTCCCTAAAACAATTCTCCAAATTTGTTCTCCAAAAAACAAATCTTTAAAAAATTACTTTACCAACTAGAATATATAATCTCAAGTTCCAAAATTCAAAACTATTTAATATCTGTGTAGTGTTCAATCCTCTTTTCCAGCCACCATACTGACTACTTTTTTCATCTTAGGCCTTGATGACACAGAAACAAGAAAACTGATCATGGCCCAAGATAAGTGAGTTAGGCTATTTCCATAACTTTGTCAAAAGTCATCTGTATCAAGACCTAAGTACATATAAATTACTTGCATCTACCAGATGCATCAGGATGTGAGTGTGTATGTGTGTGTGCGTTCTTATAACATACTTGTGCATTTATGGACTTCCAACCACTAAGTAAGATCAGTAGTACAAGATAGATCAGTGGGATTCAATTTTATTAGCTATGGCATATGGATGTTTAGCACGTGGCCATATGTTTTCTCACAAAATGTAACTTACAATCTGAGCATTATAACTAAACAACACACATCACTGCAATTATTTTTTCCCAGCAACAGTCCATATCCCATTTCTTTCTCCGAGGGTCTGCTTTTAGTTCTATTTCCACTGAAGTCTCAGTTGTCTCTAGTAACACCTCTTTTTTTTTTTTAACAAAACTTGGAAATATGGGGTGTTATGCTGAGGCTGAAATATTCCATATTTTTCTTTCACGAAACCCTGATTGGCAACAGTCAGCGATTGTCTCTCTTTTCCAGCTCTAGCCTTGAGTCAGGATCAAAATATTCATGAATAATTCGCAAATAATTAAATTCTTTAGGTTTTGTTCTTATTCACAGGAGCAAAGTAATTTTGGTCTCCTTATGGATTAGATTATCTGTAAAGGTTATGATTGAGGCAGTTTCTTTTTCAGATGTGATTCCTTTGAATGTGTGGCCTGATAGGACTCTGAGCAGCACAGGGTCTGTGTTTTCTCTGTAAATAAAAGCCTACAAAATTTCAACAAGTCAGCCCTTGTATGCCACGCAGAGAGATTGATGACAAACCACATTATTTTTTCCCCCTTGATACAACAGCTCACAATCACAAATGCACTTTCTCAGAACATTGATTTACTTTACCTCCAAGCATATGAGATGTTAGACAAGTCAGTTATCTCTTTAAAGCACACAACCTTCACACAGGAAAGCTATCCATGTAAATTATGACTATTTTTTTTAAATCTACCTATAAGGAGAGAATTTTCAAAATAAAAAATTCACTATTTTGCCCTAGGATAAGCAAAATTAACACAGATGATCAACTGTCTACCTAAATGTGTACGGTCACACACCACATATTTGTATTGTTCCTCTGCAAAATCACACATCAAGAAAAACAAAAGCAAGGGCAGAGAGTTTCAAAGATAAGTGTCACTATATAGATAATTACATTCAAAAGAATAATTTAGAAGTTGAAAATATCAAAGCTGAAAGGGATCTCTGCCTCCTCTCGTATAACAGGGTTTTGATCTGTGTTGTCAGACATGAACAACTGCAAATAATGTGCTCTGTCTTGGTGATCACTGTTGTGTTTATAAAAACAGCATGCATTCTTATCAGGTCGTTGGAGCTTTACCCAACCTTCATATTCAACAGATTCAATCAATATTTCTACTGATGAACAAACTATAAACAAAGTAAACTTTCAAACTGCTGTCTAGAATGTATCTGTAATGTCCTGCTTTTCTAAAAAAAAAATTTTATTATTCTTGGAAATTAGTGAACCAGGGTTCTGGTGATATATCTCTAGGAGTTAGCTTTGGAGTAAATTTTGGCGTCAGGGTACTTCCTCCCCAAAATACGATCCTCATTGCCCTGCCAACTTTCAAAAATTTCGATTTTTTTTTTTTGCATTGTCCTTTTTCCTTAAGGCATTGTCACCAAGAGCTGGTGAGGCAACGGAGCTTTTCCTCTTTTCTTAAAATGTACCTACTATTTGAATTTGCTGAGAGAAATACTAAATATCCCACAGAAGACTAAAAACAAAATGTAACGTCCAAGAAAATGTATTATATTTTCCACAAATCTGCCCTTTTCTCATATAATTGTGGGTTACTAGCAGTAAGGCTCTATATTTTGGACCTCTGTATCTGGATTTAAATCTTGAATTTGCCATTTACTAGTAGTGTTATATTGGACAAGTGATGTGATCTCCATGTACCTCAGTTTTCTTACATGTAAGAGGTAATAGTGATAATTCCTATTCCATTAGTACACTCTGAGGATTAACTGAGTAAACATTTGAAAATTGTGCACCACGGTTCTTGACACATAGTGAGCACCTTGTTTATTAAACGAATTATGTCATCTTGTAGATCCCCAGATCTAGAAACTAAAAAACTTGATAATTCTTTCTAGACTCTTCTTTCTGAATTATCTTCTACATCACTCTCATAGTTACTCTTTCCTTCCCATTCACTTCTATTGCCTTAGTTCAGACCCATCATTTTTCACCTATAGCATTAAAATCATCTTCTAATAGATCTCTTCATCTCCAACCTTTAAATAATCCTTTCCTTAGTGCTTTTCTATTCCATCAAATAAGACTTTTGGGCTGAAGGAGAGCCTCTCTCTCTGCATTGGTCTCTGCATGATCCTGACAACAAAATATTCCACCATTTTGGGGCAACTGGGTGGCTCAGTCCATTTAGCCTCCGATTCTTGATTTCAGCTCAGGTCGTGATCTCAGGGTCATGAGGTTGAGCGCCCCGTCAGGCTCTGTCCCTCTCCCTCTGCTCTTCTCTCTCTCTCTCTCTGTCTCTCTCTCCCTCAAATAAATGAATAGGATCCTTAAAAAAAAAAGAAACAAAAACCTTCCACCATCTTAAATGTACTGGACTTGTGTACCCCTTTTCTCACTCTTGGGTTGAGTGGGGACTGCACTGATCAGCCAGTTGATGATAAAATCACTACATATACAGAATCACTCTCTCTCAGCCTGCAGGCCACATTCATTCTCTTTTACTCTGTGTGTTAAATACCCCAGGGTCCTATATTAGTCGGGGTTCTCCAGAGAAATAGAACCAACAGATATATAAAGAGATTTATTATGAGTGTTTGTCTCACATGATTATGGAGGCTGGGAAATTCCATGATTTGCTGTCTGCAAACTGAACACTCAGGAAAACCAATGGTGTAATTCCAGTCCAAGCCCAAAGACCTGAGGACCAAGGATGCTGATGGTATAAGTCCCAGTCCAAGGAAGACCAATGTCTTGGCTCAAGCAGGCAGGCAGTTAGGGAACAAATCTTCCCTTTCTCTGTGTCTTGTTCTTTTTGGGCCAGGATGGATTAGACGATATCCACCAGTATTGGGGAGGGCCATCTACTTTATTGATTTTACAGATTCAATTGCTAATCTCATCCAGAAACAGACAAACCAGAAATCATGTTAAATCTGGGCACCAGGGCAGCCTGGGTGGCTCAGCGATTTAGTGCCACCTTCGGCCCAAGGTGAGATCCTGGAGACTCGGGATCGAGTCCCACATTGGGCTCCCTGCATGGAGCCTGCTTCTCCCTCTGCTTGTGTCTCTGCATCTCTCTGTCTCTGTGTCTCTCATGAATAAATAGATAAAAATCTTAAAAATCAATCAATCAATGAATCAGTCTGGGCACCAGGTGGTGTAGTCAGGTTGACCCAGAAAATTAACCACCCCAGATCTTTTGGGGAAGTTTCACTCTTTTCTAATTTCTCTTTTCTAATTGTGCATAGGTGAGGTTAATTCATGGGGAAATATGTAGAAAACTTATGTTGGCTTCCAGGTTAGGATAATTTCTGCAATCCAATATTGATGGTACTCTAACTGATATTTGAAGTTCTATTTGATCTTTCCATCTATGCATCAATCCGTTTAGAATCCATGAGGAAGTGGTGAGTGGTATTATTAATTGACCATCCCCAGAAAACTGATATTAATGATATATCCCAACTAATGTATGAGAATATATGTTTCCCAAAGAAGTTACAGCAAGGAATCTTGCTTACCATTTAAAGCTGATTACATTCCTTTGGTCCAAGATTTCTCATTCCACCTTAGCACTGTTGACACTTTGGGCTAGATAACTTTTTGCAGTGGGAGGCTTCATGTGTATTGCAAGATGTTTAAAAGAACCCTTGGTGTCTACCTACTAAATTCAGGTAGCACATTTTGATGACAATCAAAAATGATTCCAGACCAAATGAACCCTTTTGAGGGGTGATATTACACTGGTAAAGTACCTCTGCTTTTGTCTAAGTAGCTACAGAGCTATAAGAGAAAATGAAAATTAGCGGAGAATATGTGAAAATGTCAGAAATGTGGTGACATTCGGGATCTTTTGAGTAATAGAATCACTCTGATGTCTGCAGGATTAGACATTACAAGAGAGTAGCTGGGATTTTACCTGAAGTAATTGGGAGCATTTTCCCTCTCTAGGCTAGGAAAAAAAGAACACATGCCCCGTCATTCCTGGAGATTTTCCAATAAGTTAAAAAAGGAACTATGGAAACGTGTGCGTTCATAGCCTTTAGCATCAGCTTTCTTAATAACGCCTTCTTTAAATTGGGTGATCCTAGATTCATCCATCACTGAATGACTTTGGCAAGTTTATTTAAGCCTCGTCTATAAAATAGGTATGGTAATGGTTACAGCCATCAAGTGAATTTTGTGAGATGACAAATCATACTATAGGTAGAGACCTCAGCTAAATAATTAGCACATCTGAAGTGTTCAGTAGCTATTACAGTTCTTACTATTGTGTGAACATCTACCCAAGACATGCGAGTCTAGAAGAGCTAACAGTGATGAATGAATGTCAAGCCCTGAGAAGCATACGTATAGCATCCAACGTCCAGTAGCTACATAAATTTTGGCTGAAAGAAATACATAGGCTTTATTTCTAAGCCAATTATTTCTACAGAAAGGCATGACACCCCACAAGTATCTTCATCTTACTTTTACTGGGAAGACTGACACACCAGACAAAGGCTTTGTCAAAACTGAAGTGTACAACTATCTGGTCTAAATCAGTGTTTCCCAACCAGGCTTGATTTTGCTCCCCACTCTTGTGGGACATTTAACAATGTCTGACAACATTTCTGGTTGGGGAGAATGCTACTATCTAGTGGGTATCGGCCAAGGATTACACTAGGCATGCTCTCTTTCTTTCTTTCTTTCTTTCTTTCTTTCTTTCTTTCTTTCTTTCTTTTTCTTTCTTTCTTTCTTTCTTTCTTTTTCTTGTTTTTTTTTTTTTTGTCTTGTTTTGTTTTTTTGAGAGAGAGAGAGTAAGCAGGAGGAAGAGAGAATCTGGAGCAGACTCCACACTGAGCGCAGAGTCCTACGTGGGGCTCAATCCCATGACCAAGAGATCATGACCTGAGCCAAAACCATGAGTCAGACACTCAATCATCTGAACCACCCAAGCGCCCCACCACTAGGCATTTTTAAGCAAACAAGATATTCTGCATAACAAAGAATGATTGGACCCAAAAAGTAAATTGCTTTTAGGTTAAGAAACTCTGCTCTATAACATGAGTTTCCCAGATACCAATAAACAGTCTCCGGGAAGTTGTATTATGATGGCCTCATCCAGTGTTTTTCATTGTCACTTAGATTTCATTCAGGACATATTGTGATTATCAAGTTACCAGCTAGGTATATAATCATGCCCAGCTATTTGTGACTTTCAGAAGTAGCTTTTCTTTTGAATACTTTCTCAAGATTATTTTGTCCATTTTTTCTATAATTTAGGGACTGGGTTAATATTGTGTATTCCCCAATTCTATTTCAATCCAAAATTTGATGTTTGAGTTTTTTTTCCCCTGAAGTTGCTTTGTGCCTTACATTTCAAATGCTGAAGCCCAGTAATGTAAACTAAGCATTGCAAACCTTTTTTTTTTTTTTTTTTTTTTTTTTTTTTTTTTTACCTTCTAAGATTTTATTCATTTACGAGAGACACATAGAGAGAGGCAGAGACATAGGCAGAGGGAGTAGCAGGCTCCATGCAGGGAGCCTGATGTGGGACTCGATCCCAGGACCCTGGAATCACACCTTGAGCTGAAGGCAGACGTTCAACCACTGAGCCACCCAGGTGCCCCAGCACTGCAAGCTTTTAAAATAAGTGTGCATATAATTGAACATGTTTCAAAAACTGAAACCCTCTGTTGCCTGCCGTGGTTTAATCTGGGATCCCACCTGCAGACTGGCTTGTTATTGTGGAAGAATCTTATAGGAACTATGATGGGACTGAGTTCCCACTAAAACGTCCTGGGGAATACTGACAGGAGCCGAGGGAAGGGAAGGTCTGTGTTGTGTTTCTTCATTTCTCCCCCCTGAAAAGCAGGGAGACTAAAAAGCAATAAAGCAAAAGGCATTTCCTACAGGTAGCCTTAAATCATTCAACACAGAGGTCTTCGGGGAGCTACCCGGTTCCTCTTTCCTTCCCAGAATGAGCTTTCTGGCTAAATGCTCCTCATCCAGCCCAGAGTGTCTTCACCTGGCTCTCCAAGGGCTTTTATCCAGACCTGTCCCAGCATAACAGCATCCTTGCTTCTTCAGAAATGGGTCTTGACCCATGCATCACGTTCAAAGCCTTTCTCAATCGCTCCCCAGCGGCAGAAGCGGAGGGCTCTGTTTTGCTTGTGATAATGTGCTAATCTCCAAGACCCAACATAAATTCTCTTGCATTGTCATTTGTCAAAGTAGCAATATGGAGCTGAGGGAAAAAAGGGAAGGAGGAGGGGGTAGGGGTCGTAGAGTAATGACAGAAAGAAAACTTGGCCTTCGTTTTGTGTTCCTTCGTGCAGAACTTTCTCTTCCTTTCTTAATCTGTAAAACATCTGACAGAAGGGGTCCTATGAACACAAATAAATAAGTAATTCTCCGTGACTCGCCCCTATGGCTTTTTTAGTAGGGTCAACATTTTAGACAGGCAGTTAAGTATAGGAAGGAATAAAGACCATTTGCACAGAAGTCCCCAAATCAATGCTTTTAGCACTGTGGCCCTGTCTTCTGCACATGTTCACCACCTGCTCCAACACTATCAGGTGGAGTCTGGCATTGTGGGATAATGCAGCGCTCTCCTTTAAAGGTGACCTGGCTTTGCTGTAGCAAAAAAAATGTCTCAGATGATAGTAGTAAACAAGGGGTTATTTTCTCCCATCAGTATTAACCTGGAGAAAATGAATAAATGTGAAATCTTTATAGTTGCTGTTTTAAAAGCTTTCTGGAGATGTAATTTGCATATTGCACAATTCACTCATTTGAAGTATACGGTTCAATGGTTTTTAGTTGACTTGCCAAGTTGTGGAAGCATCACTACCGTCCAACATTCGGATATTTCCACCACCAGCGTGAGATCTCTGATGCCCATTGACAGTCACTCCCCAGAACCAGTCCCAGGAGCTCATGAATCTACTTTCTATCTACTTTCTACTTTCTTTTTTAAAATTTTTTTAAATTTTTATTTATTTATGATAGTCACACACACACACACACAGAGGCAGAGACACAGGCAGAGGGCGAAGCAGGCTCCATGCACCGGGAGCCTAATGTGGGATTCGATCCCAGGTCTCCAGGATCGCGCCCTGGGCCAAGGCAGGCGCCATACCGCTGTGCCACCCAGGGATCCCTACTTTCTACTTTCTATCTAGATTCACATGTTCAAGATATTTCATAGAAATGGAATCACACACTATACAGTCTTGTGTCTGACTTCTTTCATTTAGCATAAAGATTTTGATGCTCATCTATGTTGTATTGGTTAGTATTCTATGCCCTTTTAAAAAATATTTTATTTATTTGAGAGAGAGAAAGAGAGATAACATGAGCAGGGGAGGAGCACAGGGAGACAGAGAAGCAGAGCCTGATGCAGTACTCGATCCCAAGACCCTGAGATCATGACCTTAGCCAAAGCCACTCAGTTGCCCCATGCCTTTTTTTGATTGACAAATAGTATTGCACCATAATATCATGTTGGGCTTTTCCACTCATCGGTGTATGGACATTTGGGATAAAATTGTTTTGGAAAATATCAGAAATGAAATGTGTTGACAAGATATTAAATTAAAGAGCTTGTTTAAAGAAGAACATGTTTCATAGCTGAGGCAAAAAATCTTCACTGTAGAGGCCAGAAAACCCTCAACCAAGTTCTTTGTCTTCGGGTGGAGGCTTCTCTGAATGTGTGCTACCATGACACTGAACATACTTATCCTGGTCCAGTGCACAGTGAAAACTAAAGAATTCCCTTGGACTTGGCTCAGAGCCATATTTCACCGATATGACCAATGTCTGTCTGGCAAATTTCACACGACACATTTGTCTCACTGCCTGGTCAACACTCTTCCGGGAGTCTGAGGGGCACTAAATACATAGAACAAATGGACTTTGAATCTCCTCATCAAGTTTGAAAACAACCTACTAGAATTTAGGAGGCTATATGCTTAAGACATCATTTTGGGGGCACTTAATGAGTTAGTTCAAGTACAGGAGTGATAAAACTAGACAAAAAGTTTGACAACAAATATGATGGTGATAAAAACCACTCACCTAGATTCCCAACACAGAACTTTCCAATAGGATAAAAGTGATTATTGGAAGTATTGACATTTTTGTTATGAACCTTATTTTCAATAAAAAAATAAATAAATTATTTTTGTTATTGTGGCCAACTCGTGCCAAATTCTCTGCTGGGTGTTTTATATGAACTTTTATACTTCTCATCGGGAATATCCTGATTTTATTGATGAGAAAACTAAATAAGGTTCAGAGGGGAGGTGTCAAGTCATTTGCCTAATGTGATATAATCAGTAAGAGATGGACTAAATACTTGAAAGACTAAAACAGATAGGCTCCCCAAGATATAATCATGTGCATGCACACACACACACACTTAGTTTGCAGAAAAAAAATTTGGAACAGACTGAAGGAAGACATTTCTAACATTGAGAAGCATGCAGCACTGAAGAGCAATAGGCCTTCTAAACTTTTGGAACTGAAGAATTAATTAATTTAATGGGCTGTACTGGTGTAAAAATATCTTTTAATTGAGATAGAGAGTCTGTGGCTATAGAAAGCTGCTTCTGGAAAGATGTTTCTGTTTCTCTTCTTACATTCATAGAACCCATGGGCCAGCCATTGGATCCTATTCCCTTTGCACTTAATGGAAGTCCTTGAATGTCCAAAAGCAAGGAATCAAATGAGAATTATGTCTGTTACTGCCTAATGTGGAGCTGTATAAAGGGTGGGAAAGTAAAAAGAAATCTCTTCTATCTCCCATTCTATCACTGATCAGGTTCTAGAATAGTAACCTTTCTCTCTCTCTTTCTCTTTCTCCCTTTTCTTCCCGCTCTCAATCTTTGTGTCTATGTCTTTCTTTTAGAAGAAATGTTATTTTTTAAAACGACCACTAAAACAAAATTGTAGACCTGAACACTAGTGTTCTGTCTCTCTCTTCAGGCTCCTTGCCATGGAGTAAATGATTTATTTATTAAGACAGAAAAAAACCCCAAATAGGAAGTGACATTTTTTTCAAACATTGTCAACATGATTACTTGACCTTTGAGATAGGCTAAGGTATAAAAAGGAAGGATTCTTTCTAAGGCTTTTCTTCTCGAGTGCCTGACACCAAGTGTAGCTAATTGTCAGCAGCATTTTGAAATTCTAAACCCATTCCATGAACTTTAGTTAGAAGCAGACCTTGGCCGAAAATGACTCAAGCAAACTTTCCTTCTTCCCTCCTCCCCTTTCCCTGTTTTTGGTTGTTTGCCCTCCATCCATTGTATGACATCCAAGATTTCACATGGAAACACCCCATGGCTTGTTTTTCATTGCAGGTTAAAATCAACTTTAATTTTGTTATTTTTTCCCTCTAAGATGTCGCCCATCCTATTAAAATGATTAGGCATTTCTTTTGAAGAGTTACCTGAGGTAAAAATCTAATTGGCACATTGGCCACTGAAAAATGATGCCAACGGCAGGAGTGGTGGCAGCCAAGCTGATCCATAGCGAGCCCTCTTAGCAGGGGCTCGATTTCATGCCACGATTTAAGATACCATGTGCTCAGCCCTGATGATAAAGCAAGCATTGGAAAATAGAACTGTGTTTCCTCAATAGACAGGAACTGACCAACATGAAACATCACATTTATGTGCACAGCAGCCATACCTAAAATGACAAAATGTAACAAAGATGCGTGCTTGGGAGATGTCTGTTATGCCCAGTTTAGCTCCATTCAAAGTTTGGGGCTGCCTTTTGTTCATTATTGGAGGCTCCAGTTTTGCCAACATGAGCTGCAAAACCTTCCATTTAATGGTTTAAATGAAATTATGTTTTACAAACTGGGTTTTTCAACGTGGTAATATAATGCATTCAACAGAGCTTAATGTGAAGACATAGGAACAGGTTTAAATAGCAACTTCACATGTTTCCTTAGCAAAACAAAATGGTACTTTACACTCGGTGGTATATTATAACTCAGTCAGACCAGCGACACAAAGATTGTTCTTAACCAGACTGGCATAAATTTCTATACTACAAAAATGTTATTATTTTTTTAAGAAAAAAAAACTTATTCAACACCAGTGAGAGGATGGAAAGAGCTAATAGAGACCAAATTAAGAAGATATTTCCTTTTCCTTTTCCACCGTTCATAAAACTCCACATCAGGCAGTAACAGACAGGATCTTGGCAAATCTGTCTTTCCTCTTGCAACTTCCAGGCAGGAAGACTTGAGTTCTCGGTGTCTCTTCAAGAGGTAATTGACCTATGTGCTAGTGGGACCATGAGGGGTCTGAATCAGAACTGACTCCCAGGCTCATCCTGATAACAGGGCACTTTCTATCCTTGTCTTTTCAGCATACAGTCCAACCAAGTTTGATTCCTTGCCTTTGGACTCAAACACTTTGGTGTTCAAGAACTTCCATTCAGTGAGAATGGAAGAGGATCCAATGGCTGGCCCATGGGTTCCATGAATGTAAGAAAGAAAAGGGGAGAGAGGGAGGGAAAGGTAGAAAGAGAATGAATAAAATGGGGAAAAGAAAGCCACATCAATACTGTTTCAAGATTCATATATTTTTTCTCTTTCCTTTAGAGGAAATGTGAGGTAGGAGGAAAAGTCTGAAAAAATATTATTTTTTCCTTCAAATAAAATACAATATCGTTTGTCAAATTACTAATTTGTAAAACACAGAAGAAAAGAATGCACTGTCAAAATAGAGCATTTGTTGAACTAGTTTTACAATCAATAAGTGAAGATTTTAGGTCTTTTAGGATCTACCCAGCTCAACTTTTGGAAGATGAAAGACTGTAGATGTTAATCTATTTTTACCACAAGATTATTTATTTAATCTATTGACTCTTTTGTGATTTTTTTCTCTTACCTTTTATTTGTTCACTTATGGACAGAATTATCTATTGATGAATTAGCATTTCTTACAACACTTGCTAAGAAAAATACTAGGTGGAAATGAAAAAAAAAAAAAAAAGATGTGCCTATTCTCATTATGTCTCCCATAAACTACTCATGGAGAGACACTTCTGCTGCATTTGCTTCCTGGCTCATAAACTTGGTAACAGAGCTGGTAGCTTATGCTTGCACATAGGCCTTAAGTTTTTATCACCCAGAATCTTACACTTGTGCTTTTGGGGAATCTTTCCTGTGGTTTTCATTTTAACTCTCCTCCTAAGTGAGCTTGAACTTTAATGTCCTTAAATTCTGATCCCATGTAAAAAAAAAATCATATTCATAATAGGGATCCTCCAAATTGACCCTTTGAGTTTACATCATTGCTATGGACCATGTGCTTTGCTCTTTACCTAGGAACTGTATTCACTTCATGTGCAAATTATAAAAAAAAAATTCTAACTATTTTTTTAAAAAATTGGTTGATATCTGCAATAAACCTTAGAGAAACCTTCTCATTTGGAGGGCTGAAACAATCATGAATGCACTATGTGTATCTTTTCCTTGGTTTGGTCTTTCTTGATATGATTAGCATGGAGACCTTTGCCTTAGTAGCCCATCTGTTCTTGCTGCTTATTCCCCACTGAAGTCAAGCCTAATGAAGGATGACTCTCCAAAGGTTCATAAGTTTGATGTGCATAACCATTCAAAGTTTGAATATCCATCAGAATTTCTCTGGCCTGGAAATCAGGTTAGAAATGCCATGAGACCATGTTCTCATGGGAGATTTCTCTGAATCAGTCTCTCTCTCTCTTTTCAGACCAGCTTTAAATAAATTACAAAAAAACCTCCCTATTTCCTTCATTTGACTGGAACTATCATTCTCCAATGACCATTGTTTAAAAATTTAACTTAATTATTAATGTGTTAGAGGTCATTAAATGCTGTCAAAACTTGACCTTGGATATCATTTCAGGTCAGCTTTTTCTTTGTCTTCTTTCTTTGTTTCTTTCTTTTTTCTCAATTATTAATTACATAAGTCATAGAAAAAAAGACAATGGAAATAGAGACAAGTCATCTCTAAGCTGATTCTTCTGACTTATGTATATCATAAATTTAGGACAGACAGCCAACATTTACATTTACAAAAAAAAACCCCACAAATTATCATATTTCCAAAATAAATTATGTCCCTAAGTTTCACCTACGCTTGAATTGCACTAACTGTAATGTTTATGTGGGTTATGTACTAAGGTGGTTCTTGTTCTATCAAATGGCCAAATCTAAATAATCTGCAAAATTCCTCTGCCAAAATTCAGAAATCTTTTTTGGGCCTTCTCTTTATTATTGCAGTTTCAAGTAATACATTATGATCTTTAAAATGCATATAAATTTACATATACCACATGATAAGTATAGTTGGTATGCCTTTTATGCTGCCTTATTAGATATAAAATCTGACATTACAAATAGAAATTAAATAATTTTAAAAAGATATAAACTATGAATAATATGGAGAAGGTAGATTTGAAATAAAATATTTTATCATGCTACTTTATTTATTTAATTTTATTTAGATCTAGGAGCAGTAGAAATCTACACTTCTTTCGTAAAAAATGATGTAACTTTGGGGAAAACCATCTAGAAATCACATATACTATTAAATTATGTTGATATAATTTAAAATAAAGTTTAAATTTAAAAATGTGATTGAAAAAGTATTGGCTTTACTCTTTTTGGAGATAGAAATACAATAAACTTAGGCTCTTAACAAAGACCCTTATACCTAAATAACCAGTTAGTTAGCTTAGAAAATGCAATCGGAAGGGCAAGTAATGATTTTGGTAGGTTTTTAAGACCTGGGTTAGGGTATATATATTCTGCTCTAGTCCTTATCCTTATTAAATCAAAATCATTGCAAGAATGTTGAGGACTGAGTCATTAGCTATGACATTTCATAAAAGTCTTTGACACTTGCTATTTGGAACTGAGATATGTCATTTGACTTATTTTTTGCCTTAGCTTTCTTATATCTTAACTGAGAACAAGAAACCAGTGGATGGTTTTCAAGGAAGATTAATCCATTTTTAGTTTAGTTTCTTTTTTAAAGATTTCATTTATTTATTTATGAGAGACACAGAGACAGGCAGAGACATAGGCAGAGGGAGAGGCAGGCTCCCTACAGGGACTCCCAATGCAGGACTCGATCCCAGGACCCCAGGATCACGACCTGAGTCAAACGCAGATACTCAACCACTAAGACCCTCAGGTGTCCCTCCACTTTTAGGTTTTTATACTGGTGAGTGATTTTCTCTCCTATGTTGTTATTCTTACAAGATTTAAGGGGCAAATTGGAAGCTCATTGTGATTCAGCAGGAGTGAAATCTGAATATTATCATGTTAAACATTACTAATAATTTCAAAACACAGTTACAGTTTTTTGTAATCTGAATATTATCATGTTAAACATTGCCAATAATTTCAAAAAACAGTTGTGTGTGTATATATATATACTTTCTGATTAATAAATTCTAAAATATTAGTAGGATATTCTAATTATGTTGAACAAAATTCAGATGGACTCATAAGATAATGAAAGTAAATTTCATCAGAAAAACACTCTTTTCAATGTATAGAAATAATTCAGTTTTCCTAATCAGATGCACACACCGAAAAAGTCTGGCATTCAAAAATCCCTTCTCTTGGCTTCCGTCTTCTTGACTTCTGCTTTGCTACTCACATCAAATGTTACCACTGCAGCACTATTTTGAAACCACCTCGTCTTCGCATCTTAAAATAAGGACCTATCCTTTTGCCCTCGATTTATGCTTCTTTTGGAAGGATGAACACTCTAAGTCTCAAGACAGCCCCCTTCTCACAGCTTGAGGTAAAGAAGGGGAGTAAGGAATCAGGAACTTGCCCTGAGGATGCTCTCGTCTGGTTCCAGACAAAAGCATGTATTCTGTTTATTTTCCTAAGAGTAATTTGCTTCAACGAATTATATAAATGTACTGAATTACATGTTTACATTGTAAATTAAATAATAATAATACTCAAATTCCAAGATAAGATGCTAATTGCAACTTCCAAAATATGCCTTAAAATAATTATTTTCTCTATCTAATAATTATTATCAAATTATCTGGTACCCACTCTGCCTCACGTAACAGGAAAAGTAAAACTTAGGTATGTCTTAGCAAAGAAAAAAAAGATCACATCCAAAGAGCCCTTTTAACTTTATAAAACAGGAGTAGTCTTATTCTGATGTTAGAATGGATAGAAACTCAAATGAACTTTTTTATGAACTATGGTTTTATTTTTACTTCATCCCTAAGAAAATTCTTAACTTTATTTACAGATGTATGTAATATTTTGCATTTATAGTCATTAAAAGTTCGGTGAACATTAATAATACAAAATAAGTAAACCAAAAGGACCTGAATTCCAGATAAAAACACTGAATTGAAATAAATAACATGTTTGTATAAAAGATATATACAAGGACTTAATATTTGCATTTAGGTTTTGAAATAATGTATCTTAAGCAAGCTATTGGTTCTAGACCTTCAATATCCCTTTATATACAATGGTATTCCTTCTACTTGCCTTAAAAGATGCAGCTCAGAGTTCAATGTTGTAATATCTCCTTAATTAAATGACTTAATTTCATGAAAAGTTTCCTTCAAAATTAGTAAATTTATAAGATATGTGATCATCAAAATTTGTAAATTTATAAGATGTATTTATGTGCTCTTTACTTATCACTGTCTAGAGTTACAATTGAAATCTAAAAAATCCATTTTCTTAAATAATTTACTACTTGATCAACGTTATCTTCTTCTACATTGTAAGTAAAAGAGGTACTTTGCTGACTGAAAAAATTTTCCTCAATGCCATGTTGCATTTCATTTTTAGACAGTGTTGCATTTCTTTTTTAGACAGACAGGGTTGCATTTCTTTTTTAGACAGACAGGGTTCATTTTTAATACTATCAACAGTTGGTTGGCTAGCAAGTCACAAACAAAATGACGTAAGTGTCAAATTGCCTTTTGTCATGCGTAAAGCCCATGAGCTCACTACATGGGAGAGATAACTGAGCCAACTCTACCACATATGGGGAGGAGGAAGCATGGACACACTTTCAACGTCCTGACAGTATCCTGATGAACTGGGAATGGGCCCTAGGAAAAGAGTGAAGACAGAAAAATGGCTCCCCTTGGAAGAGGTTAAGAATTTCTCTAATAACAGAATGAGTGAGCAAATCAAGAGAACCACAGCTCTGCTACTGTTTGAAAGACTCTAGATAACAATGTAAACATGTCAGGGAAAGAACCATTTATTTCCTCTATTATCCTACTGGGTAAAAGTTGCAGTTTGGTGCAGTGAACAGAAGTCCTTTCAAATATCTTGGTTTCTCCCTTGCATTTAATGTCTCTCAATCCATTAAAGGCATCTAATATATTTCTCTCAGAGAATAAGGTGCATCAAGAAATACATTGCTAAATACTTCTTGATCGTGACTTAGAAAATTACAGCTCAAAAACTGGAGTGCCATCTACCCTAGGGGTAGTTTTTTGAAATGCCATGAACAAGAGGATGAGAGAAGAAGGTGTTCATGGCACACGTTTGAAAGAAGGAAGAAGGGGTCTTGACATCTCTTGAGTTTCGGGTACCAGGCTCAGCTTTTAATTTTATTAAAACTGAGAAGCCATGGTGTATCTGGAGCAAAGACAAGTTGTGTTAGTTAATGGAGAGTCCCCGAATCTGGAAATTAGGGAACATTAGCTAGAGTCCAGTTCAACCATTAGCAAGTTGAAAGACCTTAGATAAGATACAACCTGTTTAGGCGTTATTTTTAACAGCATAGGAAAAATGATCTCGTTCAGAAATAAGTGAGAGTAATAGAAAATAGCAAAGAGAAACATAGCTTGAAAAGTTAAAATATGTGTAGGCCATTAAATATCCATGTGAGGAACATGTACATGTTTCTAGAATTCTAAAATAGGACAATACATAACACTGTTTACTTCTCTCGTCTTTATAATGTAGAGACAAAGTTTTCCCCAAATTTGGTTAATTTCACTACTTTGTGATGCAAGACATTAAAGTCATACTGCAAATACGTGGTATATTGCACAGTAAACTTTACTTTCATTTTAAACTGCAGAATATTAAAATCCATATACTTGTCAGATTCATAAACCCCAGGCTTCCAATATATTTATTGGCATAATGATCAAAATATGAAAAAAAAAGTTGCAATCCATTTATCCCGCTGGCCCTATCTAGTCCACCCTATGATTATAGCAGATGTGAATTAAATATAGATATAATTGCAATCAGACAGAAAGACAACAATGACCATATCTGAACATGGAACTGCCAGCTTCGTAAATGTTAATGCCATAATAGTCTGGATTATGCAGTCACCGTTGCTATAATAACATTCGTCTGCTGTCAGCACTCCTATGTTAAAACAAATTAGCTAGATGATTAATGAGTATCAAAAACAGCATGTGGATTCTCTGTGCTGAAGTCCTACCCAGTGTGAAATCCACTGGCCTCCAAGTTAGTGAGATAATTTCTGGATCAAATAATGTTCCTACGGACCTCAGAAGCATATAGAAAAATGTTGCTGAGCACTGGATTGCATTTGATTGCAGGGTAGAGCATGCCCATCACTACGTAACAGACAGAAAGCAGAGGTAAGGGTAGATGTTTCTGTTCCTGTTATTTGTTTTTAGGACAAAACGGAGGAGGTTACTTCATCAAAACAATGAGCAGGTTCAATCCAGAGTAGAAAGTCTGAAGAGCAAAGAGTCGTAATTGTATAGACTAATTTGCAAATAAATTATATCATGGGCTTCAGCAAGGGCTAAAGACTACAGATGTTTCCTTACCTCACTTCGACTTGCCAAGAAAGCAACACTGCTTCAATTTTCTTCTTTGCACTTAATAAATATCTGGAGGTGTAATATAAAAATGCAAATAAAGTTAGCCTTGAAATAAGCTTCCTAAGACTGTAAGATTTACATTTATTGAGATCCCAAACAAAACAAAAAAACTACATACACACACACATACATAACACGTATTGATTACATATATAACTATATATAATTTTGTTCTATATTTGTAAAACTTTGTATCTGCACATAAATATATATGGATAATTATACTTAGGTAAGTTTTTTACATATATACATGAAAAATGTTATTTTATATGTTGGTATATGTCCATACACACGCCACTTGGAAGGTGTTCTCTATTCTCATAGGATGTAGAAAAAACTTATAAAGACATTCTCACCCCATATCTCTACTACTTTAAACTGATTCTCAAGAAAGTATATACCAGAAGCAATAAAATGCCACATTATGATGTTCTTAATTGAAACTCTACGTTGGCCAAGAGCTTTTTCTCTTCCCTCATTTATTTATATGTTCAATTACATATATTCGTCTGGACTCCGTGACATTTATTGCATAATCCGCCGCTATGCCTGTCTCTTTTGTTGTTCAAATTGTCCTGGATCTGACCCTTGGGAGCTACTTCCAGTTGCCTCCTGTGTACTTTGACATGCTGGCGATGTTCTCTTAACACTTCCTTCCTTTTGGGTGCAACAGTCTTGTCCCAGATTCCACTTGTGCTTCCCCTGCCCCAGCATCATCCTCCCAGGCCCCTCGGTTCATTTTACTTGAAAATGATATTTCAAAACCATGATCGGGACCTTGGTGTGCTCACTGCTGCTGAGTATAATTGCTTCAAGGGCCGCTTGGTGGGCAGAGCTAGGAACTATGCACATGTGCATACATACTTCTCCGTCTGCCTGTATTTTTAAACCAGTGAGTTCATACACCTCTGATCCCAGTCCAACCCCACAAAGCTCGTTCTAGCTTTCACAGTTTTCTTTACCTGGAACTCCTGTCTTCAGCAGTGTGAAGGCTGGCTCTTGCTTCCACAGTATATGTACTTACATTCTCAATCCTGCAGCACACGAAGCACATGGCTTTAGTGTTGCTGACCTGTTTCCTAGCTGGAGGACACTATTTATATATATATATTTTTGTCTTTAGGTTGACAGCACAAGTACTTGGTCATTTTTTTTTTTTTTGCCCAAGTTACTTTACATTCATTCTTTTCTTCTCCACTTCCTTGCATTTGGTTATGCTTCTCATTAGTAGTAGTTAGGTTCATTTGTAGGCTCTTTGTGTTCCATTTGGGGATTTTTCCCAAAAGCCTGGTTGACTTGATTTGTTGATTTCTTGTGTATGTATATGCAAGAAAAAAGCTTGCTCAGAGAAACATGGCTCCTTTGGCATCTCCAGTGACCTCTTCCCAGCCCCCACTAGCTCCACCATGTTTGTACCCACCCTTTGTAAGTGACCAGTATCATTAGTGACTAGCTGATTCTTCTGTATTCCTTTTTGTCAAATGAGAAGATACATATGCATTTTCTTATAGCCCCTTCTTTCTTTTTATGAAAGGGCTATAGAAAATTTTATTCATTTCTTTTTCAGTTAACCACATTTCCTGGAAATCAGTCCATCTTAGGTCTTCCTTATTCTTTTGTACAGTTGCATAGTACTCCGCTGTGTGAATGTACCATGGTTGACTTAACCATTTTCTTAAATATATTCAGTTTGTTTCCACTATTTTGCAGTCACAAATGGTGATGCATGAATCCTTTTATGCGTGTGTCTTTTTGTATTGTTGAAGGCAAGACAAATTCCTAGAAGTGAGATTGCTGCATCAAAAAATAAGAGTATGGGTCGTATTGAAAGGTATTGCTGAATTTCCCTCTGGCAAGTTTGTGTATCTGCTATCAATGTATAAGAGTGGTTATTTTCCCTCATCTTTTCTAAAAGAAATTGTTCCATTTTCCACAAACTTGATGGCAAGAAATGATATCTCAGTGGTTTTTTAAAATGTGCATTTCATAAATTATGAAAGAGATTTTAAACAACTTTTCACCTGTTATGAGCCATTTTTAAATCTTTGTGTGTCAAAGATTTTAATAATAGTAGTAATATTTTTAAAAATAGTAGTAATATTTGTCTCCAAATGTACTGGTTGATTTTTGTATAAATGCTTCTATTGTTTTTGACCTCTTAATTTTGAGAAAGATGTTCTTTATCATGTAAAGGAAATATCTTATTTCTAATTTTACACATTTTTTTAAAGATAAGGAATGGGTTTAGATTCTATCAAATGAGTCCATATATCATCTTATAAATTTTCTTTTGGACATAATAAAATGTATTGTAGCCATAATTTCCTTTTAAATAGCTAACTTTAATCATATTATATTCATTATCAAATAAAAGTGACAACTAACCAATCTTTGATTTGTTTTTTGTTTTCTTTTGTTTTGTTTCGATTAGACTTTTCTTGGGAGAATTTGGCTATGAGTTTACTCTGAGCAAACTGGCTGTCACAAAGCAAAGAATGAAATACAATTTCATTATTTTTAATTCCTTTTTCTCATTTATAAAGAAATGACTGTGTAGACATTTATGTTTGTATGGATATAGATAGATGGATGCACATAAACACACATGGCTGTATTTACACTCACTCACTAACAATGCATGCTGTATTAAATCCATACTACGTCAGTACTATGTAACATTACTGTACTGTGTTAAACCTCTCCTATTGCTTGTTCCAAAGAATAATTTTATATTCTATATTTTCACTCAACCAAACAGTAGGCAATGAGCAATTTCACTTTATTCTTAGGCTTTTGTTGATCCTCTATAGAAACCTGGGAGATTTATAGTTTAGAGAAACACACAGCTATATACACTCCTAATTCCTGCCTTGGGTTTACTTTCAGTTTTTCTTTTCTTTTCTTTCTTTCTTTCTTTCTTTCTTTCTTTCTTTCTTTCTTCCTTCCTTCCTTCCTTCCTTCCTTCCTTCCTTCCTTCCTTCCTTCCTTTCTTTCTCTTTCTTTCTTTCTTTCTTTCTTTCTTTCTTTCTTCTTTCTTTCTTTTTTTTTTCTTTTTGTTGTTTTTTTTGTTTCAAATCATTGCATACTCTTTCAAATGCCCTTGTCACAGTGCCTATCGCTCCAGTCACAACACCTGAGCGCTCATCAGATGGCAGTGCTGTTTGGGCTGAAATCTCAGTGGTGTCATGAGGGGAAAGCAAAGAAAAAGATGTGTGTATTTTCTCTGCTAATGATATACCTTCAATACTTAGACCCTTTTCATCACAATGTGTCACCACTAATAGACAGAAAATATGCATATGTCCGGCTTTTCCTTTACATTTTCTTTTTTATTATATTTTACTTTTTAAACATCTACCTTTTACTACTTCCTAGAGCACATACCTGAACGGAATCAGAGTGAAATGCAACCACAAGTAACTGGCATCTATAATCAAAACACACCTCTAGAGGTTTCATGTTTGTTTTTCTATCTGTACACATGTGGTCTATAGACTTGTGGTATTTTAAAAAAGTATATGGGTGAAATACTCACCTCAATATTTTTTTTTACAAAAATATCCCTTTATTCTATGGAATGCACTGAGTGATACACATGAGTCAGTCTATTAACATAAATGTTCTTGTCTCGCCCACATGCACATTTTGCAAATAAAGCAAAACGTATTTAAGCGTATAAAAATCATCAACGATGAGCAACATCACAGATCAGACATGATGCTAGGAATCAGGCCTCATTTCCCCAGTCAGAGCATACTGTGATGGTTTGAATGATAGTGCCAAGATGAGACAAAAGTCTGAGAATAGGGTTTTTACTGTTACCCGAGTTTGTTACCTTGGGCACAGAACCTTATCTCTGTGTTTAGGATTGCTATCTTGGCAAAATAAGACAAGATATACTACGTGGATTTTGCCAATGCTAAAACGCTATGATATCGTAATTCATTTTCAGCCTAGACATACAGAACACTATAAATACTGCTTATCCGAGTGACTAAGGACATAGTAAATGCTAATATAAACTGGTTTATTGCCTGGCTTTAGAAATACAATGAGTTCATCACAACATATTAGATAACTAGATTTTTATAATTTATGTGAATGTACAGATAAAACCTGTTTATATTTTAAAGTGAATGTTAGTCAGATCTCAATACCACCAGGGGTAAATTTCTCACCTGAAGATTAAAAGCTGGATAAAAGGCAAAGCACCTTCCTTCCTTCCTTCCTTCCTTCCTTCCTTCCTTCCTTTGTTCCCTCCCTCCCTCCCTCCCTTCCTTTCTTTCATGCGATCTTTTTAATATTTTCATTTGTACTATTCTCACATGTCACTCGTTTTTCCTTTCCATTCTATTTCTTTGCACCCTACTAGTCTCTACTAAATTCAGAATAATTTGTAACTGTATGCTTGCTTTTGAGCATCAGTTCTTTCTGAGTAGAAACTATTTGCTATTTATTATACATCCCTCAGTGACTCATTCAGTGGGTCAAAACACAATGGAATTTTTTTTTTTATGATATCTGCCATGTTCTAAAATCTCATTAGATTAGTATCATTATCCTAACGTTGAGGTGAGGAACCAATGTCTTGGAAAGATTAAGACACTTGATCTCAAAGTGATGCAGCCTAGAAAGTGGTAGACCCAGAATCTGATCCTTGGGCCCCCTATACCCTACCATATAGCCTTTAAAGATGCAGGGTCCAACACTCTGCTTTTTTCATAACACACAAACTAGAAGTTATCTTCTTCGGTTGAAATTATCAGAATAATTCCAATTTAGGCAGTCACTCAACACACATAGGAAACAGAATCACTTGACCACCTACCTTTCAATCCCCCCAGAAGCACCATGTTATAGGTAAAAGAGAGTTATCAGAAACTGCCTATGAATTGTGCTTTTATTAAATTCTTTTTTGTGTACATCAAATACCAGCAGAACGATTTTCCAATGTAGTTTGCTTTTTTGGTGTTGGGACGTATGTTTTCATGAAGGGCAATTTGGAAACTTTTATTAAAACCAAGTAGTACAAGACTGGAGATTGAAGAGAAGCAGGTCGCAGTATAAAGGTAGAAAGAGATCCCCATGCTCAGTCATTTATTTTCATTTGTTTTAATCTTTGTTTATCATCACAAAGCCTGGAATAATAGTGCTCTGAGGGCCCATGCTAGGGAAATAGAAGGAAATTGAAGTTCACTGTGTCAGTGGCACACATTGCCACCCTCGCCAGGAAAGGGAAGGGAATCTGAGAAACCTCAGGACAATTAAAATTTGATTTCCATATCCTAACTGACAATGTGCTACTCACCTGCTGTGGGATTTGAGCCTCTTACCATATCACAGTTCCTACGGGAAGGGACTAGACCAGATGTAAGCAATTTAATAATAAGTTTACATGAGTAACTACTTGGCTATTGATGGCTGTCGCTGTGTCATTTTGAATAATGCAAAAGTAAGGTAAATAGAAGAAGTTGGATGCTCTAGGCACTGAAAAGAGTTTGGACTTTTTTTTGGCATTTATTGGGTTAATTGTTTTTTTTTCCCCCTCTCTCTTAACATACGCTGAGTAGTTATACAATATAAAAAGCTCTTTTTCATATCCCCTCAGTGTGTACTGGGACTCCACATATAGAATACTCCCTCCCCCCCCAAAAAAAAATTCAGACAGTGCCAAAATCTACATTTTCATTTGGCGAACTAGTTAAATCTATTCATAATCTGGTGCCTGAATCAAATTTCAGAGCCGACTAGACTGCTTTGGCTCCTGGTTTTTGTTGCTCGACCTGTCTCCGACTGAATTTAGCTATGATGTTACATCTCTAGCTGTAGAAAATTTCTAATAAGGGTGGCCTGTTTTCCTTTGCCATTGAAGGGTTCATACACAAGATTCAGCATTTCCGAGCAGGAGCCCATTCGGAGCCACCATGGTGCATTTTCTTGGAAAGAAATTCCTTGGGTTGTTTTTTTTTTAACTATTTTTTATTTTCCCCCTTTCTCTAAATGTTCCCTTTAATGGCTCTAGCACAACATAAAACTCATGTATTTTCTAGTGAACAAATTGTGTGGAGAACGTCAGGAATCAAGAGAGAAGGCACAAAGATCTAAGGGATTAGTTGCAAAAGCACATGGGATTTTTCTATTCGTAGCCCAGAAAGAGCCTTTAAAGGGAGCTCAGGAACAGTTCTGGGGTGTCTTGATATCTAGTGTGAGGGTTATTTACCTCTTGAAGAATAGTCTCCCTTCAGAAGAGAGAAGTGGAAGGAAGAGAGAAGACTGGAAGATCAATTGCAAGAATTGCAACGCAGTTGGAGACTTAGCTGAATGAGAAAATAATGATTGGATTGTTAAACATTAGGAAGTGACCACAGATTTCACTTTGCTCTGGACAGTCCAGGTATGCTACTCTTATCCTGTCAGACTTCTACATTGGATGATATATCACACAGTGACTCTGTACATTGTTCTTTTACGGAAATCCATGTTAGGTAATTATTATTATTTTTTTTTAAGATTTCATTTATTTATTCATGACAGATACACAGAGAGAAGCAGGCTCCCTGCAGGGAGCCCGATAAGGGACTTGATCCCAGGACCCCAGATCATGCCCTGAGCCGAAGGCAGACACTCAACTGCTGAGCCACTGAGGTGTCCCCATGTTAGGTAATTATTTAAAGGCACTTTTAATAGGTCCTAGGAAATACTTTTTTTTCCCCCTCAAAGTATTGGGAACTTTTGTTATTCCGTGAAATGGACTATCACACAGTATGCCATACTGCTATTAACTTAAATACTAATATAGAATTTTGTTTATACCACATTAGCATAATTAGTAAAGTAGTTATTAGCATAGTTATTAAAATCAAGATGAGGATCAGGATCAGGTTGGCAAGAGAGTAAATGTTTTGGTGTCTGTGGGCTGCAGGGTCTCTGTTATAATTATGAACCCTGTCAGTGTAGCTCTCGAAGCAGCTGTAGACAATATGTAAACAAATAGGTGTGGCTGTTACAATAAAGCTTTATTTACAAAAAAGATGACAGGCCACACAGTTTGGCCTGTGGACCATAGATTGCTGATCCCTGAGTTAGAAGACTATTTAGTCACAAAAACATATTGAGGACATCTTAATAAACAAGAAAACAAGCCACAGTACAATATGACAATGTGGTTTTATGTGGCAAAGAAAACCCAACTAAACAACCCATAGCAGCCTAATATGTTAAGAGGATGATGTCTGGGGTCTGAAATACGTGATTTAGGTAATATCTATGTGTACTCCTATGATTTTCTTAAGTTTCCTGAGTATTTGACACTGAGCATATTTTATTCCATTTTTTAAGGAAAAAGGAAAAAAGAAAAGTATAAAGTACTCCGGGTTATGATTTCACTGTTGAGTGTTGACTTGTCTCTACGGTATGTTGTCTTCCATGCACAAGAGTCAAGCTGCCTGGGTTGGGTTCCAGGCTTCAGCATTAACCAGCTGGTGTTTGGCCCAAGTTATATAACTGCTTCTTGTCTTAGTTTCTTCTTCTGTCTGTAGAGATCATCAGGAACAGTTACCCCAGGAGGTGTTTGTGAAGATTGGGCTTCTATATGTAAAGCTTTGAGAACAATATTTTGCATGTATTCAGTAAATACAATTCCTTTTATGAACTGTTCAGGATAAGAATATCCAACATCCCTCTCATGGAAGATTTTAGGAGTTCCCTGAGAAAATTTGGTAGGCTCTGATTTTTCACAATTCATAACTTGTAAAAAAAATGCAAAATAAATATTGTTATTCATTGATATGATTATTATTTAATTGCCATACAGTTTGCCTGGCAATAATACTAAAAGAAAAGCAACCAGCAAAAAAGTCACTCTATCCTGTATTTTTTATTAAGTAACATAAGTTTTTTGTTTTTGTTTTTGTTTTTGTTTTTTTTTTTGCAAACACACGAGCGTTTAAGGTAACGTAAGTCTTAAAGGGCTAAAAACAAAACAAAACAAAACAAAAAGTCTTAAAGGGCTACAACTTGAAGATGTCCACAGAGCCTAAATATTACAGGTTAGCATGATTTTAGTATTAGTAACTTTTAAAAAATGCTTCCTAGGGGCACCTTGGTGACTCAGTTAAGTGTCTGCCTTTGGCTCAGGTCATTATCTCAGGGTCCTGGGATGGAGTCCTGCATCGGGCTCCCTTCACAACGAAGGAAGAGTCTCCTCCCTCTCCCTCTGCCTCTCCCCCTCATTCATTCTCTCTCTCTTTCTCTCTCTTTCTCTCAATCTCTTTCTCTCAAATAAATGAATAAAATCTTTGAAAAAAATGCTTCCTAAATACTATTTCATAGCAAACCTCTAACCTCCTTGGGGCCCAGAGCCCATATAAGACTTTCCCACACTAACCCCTGCATGTGCAATGCTTCGTACTTCCCATTGTGCACGTGAAAGTTGGAGAAAGGCAGAGGTTCCCCCTGAAGCAGCTCCAGGTACACAATAGAAAGGCCACTAAGAATTAAATCCAGAAAAAACTTCTACATTTTGATTAAGGGGTTTTTCTCCTTGCAATTTCTCTACAAACAACATCAGAGAAAATGCATTCACACCCTCGCAAGTGAAATGGATGGCTTTTTCTGCCATATCCAGCATAGGAGAGTCTGATGCAGAACTTGGGGAGGAAGATGTGAGCGAAAAGCAAACGGACTGGGGATGCAGGGGATGAGCTCCCCCATTAACTGAGGTTGTGATCTCTGCAGTTGAGGGAAAACCCTTATAAAATAGATTTTCTTTTAACATTTTGTTTTCATTCTTTAAAAAAAGAAACCAATCATCCAATCTTTTTATTGTTCTCTCCCAATTTTCTTTATCATTGAGCTCTTTTGGGGTTTATCTCCCCATTTACCACATTCACTCTACTTTGTTACTTGTTTTTCCTCTTCAAATGCAAGCACCTCCTCATGCATCTTTACATTAAGCCAAAGCCTGAGGAGCCACAGCAGAAGGTCATGAAAACGTCTCCTGCTAATAAAATTGCAGCCAATTCTCTATTAATTATTCTTGGGGAAGCTCTCTGCTCTTTCCCTGCTCAGCCACATTCCCGAACTTTCCATGTAATTGTAATGGCCTTCTTCTTCCACAATGTAGTGGGATACCTTCTTGGCTCTTTTTTTTTTTTCTTAATCATTACTATCATGATAAATGTCTGTTTCTTTCATCTGAAGAAGAGGGTAAGAATTTATTTCTGTCTTGCTCATAATTCTCTTGTTCTCATTGCCTGACACATAACACATTGTAGATGCTCAATAAATGTTTATTAAGGGGATTACCTAAAAAGTAACCTTCAAAAACTCATTTATTTTGGCTGTTAGTTAGGAAATATTATTTAGGCCAGCTGTGTTGTACAAGACATCACAAAATGACAGATATCAGTTAGTACAGATATCTCAGTTAACTTGAGCATAAAGATGTTATGATGAAATTTTATGATGAAAAGCAAATAAGCAAACCATAAGTAACATATTTGTCTAAAAAAATGAAGCCCGGTTATGCTTTTTTTCTCTTAACCAAGTGTGGTGGTGTCTTCTCAATTCTTTTCCTTAAAAAAAAAAAAAAAAAAAAAAAAGGATGCCAGGCCTGCGAGGCCCCCAGTGTAACTGCACAGAAGACTGGTACCAGGGGGTTTACATAATGTCTCTGCTTGTCCATTCCTGACTAATGGACAAATTTCCAAGAAATAATCTACATGTCATGAAACACGGGTACACTCCATCCCTTGAATGTTCTTTTCCAAACTTCTACCGGTTTCATCTGGATTTTAGGGAAATTCAGCAGCACTAGTACAACATGCTGCTGAGAAAAAGTAAGAAGAGTACATGTCTACAACAATTATTACTTTTAGGTAAATCTTCAATTTTCTTCTTAGAAAATATAACGGAGGGCAGTGGGCCAAGGAATAACAAAACACTAGGTGTTATTACTGCCGTGTCCCTTTTACCGTCCAGGTCCAACATCACCATTGGGTGAATTCCCTTGACTCTTTTCTCACTTTACCCTGTACCCTTCTCTTACCTAATAGTCACCATTCTGCAAATGATTTATAACTCTTTGGATCGAAGTTCTGTGAGGGCATGGTACTCACTTTCATTTTCCACCCAGGGCAATTAGAAAAACACTAAATGAACCTTTCTCTCTCTTTTTAAGACTTTATTTATTTATTTGAGAGAGAAAGAGAGTGAGCACACAAGGAGGGGGAAGCAGACTCCCCCCATTGAGCAGGGAGCCCAATGCGGGGCTCCATATCGGGACCCCGAGATCATGACCTGAGCCAAAGGCAGATGCTTCATCGACTTAGCCACCCAGGCGCCCTAAATGAATCTCTTGTGAATAAATTCCACAGTGCAAATCGTGTGCAAAAGAGGATTTAGACATATCGAATTGAGACATTATCACTTGAAACAGGTACAGCTTGCTCTTCCATGACGAGAAAAGCAGCAAACATATTGTGTTTGACATGTTTCCACAGGCCCACGTGAGCCTCACTTAGATTTTAAGGTCTCTGTGTCAGAGGGTGGACCAGGGTCACACTGTCCCCACTACCCACAGCTTCTGTGCCATGGCCAGGATGGTTGCAATGGTACCAAAAGCAGTCCTACGTGCACTCAGCTCTTTTTCTCTGAGGACCTGCCTACTTTTCTATCAAGAGGCAGGGATTTACATGCAGTTGTGGGGTGGGGGGTGCCTGGGTGGCTCCATCAGTAAAGCGTCTGTCTTCAGCTCAGGTCATGATCTCAGGGTCCTGGGATGGAGTCCTGCATCAGGTTCCCTGCTCATTGCCTCCACCCACTTATGTTCTCTCTCTCCCAAATAAATAAAGTCTTTAAACAAATAAATGCATAAATAAATAAACATAGTCTTGAAAAAGTGTGCCTATAGGGCCTGAACATAAGTTCCTGAAGCTGTTAATAAGAGCCCCTGAAGACCCTGTGACTCTAGAGGCAATACCTCTCCCCTCATATGTCAGGCCCACGACCCCACAAACAGAGTGGGGTCTGTTTGCTTTTTGTCCTTAAGGTGTTGACACAGCACAGCCCCAATCTAGAAGGCAAGGAAGGCCCATAGTCCAAACCCAGTTTTTTACTAATTTAAGCACATTTAACCTGGCGAGAGAGCCAAGAGGCTGGGTGGGTTGGGGTCACCTATTTTGCCAAGTTTGGGTGGGTTTGCGCTAGTTAAGCATTCAGTGCCAGCCGCGATCATTATGTGCTGGCGCAGTAAATTGAGCTACCACACCTCTAATGAACGTAATTCCCTTATTTTGACAGCGTTCCCATTTCCAGTGATTCACACTTTACATTCAGACACTCTCCTACAGGTGTTTGCCAAAGGCCTCTGCTGGCAGCTAACTAAGCACTGGATCCGTTCGAAATTAGATTGAGAACCATCGAAATCATCTTGACATGTTCCGTGAGCCAGGTTTGGACCTTAGATACCCCGGGTCACAAGCAGCTCCAAACACAAGCTCCAAATCCTTTCCACCCTTCATGTTTCCATCGCATTTTATGAGATTCGGGACCCAGGCTTTTGGTCTGGGACTGTGATGGGTATCAGACCTGGACAGCCCCGAGCCTAGAAGGTATTTATTGACTGCTAAATACCAGAAGTGTGACTCGGGGGCGCCTGGGTGGCTCAGTTGGTGAAGCATCTGCCTTTGGCTCAGGTCATGATCTCAGGGTCCTGGGATCGAGTCCCATGCCGGGCTCCCTGCATAGTAGGGAGCCTGCTTCCCCCTCTCCCTCTGCTTCCTCTCCCCATCCACTCATGCTCTCTCTCTTTGTCTCTCTCTCTCTCTCTCTCTCAGATAAATAAATAAAATCTTAAAAAAAAAAAAAAAGAAAAAAAGAAACATGACCTTGCAGGAAGAGAAAGAAACAGAGCCATTACTTGAAGAAAGCAGCCTCCAATGGGGTGCATTTGTTCTCAGTTCTAGAAATGACCAAGGATTTTGGTGCTGGTGTTTGAAGGCTGATGAGTGTCACTGAGGAAATTTTCTCATCTACTTTAGGAAAGAAGGCAGCGAGGGCTAACATGGCTTCTGTACCAGCAGGGTGCTGCTAAGGGTTTTAAAAGCAGGACTTGCTTTAATCCTTAAGATTTATTCAGAGTCAAGCAGCTCTTAAATATTAGAACCGGGACTAAGGTCCACCTTTGTCTGGTTCCGAACCCCTGCCCTTAAACACTACTGCAGGGAGAGGCAAACTTTACTCATAAAGGGCCAAATAATGAGTATTTCAGGGTTTGCCCGTCAGATGGTCCCTATTGTAAATGCACAATTCTGCTCTTAAAGCTCCTGGAAGTGCCAGAGGCAACGTGTAAATAAGTGAGTGTGGCTGTTCCAACAAAATTTGGTTTGCAGAAACAGATAGTAGGCCAGATATAGGTCAGGGACCACAGTTGGCCGACCCCTGTCCTATTCTATACCCTAATATATAAATAAGTTTCCTTTCAGGTTTTCAACAACTTCTGGAGGACTAAAACCTAACTACATCTTATAAGGCTCTCCTTTTTCTCTCCTGTCACCCTTCAACAAATATGTATCGATTACTAATTCAGGAATATTGATGAATCCCTGAATTTTCCCCTTACTCCTTCATTTTGTGGTCTGTCTTAATTATCTCACTCATCCTTTCTTTCTTGAGGAGATCTCAGAGTTTTGATTATTTGCCCAGTACTCCCCAAATTTCAGATTATGAGAAAACCTTTCCTTTCCTTCTTTCTAGAAAACTCCCTTTTCGCTCAAGACATCGGGTGACCTTCTTTTGATATAAAGCACTCTCTTACCCTCTCTTAGGTTTCTTATTCAGGTTGTGTATAATCAGCAGTTTGGAGATCCGTAATGGATTTTCCAGGAGGCAACTCTGATGAAAATGTCAACTTTCTAAACAAAGACAGTTGTCAGAATGTTCTTTTAGAAATCCAGATTATTCACTGTTTCTGTCAGGTTGAGTTTTCAGTTCTTCAATCGTAAGGGGGCATTGCCACCTGGTGGAAAAAATATTGAGGGGGTTAGGTGATCACCTGGGGAAAACCCAGATAGGCACGTTTGCACAGACAGGAAAATTTTACCTTGGTCATGTCATTTCAGTGCCTCGTGGCATGAACACTGACCTCCTTCCACAGTCAGAACGTAAAACAAGTAAATGCAAGTAAAAACTGTTAACGATTGCATTTTAATAGATCCAGGAGATCTTATTTCTTAGAAATATGTGACTTGAAAGGGAGTTATTCCGAACTATTAAAACTCCTCTGGACCCATTTCTTCACCATTTACAGAATTTTTCACTCTTTTTGTACAATTTTCAAGTACTTCTTTTGCATGGGCTTTTTTTTTTGTTGTTGTTGTTGTTCCTATTTTCTGTAAGTAATGATATATATGGGGTTTTGTGTGTGTGTGTGTTTGTGTGTGTTTGTGTGTGTTTGTGTGTGTGTGTATGAAACCTCCTCTTAACTTTAACCTAGTATGTCTTTGGTCAACTTTCAAATTTATATTCTTCATCAGCCAGCCTCTACCAATCCCTGCATTCTATCTACCCGGTCACAGTCAAGCATCCGAAATCTTCTTTCCACGTGCCATCGCCCTCCTAGGTCCACTCTCAGAAATGCTCAGCTTGACTTACTCAAATGGCCATCCCCAATCCTTAAGCTCCCTGACCTCTGTGTGACCTGAATTTTGTCCTTGAAATTCTTCCTTGGTTTCCAGCTGCATGATTTTCTAATGCTTCTATTTCTGCTTTCCTCTGTATTTGCTTCATATCACCACTTTGCTTCATCTCCCTTTCTCCGCTGTGAGCAGGAAAGCCAAACATTTTATCTGCCACTCTCTCCTCTTTAAGGTCTCACTTTCTAGATTCATTTATTCACCTGCATGATGTTAACTATTCTTTGGACTATATGCACATCTGCTTCCCCCTGGCCTGTACCCAAAATGAATTCTTGTCTTCCTTTCCTGCTTTTTCAGAGGATCCTAAATTCACCTTCTTATATCAGCTGAAACCTACTCACTCTCTCTCTCTTTTTTGAAACTTACTCTTGACAAAATTAAAAGGAACACATTTCCAATGGTAGTGATCACACTGACCAATTCCTCCATTTAAACGAAAGCACATTTCCCCCCTAATGTTCAGTACTGGAAATTTTAGAACCAGTCAGAAACAATCCCCCTGCTTAATTGTTCTTATCCAGTCTGTCATCATGTGCCAATTTGGCTTCTTTTATAATGTTTATCTTGAGCGTAAACTCCATGAGTAGAAAGGCCTTGCTTCTTTGGCTTACCATGATCTCCTAGCACCCAGCACAGGACTTGGCATATCATACATCTTTAATAAATATTTGTTGATAAATAAATTAAAAAAAAACGATTCACAAACTTTCTCTTTTCCCTTTCAACTGACAGGATCTATGCCATCTCCTTTTTATTTATCCCAAGACACTGGATGCTCTTTTAGTGTACAGCCCTCTCATTGGACTTGATCAGAGTCTCATCGGTGGCTCATTAAGTGGCAGTTTCCTGGTCCCCATTTCCAGCTGTTATGATTCACTAGAGCTGGACATCCAGAAGTTGAACTAACACAGTGTTTCACTCATAGTCCAGGGTTTTCTTTCTCTGCTGTTCTATTTTATTATCACGAACTTCCATGTAAACGGTAACAAATTCTACTGTAGCCAGAAATTCAATATTCATACCCAGTTGTCCCCTTAGGATTTCATTCTTATTAGTTTTAATTTTTCAAACAAATTAGATGCACTTCGGGGGGATGATTAGGAGATGAGATCTCAGAGCCCCAGCTTCATTTCCTATCTCCTTAATCTATTAAATCGTATATATATCATGTCTTTTCTGTAAGGATCAAAGGAGACACTTTTTATAAGAATGACTTGTAAGTGAAAACATTCTACACATGCCACTTAGGTGGTTGTTTGGTGTTTTATTTTGTTTCTACTGTAATTATAACAGGATTAGCTACAAAACAGTCAATGGCCAAATGGTTACGGAGTTATAAATTCAGTGGAATGCTTCTCTGAAACCCTGTATCCTATAAAGTGTTACCAGAACATTAATTAGTTTATACATCCTTTATGGGAAATCACATATAGACCTATATCTGTGTTTGGAATTTTATGTCTTGCCTTTGAAAGAATAAATGTGCAGTTCAGCCTTACAAGAAAGGAAGCTGACGGAGCAAACATAAGTCTGTCTGTATATAAAACTAATTTCTTCCTCAAGAAGAAACTTATTGCTGAGTCAGAAAAGGGATAGTACTCTTCCCTGTATGAAGTATCTTAGAAAGAATGTGGCTGTCACACACGAATTTCTCAGAGTATTAAGTAGATTGCTGAATTTCAACATTCACAGAGACCACATGGCTTTTTCACCTGTGTGTTCCCAAAATCTGGCATATAGCAGAAGCTTGAAAACATTTATTAGTTAGGAAACTCAATCTCCTATTATGGGATCTCAATTATATGAAAATGTTACTGCTGCTGTCTTGCCTTCCATCTGGGTCTTCTCCGGAGCTATTTATTCCTTAATCAGATGATCCCATCGCCAGGTAACACTTTATAGTTGCGAAGTGGAAAGTTAATAATAATGAGCTTAAGCTGGCCACACAGCCTCACCTGGAGACCATATACAACATACATATATGTGAAACTTCTGGAACTTCTAAGTGTCTGGATATTGCCATGTGGCCAAATGTTCACCAGAGGGATATGTTGCAAGTAGCTCGAGTTGTGGCTAGAATAAATTTGGGTTCAAATATCTGTTATGTGAATTTAAAAAATGAATGAAATGGGGGGAGGGAGGTCATGTGTGCAATCTTCCTCTCCTTAAAAAAACTTCTGCCTGTGTCCTTCCCTATGACACGGTTGAGCCTATGATCCAGCTTCAAGCCTGCAGAGGACCATGGTACTCTAGGCCAGGGGTTTGCTAACTTCTTCTCTAGAGGGTCATGTAGAAAATATTTCCGATTTTTGTAGCCATATGGTCTTCTGCAATACTCCACTCTGCTTTAGGACATCAGAACCGCCATAGGTAACACATACATAAGCAGGAATGGTCATGTTTCAGTAAAACTTCATATACAAAAATAGAGGGCAGGCTGGATCTGAGCTTTGAGTTGTGGTTTACCAGTGCCTGCTCTGAGGGGGTGAGAGGGGTGTAGACAGGGAACAAAAGGGGGAAAAGTAGAGACCTCAGTTGCCCTCATGCAACTGAGCCACCCCATCAGTCTGAACTGCTCAGCTCGGGGCAGTAATATGGCAGAGAAATAAATACTTTATTCTTTAAACCATTATATTTTGTGGGTTTTTTTGATACAACAAAGTTAGTTAGCTAGTGTGTAGAAGGTATAATAAAATACAGTGCTAACTGGATTTATTGTTGTTGCTATTCTGTTGCTATTATAATTATCATCATCTTTATTATTTTAGGTCTATAATGATCCTGGGATAAATTACTTAACGGTTAGACACAGAAGTCGCCAACTGGGGTGGGGGGGACCCACCACAGAACTTACAGGGTTTGGCAAACTCACTTAATTCTATCATCGTGACCCTCAAGTGAATGGGCCATTTTAATTTCATTTTGTCAAGTGAGGAAACAAAGTATGAAATAGATTCAGTGTCCTGCCCAAAGTCACAGAACCAGAATGTAGTGAGATTAGGGTGTAAGGTCAATTCCATCTGATTCCAGAGCCTTTCCCCACTGTGCCATGTATTGGGGTAGTTAACTTTGTTCTTTATGTTAACCAAACACAAAGTATCCATAATAATACATAAACAGTCCTTCATTTGGGGTAATATCTTGATATTGCTAAAGGGTTCACACAAAGAGGTAGGGATCCATGAGCAGCTGCTCTGTCCCTGCACTGTCCAATGTGGTAGCCACTTGCCACATATGACTCTTAAGAGTAATTGACGTTAATAGAATAAAAAGCTCCATTGCACCCCAAATTGGCACTTACTTAATGGCACTGGCCACATTGAACATGTTCACTTGCACATGTGCCACAAATGGCCACTACCTTGGACAGTGCAGGTTGCAGGTTATTGCCTCATAGCAGAAAGTTCTACGGCCAGCACTGCTCTCTTCTCTTATACCAGATTTGGCTTTTTTTGTTTTTATGCAGATTCAAGCTCCTCCAGCTTACCTTTGGAGTACTCATATGGCTATTCCATTAGCAGCGTCCAGAGGAAACTGCCTGGCTTCCAAGCTCCTTTCTTTGGTCCCCCATGGCCTCTTCTTTCTTTCTTCCCCCCGTCTTGCTCCCTATCCTCATGACCCTGCCACTTGTGTGTTAGTTGCCATTCCTTCAGCACTAATTGCTTCCCAGCAGGATGGAACTGGGGTCCCCAATGGTGTAAAAAACTGAAACAAGGAGAAAGGGAAAGAGCCACGGCAGCATGTGGAATCTGTCCTCCAGGTGTGGAATCTGCAGACAAACCAAGTTTTTGCACTGTCCATATAAACAGTCCCCTAAGTTTTTGTGCTAAAAGAATGTTTGCATCTCTTTATTCTCCTTGCTAGAACCCAGAAGTGGGGGGGAATTGTAAGCCACCAGCCCATCTCCATTTTTAATAGTAGATGTTTATATATATGCTTTTCTTTGTGCCTGCATTTTCCTGCCCTGTGGAGAGTGTGAAAACCCCACTTACCAGCAAACCCCATCCACCACACTTGGCCATCCTCCTGTTGCTTAAGAAGCTACAGTATGGGAAACCAAAATGTGTCTTTGTGCAATGCTTTTGTTAAGGTTGGGCTCTTTTTTTTTTTTTTTTTTTTGGTAAGATTTTATCCATTTATTTGAGACAGCAAGAGAGAGAGTACAGAGGGAGGAGCTGGAGGGGAAGGAGAAGGAGAAGCAGATTCGGTGTGGAGCCCAATGCAGGGCTTGATCCCATGACCCCAAGATCATGACCAGACCCAACACTCAGCCCACTCAGGTTCCCCCAGATTGGGCTCCTTTTTTATTAAGAGAACATAATCACCAGAGTTTATAAAAGTGGGAGCTCATGGGAAAATGTTTCAAACCATCTGAGCAACTGTGACAGCCCTGGTGGGATCCATAATCATGAATTAAACTCGAGTCTGCATTTCTGTCTGCATCACAGTGTGAAGGACCAAAAGGCAATCACAATTGCTTGGCTCATGTGGGAGATGCAGATTGCCGTGCTGCTCTCTCAGTGATGTTTCATAAGGAAACCACAGTGGGCCAACCTGGGATCACTATCTAGGTCCCCACTGCCCACCTGTCATCTTGAGGAATAGCCACTCCCAAGATAGAGAGAGACACATGCAGAGATCACCACTCGCAGTGTCACTGAATTTGTTAGCAGAATGATACATTTTGGGGAAGGTTAATCCCATATTAGAAAACTTGCGACTTTTTAAGTGTTGATCACAAAGGGAGGGATTTGGGGGAAACTGCTCCCTTTTGTTTATAACTAGAACTGGTCCAAGGGGGCACTTTGTGATTTGGATGTTTAATGAAATAATTGTTATTTGCCTTCCGGAATGAGAATTTACTTTCTTTGACTTTCCTTTGGAGTTCTTCGTTTTAAGATAAGCTCAAATATTGACAGAACTGGGACTGAGATTAAAGAGCATATAAAATGCATTAGCGTTCTACCAAAGGAAGAAGAAAGGAAAACCAAGGGGCCTCTCCCACAGTAAATAAAAGCGACAGAGGTTCTTAAGAAAACACTGCTGAATTTCATTCGTGTGTATAATGAAATGGATTAAGTTTACAGTGGTCTGAAGAACAGGATGGATTCTTCACCTTGACACCCCCAGGAACAAACCACAGTATTACCAGAACTCCCTCTTTATTCATTGTGACCATTTTCTTTTCGGTGTGTATCATAATCTGATGCGTAATGAAAACCAGCTGTTGCCCCTCAGAGGAAAAGAGGAAGGAGTCCGCCAAGTATTCTAAAACCTGGATAGGCAGGGAATCAGCAGCCCGAGATCTCACTTATTAAGTCCTTAAAGAAAGATGAAGTTTGATGGGAAGGACGAAGGGGGAAAAAAGATGACTCTGTTGATCACTCTACTTTTTATCAGATAATAAATCATCCACGTGCACTATGTGTTATCTGAGGCTCCTGATTTTTCTCAATCGAATGCTGCATGCTCCATTAACATCTTTAGATTTATCCCAATCTGGCAAAAGAAAAAAAAAAGTGTGTCCCCTTTATGATAGAAGCAGGATTCAGGATTCAAGATGATGAATAATTATTGACAGGGGTAAATAGAGAATAATCTGGTTCCCAGTTAATATAAATTAATATGTTTAATGAAAGGGTAGGACAGAGCAAAGGGGAGTTCCCATTTCCCCTCGTAAAATATTTACTATTCAGGTCCTCACCAGCTCTACCAGTCAAATATTTACTATCAGAGTTCAGGAGAAAGGTGAGGCATGTGGCCATTCATGGTGTAATGGTTTGAGGTGGCCAGACTGGAGTCAGATCCCCTACATTTTAGTCTTCACTTAACACCCTGGCTCTCTGTGTTCCTGGAAACAAAGCACTGAAGAGCTTCCTGTCAATCGAGCTATGAAACAGGAATTACATGTTTTGGAGAGGCTGTTGACAAACCTATGCATGTATATTTGAGGTGTTTGAGATTCTATGACAAAAGTAATTAATTGTCTATTTGGAAGTGTTTTATTTACTCATTCAATCACAGATTTTCCAAAACCCAGACATATATATGGATACGTATACATATAACATAACATATGTATCCATATATATCCCTTATCTTTAAAATCAACTTGCAATATAGCAAGTTAATTTATCTTCAAACATTGTTCATTTTTGGAATATTTTGACCATTCTCAGTGTAAAGGTAACATTCACTCTAAAGTTGAGGGTACACTTTTTTCCAAAGAGCACATGATATAATTTACTGTATGGATCATTGTGTGATTGGGAATTTCCTCTTGATTCCCTCTGATGGCTGAGAGTGAAGTGAGGGTGGGGAGAGGCAGGAATATTTCAGGTAGAGCAGGGGGACAGAGGAGCAGAAAGAGATCTTTCCATGCCGCCATGTCCGTCTTTTCATCCATTTCATCCGGCCTCCATTTTGATATTAAATTCACATCTAATTTTTTTCTTTCTATATCTGTCCAAAATAAGCAAATATGTGCTGTTTGTTGCAACAGGATTTACACGTCTGAAATGACTCAGCTTTCAACACTTCCTAAAGATTTGTGAGTAGGACTCCTGCCCTCTGTCTGGCTTCTAAAAGCAATACAGACCTGAGTCAACTTCCTAATAAAACTGACCAAAACACCTAACTAGAATTCATCTATTCCTCTGAGGAGTATAAACAAAGGCTGTTGGAAAGAATATATCAGTTCTACTACTTCGGCTGGGTAAATGGGAGCTTTTCTCCTGGACATTTCTCTTCTGTTTTAATGTTTTCAACTGCAGCAATGTGCTAAACAGAGAAAATCCATTCTCAGGACTTTCTGGGATTTGTGTCAAATGTCCCTTGGTTGTCATTCTAATCTTAAAGTCCTTTAAACAAAAGAGCTTTGTCTCAAAAACATGGATCAGTTATTTCCTAAATTAGGTGAATAGCTTACCTAAGCTAAGACAGGAAGCCACTTTATTAATGGAGTTCAGAACAAACCCACAACATTAAAACATTTGATATTGCACATAAATACAAAAGGGAAATAAATCTGGCTGAGAACAAGAAAAAGACCTAAGTCCAATCTCTCTTAAATTCCTTGAAGTTAGGGGGAAAAAAAACACTTGTGATGCCCCGATTTTTCATACTATTTTTCAGCTTTTCTTTATCTCTTACATTGTTCTCATTAAAAGCTCGTGTCTTAGATACTTTGTGCTGTGTTTATTGTTCATTTCAAAATAGCTGTTTGGAAGCACTGCTTTAAAAAAAAATTCACCAGAAGACGTGAATAAAATAAAGAAAATATGCCTTTGCAGGATCTTGTTTTTAATTGCCCATAATTCTTGTAATACATGGATTTACCCTTCCTCGGTTCAGAAACGTTAGGAAGGGCTGAAAAAGTCAGTATTCCTTCGTCATTACCAGAATGATTCTGCACATTTGTCTCCACGCGTTTCCCCAGATTTGGTGCTGCTTCAGACAGAGAGCACCCCTCCCCCATTTTTTTTTTTTTTTGAACTCAAAAAGAAATACAATGATTCAATGGAGAGCAGTTTCCTGGTCTTCTGGTGGTAATTCCAATATGGTGCACCCCAGCATTTTCCAAGGTATATTTGGAGATCACCTTGCATGAGCATCTTTTTTTAAAGAACTTACTCTGTGCAAACTTTACCTTAGAACTTCTTAATCTTCAAGAGAGGGAGGCCAGGAATTATGTCCTTTGAACTAGCTCTCCAAACGATGGTTGTGCATGCTAAACTTTGATAACCATTGGAACTGCAGAAAACTGCAAACACAATTTCAAACAAAGACTTGAAGCATAAAATGAGAGATGAATAAATATAGCTATGGTGAAACAAAGAGGAAGCCATATAACCACAGATACCATTACCAAAGTTAACATCATCTAGAACCATAAGAGATTAGTATTCAGTATAAAGACTAACAAGTCAGTTAGAAAATGGCATATAACTCAGGGAAAAAATAGGCAAAATGTTTAAGAAAGCATTTCAAAAAACAATAAATTCAAATATTCAAAGAATTTGAAAAACTGTTCAGTTTACCTGGCTATAAAGTTAAAGTTGAAGTTAGGGGGGAAAAAATTTGTGATGCCTCGAATTTTCATACTATTTTTCAGCTTTTCCTTATCTCTTACATTGTTCTGGAAGAACTGCTTAAATGTAAATCAAAACAAAGATAAAATGCTATTTTACAAAACTGCAGAAAGTAAGAGGTGTGGTATTTTTATTCATGATCAGAAAGCAGGAACTTTCACAAACTACTGAAGCATAAATTGGTACTACTACTTTGGAGGAAATGTGGAAATACCCAGCAAAACTAAAAATGTGCATGCCTATAACTCAGAAAGTCCATTTCTAGGTATATAATTTATAAAAACAATAACAAACAGCCATATGCAAAAGGACATGTGCATGAGAATACCCATGTTAACTGCTTATAATTACTCCAAGTCAGAAATGAGCCAAAAGTTCATTGAAAGGTACAAGGCAAATAAAATATGGGATTTTTATATGACAGAATAATGTATGACACTTAAAAGAAATGAACAAGAGACATATATATCAGAATGAATAATTTCAAAAACTAAATTGAGTGAAAAATTAAGTTACAGAAGGAAATGAACATTATTTTATTATTTATGTAAAAGTGAAAGCACAAAGTGCATGTACCTGCACATACAGAGAACATGATAAAAATGCATGTATATTCATAACTTTATTGTAGATCGTAAGACTATAAACCAAATTCATTATAGCAATTGCTTCTGGAGCAGGAAAGACAAATGGGACACAGGAGGGAAAATTCAATTTTTAAATATCATCAATAATAAAGTAATACTCACATTTTTTATTTGCTAAGTGCTTTATGTGTATCACATTTAATCTCATAACAACCCCACAGGGTAATGCTACTCTTTTTTCAAATATGGGTTTTCGAATGTTTTATTTCTTGTATTTATACACACACACTTTTAGGGCAGTGAAACTGCTCTGCATGACCTTTTAATGTTGGGTACGTGTCATTATGTTTTTGTGCATACCCGGAGAAGGTACAACACCAGGAATTTACATGACAGTTCACGTAAATTATGGACTTTGGGTGATTATGATGCATCAATACAGGTTCATCCATATTTTAAAAAAAGAAAAGATATCATCCTGGTGAGTGATATCAGTAATAGGAGAAGCTAAGCATGTGTTGGGGCTGGGGCACATCTCTGTACTTCCCTCTTAATTTTGTCGTAAACTTAAAAATGCTCTAAAAAAATAGTCTTAATAGAAAGCAAACAAAACCTGATTCTCAGAAGTGTGACTTAACAGAGATCAATGGATGGAGAATTGAAACGGGTTGGTCTGACTCCATAGCCTGTTGTTAACTTCAACATTGGAAGCAATAGTGTTACATCACTACCTAAAACATAAAACTACGAAACGCAATCAAGAGGACAAACAGTGAGTCTGACATGGATAAAGATACATATTAGGAAGAAAGGAAGAGAAGGAGAGAGAAAAAGAGATTGATTTTCAATCCAAATCCCTTATTTGTTGTTTTTTGATTCCGTGAAAGAAGTAAGCTAATGCCTTTTTCCGAAAGTATCCTAAACATGACTCTACACATTACTGATTCATTAAAAGTCAAAATCAGGAAGAAATCTGGCCTTAGGCTCTTTCTTCCTGCCTGCTCTCAGAGCTCCAGTTGCTCTTCCAAAAATTTGTTCTAACAGCTGACTGCTAAATTTTTTCCCAATTCCATTTTTCTCCTTTTTAAAATGTCATTCTTGTTCTTTCAACTTTGTGGTGCATTATTGGAATAGAAACCATTCCATAAATGCCCTAAGACATCAAGACTTCCTCCTTTAAATAGTGCCTAGTATTTGTGTATGTCTTGAGGACAAACAAAATGCTCTCTTCAAAATTCCTGTTTCCCAGCTCCCAGAGCCTACTTTAGACAGGCAGTCATTCATCCTTCTTATCCTCTCCTATTAGTTGTTCTTTGCTTTTGAATCTGATCACGGAATCCTATTATGGAAATTACTGACCACTTTGAATGTCTTAATCCCCAGAGGCTGGTCAACCCCTCCCAACATCCAACAGGAAGCAGAAATGAACAAAGAAAGAAATCTGAGAGCCTCTACTTTTCTTCGCCTCTCTTTGGAATACTACAGATGTATCACTTTGCAAGCAAAAACCAAATGCTCCGGGTCCCTATTAGCTTTGCCAGGGGAGTTAATTCGGTCGATCATGTACACCCACATCGAGTTTAGCGAGCAACAAGTCAAATCTGTATGATGCTGAAGGAATGTACTTTTTTTGTTTGTTTTATTTTCAACATGAAGGAGATTAGTGCTCAGTAGCTTTGCTAACTACCCTCCCAAGGATGGAGACAGTTATGATAGGGAGGCAGCGGCATCCTGTTGTTGCATATTCAGAACCTAGGTTAGGTGTGTTACATTGAACATATTGTCTAGAAGTTGTGGCAGATTGCCACAAAGGTGATGGAGGCTGGTCCAGGTTCCCAAAGGAGATGAACACGCAGGGGAAATTAGGTTCACAGTGAAGCATCAGCAGTGTCTGTTCGTGAGACTCATCAACTCGTCGAGTCTGTGTGGACCCTTGCTTTCCATGTGCTATCTTTTTATAAATTTATTTTTTATTGGCGTTCAATTTGCCAACATACAGAATAACACCCAGTGCTCATCCCATCAAGTGTCCCCCTCAGTGCCCGTCACCCAGTCACCCCCACCCCCCGCCCTCCTCCCCTTCCACCACCCCTAGTTCGTTTCCCAGAGTTAGGAGTCTCTCATGTTCCGTCTCCCTTTCTGATATTTCCCACTCATTTTTTTCTCCTTTCCCCTTTATTCCCTGTCACTATTTTTTATATTCCTCAAATGAATGAGACCATAAAATGTTTGTCCTTCTCCGATTGGCTTATTTCTATTTTTATACTATTTTTAATCATATTATGCAGGATTGGCTACTTAATTGGGCTCCCCGAAAGACTGGATTGATTTTAAGGATACACATGAGTCAGAACGACACAGAACCAACTTGGGTCTCTTCTGTGGCTTGGATGATCCCTCTTTGTGCTCTCTCAATTCCTGTTCCATTTTGCTCTTAGGAACAACTGGATGATTATCTCTATTCTTCTGGCTAAATCCCAGTAAAAGCCAACCTTCCTGATTCTCTACTGAGCATTCGCCCCTTTGGTCAGGTCTTTGTGCTGGAATTGTCTCCTGGACTTACCTGACACTAGGTGCCTATTTTCCTGGTATGGCCAGTAAGTGGGCTGGTGTGAATTTTAAAAAGCAAATTTAAAAATGGAAGTCCTGATACCATTTCTATAAGACATAAAAATATAAAAAATAGCCACATGCTGATCTAAATGCTGTGTCTGATCACATTCTCTTTTTCTCTCCCTTCCCAATTTTCCACTCCGATTGAACCTGTTCATAATCATGATGGAGACTTCTAGTCATTTACCTTATCCTTCTCTCCCCAGTCCTTCTGACTGCCCTGAGCTTCATTTGGCTGTGTTCCCAGTTATGAACCAGTGACAGGCATTTTAAACACGCTATCAGCAGAAGCCACTTTCATTTCATCCCTCACTTCCTTGATTCTCCTATTTCAACTCACTGACAAAAGAAAATCCATGCATTGCAACAGCTTGCTGCGTTTCACCTCCCCATCACAGAATTTCTCTTTTAAACCAACAGTCTTTTCTAGCTCTTTCTCTCATTTGTTTTTGGTGTTGTTCTTATTTTAAACACACACACACACACACACACACACACACGTTGAGGCTCCAACGTGTAAAAACAATGATTGGCTCCACCTGCAAAGAACCTTTCTAGGTTTTTACTGAGTTCATGCCCAGGGTCTCCCTGGTCTTCCCTTCATACCCTCTTCCTGAGAAACATCTCTACTCATGCAGCTAACACTTTCCTGTGGCCCTCTACCATATTACATTGTGAAAACCGAGGGATTTCTGCCAAGGTCCAGATTTTACATTTCAGCTTCCACCTAAACATCCCCATATGGATGGTTTACTGGCACCGTTAAACTCAATAGATGTATAATCAAATGGATGATCTTTTCTACAAGCCAACAAAAACCGACAAAAGCGTGTTTTTCTCCTCAGGTTCTTTTTCTTGATTAACTATGCTATTATTTGCCTTATCACTCTCTCGATCCAACTGGAAGTCCAAGTGATTTATTGAACTTTTCTCTCAATGCCTTATCTTCAAGGCATATGATTTCTGCTTCTGAAGTTTCTCTGCAGCGTCTTATTTCCATTCACAGGACCAACGTCCCAGTGCAAATACACAGCCCTTCTCATGTGGGTTATTCAAATCCTCACTGAAAGATAACTTCACCCTCATCCTTTTCCCTCTCAGATACATTTATCACATGACCTGATCATGCCCCACCCCCCACCCCCCACCCCCGCTTAAAGATCTTGGATGCAATCTAGTACTTTTATAATATATCAAACTCCTTTCTTGACCTGTTATTTCCAAGCTGGCCACTATCTGACCCCAACATAACTTTTCAGAACTGTGTCCCATTAGATTTGACTATGGGAGTACAACAATTTGGCCAAGCGGGACAACTTGCAAAGCTGATCAGAACATTCACTTCCTCACTTCTGAAACTATGCTGCTTCTTCAGCTGAGGGAGGTCCTCCATCACCACTTACAAAATCCTCTCCATCCTTTGATACCTTGGTCAGTAGCTCATCCCCATGTTTATATGAGCTCTGTCTTCAGTGTTGCCAAATATAGTCACAAAACTTCATACTGTTTGACCCTTTTCTCACAGGGGATGAAAAGGGGGAAAAATGCATATATATATGCAAGGTGTATCAACAAGCCAAGAATCCATTGGAATTTGGAAGTAGGAACATAGAATCAACCTGTCTGAGGATAAAAAGGACTAACATTTCTATGTCAAAGATTAGGCCAATTACTTACCTGCCAACAATCTCCCCTTTGCCAGGTCTTATGCGACATAGATTCCTCTATCTTCCTGCACTGAGCTCACCGTTGGCCAATAGACTTCCTGATTGAACAAGACCCCTGATAAGGGCTTTCATCTCTTTGATTCCAATCAGCTTTAATTTCTAAGTTTCTTTGGTTTTCCTTTGCTGAGATTTTATAGAACTGTGGAAATTATCAAAAACAGTGATGTCTTTATACAGCAGTATCAAAAATGTGGCCCAGTGGACTGGGTTAACTAGTGTTTTTCTCCTAAAATTCATGGCCCCCCTGGAACTTTAGAATGTGACCTCATGGGGGATCCCTGGGTGGCTCAGTGGATTAGCGTCTACCTTTGGCGTGATCCTGGAGTCCTGGGATCAAGTCCCACATTGGGCTCCCTACATGGATCCTGCTTCTCCTTCTGCCTGTGTCTTTGCCTCTCTCTCTCTCTCTCTCTCTCTCTCTCTCTGTGTGTGTGTGTGTGTCTCTCTCTCTCAGGAATAAATAAATAAAATCTTAGAAAAAAAAAAAAAGAATGTGACCTCACTTAAAAATGAGCTTTATAGGGATGCCTGGGTGGCTCAGCGGCTGAGTTCTTCTTTCGACTCAGGGTCTAATCCTGGGGTCCTGGGATTGAGTCCCACATCGGGCTCCCTGCATGGAGCCTGCTTCTCCCTCTGCCTGTGTCTCTGCCTCTCTCTCTCTCTCTCTCTCTCTCTCTTTCTGTGTGTGTCTCTCAGGAATAAATAAATAAAATGAGCTTTACAGGTATAATTAGCTAAGATGAGGCCATACTGGACTGGAGTGAGTCCTAAGTCCAGTTGCTGGTGTCTTTATAGGAAGGCCATGCGAAGACACAGAGACACATGGGGGAATATATCATGTAAGGATGAAGGCAGACATTTGAGGGTCCCTCAGTTGACAGACACTAAGGATTGACACAACCACCTGGAGCTAGGAGAGAGGAAAAAACAGATTCTTTCTGCTGATACCTCAACTGGGGGCTGCTAGCCTAAGGACTGTGAGGGAATAATTTTTTGTTGTTTTTAAACCACTCAGTTTGTGGTATTTTGTTATAGCAGCTCTAAGAAACTAGTACATTCGGTCAACCCATGGGGAGAGAAAACTGTCATCTAGTTTAAATCAGAACACATCTTCTGTGCCTTTGCTCAGGTTCTTTTTACTCCCCCCCCTCCCCGCCCCACACATCCTAGAAAGTCACAACCGGATCCTCTCCATGACAGACTTTAAAAGTTTCCTGAAAGCCTGTCTCCCTACCCTGCCTCCTCCCACCCTCCCCTTCTCTCCTCTGTTGGCATGGCCATGAGCGACTCCAGGAGAATATGTCCGTGAAGCTTCTGTGAGAGCCAGTTTGGACATAGAAAACTAGCTCCTGTGTCATCTACTCTCCCTGATCAATACTAATTTCTCTGCCTATTGTGACTTCACAACAACCTTCTGTCATATTCTACCTTAAGCTGCAGCTAGTTGCACAAAAACTTTGCATTCCTCCCATAACTGATTGAAACTCTTCTCTTAGGGGCACCTGGGTGGCTCAGTCGGTTAAGCGTCTGCCTTCAGTTCAGGTCATCATTTTAGGGTCCTGGGATCCAGCCCCACATGAAGCTCCCTGCTCAGCGGGACATCTGCTTCTCCCTCTGTCCTTCCTCCCGGCTCGTGCACTCTCTCTCTCAAATAAAATAAATAAAATCTTCAAAAAAAAAATGCCTCTTCTCTTAAAGTCAGGCACCAGCTTTCATTCTGTTTGTATACAACACAATGCCTTCAGTAATAAATTCATTCAATACCGTTTATTTCCAGCTCACAATATAGTGAGAACATTTCAAAGTACTTAGTTGGTGTTTGGTCAACATGCCTTGGATCAAAATGAATGATATCTGAAGCTTTACTTTTTTTTTTTTTAATTTTAACCTGTTGAAAAATGAGCCTAGACCTTTCTTTGCTTTCACTTACCTACCCTTCTGGTTAAATTATTTGATATCAGACACCGCTGACACCCCTCCCTTTTCTTTGAAACAGGAAACAACGCCAAGAATATATTAATCTAAACCCACTACACTTCTAAATCTCAAAGAACAGAGAGCAAAGGAAGCTGGAAAGAGGCCAGAGTGACCAACTTTATTCCCTCATTCTCTACTGTACCCCCCCCCCCATGTCTAATCTTCCCTACCCTACTAGGTGGTTTAGGAATTTTATCCATTCTTCAGACTAGAAGAGGAAGTGGGGGCTGGAACTACGTGTATACACATTGTTGAAAAGGCTTTCTGTGGATTTGGGGGACTGAGCTAGAGTATCATTTGTATAAAGCAGCCAGAGCCTCTACTTTGAAAACGAAGGTCCACACTCATTCTCTGGCATGAATCCTATCAGCAGAAGCCAAGACCAAGAAATCACTAATCTCTCCACACAGGGAGGCTAGTAAACAGGGCAGACCCTGAGTTCTGCCAACAGGAAGAAGCATATAAGCTGAACACGTTGCCAAAAAGGGGAGGCTTCCACATTAATCACTGGAGCTTTTAAGAGACTAAATCAGATTCAAGAGCCGTCAGTCTCCTGCAGAATGTCAGTGGCAGGGAAGTTGGCCTCCGAGGGCTGTGATGTTAGATCGGTTGTTCTGACGTTCTCATTTACATCAGATTCCTTGAGGACCTTGTCCACTCATCAGATAACCAGACCCAACCTCAGACACTCTGTCAGGATCTCTGATGGGGCCTGCACATCTGTGATTTACTATAAGCTGCCCCCATGGTTCTGATGCATGGCCAAGGTGGCACCGCTTCTTGCTGGCTCACACACCTTCTGACCTTACTACCTGTTGACCTCGGGCCAGTTCCTTGAATTCTGATCCAGTTCTCTCATCTCTAAAATAGAGATGATCGTTGCCCCTTATCCCAGGTGTATCATGAGAATTGAATAAAAGAGTGCAGGTAAAGGGCCAAGCGGCATGACCGTCACACAGTAAGTGCTCGGGAAACGTCTGTGCTTACCATCACCCCTGCACAAGAGGCTCACTGCCTGATGGATACTGGTGGATGCCAAATGCCCCTCAACACTTTCATCAGAAATTCTGCTTTATTCATTCCCATGGTAAATCTCCATCGCTCTATCAGCCACTTCCTGAAAGGGATAAACATGATGTCTTGTTAATATTACTTTTATTTGTCGAAATACTCTTCGCCTGTTTGATCCTCAGGAAGTTATCATCACCAATGATTTGATGAGTGTACTGAGAGGCATTTTTAGGTGCTGAGCAAGAGAAAAGCAAATATGAATGCTTCTCTGCTGTTCTGAGATCAAAGAGCCCGAGTGACATGACCACGGTCCTGCAGAAAATGCCAAATGCCACCCTGCTGATAAGGCTGCTGGGCCACCTTCTCTTCTACCTGTGCGCCTCCCTGCACACCTGCTCCGGCTCTCCGCTGATGAGGAATATTTAGACATGTCTAAGAATTATTTTATGATTCCAGTAGTCATCGTTTCCTTGGTGACTCCAGTCTACACCTGGAACATTCAGCGTTTTTTGTCTTTTGTTTGTAAAATCAAGGAACCTTACTTTCCTTGGAGGCTTCTGACCAAGAGATTGAAATCATAAAAATGGAGAAACTTCGTGAAATAGGCTGTTGTTTGCATTATTGAATTCCAGGCCCCCTCAGTTATTAAAAGAGCTACTCTGCCGAGTTCCCTGGACCAGGAAGTCCCAGGCTACCATAGGCACTTACTCAGTGACCAAAGGGGATCCTGTTCCTTTTTGTGTGTGCACACATGCCCTGAACCTATACCCACAGACCTCTCTCCTATGGTCTTCTGTCAATCTGTTGGCTAGGATTTGGAAATGGAACTGGGGAAAGCTCCATCATTTAGAAATAATTAGTACATTTACTAGGAATTCCTAAATCACACCAGCTGCAAGAGGGTGGAGCATTTTGCTTCCTGTAAGAGCTTTAATGAAGCAATTTACTGCCATCCTTTGATAAGAAAATGCTGTACAGGATTCAGAGCTTTGTCAGATCTGAGTATCACAGATTCCAGCTCTGTAAAGGTAGCTTTTTTTTTTTTTTAGATTTAATTTATTCATTCATGAGAGACACAGAGAGAGAGAGAGGCAGAGACACAGGCAAAGGGGAGAAGCAGGCTCCATGCAGGGAGCCTGATGCAGGACTCGATCCCAGGACCCCGGGATCACACCCTGAGCCAAAGGCAGATGTTCAACCACTGAGCCACCCAGGCATCTCTGAAAAGATTTTAAAAAATAGTTGCACTGTGTACTATGCGCCCTCCCAAAAAAGTATCTTGTGTTTTCCGAGTGACTATGAATTTTTTTTGTTTATTTTTCTCAACTATCAGTTTGATTAAAATTAAGTTCCATGACAAACATATAGAAATCCAAAGTAAGAAGAGGCTTATTAAGTGTGTATCTTTGAATATCATGATGCATGCCTCAAAAACAATACTGAAATTTCACTGTCACACTTATATACATGTGACTTACGTAACTTCCCTTTTACTGTTATTTACTTATCGGGAAAAAAAATCATTGTCTCATCATATCTAGGGATGTACGTTAACATTTATTAATTTGAAAGCCTAACATAATATTTAAATATATAATTTTATCGGGAAAAATTCTAAACGACTGTATTAAAGCATGGTATTTTCTCAAAGGAAAATGAATAAAAAATATTCATCACCCTATGTCTCCAGAAATCATCTATAGTAATGATACCCAACAGATCCAAAATGCAAGCCGCATGTGTAATGTTAAAATTTCTGATAGCCAAGCTTTGCGCAGTGACAGTATCATAGCCAATGAGGTTTATCCAAGGCGCGATTATTGCTAATTGAAAATTTCTGATAGCCAAAATTTTTAAAGGTGAAAAGGAACAGGCAAGATCAAATCTTAATGTTTTCTTTAACCCGATATGTTCTAAATGTCATCATTTAAACATGTAATCAATATTTTAAAAATCACTAACAGACTATATTACATTCTTATTTTTTATTCTATCTTTGAAATCTGGGGTGTATTCCATGCATACAGAATGTCTCACTTTTACGAGCCATGCTGGGGGTAGTGGCTACTCTACTGAGCAGTGTAGATCTAAAGTTTTTTTTTTTAAAGGAAAAAAGTAAGAAAGGCAGAGAAAGTCAAAATTATGACAAGACATTATAGATAGAGAGAGAAGACATTGATCATTTTGGCCTTATTCTTAAGTCTCCAGGAATAAGACACAGAGAATGAACTCATTGATGATTATTAACCAGCCTATGAAATACAACTCTGCTTCAAGTGGGTGAAAGGCACATTTTCTCTGACTTACTATTTCAAAAAATAAATTAGTAAACCTACTTCCTCTGCCACTATTAGCGTGACTTTGTAGATTTAAACAGAAAAGCAATCAGGACAAAATAGCAAGGATTTCTTGAGAATGTACTTTAGGCTCTGTGCTTTGTTAATAGCTGTGAGACATTCAAAAACATTCAACGTGTTTGCTACGCAGCAAGTGTGGTGTAGTGGAAGGAGCCAGATAGGCCTGGGTTTGAATTTTGGTCAAATACTCTGTTCAACTTAATGGATTAATGTAAAATAGATTTAGTAATACCAACCTTACAGAGTCTGATGCTATAAATGAGACCAAGTACCTATGGCAGTGCCTACCTTACAGCAGCACTTCCCTGAAGCAAACTTCATTTTATCTCTTTGATCTATTCCATAATAAGTTATAGTCTACTTTTTGACTCTAGGAGAGATGATGTGTCTTGAATAATCTTCAAGCAAGGCAAGCTAGCCTTTAATTAAAAGTTTACTTGTGTAAAGCACAATTTAAGAACCATAAAAAGGTAAGGATGAGAATTGAAGGCTGCCTGAATGAAATGGGTTTTGAGCTTTCTTCAATCATCCAGAAAATCTGGAAATGGGGGAAGAAAATTGCAGACAGGAAGATTAAAGTGGGCAGCCCGGGTGGCTCAGCGATTTAGCACTGCCTTTGGCCCAGGGTGTGATCCTGGAGACCCGGGATCGAGTCCCACGTCAGTCTCCCTGAATGGAGCCTGCTTCTCTCTCTGCCTGTGTCTCTGTCTCTCTCTCTCTCTCTCTCTCTTTCTGTGTCTCTTATGAATAAATAAATAAAATCTTAGGAAAAAAAAAAAGAAGATTAAAGCAATGGTACCCAAGAAGTGTATGTGGTGGAGTGATCAACTAAGCCAGTTTGCTTGGAATTGAAAAGGTCCACCGGATTTTTCAGTGCTAAAACCAGAGCAGTCCTGGCCAAAATGAGATATTTGGTCCCTCTAGCAAGGGATAAATAGAAGCTAGGAGTTCAGCTTGATGGTGATGAAATGTTCATGTTGTGAGACTAACAGAAAATGAAATTAATTGGTTAGATGGGGCAAGGTTTTGATGGGTCTTGGACACAAGTAGAGGGATATGAAAAACAACATGAGAGACTATCTGTAAACAGAATTAATGAATGTGAAGGAACACTGGCCGATGAGTCAAAAGAATTGGGTTTTAGTTCTGATCTACTGCCAACTCTGATCCTCCCACAACCTTTACCTAAGTGACTCCGTTGTCACGCTTATAAATGAGAAGGCTACGGCAGATGACCTCTATAGCATTGTGCGGCTGGCCTCTATTGTGATTCCGTTGGAGATAAGAAATCATAAAAGGCTTTTGACCATACTGGTGGTCCAAGATGAGTCTGAAAGATATATATGCAGTTTAGAAGTTTTCTCTATCACCTTGGAAACTTATACTCTCTCCGATACTATTACTCAGAAGTCTTCTAGTGACATGAACTGATAATATGTACTTCCATTCCTTCTATTAAGAATGAGATAAACCTGTAGGCAGTGGGTGTCTGACTTATCTGGAGATAATGTCCAAGATCCAGTTGAGTCGAGGTCACTTTTTTCATCACTTCCAAAACATGAAATGTGTTAAGATACAATGATTTCCAAGAATTCAAAAGCAAGATGACAGACTAGACTACATCCATGAGCACCTCCCTGAATATATACTTTCATGAGTTACTACCTCCCTAACAGAGCTCTAAGCTAGACTTTTCAGCATTGCTTTCAAAAGGAAGTTTTGATATCAGAAACTAGGAACAGAAAAGGAACAACCAAAAATGGGAAAATGAGTGTGAAAACTAAGACATGCTCTCTAGAGCCAAATGACTCAGGCTTTATCTTGTCTGAATTCACTTCCTTTCTACTTATAGCTAACCATGAGACTTTTAGCTAGTATCTCCCAAGTAAGAAGCTTATCCATTGGCTTCCTCCCCCTAGATCCCATTGGCAGACACTCAATGCTAAATTTAGTGTTTATAACCAATAAACATTTAATGTTAGACTTTAGCTTCTTGCCAGAATACAAGTATCATTATACATCTTTCATGGAAGGAAGAAAAAAAAATAGTACTTTGGAAATTCAATCAATGAGAGTATCCACGCAAAAGAATGATGGATCATATCCTACCTGTTTAAGGGAAAAAGGAAGAAACATCTTAATTATGCTAACGGCTTAAATTTTTTTATGTAATTACAAGCCTAAAGTTTTTCTTTGCTGCTAATTTTGTATGAAACATATTCGTGCTAAATATTCCCTTACCATACACCTAGAGATGTTTATTTACACAGATGCAGGGTATTTGAATTTAGAGGGAGAGGGTCATTGAAGCCAGAACTCAAGGCCAACCCCTCTCCAACAGTAATTTGTGGGTTTTCCTACATTTAGTGGTTACAAAGGAGCCTTAGACTCTGTTGGTCATGACCAATACTGCACCATTATTTTATATGAAATTTTAGAAAAAAGAATCCTTACTCTCACAACCCAATAAATATTTTAACTCACTTTAGGTGAGTATAGGGGCGGTGGTAAGGAAGGGGTGGAGGTAATCTGGGTGGTGTCACATAAATGAGACCAAATTCCCACAGAAGGGAACTGGGTGTCCAGTTTCTTTATCTGAGCCATGAAAACAAACTTGTGTCTGAGTGTCAAATAAAATAAAGTAGTAATAAATTAGGCAATGAGCCAAATTTAGAATCGATTTCCTTTTTTTTGTTTTGTTACATGAAAACCTTTATGTAAGCATATTTGAACAAAAACAAGATATCCATTTGTATGCACAATGTGTAATTTATATAACAAAATCTATGTGAGTTTCTGCAAACAGAAACATTCATGCAGATACTGTTCATATGGAGAGTCATAAAAAACGAAGGAAATATTGATCAAGAAAAAAAGGATGAGCAGGGAAATGTGGATTTGCAGGATATTTGAAAGTATGATTTGAAAGGCAGCCTAGCATTTAGCTCTTTCACCCATTATTTTCTTTCTTCTCCACCACTAGCTGAATATCCTAAGAAAATAAGGCAAGATGTAAAAACAAAACAAAACAAAACTTAAAATGATATCAGTGTCTGATTAAAAAAAAAAAAACAGGGGGAGAAGACCAAGAAAATAAATATGATTAGGCAAATAACTCTGACACACATGTGGTGAAAGAAAATCCATTTTATTGGGATGGTAGCTCGATCGAGGACTTGATTTAATCATTAACTTTAATATTCTCTTCTTAAAAATTTAGCTGTAAAACAATATTCAATGAATATGTGGGTGGAAGAGCAATAATATATTTAATTTCATATGCAAGCTAAAATATCCATGACTTTTTAGGTGTTTTCTGTAGAATCCCAGCAGAGAGAACAACTTTGGGAATCTATGCATGAAGACAATAATGATTTATCAGAATTTTGATTTGGGGTTGATATAGTAGGTATAATATTTTAGCCTCTTTTTAAGAAATTGAGTGTTTCATTCCATGGCTCAAGCATTCAGAAGCTACATGGCTAATTTTATGGATGAAATAAGCATATTCAGTTTCACTCATTTGCTTTCAATGTACAGAAATAATTTTATTTCCAAGGTTCTGTCACTAACTCTTTCCCCTTAGCTAAGAAGTAAAAATAATATATTGTTATAATTGGCATTCAGTTGTAGCTTTTTTAGAGCTCATAATATTAATTTGATTTGACTAAAACAAAGCTTTCTCAACTGGAGATTCTATTGGAGTTGGGGTAACAAAAAGATGAGAGAGCTAATAAACATTCATATCTAAGATATACCAGGATGAAAAATTCTAAAATATTTACAACTAGAAATATTGAAAACCTATTTCTTACCCTCAAGTGAATCTCTTACACTTAACTGCAGAATGGAGAGAAATAGTGTCGCTGGAAAGAAAAAAAAAAAGAAGAAGAGATGAGATTATGTATGTGGACAATTGCTTGGAGCTAAAGAGAGTATAATAGTTTTTATAAGGGGCACTTGGGTGGCTCAGTGGTTGAGTGTCTGCCTTTGGCTCAGATCATGATCCCAGGGTACAGGATCAAGTCCCACTTCCGGCTTCTTGCAGGAAGCTGCTTCTCCCTCTGCCTGTGTCTCTGCCTTTTTAGCTGTGTGTCTCTCAGGAAATAAATAAATTTAAAATCTTAAAAAAAAAAAAAGTCCTTATAAAATAACAAAATACATCTTGACTCTACATGATGATGTCTAACAACATGCAAATGAGCTGTAATTATGTATCTGTTTCTACCCCTTCTCTCTATTTCTTACCAATAACCACCTTAGAATCTTGGTAGTCCTATATTGATGTGGGAGGTTCCACCTGACTTTCTAACTTGGAAAGACTTTGGGACTGGACTTCCGACCCAGTGAACACCCTTCCCTGCCCCCTTGTGGTTGCCAAAGTTACCAGACCAGGTTTGCCAGTGTAGGTAAATCCCATCAGCACCGTATCACGGTACTTTTCTTTGTAGCTATCTCGGTTCCAGCTTTCCCATAAATTTTGGCACGGTCACTCCTTAATATCTTGTCAGTGCTGCTATGTGCTGACAAGTGTTTCAGCAGCAGAGCAAGTAGAGTACAGAAATAAACCCACTGGTATATGGACTCTTGATATATGACAAGATGACCTGACCAATTACTTAGAAAAGAGCAATTAGCACTGAAAAAGCACTGAGCCACTGGTCTGCCCTTAGAAAATAATGAAACTATCTCTCTGTTTTACACCATATATAACAAGTCCTGGCAGATGGATTAAGATTTAAATGTAGATTTCTGTTTCTAGTAATAGGCTAAGTCGTTGAGACCAAATCTCTTGCTGAAAGCAGATATTAATGAAATGGATTTTATACTAGTGATACTTTTTGAGTTAAAGAGTCACTTCATAGTGATTAAAGATTTAATTCATTAGAAAAATGTCGCAACTCCAGATGTATGTGGACTAAATGACATGGCTTTATGCTACAAACATGCATGAATACAGAATAAAACTAGCTAAAAGAAAAATGAGCAAATTCATAATTAAAGTGAGGGGTTTTTGCTTATCTCTTTGGTAATTGCCTTAATATTGGAAATAGTTCAGGTCTTCGAAATTGATCTTCAGATTTATGCAATCCCAATAAAAATGCCATTTTTTTTCCTGTGGTAGACCTTGACGAGCACATTTTCGAATTTACATGAAATTGCAACAGATCATAAATAATTAAGAACTCTTAATGAAGGACATGTGGGAGAACTTTCCCTTCCTAATATCAAACCTCATTTTAAAGCTATAGTAATTAAAATAAGGTGGAATTTACACAGAGATAAACATATAGATCAATGCAAAAGTATTTGGCAGCTCAACAATAGACCATATATACATATATATACACTTAATGGATGGCAGAGGTGGCACAGCAACAGGATAGAAAATGCACACTTAAAGATGCTTTGTATTTTTTAATTTTTAATTCCAGACTTTCAGAAATGTTGAAATATCAGAACTTTCCCAAATAGCCTTCAGTCAAATTCTCCAAATATTAACATTTTTTAACACACATGCACACTCGCTCACCCCCAGAACAAATCACACACAAAGGGATAGGACTCCATTCATATAAGCTCAAAGACAGATAAAAATAAACACTATCACTTAAAGGGACACACGTAGGTGATGAACCATGAAGAAAATGGAAATGATTTTAATATAAGTCTGGATGGCAGTTACCTCGACGGGCAAGATGGTCCTAGAAGGGAACCTGAGTCTCCCAAGGGGATGATGATGTCATTTCTTTATTTGAGGGAAGGCAATGTTATATTTACTTAATCATATGTGGTTCACATTATGATACATCTATTTTATTCATGTTTCCATGTGAAGTACATTTCACAGTAAAATGAAAGAAAACCCACATTTAAACCAAGAAGAGTAGAACTTCAAAAACTAAAACTGGTTTTTATCAATTCTTTAATAACCTATGGGTAAAATCTACTTCATCGATGATATCTTTTGTCAGTAAATATCACACTTAAGATTTTATCACAGGAGCCCGTTCTGGTCTCAAGTGTTTTAGAGATAATTATTCACTGATAATAGTGGAGTGCCTATTTGCCATGTTATTTATCAAAGTTAAATAAACAATTACTCATATCTTGGCTAGACAGGTGTTGAAAAAAATACATAAGACAGGTTTTGGCCTGGAAAAATAATCTTAACAGATAAACATAATATCAGTGACTTAGTGAGAAACTAGTTAAAGGTAAGACATAAGGAACACCTACAAAATCTTCACCAGGCCACTGACCTCCCAGTTCCTCACCCAAATCCTCTGCCATCTTGTGACTGTGGGCCAACTATTTATGCTCTGATCCAACTGGTCCATCAGGATTACTGCTCCAGCACTTATTTCCTCTTATTCTTATTTTTTTTTTTTTTTTCACTTTTCACATATTTCTTTTCTTTTTTTTTTTTTTTTTTTTATTGGTGTTCAATTTACTAACATACAGAATAACACCCAGTGCCCGTCACCCATTCACTCCCACCCCCCGCCCTCCTCCCCTTCTACCACCCCTAGTTCGTTTCCCAGAGTTAGCAGTCTTTATGTTCTGTCTCCCTTTCTGATATTTCCCACACTTATTCTTATATTAGCAAATTGTCTCTTTCAATAGTGTTGTCATCGTGATTCAAACACGCTGTTATTTATTGTGTCTTGGGAAAGAAAGCAAACTGTTCCCCCAGATAGCAAAATTTCAGGAAACGATTCCTTGTATTCAATTTGTATCTTTCCATATTATTTTAAACCCACTCCAACCAGGCTTTTGCCCCTACTCTTCCACTAAAACTTTTCTTGTTTAGATCCTCAGAGACTCTCAATGTAGTTAACATCCATGATCAATGATTAGTCCTCAACTCTTATGATCTGTCAGCATGTGTTTAGCACAGTTGGTCGTCACTCATCCTGGAAACACTTTCATTGCTTGGATTCCATAGTATCACACTACATTTTTTTTTTTTTTTTTTTAGCTTTCTTCATTAGCTGCTCATTATCACTCTCCTTTGGTACTTCATTTATTCCTGTCAACCTGGAAACACTGAATATGCCATCCACCCCTCATGCCCAAACCATGGGTTTTCTTTATTTTTTTTCCTACCCCCCACTCAGTGTCTTGGTGATTTCAGACAGTAGCATGGTAGAGATACCACCCATATGCTAAGGATCCCCACATTTACATTTCTAGCTCAGGCTGTTCCACTTAGCCAGACAACTACTCAACACCTCCATTTGGATGTCTAACAGACTGAACTACTGGAATTTGCCCAAAAGCTTCTTACGCCTTACCATCTTGGCCAAATCATAACTCCATCCTTCAAATGTCTTAATGTCATTCTAGATTCCTCCTTTTCTTTCACGCCCCATGTCCAACCTGTCAGTTTATACTGTTGGCATTATCTTCTCTCTATATATAATGTCTATATAGTATTGTCTTAAATTATTGCAGTACATTCCAAGTTGCTCTTCTTACCTCTACTCATATTTCTCCAAAGTCTGATCTTAATCCTGCTAACTGCATGATGTTTCTAAAACCTAGTACAGATCATGCTCCTTCTCTGTTCAAAAATCTTTAAATGACTTCACATTTCATTCAGAGTAAAATACAAAGTCTTAAATGGCCTAGTAGGCACTCTGTGATGTAGTTAGTCTCTGACCTCATCTCCCACTTGCACACACTCTGGCAGGGCCAGTTAATAGATATTTATTCACGGGATGGGCATGCTTCCACATCGAGACATTTGAGCTTCTTCTTCCCAGGCCTAAAAGATTCTTCTCCCAGATTTCTTAGTACTTCATTCTCTTGCCTTCTTTATTTGTTTAAATACCACCTTCTCAGTGGGGTACCTTACTTAAAAATTGCAAGTCCCCACTCCCAGAACTCGCAGTCCTCCCAGTCTCCCATACCTCCCTCTATTTTGCCAATGTATAGCACAAACCATCATTTACTTATTCATTTTTTAGTTTTTCTATGCTTGAAAAAATGTAACTTTTTTGGTCACTAATGTTTCCCTAGCTCCTAAATGAACATTCTACCTATAGCATATGCTCAATATATATTTGTTCAGTAAATTAATTGCTTCATATAAGCTCTAAGTGTTTTAAGAGTTTAGAGAAGAGAGAGACAAGTATTAGCCAGAGGAGTTAGAGTTTTGAACATACACAATTCCTGCTTGTATTTCATGTGCCATATGTGGTTGAGATCAAGCAGAAAGAAAAACACCTATATTGGATGGAGGTATGGAAAATAGAGTTTAGAAGAGAGACCCTCTCTCTTCAGAATAAAAGTCATGGTTTCTACATGGTCCCTCATTACCAGTTTGAGATATAAAATAAGGTTTTTTTTTTTTTTTTCTTCTTTTTCCTGCTGGCTCTCTTGCTCTATCTCAGTAGCTCTTGATCTCTCGCTTTCTTTCTTGCTTGCTTGTTTTTTTGCTTTCTTGCTTTCTTCTTTCCCCCTTTCTGCTAAGGTTCCAATAGCCCATCAAACATTTCTTGAAGAATGATGTTCCTCCTAAGATCTTTTTCCCATGATGAGTTGAAGACTATGAAGCAATTGTCTACTTATACCTGGGTTTTTTTCTATAACAATAAGATCTTACTATTTTGTTAGACACATGGTTCTAGAATAATCGCATGGACTTTGTTTCTTAGAACTACATGCGCAGATTAAGTTCTGACCAATGAAATATAAGGGAATTGTGTATGTAACTTCTAGGAGACATATGGAGGTCTAGGAAATGTCATTAAAGAATGGGAGTATGCCCTTCAGCCATCTCATGCTGTATGAAAGGCAAAATGATGACTGGGCTTGAGAAACATTTCATATCACAAAGCTGTAGTCAGTTATGAAAAATGGCAGAACAACACAAAAGAAAAACCTAGAGTTTCCCAGTTACTAAGAAGCTGCCAAACCAGCACCGGGCTGTCCACCTGTTTTTATGTGACCAAAATTAAGCCTCCTTGTTGTTTAAGCCACTCATGATTTGGTTGTCTAACATTTGCTATCAAATTTAAATCCTAAAACACTACCATTAAAAGTTCTCGTTATCCTAAAGATGAAACTTTTTTCCCCAGACAAATAAATATATAAAACAACCAATAAGGCAGAGTTGTGAAGCCAGCCACATGAGAGCTGATCTTGGAGTCTAAGAAGAATTCTAGAAGCCCTCTGCTGTGGCCAGTCCTTAACCCTTTAGCTTGTAGATCTCAGAGACATCAGAGTGATACTGAGTGTGGCCAATCTGTCTAGAACAGACATAAGATTTCAGGCCACTTGAAAAAGGCTCATTATCAACAAATAGGTGAGTGTTTCAATGCTGTACCAACACAAGTGGTTATGAACCTGAGGATCATCTCAATATCAACTCCCTTTTCTTCTGATGCCAGAGTGAAGTGGGGACATATCCCCTTTGTTTTTTATCTATATGATTCAAATGGAAGAAACTCCACCCAGTATTCATGATTATAGGCCAAATTAAGCAGAAAACCCCATTATTCTATCAGTCTCAGGTCATTATAGGCCAAATTAATCAGAAAACCCCATTATATCAGTCTCAGATCAATAAATATTATAAAACCTAAAACATTGATCATCACCATCTTTTTAAAAGATTTATTTATTTTAGAAAGAGAAAAAGAGAGCACAAGCAGGAGGGGCAAGGGGAGAGAGAATCTCAAGTAGACTCCATGGTGAGTGTAGAGCCCAATGTGGGGCTCAATCTCATGACCCCGAGATCACGACCTGAGCCCAAACCAAGAATCAGACACTTCACTGACTGTACCACCCATGTGTCCCTGTTATCACTATTAAATCTATGGATTTGTGGACCTATGGCCAGTTGGATCTGTTTTTGTAGTGATGTGAGCATGGGGCTGCTGGAGTCACAAGTGTAGCTTGAGATTGAAGATAACACGATGGAAAGGATACCATTCAGTGCTGAGATTCTGGGTGCTAGTAACCTTCTGTGTCCTGAACTCAGCCATATCTATAAACTTTTTATAATTAAAAAATAATAATTTCCTTCTTTCCTCTTGAATTAGTCCGGGTCAATGTTCTGCTGTCTTGTAACTAAGACTCCTATCAGATTTAATGAGCAAGAACTACAATCTGCAGATGCATCAGAAAAGAACATTCTTCACTAAAGAATGGAATAAGCACAGACAGATACAGAAACATGAGCATTTATTTTGGAGAAGGGAACTCATTTTGTATATAAATGGTAGCAGAGTGAAGAACAAATTGAATCAGGGAAAATGAAAGACAACAAAATAAATGAACAGACCACTGAAATATTTCAGCTGGGAATTGATGATGCGGCTATGAATTAAATGGGAAGAAGCAGGTAGTAGAGCCACCATGAAGTCCAAATGGGGCAGAGGCTGAATAATTCATCAAAGGTCATGGATTTTTTTTTTTTTATTGGAGTTGGTGATCCCAGCTCCTAGGTCTCTGCTTTGAATATTCAACCACAGCTTCCTCTGATGTGAAGGGACATCTGGCCAAAAGATAGCATGAGCCAACTAAATTTCAGGACCCAGTGCAAAATGAAAATGTGAGCCTCTTGTTTAACAGTTACTATGAATTTTTAAACAGCCGTAGCAAAAACATTAAGGCAAGTATGGGACTCTTCTAAGTGCAGGACCCTGTGGAAAGAACAAGTTGCCCAGCCATGAAGCTTGCCTTATCAAAAATGGAATTTGTAGTTTTCTTCAATGAATCCTTTCATATATTGGTAAGGCTGTGATTTGGGAAAAAAAAAAAAAAAAACTTAAGCTATTTCACTGGTATGCCCTTGTGTCCTTTTGCTAATTCAGATATGGAAGAGAAAGGGACTATTCAAAAAAAGCAAAACAAAAACTTGGTCTTGAGGTATGATATGATTCTTCATCTTATTCTAAGATGTTGCATCTTAACATCTTATGCTTAGTTTTAAAACTTTTCACATGTAGCTCCTCAAATGGCCTAAATCTTCCATTTATGTTGCACTAGCAAGTTTAAGGTATGAAATGCAGTTATTTATGAAAGTAACTTTTAAATAGATTTGAAATATATATCCTCTTTGAGAAAGACAAAACGAGTTTGATATTCTCATCTTTTTTTAATGTAAAGGTTTTATTTAGCTAAACTTTTGAAATATCTTGGGAAGTTCTTTTCTAGAGATTAAAAATATCGAGATTTGCATAAGGCTTTCATATCTAGAATGAAAAAAGAATCTTAGACACATTTTATGAAGATATCCGAAAGTCAGCTCTCTTTTCTATGCAATTCCATTTCTATGGCACTAATTTGAGAATTATTTTCCCTTTGTGAAAAGTCGAATTTGTGTTTTGTTGCCTAGGCCCATTCAAGTATTCATTGTGAGGGGTTGCAAATGGAGGGTCTGGAACCAGAAGGTCTAGGTTTAGATCAGTAAGTGTCACTTACAAGTGAATTGAGAATTCCACTTAACCTCAGTGATCCTATATTTATTTATTTATTTATTTATTTATTTATTTATTTATTTATTTTTAATTTTTTTTTAATGATCCTATCTTTGAAAAAGGAATAATAGTAGGAGCAACCTCACCAGGACTTTGTGATGGTTATATGAATGAATACATGAAGGACAGTTAAAATAATATAGGGAACACTGTAAGCACTTAATACATGCAACAAGTACTATCCTCATATCCTCATATACTGAGTCCAGACTATCACCCCCAAACTTGGTAAGTGATGGGCACACAAGACTGACATGGCTCCTACCCAAGTACAATGCACAATAGATCTCACAGGGGAGATGATTAACAACTGTGATACTGTGTAATAAATGACATGAAGTGAGGAATACAGCACACTCTGGAGCTAATTAGCAGGGTCACTGTAACAAGGTGGGAAAGTGTGTATTGCCTAAAAGAAGTGGGTTAGAAAACACATTCAACTAGAGGATATTACGCTAAGCAAAATAAGTCAATCAGAGAAAGACAATTATCATGTGACCTCACTCATATGTGGAATTTAAGAAACAAAACAGAGGAGCATAGGGGAACAGAGGAAAAAATAAAACAAAATGAAATCAGAGAAGGAGACAAACCATTAGAGACTCTTAATCATAGGAAACAAAATGAGGGTCGCTGGAGGGGCGGTGGGTGGGGGGATGGGGCAACTGGGTGATGGGCATGACAGAGGGCACGTGATGTGATGAGCACTGGGTGTATATAAGACTGATGGATCACTGAACTCTACCTCTACCAGTAAGGCATCATTATGTTAATTGAATTTAAACTTTAAGAAATTTTAATAAATAAATAAAATTTTAAAATGTAATATATTTTAAGGATATAGTATGAAGATGTACTTCATTTATAATCACGTAAAATGAACTTTTTATAAAAGATTTTTATTTATTTATTCAAAAGAGACACACAAAGAGAGGTAAAGACACAGGCAGAGGGAGAAGCAAGATCCTCGCATGGAACCCAATATGGGACTTGATCCCAGGACCGTGATCCCGGGATCACAACCTGAGCTAAAGGCAGACACTCAACCACTGAGATATCCAGGTGCCCTAAAATGAATATTTTAAATAAAATATCACCTATACCAAAAGTATTTGGAAGCAAGGTAATTTAGCATATTCTAAGAATGTCCAAATATGATCCTGCTTTCAAAAAAGAAAGAAAAGAAACAGTTTCAAGAAGAATATGCTTTTAAATGGAATTATTAAGTAGGAGTTGACCAGAGAAAGGACAGAGATAAACATCCCAAGGCAAAGAAGAGTAACAAGTAAGATGAAAGAGAACATAGCACCCAAAGAACTGGGAATTGTTCAAGAGTGTATGGATAGTTGTGGGCAGCAATAACACAGTGAACTACAAAGGGATGCAGGAGCCAAATTGTGAATGCATGCTAAATGGTTTTATTTTTATCCTAAAGAAAATCTGCACATGTATCTTAAGCCAAGAGTGGGTCCCTAAATCAATCTTTTGTAAGAGCATAGTATACCTCTATGTAAGAAAGAGGGGAGATTGTCAAAGGAGAAATGAAAAATTGGACAGAATGATAGAAAATCCACCAAATAATTAGAAGACAGATTTTAAAAAAAGGAAATGAGAAGGAAAACCAAAGATGACCAGGGATACCCACCATGAGAAGAGGGAATTTAGAGGACAAAATCATCAAAAATGCATATAAGCGCTTTACATGGGATTAAAAACAAAACGAAACAAAACAAATAACCCATGAGTTTCTAGATTTAAAGACATCACCTTGTGTCTGATATTACAAATAAAAAAAAATTCCATTCACATCAAGGTGCCTTGTAAGAAAGTTTTAGGTCACCAGTAATAAAGAAAATATCTTAAAAGCTTCTAGGAAGAAAAACCAAACAAATATAAGGCACATGCAAAGAAAAACTATGAATGAGATTACTGGGAGCTTGAATACAGCAGAAATAGGTCTTCAAAATTTTGGAAAAAAAATCCCAAACTATAATTATAATCCTATCAAACCATCAGGAGGTGTAATAGTAGAATCAGGGTATTTTCAGACTTGCCAACACTCATAAAAATTACCTGCCATACATCTTTTTCCAGGAAGCTCCTGGCGTCACACTCCAAGGCAGTAATCCATAAAAGAGGAATATGTAGGATTTATGAAATAGGGAAGAAGTGAAGACAACTTCCAGGATGATGGTGAAGAGAAGTCTTAGGAAGACAGCTAAGATAGCAGACCTGAACAATGTCTTATGTGGCTTTAGGCAACAGAAAGGAGATACCAGCAAAGACACAACCATGTGCACACGCACACGTCACAAACCAATAGAATATCTAATGTTGGAATAGAATATTGGGGACATTTTACTGTTTCACTTTGGAAATAGTTGAAGCCAAAAGAGTGATGGTTACATAGAACAAAATGCAAAGACAAACAAAACAGAAGTAAATTTTAACCATCAGGAGAGCGTAAAAATGTACAAAAGGGTGAAATGTAATCTTAAAGTACTGGGTGGCTAAGCTATAAACAAAATATGCCCAGTCATAATAAGGTGTGCACTGAATATTAATTTAACCAAAAGACTCTGGGAGCAGGATGGAGGAAGGAAAAGAGCCCACCCACGCCTGTGTGTGTTGAGGAATAAGCACTGGAGTTAATTCTCCATCACCTATAGAAGAAAGCAGATACATGACCTGTAAACTTTTAAAATGAAAAATAGATATATAATCATTTTCTTTAGAAACACATAGATCCATACCAGTAGGAACAGCTAGCGTGGCTTCATCTGTTGAAAAGGAATTAAAAGATGAGAAAAAGAGGAACAAAGAAACAGCTGTTTTTTATTACGGAGTCTTCCAGCACTATCCAACTTTTTAAAACTTTTTTTTTATTGTGAATTGTAACTTATATGCAGAAAACTGTATAAAACATATTTGGACAGTTTAACAATATAATAAAGGAAACATCTGGGTAACCACCACCTAGGTCAAAAAATAGAACATGGCTGGCCCTTAGAACTACCCCCACTCCATGTGCCCTCTCTCACAAAACCTCCTCCCGACCCCTAGAGGTAACACTTTTCTGACTTTGGTGATAAGTTATTTTGCATTTATTCAGATTTTTATCACCTATGCATGCATCCCTTAATGGTGAAGCTCAGCTTTCCATGGTTTTGACAGAATTTTCAAGGATGTAGCTAGTTTATTTAAATGAAATTTAAATTTTTTAATGCCATATTTTGCCCATACAAGTACAAACACTGGATTTATACACCCTCCACTATAAAGAATTATTAAGTACACTGGCTTTCCCACACTGATAGTTTCATAAGAAAAAGGTATTATTACTCATTTCTCCCAGACGCTTGTAAATATACCTTTACCTTGGAACTGCAAGGAATGCCTACAGATCTGTACAAGGAATACTTGTATTTCTACACCATAAATGACCAACGTATGTTTTTAATATTGCGCATTAAAAGCTATATTAAAATGCAATTTAACAATAATTTCAATGAGCCATACATGATTAATGGCAAAAGAAGATTCTAGGCCCAGAAGGAAGAATAATGGCAAGTACAAATCAAAAAAAAAAAAAAAAAGGAAAAATTAACATTTACTCCCATACCACAAATCTGATATTTTGCAAGAGTGGTTTCCATCCAGGATGAGTATTGGAGTTGACTGAGGTTTTAAAACAATCCCAGTAAAAACCATCCTCTTTGCCCGCAAAAGGGTAAATTAGAATCTCAGGGATTGGAGGATGACGGCAAGTATTATTTTAACAAAAAACGGGCATCTTTGATGATATCAACAAACTCCTCAGGGCATTTTGATCCTAATATACTCATTTCCTTATTGTGAGATATTATCCCAGAGCACGACTGTTTTATTAGCGAAGAGCAGATGCTCCCAAATCTCCCTTGACCCATGGTCTTCTTTTCCCATATTGTCCAGATTCATTGAGTACCTTTACCCTTGTAAACTGAATGGTTCCCATTGCAGACCTAGAATCTGCTCATTTCATTTCCAACTCTGGCCCTACTACCTGCACTGGGCAGTGGTGGTGTCATATTCCAAGGTGAACTACCTCATTGCTACCACTTTCCACCTAGTCAAAATGTGTTCATTGGAACTTATTCTGGGGTGTGGAACAGAATGTAACAGGATATGGTCCTGACATTAGGGGAGGCCAAAGAAGTAGAGACAGAGCCAGTTTGGCTGCATCAAGGCTGAGTCCTCTCTCGTTGCTAAGGAGGAGCTTCATCTGGTGGTCAGAGCAGAAGCTGGGAACCATGACTCATGGAGCCTTTTCCTGACTCTTCTCTGAGTCACTTTATGACCTTGGACAAGTCCCTCTACCTTTCTGGGCCTTGTGCCCCTGCCACCCCGCATCCCCCCCATGTAGTCCTTCCGGTCTTCCTTCCGGAGATTTCATATGTTTGTATTTTTAAAGTGTTAAGACTCTTCAGGAGAGCCATTTCAGAAGAAATATTGGTTCTGGAGCTCGAGGAGATTATCCGAGTCAGGCTTTGCAAATAGAGGTACTAAATCATTAGTAACCTTGTGTTGGTTTGCTAAAATTTTCTTTCCTTTTTCCATCTTGAGTTCTATCTAGTTTTACTTTTTGAGATCTATCCTGTGCTGCCTATGGCTGCTTGGTGACCTTTATCTAAAGCATGATGCTGATCAAGTTGTACTTGCAATCTTCTTAGAAACCTGTGTGACCCTCTCATTGCCTTTCAAATAAAGATCAAGCTGAGCGGCACCTGGCTGGCTCAGTGGTTGAGCTTCTGCTTTCAGCTCAGGTCGTGATCTTGGGGTCCTGGGACTGAATCCCACATCGGGCCTCCCACAGGGAGCCTCCTTCTCCCTCTGCCTGTGTCTCTGCCTCTCTCTCTGTGTCTCTCATGAATAAATAAAATCTAAAAAAAAAAAAAAATCAAGCTGAGATTCAGGTCTTTCCACAATTAGATTCCAATCTGCCTTCCCTATTTTATGTCCTCCATTCCCTTACACATATTTTATGATGTAGATCAACTGGTCACCTAGCTGTTTTTCAAATAAGTGCTACCCCCTGAGGGCAAAGACCTCGTTTTATTTAATTTCATAGTCTGGGATCAAACACAATGCCTCCTCCATTGTCATTGCTTAATAGATGTTGGGTGAATGAGTAAATGAATGAATGAGTGAATAAATGGATGGATTCTGTTTCCTCCACCCAGAATGTCTTTAAAATATAAACAGTATCCATGTTTTATGGCCCATCTCAAATGACATCCTCCACAAAGCCTTCCTTGACTCTCCCTGTGGGAAACGGCTTTCCCTCCTTCTTTACACTATTCTATCTGTTCTAATGACATAATTCCATGTATTGAATTTACTTATATATATCATAGCTCTCATATCAAAGTCCCCCGAAGGGAAAGGACAAAATGTATTTTCATTTTATACTTTTACTCAGTACCGTTTTCAAAACTATTTGAATTAAGTATGTGTGTATGTATTACCTGCATGTGTGTTAACATGCATGCCTTGGAAATAATATATCCCCCCTTTTCACAAATATTCTCCATCTCTCACTATCTCCTATAATTTGGGAACTCTGAGATTTAGACAGCAGCTTCCTCTTCCATGAAATAGGGAAGTTGGACCAGAGGATCCATTTGATACAGACACAAGATTTCTTTAGGGCAAGAGTATTGGAATGATGAAATGTAATATAAATGTATTACAAAAAGCGTAACGAGCTCTTGACATCTTATATCACCTGGTATTTTTGCCGTCTTTTAAGTCATTAAGAAAATGATGTTTTTCTCAGGTTTTCATCTTTGGCAATTTGTTTGCTACTGTTTAGGGCCCAAATCTGCCTAAGGAAAATAATAAAAATCACAGACCCCAAAAAGACCCTTGGGTTGTATACTCTGATCTTTTCCCATGACAGAGGAAGCAACTGAGATTCTGGGATAGAAATTGGTTTGCTCCAAGCAACATAAAGCTGAATACGAAATCCCAGTGACAGGTCTCATTCTCCTGGATAAGTAAGCAAAACAAACCACAAGGTTCATCAGCTTCCTTCTTCCTGATGACATACCCATGAGCTTTTTTGTTTCTCTTCTCCACCTCCTGGTTGTCCTTGTTTAATCTGGGGATTAAAAATGGGGCTTTTGGTTTCAGCAGTGATCCTATGGGTGTCTAAAACCTATGGCGCATGCTCTTCTCATATTAGGTACGCATCCATTACGAAAAGCATTGTTAGATGGAGTTGAAGGGCATATTCCAGCTCCAGCTGAAAAACTGGGCAATAAATGAGAAAAGCAACAGTGTGAGTTTTGACGTTCTTGGAAAGCTTACCATATCTCAGGCCAGATTTGCATCCTTTGTAACTCCACAAGGGAATTCCCAGAAGGCATATATTTTCTTTCCTTGACAAATGTCTCAAATTAAAGAGCAACAAAGGAAAATGGTTAAAGCACCAAGGGTGTGATATTTTAAGAGGTTTAACTCGGTCTTTGGCTCTTTGGAGCTGAATAGGTCACAGTTCTCCATAGGGAGAACATTTGTCGATCAATTTGTATCTCATTAGGGCTCCAAGGGCGCTGCTAGCAGGGTCATCTATTTATTTGAGGTTTAGTGGTGAAATAGATTGATTTTCTCCCCACCCTTATGCTTTTTTTGGTTTAAGTTCCAGCTATCTTTTATTGTTCCCCATGGTAGATGATCCTCTTAAGGGAAGCTCAGTAGAGAAGGTGGAAGCCCCTGGAGTTGATATATGCTCCCATTAATCATGTCCAGGGAAGATGAAGAATCTTGTAGGCAATTCATACAGAAGATTGAAGACAATCAAATGGCATGTTTCGTAACCCTCAAGGCTATGGCGTTGGCAGAGATGTCCTTTTTTGTTTGTTTTTCCATAGTAAGGAGCATTGATATTCATAGTCCCTCCTGTAACACACTTATTTGAATTGCAGTTACTGCTAACACACTAACATTCTTAAGAAGCGCTTTCTTTAAAAAAAAAAAAAAACTATTTTATTTATTCATTTGAGAGAGAGAAAATGAGACAGAGAGAGCATGAGGGGGAGGGCAGAAGGAGAGTGAGAAGCAAATTCCCTGCTGAGCAGGGAGCCTGATGTGGGGCTTGATCTCAAGACCCTGGGATAATGACCTCAGCCAAAGAAGGATGCTTAACCAACTAAGCCACTTAGGCACCCCAAGAAGCACTTTCTACAGAGTCCTTTTGTCTACATTAGCAAGAACAGTGAGCTTATTTTCTGTGTTCATTGCCCCTTCCCTGCAGGTGCTGAAATGATGCTGAATCGCAATGCAAACATAGTTTTTGAAGGTAAATTCTAAAACTTTATAAGAGTGTTGAGAGGACTAAGGCACATATTTAAAATTTGATACACAATGAATACTGATTTGATACGAGGGATTACAGATGGGGTATTTAAACCCTAAGATGGCCTTTGCCTCAATATATTTTTTTTTTAACTTCCAAGGGGACTTTAATCATTTGCTTCACTTATTCAGCTTATGTAATGAGGAAGCCCCACAGCCTTCTTGGTTGGTTTTTGATTCAGTGTTTATTGCTCACCCCCAATTCCACACCAACCTGGATAAGACAATCTAATTAAATTGAGCCTGATATTGACCTTTTCATTATAAATACATTATAAATCATTAAATTAGTTCAATAAACACCACTATCTCAGCTCCCTTTTTCCCCACTCCCAACTTCATCCACCTGAAAAATCTTACCAACAGTGACTTAAATCAGCCCAATATACAAAAATAATAATGACAGCCATTTATGACACTATATGGAGACACAAATCAAATAATTTAGTGTCATGAATTTGAATAATTCTTACAGCTCTATCATCTCATTCCATTATGAGCCCCTTTCTACATTTGATAAAAAATGAGAGGAATTGGGACACCTGGGTGGCTCAGAGATTGACTTCTGCCTTTGGCTCAGGTTGTGATCCCAGGATCCTGGGGTCAAGTCCCACATCAGGCTCTCTGCTCAGTGGGGAGCCTGCTTCTCCCTCTGCCTATCTCTCTGCCTCTGTCTGTGTCTCTCATGAATAAATAAATCAAATCTTTAAAAAAAATGAGAGGAGTGAAGATAATTTGGTACAGAGAAAAAGACCTGGACAGGTGAAATAGGTGGACAGAGTCAAAGAGATAATAAGTAGGAGTAGTTAAATCCTAACCATAGATTTATAGATGTGAAGGGGAAAAAGGTAGATATGGTATATATATATATGTGTGTATGTGTGTGTGTGTGTGTATATATATATATATATATACCCAATGAGATGTTACTCAGCCATAAGAAAGTACGATATCTTGGCATTTGCAACAACCTGGCTGGGGCTACAGGGTACGATGCTAAGTGAAATAAGGGAAACACAGGTGATATGTTTCAGGGAAACACAAATAGAATATGAATTCCCTCATGTGGAATTTAAGAATACTAGTGAGCAAAGGGATAAAAAGAGAGAGAGGACAAATCATAAAACAGATCCTTAACTATAGAGAACAAATATAGAACAAATAGCAGAAGGATTAAATGGGTGATAGGGAGGGGCATCTGGGTGACTCAGTCTGTTAAACATCTCCTTTCAGCTCAGGTCTTGACCTTGGGGTCCTGGATACAGCCCCACGTCAGGTTCTCTACTCAGCAGGGAGTCTGCTTCTCTCTCTCCCTCTGCCCCTCCCCCTGCTCCTGCACTGACGTGCACATGCACTCCTCTCTCTCTCTAATAAATACAATCTTTAAAACAAATTAGGTGATGGGGATTAAGGAGTGCAATTATGTGTTGAACACAGGGTGTTGTGCAGAAGTATCAAATCACTATATTGTACAAAAGAAATTAGTATTATACTGTATGATAACTGGAATGAAAGTAAAACCGTAAAAGCAATCAGTCAGTCCAGGCCTTTGGGCTCTACCATTCATGCTCCTGTCATAGAGAATCTGCTTCCTGTTGATAACAGTTAAGACACTTTGTTATTGCTTTCTAGGTATATTAGAGATATTAAGCCACTACCTTTTTATGAGAAATTAACAGATAATTTTGAGAGTAACAGGGTGTTGGACTGTATAGACTAGCTCAAAGATATTTTTTAAATGTTTATTTATTTTCATTTTGTTTAAGATTTTATTTATTTATTCATGAGAGACCAGAGAGAGAGAGAGAGAGAGAGGCAGAGACACCGGCAGAGGGAGAAGCAGGCCCCATGCAGGGAGCCCAGGTCTCCAGGATCATGCCCTGGGCCAAAGGCAGGCGCTATACCGCTGAGCCACCCAGGGATCCCCTTATTTTCATTTTTTAAAATATTTTATTTTTTATTCATGAGAGACACAGAGAGAGGCAGAGACACAGGCAGAGGGAGAAGTAGGCTCCATCCAGGGAACCTGATGCAGAACTCGATCCCAGGACCCTGATATCAAGACCTGAGCTGAAGGCAGATGTTCAACCACTGGAGTCACTCAGCCGTCCCTAAAATTTATTTTTTGATAGCACTTTTCAGTAATTACTTGAAAGATGATTTATCAAGCTTAAAAAGTACCGGGATCCCTGGGTGGCGCAGCGGTTTGGCGCCTGCCTTTGGCCCAGGGCGTGATCCTGGAGACCCGGGATCAAATCCCACGTCGGGCTCCCGGTGCATGGAGCCTGCTTCTCCCTCTGCCTGTGTCTCTGCTTCTCTCTCTCTCACTGTGTGCCTATCATAAATAAATAAAATAAAATAAAATAAAAAATTTTTAAAAAGTAACTAATCATGGAGAAATTATAAGTAAGAAAAAGAAAATCCCAGTAGTAGTAACAAATGTAAAATGGTACACATGTATAGCACATAATGACAATATTATCTAGTAACTACACAGGTATTATTTTCCTTTGCCACAAAACAATAATTTCTATGATATATTCTTTAATAACTGTAAGAAAAATTATTATTGTTTCCTCGAAAAAAGTTATGTCTATAATGTATGCTTTCTAAGAATTTAGACCATGCTACTTTTAGCAACAGAGAAATTTAAAAAAATAGTAGTTTGGATCAAATCCTATGATATCTTCTATATAGTGAAAGCTTCAAATATTTTACTGCTTTAAATGATAATAAATCAACTCAGATTGAGACGAATATTTATTATATTTGGAATTAACAATAATAAAACCAAATATTGCCTTCTTCAATATTCAGAGTGGAATTTAATGGAAATAAAATGATCCTGTGAAGTTTGATTTTCTACTTAATACATTGTCATATTTTTGGAACCAAGGTCTCTGTAAGATTACATTACTTGAAAAGTTGAAATAACTGCATTCAAGTGTAAATCAGACTATTTTTCCTGGAGCTAATATCACCACCGTAGCCTAGTTTTACCTCTGTAGCCTTTTAAAAAATGCACTTAGGAACAGTCTGCTTAAATTAAAGAAAGAAGAGAGGAATTTCTTCTTTCTGCCTAAATTTGAAAACAAACTCACTTGCAATAAGAAAGAAGGAACTTCTGGACATTGGAAATTTCCTTCAAAACAAGGGAAAATCGGTTTTACATCAACTGCATTCTTCAGCTGTAGAGTATAAAAAAAAAAAAGGAAAAGGAAAAAAAAGAGGGAGACAGTAGAATTTTTTACCAAATGAACTGCTCTCTAAGTTCCCAATATACCTTAAAAATTAAAGGCTGAACGTATTTATTTCCCCGTTTCAGTTTTTCATGGAAGCCCTTAAAAAAACCAAACATATGGATCACCACCGTTGAAAGGAAGCCCTGCCTCCCTCTGGTGCTCAACCGTCTCCACGTAACAGAAGACACGTATTTTGTAATTTACTGAGACACTGCACTCTGCAAAATCGGGCCCAAAGACAGACCTCAAACTGGACTAGCAGCTCTGCTCCTGAAACAACATACCTGGGCTATATTTGGAAATGTCTGTGTAGACAAAACAACGTGCGCTGGGAGGGGCGGGTGCATGGAGGAGCGCAGCAGGCATTATCTGGTTTCACTGTCTACAGTGATCATATTAACTGAATAATTGCCCATTATTTGCTTTGTATCCTAGAGCCCAAGGCCACTGTATTTACTTTCAAAGTGAAATGAAGAACAGAGGATAAGTCAGCTCCCCTATGACTTTTCCCTCCTCCGTCCCTGCTCCAGCATTGGCTTTTAGCTTTCCAAATTGAGAAGCTATGCCTAGGCCCTAAATTGAATTTCACGACTTCATTTGTGATAGAATTATGTGCGGCTCTGCACCCTTTAAGCAGAGCATTGTAAACAGCATGCAGCCAGAGTGTGCGTGTGCACACACACGCGTACGCGTGAGCAGGCATGGTTGGGCAGGAGTGAACCCAACAGATCTGGCTGGGAAGCCCTAAGAGCATCGATGGTGACTGCAGTGGTTTTGGCCTGGAACAAATAATTTTGAGATGTTCAATGTCAGGTAAATCTGGTAGATTTTCGATTTCACTTGAAACGATTTCTGCACCTTGCCACTCAAATATTCCTCAAATGTGTGCCTTTATTTTCATCCCACTTCCAAAGTTCTGGAATAGGTCCCAACATCGGTAATGTTGAGTATCATAGCTGTCTTCAATCTGGTTTCCAATTTCCTCAATCCAGTCCACCGTCTACATTGCTTCCAGAGTGGTCTTCTCAAACAAAACTCTGGCCATGCCTTTCTCCTGCATGAAAACCCTCCAAGGGCATCCTATTACCAACAGGAAAAAAATCTGAGATTCTCTGAGTCCTAGCCTTTTCTCACATTGCTACCTTACCCTGTTCTTCTCTGACTTACCTTCTTTTTGAGTAGCACCAAGCCACTAGTACATCGCCCAGATATGCGCCCCATTCTGTTCCATATTTCATAGCATACCACATATGCCTTCTGCTTCAAATTTTCTATAATGTAGTAAATCAATAACTCTCCCCTTTCTTAACCTCTCCATTAGAAATGAACTTAGTGGTCAGTTAGGTCAGGAAATATTTTCTGATCCTGGAGCTATCATTTCTGTGCTTCCATAGGATACTGTCCACGATTTATCATAGCATCAAATACATTGGAATAAAATTAACAAATATATATCTTGGGGCATCTGTCTGGCTCAGTGGTTGAGCATCTGCCTTCGGCTCATGTCATCATTTCAGGGTCCTGGCATCGAGTCCCGCATCGGGCTCCCCACAGGGGGCCTGCTTCTCCCTCTGCCTATGTCTCTGCCTCTCTCTGTGTGTCTGTCATGAATGAATAAATAAAAGCTTGAAAAAACAAATACATATCTCTCATTGCATGGTAATCTTTTCAAAGAGGAGAGATTTCCCATGACCTAGCACTTCTATCCCCATGGCCCAGGAACTAGTATATCAAAGGCATTGCTTGAATATCTGTGAAGAAATTTCTGCATCATGGAGAGCCACACTAACCTGTTTATACTTGCTGGCTATGTCTTCAGCTTAATGAACACTTCATGTCAGATATCCCTGCAGGGACTACTTAACATTTACTTTTGCTCTAGGCTAAAGACAATAGGTTTGAGAAAAAAAACAATAACATGACTTCCCACCCTCGAAATTTTCATTTGGCTGAATTTTCTTTTTTTTTCCAGACTGTTTTGAATGACTGAATCAGCCTCTACATAAGTGTGCATTTTTGTATAACAATTTTGAGTGACTTCGACAGATTCTACAGTTGCAGGGGACTTGATAATGTTGGACTAAGAGAAGAATAAAAGCTAACACTCACAGCAGGAAGAACAATTATCAAATTCATGAGTCAGTTCAACTACAGTTGAAATACATGTCTCTTAAGACTGTCCTTTCCAGAAAGAAATTATTATGATTCTGATTCTAATTGACGCTTGAAGGCTGATCATTTATTATTTTAAGTAAGACCTTATGCCTTGAAGGTAGTTTGAGGCATAAAAATGCTGACTTAGTATAGTTCCCTGCTGTGAGAGGCAAAATATGTGAAATTCAAACAGGAGGTCCCCATTTTATCCTAAGCACAATAACATGGATGTAAGCAAATATATAAAATCGACCTTGGCAGGATAATAACAAATAAGCAAATGAATTGACTTGTATTATCCAGTGGCTGACGTTAATTTCAATATAGTCTGTAATTGTAATACACGTGTGCATCTTATCTGAGATTGTAGTAGTGGTTTAGTCAATACCTATATAGCAAACATGTCCTTGGTGTCAGATTCACTACTAGGTATTTAAAATGCAGATGTGGGAGTCATAGGCTAGGAATTGGAGGATTTTGCATTTTAGGGGGAAAGGCAAATGACTAATCTGGACATTAAAATGCAGTGTTATAAATGATCAATATGCAAAAGATAGTATGAGAAAACAGAAGAAAGACATCAAATTCAGCAAGAGAGTTCCAGGAAGGCACTCTGGAGAAAATGCTGCCACATTGGAGTTCAGCAAAGTTGTAGAAATAAGTCAGAGAATATGGCAGGAGGTTCCAGAAGGAGCTAAAGCAGGCACAAAATGCTGAGAGCTCTCTCAGATTATGGTGCATTTCAGGAACTTTAGTTAACTCAATATGGCTATTGGATGCTTTATAAGGCAGGATGAAGAGATGAGGTCATGGAAGGAGGATGTATCAAAGGATGGACACCAGATGTGTATGTCATGCCTACTAGTTTCGGTATTGTCATGTCTAGGGGACAACAGAAGGGTTGCCAATGAGAAATAATAGGATCGTATTTACATTTTATAGCAGTAGAATGGGGTGACTCCTTAATCAGATCTATAGTAGAGATGGAAGACAAATGCATTATTCGGGGAAAGAAATAATGGAGGTCTGAAATAAAATATTGATTCAGAGAAGGAACCAGCCCTGAGAGTCATTTGGAGGGAGAAACCACAGACCTGATGGTATACAGAGTGATGAATTGGAAGACATCATGGCAGATTTCTAGCTCAGGAGACCTGCTGGGTGGTAATGCAGCTTCCTTAAGATGGTAATAAAAGAATTGGACTTGAAGACCTCGGGGAAGTAAGAAGGACTGACTTGTAGACATTTCAAGTTTGGGTTACTCTGGGGGCCTTTAATTGGCAAAGCCAATAGAGAGAATATAGTTGTTTAGAGCATGAGGCAGGAGCTAGGGCGTATAGGTGCTGTTTGAGTCATATGTGCTATGATCACCAATCTATAAGATTGGGAGCTTTAACCAGGAGGGTTAAAGGAAGAAGGAAGGAAGAAAAATCTCAAAATTGCCAAAGGTTCCAGTGCTAAAGGAAAGGAAAACTGCTCATTGGATTAAATACATAGGTCATTGTTGACCTGAAATCGCGATTTTAATGCAATTGTAGCGGATGGACCCAAGATGAAGAGGGTTGAACAATGAATTGGAGGTGAAGGATTTGTAACAAGCTGGTGTTATTCTTTCAAGATACATCAGGGGAGGGAAGCATGATGAAAGTTCAACATGTTTTGATGCTGTTTTAAGACAAGCTTATCTGACAGAGGAAGGAGCCTACAGAGAGGAAGAGAACATACGGGCCAGGTGTTTGAGGGGTTTGGACCCAGAACAGAGAAAGAAGTTATATTGGAAAAGACGAGAAATGTATTCTTATCCAAAGCCAAAGAGAAAGTGGGAATGCCAGTATATTTTTACGTAGAGCTGGGAGGCAGTTTGAGTCTGTTCCCACCTGGCATCAAGTAGAAGAGAAATCATTTGCAAAGAGCAGAGATAGTGAAACAGATGAATGGAAAGTCCATCATTTGCGGGACAGACTGCTGAGCCAAGGTGCCTCTTAGCACAACTGAAGCTTCAACAACCTGCCGCACCGTTCAGGCCTCCTTTCTCTCTTCCCAGTTCCTGTCTTTGTGCTCTGTTCCTCTTAGAGGCAACACAACACCACACAAATCCCTCAGCTCCTCCCTAGAACAGGTGACCCCTGCTGAGAGCTTTGACCATGATCAACATGAGCAGTGAGCTGCCCGGGTCTTTGAAAGCCATGAAGTCATGCCCTGCTAAATCCTTAAAAATTCTTAGGCAAAGGCCACCTTCTTCAACTTTGGTCCATTTAATGGCCAGTGGGGATAATGATGGAGAGGGAGGAAGATACTATACTTTTTTTTTTTTTCCAGTTTAAGTTATGTAAGAAGTTCTTATAAATGAGATGCTAACCTCCTGCTGTCATTATTATTATCTTGTATTTCAATTTTATACAGAAATCCATGGAAATACTATATAAGAATCATTTTATACATGAGATATGCTTTTATATTTCACATTTTACAAAACATTTAACCTCAAATTCCAAACTCTTTCTCTGTATTCGCCACACCTCCCTCAAGAGGGAATAAACACACCTTGAGACTCCTTTGGTGTCCCATTTTCCAGCAATACCTAGCGAAAGTTTTAACTTCAGTGTAACATTAACTTTTTTCCCCATAAATAAAACGGAAAGTATTCATACAGTTTGTTGGTCATTCATGTCCAAGAAACACCTGCTATGGAAGAGTCAGGTTGAGCAAAGCTGCCAAACTGAGGAGACAGGAACATGAGTGAATGGCTTCAAGGCTCTCACACTCTGCTTTCTCCATACAAACCGGAGGAAGTGTAGCCTTGAAGAGATAAAGTAAAAACATCCAGAAGATCCAGGCATGGAGTTAACTGACCATGTAGATTAGATTAATTCATCCAGCAACTAAGGTCTATGTTAGTGTTTTCCAGCAATAAAACATTGAGAAATAACAAATAAGAGAATTGGAGATGTATCAAAGGAAAATTATTCTTTCTGTATTTCACCACTGACTTAAGAAATACAGAAAATGGTGAAACACCGGCTTCAAATTATGCCTCCATATATTTACATAATACCAGGTACTTAGATTCTTTGTGTCTCACTTTCCCTATCACTGAAAGGAAGAAATTGCATGAACTGAGCTTTATTTATCTTTACTCTCTATTATTTAGGTTACATAAATCCTTAAATATAAATTCAAGCACATTTTTAAAGTCAGTGAAAATATTTCTAGTGATATGTATAAAAGCTACACACTAAATATTATTTTTAAAATCATTTTAGCTTTAGCAGGGCTGAAATAAATTTTTTGTGTGTCTTTCGATGGTCATAATTCACAAAGAAAAAAGTCAACACCCTTAGAAAGTTAAAAAAAAAAACCAACAATTTAGATGGTGCTTCTGAATTTTTAAGAATAGAAAATATAAGATTTTATTCAATAAAATAAGTTTTTTTTTACTCTTTGTTTAGTTTTTTTTCATTTTATTATTTCCATTGTTTTAGTAATATACATTAGTTTGGAATTTCTATTGAAAACTATATGCAGGGTGACAGGCATCAAAGAGGGCACTTGATGGGATGAGCACTGGGTGTTATACTATATGTTGGCAAACTGAATTTAAATAAAAATTTTTAAAAAGCATATGCAATTCCATGTCATACAATTTGTTAGTTATTATATCAGTACATGAAAATGTTCATCTCAGGCTGATATGATAAACTATTTTGTGTAGAAACTTCTCCAATTTTTCTTAGTAAGCCAATGTACTGTCTTAAGCACTGGATATGTATCTCCCCAAACATTTGAACATTTATTAGTTCGTTTTTTTAAAGAGGAGGGGAGGGACAGAGGGAGAGGGTGAGAGAGAATCTTAGGCAGGCTTCACACCCAGCGTGGAGCCTGATGCAGGGCTCGATCTCATTGCCCTAAAGTCATGACCTGATCTGAAATCAAGAGTCGGACACTTCTAAACTGAGACACCCAGGCATCCCAGAACATATCATTTTGTATTGCAACAATTTCATATCTGTGTCCTCCATCAATCCTTTGTAATCCTTGGAGATTAGTGCTGGCCACATGCCTAGCACTTAATATTTTTATTTGAAAAAAAATAAAGAAAGACATAAATATATGCATTCCTCAAACTTTCCTTCTCTAGGCTTTTCTATAATACATGGTCCTGATCATAACCATCATCATCTCCTTCTTCATCAACACAGTCAACTTGAGAGTTATAACAATTTTAGGTGATATTTGTTAAGCTTTTACTATCTTCTAGGAACTATCTTTTAGTATTTTACTTAGTGCTGTCCTGATCCAAGATTTTTCTGTACTCTTCTGTGTCCTACTCTGTGCCCTGGAATTTTGACCTTTGCAGAAAGCATCACCCAATTTGCTTCATTGGTTAGATTCTGTTGCCTTCAGCCAATGGCAGACATCAAAAAAGGATACAAGATGGGAGAAAATAAGATCAGGAGTTCCTTCTCCTGATTCCTCCCTGCATAGACATCAAATCTGGCAGAGGCTATATGCCCTCATGACTAGTGACCCCGCCTGGGCATCCCTTTTTCCATGGTTCCACTGGTTTTAGATCTTGGCTACCTCTGGTAACACTGTTTTGTCCCCGCATCCCTTGGGGTGCTAATGGCTTCCCACAATTGTTAAGTCTCTTCAAACTTTACTATTATTCCCTTACATGCCCTTATCCCATCTTTATCTCTAAAAGTAGTTTCTTCTTTAAAGTGTCTACACACTTGAACCATCTGTGAATTCTGTTTTCTGGTAAGATCTTAATTATGTAATAATAAGTAAATAAACATAGTATAAATGTATAATAAAAATAATATTAAATAAAAATAATATTAAATATAAGTATATGTAATATTTGCATTTATCCACTTATTTAACCCTAAACAATGTGATTTTAGACTAAGTATTTTCTGGTTGAGAAAATTGATACATAGAAATATTAAATAATTTTCTCAAAGGCTATATTTGCCAAAGGCAACAGGTGGTGTTATAATCTAGATTTTTTTTTCTTTTTCTGACTCCAGAATTTCTCAGTTCTCACCTGCTTTCCTATGGAAAACAAAAAAAACTTCTGTTCACCACTGTTAGTACTCATCATTTTTTACTATTTTATAACCTGGATTCTATACCATCCCCAATGCCATGTTAATCCCCAGGGAGAAAATAATGTTAGACAGTTTTTTCCTAAGAACTTCCAGACTTTCTGGGCTTAGTAAACTGGGATGATCACTAACAAGTTGTTACATGGTCTGTTATCAATGGCAATGAATTATTAGTGGTTGAAAAATAATAAGAGTAAAAGCATGATAAAATTAATGTCATCTTTGCCCCTAATCCAGCCAAGGAGTTCTGGTTATAAAGTCGTCTTTTTTTTCTCTCCCCCCCCCCCTTTCTCTTCAGCTGCTCCTCCTTGCTCAGAGCACATGGGTTTGGCATTTATTTTTCCTCTCAGTGGGAACACTCGGAGCTGTGGGTGGCCTCTCTTGAAACCTCTTGTTTAAAATGAAGTTGGGGAGGAAGCATGATGCTTTCTCAACAAAAAAGAGAACATCTGTTCTCTTCCCTGGAGGATAAAAATATAGTGAGATCAGACCCAGGGAGAGTTCATTTGTCCCCTCTACCTACCCCCACTCACCAAGCCTATTTTTTTCCCCACCTAATGGCCCCGATGCAGACAGGGAGGCAGATCCTCGATCTTAAATCATATGCTCTTCCTGCCAGACGGAGACACTTGGACATGGCATCATCAATTATTGGTCAGTGAGATTGTGTTTCTTTACTGTTTGGGACTTCCAAAGGAAATAAGCAACAGTTTTACTCAGTTATCTGCTTTTCCATCTATCCTCCCTCCTCGAAGAAAAAGGGGTAGCTCTTCTGCACAAACTTCATTCCTCTTGCTGTGCTCCATGGCATTTCTCTTCTCAGATGTGTCTCTGGTATTTCTCCTCATCTTGAAACAATAGCACTAACCCTGGGTCCACCATCTCCTTCTTCTAAACATAAAAGCAATCTAAATATCCCACTAAAATGTAAAAGAAAAGAGAGAAATAAATAATGTCCACAGTTATTTCCGCTTATGTCCATATTTCTCTCTCCTCTTCCACAGCAATGTTTTTGCAGTGATTATTCACTTTCTGCACTGACTCAGCTCCCAGTCCATTCACTCCCCACCTTGCCATCCATCCAGCCTGATGTGGGGACTTCAATGGAAGGCTCTGACAAAATTCTGGAGCATGCCCTTTACCAAAAAAAAAAAAAAAAAAAATCTAGGGGACATTTTTTTCAGCTCTATTGTGACATGACTTATCTGCCTAATTTGAGACTCTTGACTCCTCCCTTGAAAATACCTCATCTCTTTGGTGTCTATGATGTTCTCATTTAACAGTCTTTTTCAAAACTTCTCTCTGGTCATTCTTGGTCTTTTCCATGAACAACTCTTCCCTCCTCATCAGTTAAATGACAACGACTCTCCAGTGTTCTCTTGCATGTGATTGAGTCTCCTGCGCTACAAAGTTCTGTGCTCAACAACCTTCTAGATATTTGGGGAACACCACAAACGAAATGTGTGCCAAGCACATCTCAGCTTGTTTCATGGAGCAAATAGACACTGCTTTTCCAACCTCCCTTTCTCAATAAATTATATGATTCTGTCTTCCTGTCTTTAGCTGTTCACAAGAGCATGCTGAGAGTCACCCTAAACCATCCCTCTCCTTCATTCCCTTACCCCAATTACCCATAGTGTCATTATATCTATTAACTGCTCTAAAATCCATCCCTTGCTACATCTCAAGTGTTTCTACTTTTGTTCAGGTTGAAGCTTCTTTGGTGAATGCCAGTAGACTTTGCTTTTCTTCCCGGCTTCACTTTTATGTCCCTCTACTCTGTCTCCTATGCTTTAGTTAGAGTGGTCTTTCCAAAATTCACACACGCCTTTGGTGTAAACTCAGAACTCTTTGGAATAAAGTTCATCTGAGTCATCAATTTTTTGCTTCAGCTCATGGGCAGCCCCGCTAATAATCTCATGTGTCTCACCACTTGCAGATGACCACACATGCATGTTCTCCCAACATCCTGCCTTTCATTTCATTAATAATTGTCAAGAATGCCCTTCCTCTGCCCTCCTCTCCTCTCCATCCTTTTTAGAAGCGAATTATGACTTCAGGTGACAATTTAAAGCCTGCTAGAGGCTTTCCTTGACCATCGTAGTTTGGGTTAGCTTCCTTTCTTTGAGCCCCTAGAACACCTTGCATCTGTTCTCCTACAACGTGTACATATTCCAGAGTAATTTTCAATCTGCTTATCTAACTACCTTACTGCTCTGTCTATCAAATATTTTATCTGTAGTACCAAATGCAGGCAGGGATTCCTAGTTGTGTCTAAATACTAGTGGAGGAAATAGACTGTGAAGTGAATTATGTTGTGGCTGCTTTGTCTAGTCATTTACGAATAAGCTCTGGGAGGAATTTACAACTCAAGGTAAAGAGCATTTTCATCACTCACATGGGGACCCTCTGTGAACTCTTCCTGGGAGGAAGAGGGTTTTGGTGGATTTCAAGAAAGAGATGTCCTCTGTTTTGTACCAGATACTCAGAGAAATTGTAAAGAAGAGTTACGCATACAAGCCCTCCCACAAAGTACAAAATGAGAGCTTTAATTTTACCACCTAGGTAAACAGACTAGCCCTACTCATATCTCTCTTACAAGTGAATCCTTTTACTATAAAAGAACAGTATGGGTCAGCCATGGGGAATGTAGCAATAGAATTTAGTGTGTCTTTAATCCTGTTGTTCAGAGGTCCCTACCATTAAACGCTCCACAGTGACATGTCAGGAAGTGTGAGGACTCCAGCATGGGTTGAGCTGAGGTTTCTCTTTCTTTCTGTTTTGAAAACAAATGTAATCACTCAGCATAATTTCACGAAGCGTGATATTTTTCAAAGTTCATCTCTATATACATTCCTTTATATTGCCAAATACTATTCCACTGCATGAATGCATTACTTTTTATTTTCCCATCCTTCGGTCAAGGGACATTTGGGTTTTTCCCATTTCTTGGCCACTGTGAATACAGCTGCTGTAAACATTCGTATACAAGTTTTTGTGCTGGCATAAGTGTCCATTCCTCTTGGGTATATATCTAGAAATGGAATTGCTGGGTCGCACTATGTTTACACTGACGAGAATCTGCCAAACAGCTTGACAGTGGTTTTACCATTTTACGTTCTCACCAGCAGCGTGTAAGCATTTTGATTTCTCTCCAGCATCCCTAGCACTTGTTACTTTCTGTCATTTTCATTAGAGCCATGCCAATGAGTGTTGGCATAAAATCACGTTGGTATAAAATGTAACATAAAATCATGCCTTTGATTTGCATTCACTAATGGCTAATGAGAATGAGAATCTTTCCATGTGATCATTGGCCATTTGTATATCTTTAGAGCAACCTCTGCCCAGATCCTTGTATAATGATATCAAGCAACTTTTCATGTGCTTATTGAATGTTTGTTTCTCTTCTTCCTTTTTCTTTCTTTCTTTTTTTTATTTTTATTTTTTTTTTGAAGAAATGTCTATTCGGCTACTTTACCTATTTTAAAGCTCTGTATTTGTTTTTTCATTATTGAGTTGTAAGAATTCTTTTTAGGATTATATTCATTTATTTGAGAGATACAGAGATAGCAGCAGAGATAGAGAGAACATGAGACAGCGAGGAGAGGGAGAAGCAGGCTCCCCATGGAGCAGGGAGCCCGATGCAGGGCTCCATCCCAGGACCCTGAAATCATGACTTGCTTGAGCCAAAGACAGACACCTAACAGACTGATCCAGCCGGGCACCCCATAAGAATTCTTTATATGGTCTAGATACAGTTACTGTATCAAAGATATGGTTTGCAAATATTTTCTCCTGTCCTGTGGATTGTCTTTTAACTTCTTCATGTGGTATCCTTTGGAATACATAAATTTTATTTTTGATCAAGTGCAATTTATTATTTTTTATCACTTGTGGTTTTGCTGTCATATCTAAGAAAGCTGTGTTTAACCCAAGGTCATGTAAATTTACTCCCGGACTTCTTCTAAGAGTTTTATGGTTTCAGCTCTTACATTTAAGTTTACGATCCATTTGGAGATAATGAGTATATGGTGCAAGGAAAGTGTTTGGTTTCATTCTTTTGCATGTGACTACCCAACTATTGCATCACTACTTGTTAAAAAAAGACTATTTTTTCCATATTGAATCATCTTGACCCTTTGTTAAAAAATCCTTGACCACAAATGTGAGTGTATGACTAGACTTTAAGTTCTACCCCATTTATCTATTTATCTATCCTTGTGTGCCACCACCACAGTTTTCATTACTGTAGCTTTGTGATAAAGTTTTATATGGGGAAAAGTAAGTCCTCCTGCTGTGTTCTTTTCTGGATTGCTCTGGCTATCCTGGGTTGCTTGAATTATTGCTCAAATGTCCAGGTGAAGTCTAGGATCAACTTATCATTTTCTGGAAAAAAAAAAAAAGCTTGTCACAATTTTGATAAAGATTGCACTGACTTGTAGATAGATGGCTTTGGGGCATATTCTCATTTTAACAAAATAAAAATGAGTCCCCTGATCCATAAATTTGGGATTTTTTTCTTATTTATTTAGATTTTCTTCAATTTCTTTCAGCAATATTTTACACTTTTCAAACTGTAAGCTTGCACTTATTTGGTTAGGTTTATTCCTATGGATCATATTTGTTTTGGTTCTTCTGTAAGCGGAATTTTCTTATTTTCAAATTTTTCATTGCTAGTGTATAAAAATCAAATTGATTTGTGCATATTGATGTTACACCCTACAATTCTAGTGAACTCTTTAATTATGTTTAATAGTATTTCCATGGATTCCTTAGGATTTTGCATACCCAAGCTCATGTCATCAGCAAATAAAGATAGTTTTGCTTCTTCTTGTCCAATCTGGATGCTCTTTATTTAATTTTCCTGCCCAGTTGCCCTGGCTAAAATTTCCAGTACAATAGTGAATAGAATTGGTGAGATCAGATGTCCTTGTCTTGTTCCTGATCTTAGGGAGAAAGCTTTCAATTTTTCACCATTAATATGATACCAGCTATAGAATTTTTATAGACACTCTATTGGGTTAGAGAAGTTGCCTTCCATCTGAGTTTGCTGGGTAGTTTTTTTTTTTTTTTTCATGAAAAAGTGATGATTTGGTCAAATATTCTTTCTCTGTTGATTGAGATAATCATGTGCTCTTTTCCCTTTATTCTGTTAAAATGGTGTATGTAATTGGAATTCTAATGTTGAACCAGTCTTACAATCCTGAGTAAGTCTGATATGTTCATGGTGTATAATCCCTTTTTATAGACTGCTAGATTCAGTTTCCTAGTAATTTATTTTCAGGTTTAAATTTATAGGAAATATTGTTTAATCGTTTTCCTTCCTTGTGATGTCTTTGTTGGGTTTTTATGTAAGGGTAAAATCTGCCTCATCAAATGAGTTTAGAAGTATTCCCCTTCTATTCTTAGAAGAGTTTGCAAGATTGGTGTTATTTCTTATCTCACTGTTTGGTAGAATTCACCCGTAGAGCTATCTAGGCCAGGACATTTCTTTGTGGGAAGACTTCTGATTAGTAATCCAGGCTTTTTATTTTTACAGGTATATTCTGATTTCCTTCCTGACTCAATCCAGTAGTTTGTATCTCCTAAGAAATTGTCCATTATGTCTAGTCATGTAATGTTCTGGTTATCTAATGTTTAACATTTAGATGGCAATAGGATAGTAAAAAAATTACTTAAAAAGATAAATATCATTATATGCAGTATTTTCAAGTAGTGAATGTTTTGGTAATTAATTCTAATTTATGTTTCGTCATAAATTTATTTTCCAAGGTAACAACACATGGCTAATGCTACATAATGTATAATGCCCCATATTTTGTTCAGTCACAAGTCCTATTGTTTGACCTGTTCTACTCTCTTCCATGTGCTAGGTGCTTGGGGAGGTCACGATGAACACAATTCTATCAGTTTTTCTCCACACCCTCATATGATCTGAAGTTAACTAGAACATTGAATAATCGTTAGCAGCAGCATATTTTTTGCCCATGTTTGCAAAACAGCAAACTCAGATCATCTGTATTAATTAATTCTATGGACATTTAGATTTTTATCATCTTTAAATCTTCATAAAAATATTTAGATATTAAAATGCCTTTAAAATAGTTTTTAAATTTTTACTTTTAAAAATCTCTTTACTGAAGCAAGATTTATTGATATAATAGTTGCACAAGTTATGCCAGATTTCTTTAGATGTAACTTTGTATCTTAAAATAAATTAAATATATTTCACTAAATCAGATTTTTACCCTCAGTGGTCTTATAGACTCAAGAAGCCATCTTGCTTTGGAGCTTTGATGTTTTGATTAAAATTACAGGTGTCTTTGTCATCCTGATATCTCCATATGGCTACTTAGAAAGTTAAGTTTCTTAGTGTGAAACCTCCACTACCTACATTGACATCTATTCTTATGGATTCAATAATTGAAATGAGATCACATTTCTTTAAGAATATCAAAGAAAACTGTTGCAAGATTGAGAACCAAGTCCTGTTATCCTTTAATCATTGATCACAAATTGTGATTTGTGATTGTGTCCAGTTCTGAAACTTGCATGTGGATTTTCATTATATATATTTTTTATTTATTTATGACAGTCACACACACAGAGAGAGAGAGAGAGAGGCAGAGACACAGGCAGAGGGAGAAGCAGGCTCCATGCACCGGGAGCCTGACGTGGGATTCGATCCCGGGTCTCCAGGATCGCGCCCTGGGCCAAAGGCAGGCGCCAAACCGCTGCGCCACCCAGGGATCCCGAATTTTCAATATCATTTAGTTGCTTGGTCTTTGGCATTAGAGAGACCTATAGTGAAGTTTCAGCTCTATAACTTATATTGGAAGGATAAGTAATTTCTATATGCATGAGATTCTTATCTATAAATTAAGGATAAAATATGCCTTCAACAATATCAGCATAAGTACTTATTAGGTAATAGTATAGTATCTAACATTCATAAATAGTTATTATTACTATTTTTATTGTTAATAGGAATGTACATGTGATTTTAAAATTTTGACTCTTAAGATCTCTTAAGAAATGGTGAAAATATAGAGTTTATAATTGGGCCTGAGACAAGGGAAATGATGAGCTCTACAGTAACTGTATTAAGGATTTCATTATTATTAATCATCTTTGATCAGGCATTTGTAGCACAATTTGACATTGACAATGAGCAAATAAATATTTAAATGGAGATAATATTTTTTATCTGGAAACATACACACTGGCTGAACTAGTACAAATCAAATTGATTTGTGCATATTAGCTTATCTACTAAAAAAGTATGTAAGCCATCTCAAGCTCTTTCTAAATCTAGGAAAGTGGTACATCAATAAATGTGGACCCAAGTCTACATTTGCCAGATATGCTAATTGTGCAGTATAACATTAATCTCTTTTTTTTGCATAGACTGTAGCTGAACTCTTGGTAACCAGTTGTCAGGTATTTATTGAACACCTGAAAATGAAATGCTTTCCAGTTACCTCGTTGAATAAACAAGACAACTAAGAAAGATGTCAAGGAGCCAGGTATCTTTATTTGCCTGGGTGATGCAAATAACTTGCTGTCAGCCACTTCTTTAATGTAACTTAGTCCTTAGTATAGACTTTCCATATGAAAACACAAATGGAGTTGGAAAATGAAAGGCTAACAGAAAATTGTTTTTAAAGATTTATTTATTTAGAGAGAGAAAGGGGGGAGAGAGAGAGAGAGCAGTGGGAGAGAATCTCAAGTGGACCTCCCCCTGAGCACACACCCCGACATGGGGCTCAATCTCACAACCCTGAGATCATGACCTGAGCTGAAATCAAGAGTCAGATGCTTTAACTGACTGAGCCACCTACGTGCTCCAAGAATAGTTATTTTTAGACATAGGACAGAGTTGTTGCTAGAAGGAAGAGATAATACAGGTCTTTTCAGGGACTTTAAAAACAAGTGATGGGGATGCCTGGGTGGCTCAGTGGTTGAGCGTCTGCTTTTGGCTCAGGGTGTGATCCCAGAGTCCCAGGATCAAGTCCCACATCGGGCTTCCTGCATGGAGCCTGCTTCTCCCTCTGTCGGTGCCTCTGCCTCTCTCTATGTCTTTCATGAATAAATAAATAAAATGTAAAAAAAAAAAAAACCTAAATGAGTGATAGAAGAGTTGAGAAAAAAATCTTGAGACTGAACTTTTAAGTCTACACAGATATCATTTCCAAAAAAAGAGAGATTTTTTAAATCGAGATAGAATTGACATAACATTATGTAAGTTTATGTGTACAAGGTATTGTTTTGATATACTTATATATTAGAATATGATTACCACTGTAGCAGTAGCTAACATATCTACCACCTCACATAATTGTCATTTCCTTTCAGGGTAAGAACACTTAAGATCTCCTCTCTTAGAACTTTAGCCTATGATACAGTATTGCTGGCTATATTCACAATGCTGCCTTAGATCTCCAGAACTTATTCATCTTTTAACCGCAGGTTTGTACCCTTCGACCAGCATTTCCCCAGCTGCTCTACAACCCCCAGTCTTTGGTAACCATCATTCTACTTTGTTTCTATGTGTTCAGCTGTTTTAGATTCCACATAGAAGTGATATCTTACACTATTTGTCTTTCTCTGTCTGACTTATTTCACTTACACAATGCCATCAAGATCCATCCATGTTGTCACAAATGGCAGGATTTCCTTCTTTCTCGTGGCTGAAGAATATTCCATTATGTATATTTCTACATCATTTTTATCCATTCATCCATTGATGGGTGAATAATAAGTGTTCTGGGGCCATGATGACATACCTAGTCATGAGTAGAATAGAGATGGTTTTCTTGGAAGATCTGTGTCACAACCCATTCACTTCATAGACGCCAATTGCAATTTACTTAGTAGTACTTAAGTGAGTGCTGTATGCGCATGATTTATTCTCCTAATGGTATCTTGAAGACGGTAAATTATCCCTACTTTACATATGATAAAACTGAATCTCACCCAAGTAAGTAATAGAGCAGTTTAGAAGTCCTTCAACAATAGAGGTTTGTTCTTATAAGCCACCCAACCTATGGTATTTTTGCTCTAACAGCCCAAACAATGACAGTGCTCAACATCATCAGCCACTAGGGAATTGCAGATTAAAGCGACTATAAGATATCATGACATGCCCCCTTTGCCTGCCTAAAATAAAGAAGTCATACAACATCAAGTATTAGTGAGAATGTGAATCAGCCACAATTCTCAAATACTGCTGTGAGAATAGAAAACAGGAAATCAGGGCAGCCCGGATGGCTCAGCTGTTTAGCACTGCCTTCAACCCATGGCCTTGTCCTGGACACCCGGGATCGAGTCCCATGTCAGGAGCTCCCTGCATGGAGCCTGCTTCTCCCTTTGCCTATGTCTCTGCTTCTCTCTCTCTCTCTGTGTCTCTCATGAATAAATAAATAAAATCTATAAATAAATAAATAAATAAATAAATAAATAAATAAATAAATAAATAAATAGATGGACATTTCCTCTTAAAAAATAAGAATAAAAATAAAACACGAAATCACTATGATAGTTTCTCATAAAGTTACATATACACCTACCAACTCTGTGACCCAGGAATTTTGCCTCTGGTTATCTAGCCACAAAAACAGAAAATATAAGTCTACCAAAAAACACATGCAAGAAAAAATACCGCATGCAAGAATGTTCATAAGAATTTTATTTGTAATAGACAAAAACTTAAAGCTGTCCAAATGTCCATGAAGAGGATGGTTAAACATATTGCAGGATAGTCTCATAATATAAAGAAGGTAGATAAAATTAGTGTATACTAATTGATTTCATTTACATGAAATTCCAGAAGAGGCAAAATTAATCTATAAGAATCAGAATGGTGGGTTTTCCAAGAGGGTGGTAAGTGCGGTGTGGCTCACAGGGGTGTATGCTTTTGTCAAAATTCATGGAACTTAAAAATCTGTGTAAATTATATCTCAATAAAAAATATAAAAGAACCTACTTTAACAAAACAAAACAAAACACCCGGCAAATTAGAGGGAGAGATTTTAAATCAGTTCCATATATTTCTATCTATAAATCATTCACAAACTTCTACTCTTTATTACTCATAAGAGTTTCCTTTCAACACATCTTACAAGTGATTAAAACACATCAGGGACATGGCAATTGAGAAGCAGTAAATCTTGATAATTCAAGTTTTAAAATCCCTCGCTTTCTCTCTTCCTTTTATCTCTCCTCCCTTCTTGATTGATGAAAGGTCTGAAAAATCCAATTAACCACCCTCAGCTGCCACTTGGAATATGCAGATAAAATCATTGTTCATACAGATAAAATGCAGTCTCAACTGTGCCCAGGGCTTTCCCGTGCTCATGGCAGGGATTAAATTCTACATTGTACTCTAATGTTCCCAATCACTCATTCATTCTACGCCAAAAAATTACTTCAGACTTTCACACCGTCTCCTCAGGATATGAAAGTTTCCACCTTTACCACATCATTTTCATGGAGATTTGCTGTGCAGGTCAGATGAACAGAGACGGTGCCCTGACTAACTGATACCCAGATACTTAAATAGTTCTAAAGGCATAGCCACATTTGGTTCAATACTTCCAGTGTACTGAGTTGTGCGTAAAGACATCACCGTAATTTAATCCTACTGGTATTTCCAAGGGCTGCTCTAGAGGAAAAACACATATACCCAAAACAAGTAACTACCAAATTCTGAGGCCAGAGTTTATAGAAATTGCTCTACATTATAAAAGTACCAAGGGGAAGCAACATACTGTCCTCAACCATAATTCCAATTACCTAATTCATATAGTTGCTAAGTTGAACTGAATACATTGAAATAATAAAAAGATTCTCATTCCTTCATTTATTCAACAAGCATTTGTGGAGTACTTCCAGTGTGATGGGAGGACTGTGTTACGAGTGGAGACTGAAAAACTCTTAAGATGGGGACCCTTGCCTTCAAGCAGGGGAAGGTGGACGAAGGAAGAAGTAATGGCACTATAACGTAGGCATGGAGAAGGTGAGGCAAGAAAGGCAAAAGGGAGCTTTGAATCTGTAATTGTTTTCATGAGCGAAGCTGAGAGGTTGTCAAATCCCCAAAGCAGGTCATTCTCTCAAGAGTTGCCTGGGTCCTTGTAGGTGTAGATAACGTTTGCAGAGCAACTCACCCTAGCTAGAGCCAGCTCCCCGGGTCTCAAACCAGTGTGCTGAGTGTAACCAGGTCCTATTTGCAGGGAAAGATCCATCAAAAATCCAGGAGATGAACATGAGCTTTCTCTAGAAAGATACTTTCCTTTCTCATTTTTCCAGAGTCAGTTTCCATGAGGTGGGTGTGTTTTGGTTTAGCAGGGAAGAACTCCATGGTGGTGTGTTGTTTTAGTGGTTAGAGTATGACATAAAGTGAAAACCATAAGTTCAAAGTGTCTGGCTGTTTACGGGAATCCCACCTCCAAAGAATTGGCATTTGAGTGTGAGATGACTCATCTGTATTAACGCTTTGGATAAACACTTTCTTGTTAAGTGTAACATGGACTATACATTTCCTGACAAAATTGTTCCCAAATTTAAACAGACTATCTAGAGTGTCTTTTCAAAGATATATTTAGAAAGAGAAGAGTTGCTTCAGTGCATTCTTTTCAGATGCTGCCTGGGGTTTTGGGGGCAAAACCACAGACCAGAGACTTGATAGCACGTTCTCAGTGAGAAGAGAGCTGACCAAGATTCCAGGTGTTTCCCATGACATCACTTCATCTATGTCTTGGCCACTGCAATCAGCACACTTATCTCTGGTTCATTTTATTACTCCGTCCATTAACTCTAAAAGCCCAGCCATGGGCTCCTCTGATTCCAATTTATTTGTGAAGCCCGTGTCTGCATCCCTGTCAGAGGTAAGAGAGTCAGTGCCCAAGGTAGACAAAGCTGTAAGAATAAATGTGGGGCTGGGCGGGGGAGACATACTAACAAAAACCCCAAATATAGTGCACTCAAGAGACAACGAGAGGGAGAATTGAGAGGATTATCACGTCTAACCACCTGCTTCATTCTATGGAAATGAATATAAGAGCTAGCATTTATTTAAATGTCTGTTTGCCACATTTTTCTAAGACTTTAAGGTACACTTATGGTCTTCTTTTAGTAGATCCACCCATTCATTTGTTTATCAACAGATGTATCTACAAGGCACTGCATTAGGTGCTTTGGGCAGTATAAAAATTGTAAAATAAGGATATTGTCCCTGAGCACAAATTTCTTAAAAAAAAAAAAAGAGAGAGAGAGAGAGAGAAAGAGAGCATGAGGAGGGGCAGAGGGAGAGGAAGAAGCAGACTCCCAGATGAGCAGGAAGCTCGATGCAGGGCTCCATCCCAGGATCCTGAGATCATGATTTGAGCCAGAATCAAGAGTCAAATGCCTAATTGAACACAAATAAAAAATAAATTTATAAAAAATAAAAATAAATAAAAAATAAAAAAATAAAAATAAGAGTCAAATGCCTAATGGACTGAGCCACCCAGGTGCCCCTGGAGCAGAATTTTTTTTTAAGATTTTATTTATTTATTAATGAGACAGAGAGAGAAAAAGAGAGAGAGAGGCAGAGACACAGGCAGAGGGAGAAGCAGGCTCCATGCAGGGACTCCAGGATCACACCCTGGGCCAAAGGCAGGTGCTAAACTGCTGAGCCACCCAGGGATCCCCTCAGAAATTTCTGATGAGATTGTAAACAAATAACAATTTCTTTCAAAATAAGTAAGTACCTACCTACCCTCCTGTCTTAGTCCTTTCCGGCTGCCATTCCCAAAATGCCATAAACTGGATGGCATATAGAAAACAGGAATTTATTTCTCATGGTTCTGAAGACTAGAAATCCAAGACAAGGATGCCACCATGGTTGGGTTGCGGTGAGAGCCTTTGTTCTGGTTCACAGAGAGGTCTTTTCACTGTGTCCTCATATGGTGGAAGGATAAATGAATTCTCTGGGGTTTCTTTTATAAGACCACGAATCCCAATCCTAAGGTCCCACCCCAGTGATCTAGCCACCTACCAAAGGCTCCATGTCTAATACTATTATCTTGAGGTTTAAAACTTCAATGTTTGAATTGGGGGCGGGGGGCAGACACAGACATTCAGACCATAGTATTTCCCATCTTAAGATTGAGCAAAGCAGAGGAGGCAAATAGATGTTTTTCATCTCCCTAGACATGTTAGTGATCTAGATTATAGATTTAATATACTGTTAGTGTAATAAGAGTGAAGTTATTTAAGTGACAACACTCTTCTAAGAAGTGTGGATATTATCAGGTGATAGGACTTTGCTTCCATATGAAGAGGAGCAAATGCTTGAATTACATATATCAACACTGTCTTCTTGCCAGCTTGGATATTATTAAATGGAAAGACTTTTGTTCTGCTAATTACCTTGATGCGTTCGGATATGTGGGCTTTTGCATTCCCTGGGCTTGAAATCAAGTATGTGCCCATTCTTATATAGATCTGAAGAAAGAGAGAGGCCCTGCTTTATACATGCAGATTTTCAAGAAAAACAGGAGCATATGTTGGACTCTAGGCCAGTTGGGGATTTGTGTTCCTCATGAAACCTTTAACCTCAAGACCTAGTATGGAGCCCTCCATTGCAGGGTTTGAGTTTATACTGCAAGTAACTCATTAAAACAAACCAACAGGAAACAGGCCAAAATTTACGGCTGTCACCCACCTTGCCTCTGGGATATGTAGAGGAGCTCCTGCTCAGGAAAGTCACCTTTTAACGTAGAAGAGAATTTGAAGAACGCAAGATACAAAGAACACCACTGTATCTTTGCCGGACCTCCTGAAGTTGCCAAGAGTGTCTCTGGAGCAAGAATTGATTCCTGCGACTCAAGGGACCTGCGAAGTCCTCCTGAGCCATGGACTGGTTAGGCAACTGGCACAGCCTGGTGTGGCGATGCAGAGAAGGGAGGGGCAGTTGCCCATGAGCCACTCTCAGGTGGGGCCACCAGGTAGTAAATATTGCACAGAAGCCTAACCACAATTACTAGCTAGTCCTTCATAACATGTATTACTCTGTGTACTCTCTTTGTGATTATTCATATTTGCCCAGAAACTTAAAAGCCAGAAATGACTAAAAGGTGGCACATGTATCCACTATTTCAAAATCCATGAATCGGGTTGTTCCAGAAGCATTTCATCAGCTTCCTTTTGTGTGTGTGTGTGTGTGTGTGTGTGTGTGTAATTCTGACAGAGTTAGCAGTGGCAAAGTTCTGGAGAAAGCAAAGCTTGCTTCTAGTGTGTCCTACTCCCTAGTATTGAGAACTCATATTATTTCCCTTTAGCTTTATGTATGTGCTTCTGGATTCCTAGCTGAGTTCACACTTCCCAGCAAAACTTTCTAGAATTTTCCAAAGTTCTAAGTTCCTCACTCTAACCCATTAACTCTGAATATTCCATTGCTGTTTATTCTTTCAACCTTCTCTCTGTTGACGGATGACAATCATATATCTTTAATGTGCGAAAGGATTTTTGTCATATTCATATTTAAATATGAATATGTTTCCTTATTGAAATTTCTCAGGGAAAAATATCCTAATCACACTGTTTATTAGAAATTGAAAGACAAGACCTAGTGAAATTTAGGAATAGAAAGGACTTTGGCGATTGGGAGGGAAATTGAGCCCTTAGATGATATTCAATAATATGGAATCAGTGGACGTTCATTCTGCTAAAAATTCATGCCTTTCTCTCTTCTCTCACCCTCTCTCTCCCCATCTCTCTCTCTCTCAGTAAACCTGTAAGGTTAGTAATTTGTATACTCATCCTTTTAAACCTAGAGAATACAATGTTTCTGAATTATACAATGTTTCCCAATAAATTTTGCTGTTTGTGTAATTTAAAATAAGTATTAATTTTAAAAATTAATACTATGTGCAGAACGAGTCTAAATCATCATAAATATATCTGCATAAATTACTTCCTTCCAGTTCAGTCTGTGTAAGCACATAATACCATGCAAATTTCCTTTCTGGCAGCATATTTATACACATACACACAAAAATGCATTCAATTTTGCTTTCCTGGAGACCTGGAAAATACCTGGCTGGTATTTTCTAATACCTGTCTGGCTCCTAAAAATAAATCAGTGATAGATAGATGATAGATAGATGATAGATAGATAGATAGATAGATAGATAATAGATGAATCCTCTCTGACTATCCAGCTGTGCATTACAGTATTTTAGTACTTAGAGACATGACATAAACAAGAATAATGTGAAATGCTATTTCACCACAAATGTGATTGTCTCATTCTGGATCTGTTGCTATGACATTGGTCATAAGAAAATCATAAATGAAAAAGTGTACAGACATATAAATTAGAAATTGAAAGATGGGCTGCTTGTTTTCTCTAGTTTTTTTTTTTTCTTGATTCATTTATCTGTTGGATCTGTGGGATTATTTCACTTCCAAGAAGAATATTGTGGTTATTCTAACTCCAAAGGATACGATATTGGAAAAACATTAAGCTACAATATTTTCCTTATCTAAATACTATTATTGTTAATGATGATCACTGTTTACTGTTATTCAAAAATCCAATTTGACTATGAGTATACCTAATTTGCATTCCTCTACTCTGTGTTTCCCCTTTGCCATCAGAAGGAAGGATTGGATCATTTACTCTCTAAATTTGGATGTGGAAAATTATCTGGAAGAAAATATTTTTAAAACTCCAGGGATACCAGTTTATATCTGTAATCATAGATATTTTCCCTGAGTTTTGAAATGAAGCAGTACAGAGCTAAGTGTGTATATGAAAATCCAAAAATTATTACTAGAAAAACCTATCATTTCTGTCTCCTACTGTAGCAATTGGCTAAAAGTAAATATTTGTTTACTCAGTAATTTATTTAAAATCCACTAAAAAAAGGAACTTGGGTTTTAGAGCAAGCTTTTGGTTTATTAAACAAACTCCCATCTGGCCACAAAGTTCTTTGTACCTGCTTAAGGACATTCCCAAAAAAGATGAAAAATAAGCTTTGTTTTTTCAAGTCTACCCATTTAGGGAAACCTGCATGCAACCGAAACTAAATTGTTAAATTTTTAATTATGAAAAAGGTTTAATGTTTTTATAGGAGATCCCACTGCATTAAGGTTTTGGCCTTCAATACAGGCCCTGAGGAATGCTTTATTGTGATTTCAGGCGGGGATCGCAGATGACACTTTATCAATCAGTCTGCCAGCAAAATCTCACATTCATGTCGAGGAATACAGACTCTCAACCCCTGACCTCCATAGAGATCCTTAAACCAGCAAGAGAAGACGCTTTTGTCTCCATGCTAAAATACTGAAGGTTTATGGACTGATAGATTTGATTCTCCATATCTTGGAGAGCAAGGGGAAGTAGGTAGTATCTTAGAGAGAAAGAGGTAGTAGGTAGTATGTGGAGGAAGGAGGAAGAGAAAGGATGGAGGGAGAGAAAAACAGCCTTAATTCATGTGAATCATTAAAAAACACAATGAGTATCTCATGCAGAGGAAAACTGGTTTTCATATAGGCACACATATGCATATAGGCACATAATTGTGTATATCTATTTACCTATATTTATATTTATATCTATATAATTTATTTCTCTTCAAAGAGGTAGATTTGACCACAAGAAGCTTGGGCTACCATGGAAGTCTTAAGACCCTCAAGGAAGAAAAGCTTTATTGGGTGCTTTCTTTAGAACAGTGTTTCTCGGGTGGGGGTGACTGGGTGATGGGTACTGAGGGGAGGACTTGATGGGATGAGCATTGGGTGATATTCTGTATGTTGGTAAATTGAACACCAATAAAAAATAAATTTATTAAAAAAAACAGTGTTTCTCAAGCTTTAAAGTACATACAGATGAATTGAAAATTTGAAATTGCTGTAAGCAAGTTTGAATTGAGACCTGAGAATTTGCATTTTTAAACCCTACACCCCCTGCCTCCCCCTGGAGGTGGTCTTGCTGTTGTGTCTTGGATCTCACTTTAAACGCCAAAGCTGAGAAGACCAAAAGGACTTCAATAGAGAGAATATAGGGAAACACTTACTGTCTCCCCAAAATAGACTTCCTTTCCCCTCATGGTGGGTTTATTCTTAGTCAAGCAGCAGTTCATAGCATCTGTCTAGTAAGACTTTACCTTGACAACCACTCTGGGATCCTAACAAACAGGATAGAGAAAGCCATACCTCTCAGCTCCCTCTTCTTCCTCACGGTCTTCATGTTCTCCCGGAGTCAGGCTTAGGGAGTGATGGCTGAGAGTCGTGAATTATCAATTCACCTGTGCACAAAGGCAAGCAAGCCAGGGTGCACCTCGGGCTTCTTCGTGGGCCCGGGTGCAGAAAGACACCTCAGTTAAACACTCAACTAAACACTGGACACCTCGGTTACACTTTTATTCCATTGTAATTAAACTACCTCCTTATATGGGCAACACGATTTTAATGAAACAAACTGCCACACTGGGTAAGCAATCAAGGGCTGTAGAGATTTCTCTGTGTGACGTCAATCTACACTTAAAATTACATGCCAAAACTTTGGTTTCAGAAAAGTGGAAACCCAGGAATACCTGGGTGGCTCAGTTGGTAAAGCATCTGTTTTCGGCCCAGGTCATGATCTCAGGGTTCTGGGATCTAGCCTGGCATCAGGCTCGCGTTCTCTCTCTCAAATAAATAAATAAAATCTTAAAAAAAAAGAAAAAAAGTGGACACCCATCTCAATCTGCCAGGAGCAGATGGGCTTTTTGAGAAATTCCCATAACCTAATTTTGGAGGAGAAAACTGAAGAAGGCCTTCCCTTGATCAAAAGCTATGCTCTGTCCCCACTCACAAGGGTTTGCAAACCTTCGAATATGCTGTGGGTTCTCCCCCCTGGGTATGAATTCTTACTCGAGATTTTCAAAGCCAGCTAGGTACGAGGTATCACCAGAGGTGTTTTCTCTTCAAATGACCAAGTTGTCAACCTCCTACTGTAACTCATTTTGCTCTAATGTTCCCCCTGGCATACAACTCCTCCCCAAACTTTTTTTTTTTTAATTGAAGTTCGATTTGCCAACATACAGTATAACACCCAGTGCTCCCCAAACTTCTACAACCTCTAAATTAAGGATTTCTGTCTTGCTCTGCAGAATGCCAATAGCCTCAATAGTGGAACTGAGTCACTCTGCTGGTCAACATTCTCTTCCCATGCTGTCTAATGGCTACAGATGGTCTGTTGGGGAGCTGTCTCTTGCTGACCTGGCTCCATAGAAGTCTGCGGGAATTCTGGGGGAAGGCAGTGGAAGGAGCAGAAAGGCTGATTAAGCCATCGCTTACATTGATTTAGTAGCCAGCAACTTCAGCTGATGCTTTATCAACTCTTAAGTTCAGACCCTGGCTGGAAACTGAGTCATTTATCAAGAAGGATTAGAAAATGCAAAGGGTCCATAAATTTCACAGACTGATTCTTGTTATCTCCAGAGATTTTCCTGTCACTTAAAAATGATGTCTGGGGTACAATTTGCATCTAAAATGGCCTTGGAAAGAGGCAAAAGGCCAGTACTTCAAACTAATGAATCCTCAGGTTACAGAGAAATGCTCCTGGCCAAATAAAGCAAACCACAGTCTGCCATGTTCCAATCGAACCAACCTGAATCAGCAGCAACCTTGCTCATGGACTTGAGCTTCTTTCTTCCTGGAGAAAGACTATTTCCCTTCTACCCCCCACAAAATTCACATTAAGTAGAAGTAAAGGTAGCATACGGAGAATAGGAAAACAGGGTGGTGTATACCAAGAACACTTGGGTCCTAATTTCAGCAAGGCCAACACATAGCTCTGGGATGGTAGACAAGTCACAGTTTTCTCTTTGGATTTTCACTATTTAGAAAGCTGGATATCCTAAGTCCTTTCTGTAGAATTACTGTACCAGGTCTTTTCTTCCTGCTCCAAGACTGTAACAGTCTATGATCTTATAAGAGAGGAATGGCTAGTGATTTTTCTTAATGAATTAGTAAGATGTTCAACCTCCTTTCCTATAGAGTAGGAAAATGAATATTCAATGCTTTTTAACCTCTTAAAATATGTTCTTTAGAGTTTTTCATGTCTTCCTCATACCAATCACAGGTTATTTGAAGGTTATATCTAGTGTGACATCACATCTTGCAGATCACTCCATCAATGTGTGTGTGTGTGCACGTGCACATGTCTATATACACTTTTCCAGATAAACTTCTCTAAGTCATACTTCTAAAAGAGGAAAGACATGTTATACGCATGTGAAAACATTATTTGGGTGCTATTATTATGGGCTCATGCTAGAGTGTGAGCTGCAAAGTTGTGTATGCTGAAATGCGTGATTCTTTTGCTTGAGGATTGTGACAAGGGTTCATTTAGATGTGAGAAATGTTGCAGCCTCAGTGGATTTTCAGTATTTGGGTTTGTTTTAAATATTTTATTTATTTATTCATGAGAGACAGACAGACAGACAGACAGAGAGGAAGAGACACAGGCAGAGGGAGTAACAGGCTCCATGCAGGGAGCCTGATTCGGGGACTTGATCCTGGGACTCCAAGATCATGCCCTGAGCCAAAGGCAGGCGCTAAACCACTGAGCCACCCAGGGATGCCCAGGATTTTCAATATTTGAATAGACAAAATAGTAATAGCCTGATAGCATTGAGAGAGACATTTTTTTTACAGGCAAAACTTGAAGAAATAGAAGGCTGCTTCTTGAAAGTAACATTTTATAAGTTACGATATATTTGTATTCTAGAGATATTGATTCCAGTAACTGACTTTTCATTCAGATTCATTCTCCTTAGGGAAGCCTATGAAGATATCAAATATTATCCTATAAAACCCCAAAAGGACAACATAAAATGTATATGTAATAGAGATTCTCTTCTGAGGCCATTTCAATGGCAAGATATGTTATTAGGCATTTCCAGCTAACAAATAAGAGACACCCGGGATATAGGAGCATGTGTTTTGAAAAAGGATTAAGAAAAAAGCAAAAAAAAAAAAAAAAAAAAAAAAAGAAAAAAGCAAAAAAGCTTGGGTATATTTTCTGCAAACAAAATAATTATTTGGGACAAATTATTGTTTTAGTTCCTCCACATCCAGTAACTGCTCCCCCCATGAAAAAACCAACTGGTTTCATGGTTAGAGACAGCATCTATGAGACCTTAAATGAAAGAACAGTTTACCCCTACGCAATGTGAGTGGTAGCAGCACTGACCCCCTGAGCTTTTGAAAAGCCAAGTATAAGTTTTGACTCCCCTAAAGCGTAACTACCAATAGCCTACTGTTGACTAGGAGTCTCAACAATAACAGTCAATTAATATGTATTTTGTATGTTATATATATCATACACTGTATTCTTACAATCATATACATATTCTTACAATCAAGCTAGAGAGAAGAAAATGCTACTAATAGCATCAGAAGGAAGAAAAAATACATTTACTGAACTGTACCACATTTATATGAAAAAATCTGTGTAAAAGTGCACCTACACAGTTCAAACCTGTTTTGTTAAAGTGTCAACTCGTAACGTATGATCATTTTGCAGTTTTCCAAAGTCATCAATTTAGACCTTTTACCTCACCTCATCAATTGTCTGCCCTTATTAGCTTTCCCACTAGAAAGTGTTCCTTTTCCAAGTGGCAATTGTACATTATAAACTTACTGAGTTACTGCTATCACCAATTTGCTTTTTCATTGCACGCACTTGCTCGTACGGAACTACAGCAGTGTCTGCTAAAACTGAGTTATATTTTGTGTATGTAGTGTCAGCAAACAACACTTCATATGGGTGACCAGCCAGGGGTCACAGCCTTGTTGTGCTCTCATGGGTTCAATTTTCGAGTGGTCTGGTTGCTTCTCCTCTAGCAAGAGGGTCACAGTAATGATTCTTGTAGTATGCAACATTTTTCTCCACATTTTCTATTTTACATAATATGTAATGCCATCTCATTGTTTTGAATCAAAGACCTGACATGGTCCAGTTCAATGAACTCAGCATATTTGACATCCTGATACACTTTATCTACCTGCGAGCATTGTTAAAGTACAGTGTGAGTGTAAACCATCCTCAGAAGCAAATAATTCTTGACTTAAACCTGGAGGAAGTTTTTAGTGATGTAGCCTAAAGCCATTTGTCTAGAGAGGAGTTTGTCATTTTAGGGCTCAAGCCAATGCTTTAATTCCTCTTATTATAGAAATATCTTGGGTATACAGTATGTTGAAAGGTCAGAAAAGGTGAATCTGAGAAAGTAGACTATGACATTGGGGCAAGACTAGAGGAGATCCCAGAGTTGTCTTGGATGTTGTGCCTGAGACCATGTTTTTGCTTTTACTAGAAGAAAGACTGATCCTATTGGTGAAAGTGTACGCCAGATAAAGTTAAAATTTTGCAGTGTTCTCTTAAATTTCAAAGTGTAAGTAGCTTGGTTCACCTACCTGCCTGTTAGTCTAATACGTTATTCCTAGATAAGACAAACTCTAAGGGGCAACTATCTACAGTTTGAAGATTGAAAACATAGGATTCTTAAACTCTTCTTATGTCATTTAGTTGATGCTAGTTCCTTTGGAAATAAAGGACTCCTCACTCTGTAAAATGTAAGTTTCATGCATTTTAGAATCTCTATTTTAAAAGAACAGATGCCCAAAGCTCATCTCCGATTCTGAATTGTCTTCCACCTTGACTCTCTAAACTCATCACACTCAGTTGAAATTTCACATCTTCTATATTTTCTTACTTCAATTAAGGAGTGTGACTAAGTCCCAGTTCCATGGTTTCTTAGCACCATGTGCAAATTGCTATTATATATATTTTTTTTATCACATTGCACCGTAAGTATTTGTTTTATGTCTGTGCTTTCAGTGAGGACCGCATCGACCAGATCAGGAATTTTTCCATAAATATTCATTTGTTTGTTTATTCACCAATGATATTTTTAGGCCTTTGCATTTAGGCCTAGGGAAATAAAGGTAATCAAAATATTATCAACAGAATATAATAATAATTGTTACATTATAGTCATTTATCAGCAGTTAAGTGAATAAAGAAAGGAAAAGTGGGTGGATTAGTTACTTGCCTGCAAGCACCATGTGGATAGTGGTTAACCCCACCATAGGCAATAGAAGACCTGGGACATGATAGATAATTATAAATATTTCTTTTTTTTTTAGATAATTATAAATATTTCTTAAATGATGTTGAATAAATGAAGAACAGATCATTAAGGTATTTTCAAGTCAAAAGCCATATTCTCTTTAAAAAAGCTTTCTTTCTTCCTTCTCTTCCTTTTTTTTCTCTTACATTGTACATTTCATCTAGATCATTTGCACTTTGCATCATAGTCAATACTAGCCTCATACTATCAACAAACACTCACAGAGGACTACCAGTTTGTTCAATTAGGGTTTTTCAAATCAAATGTATTTATGTCATTGTCCTTGTTCTACTTTGATATGAAAAGGAAGTGTCTGGTTACCATTGTAAATTCCATTGGGTATTTGATTGCTAACACATAACACTGAACATTTTCTCTCTGACCATTTCTCTGCTCTAAAGCAGATCATTAAATTGCTCCCAGGCAGAAAGAACACGGACCAGAACAGCAGGGCACTTTTGTAATAAGACCTTGTAAATTGAAAGCCCTGGATACCTTTCCCACTGTGAGAACCCATGGAGACTGGTTCCTTTTAACATTGCATTAATAGGCTCTTCAGACCCAGTTAATTAAAGACAGTATATCTAGGCAGGCTCTCATAGGCATGGCAACACTTAAAAACCAGTTCTTATCTTTAGATATTTTTCCCTTCTTGAAGCTTATGTTGGTCATCAAGATTTGGTTTACCCAAATCTTCCAAACTCAGTCTCCCTCCTATGCATAGAGCCACGGACTTGAAATGGCCTGTTTTAATCATCCAATCATGTGCTTGAACTTATACATGTTTTTCACAACAAAGTCGGATGTGAGGAGCATCTAGCTATGATTAACCAAGTCCATTTATTAAATCCCTGCTGGTTAAAGGAAAGGCTTATAATTGCAAATATCACGGACCTACAGTTACAAACTGAGGGCCTGCTGAGAAACGCAGACCATAATGTAGAGGTGTCATTAAAACCTCCAAGTCAGTTGAGGTAGTTAATCACTCAATTAGACTCTCATTATCATCTGCCCCGAATCAAAAAGGCTTCCCGCAGTCAAGGAGGGGTTGTAACCAGTCACTTTGACAGGTGATCCCCTCCTCAAATACAATGGCTACAATAGGCCTTGGAGGAGATATCAGCAGGACGTGGCCTGTATCTAAGCTGAAGCAGAGGCCCAGGGAGCTTAGACAGCCCTAGCTGAGCAGATCAAAGGCCGGGAAACAGCTGATCCCAGACTGGCTGGTGTCAGCCTGGTGTTTCCTCTGTCAAAGGCAGATGGAGAACCAACTTATTGATTGCTGGCCTCAATATTCGGCCTGGAATAAAAGGCCTGGCCTGGGGGAATATTCACGAGGAATGTCTGGCTTTGGAGGCCACGGCAGCACAGATATTAAGAATCCACTATCCCTCCCTTCAGAGAAGGACTCCTTAAGAAAACCAAGGGCGAATTTGTGATTTTTCCACCACACAGTGGCATATGAAGAAGTTACAACTAGCAGTTGGTACAGTTTAAGGCATGGCTCTGATCCACTTAAATGTTTTTCAAATGCAGAGCTGGTCTTCCTGAGTGAGACTGTTCACTGGGGATCCCAATATCCCAATAACCAACTGAGGGTTCCATGGGCCAAGCAACACCATAAACGAAGGCTGAACACGTAACCAGCAACATTTCCAAAATATCTGAAATGTAATAAAATAGGGAGGCTTATATTGTCCTGATATAACATTCTAACCTCTTCCCTAAAGAGTCAAATGCTCACCAAAGCTTATAGTTGAATGCATAGAGAATGGAAAGTCTCCAAGCAAGAGGCACAGATGGATTCTTGGATATTCAGAATAGAATTTGTCAAGTGTGACTGTATTCGTTATTAAGTCTGGTAAGTCAAGTAAAAAGATTTTGGACTGATGCTGTCTTTAAAATAACTTTTCACAGCTGTCAGTCCTTATCCACCCATTTAAAACTGGGGTCTCTCTTCATGAATCAAATCTCAAACCCTGTAGTGATTTGATCACATTACTTCATCATCAGTGAGTTTCCTAATTCCACCTCTTTTAACAGGAGAGCATGGGATTTTTTTTTCCAGTGCTTTTTAGCATAGGACCTTTTCTTTTCTTTTTTTTAAATTATTTTTTAAAGATTTTATTTATTTATTCATGAGAGACGGGGGGCAGGGGGGGAGGCAGAGACACAGGCAGAGGGAGAAGCAGGCTCCACGCAAGGAGCCTGACGTGGGACTCGATCCCAAGTCTCCAGGATCCCGCAGCATGGGACATTTTCCTTAGAATTTGAGGGCATAGTGGATTGTCTTGGTAAACAGGCTCAGTTGATTTTATTTTTTCCCGCCTTTCTTTAAAATGCTGAGTTTTTTTGCAAGAGTTCCTTTAGCATTAGTGAATTTTTGTCAAGCTAAAGTCTTTAAAAATATCTGTCAAATCAAGCACTCTAAAGGTTTGTGTGCTTTGCGTTTTGCAAAATAACTTATTTGCATTTTTATTGGCAATAAGTCTGAGATTCATTTATCTGTGTTTAATAATCTCTTAATTTACAGTATCTTTAGCTTCACGGAAACACTGTGAAAATAGCACCAACTTCCCTTATAACCCACATCTTGTTTTTCTCGTGTTAACATCTTATATCAGCATAGCATATTTGTCACAATTAATGAACCGATATTGATAGATTATTTTAAATTAAAGTCCATTCTTGACTGAGATTGCTTCACTTTTTATTAATGTCTATTCTGTTCCAGGATTCCAACCAAAATATTGTTACATTTAGCTGTTGTGACTCCTTAGGTTCCTCTTGGTTGTGAGTTTCTCAGACTTTCCTTGTTGTTTTTAAGATTTATTTATTTATTTATTTATTTATTTATTTATTTATTTGTGTGTGTGTGTGTGTGTGTGTGTGTGAGAGAGAGAGAGAGAGAGAGAGCATGAGTGGGAGGCGTAGGAGAGACAATCTCAAGCAGACTTCTGCACTGAGCACAGAGCCCAACATGGGGCAGGATCTCACAACCTGAGACCTGAGCCAAAACCAAGAGTTAGATGCTCAACCAGCTGCGCCATCCACGTGCTCCAGATTTTCCTTGTTTTTGATGGTTTTGATAGTTTTGATGAGTACAGGTCAGCATTTTGTAGAATGCTCACCTATTGGCATTTCTCTTTCTTTTTTTTTTTCATTATTAGACTGAAGTTATGGGTTTTTTGGAGGACATCTATAGAAGTAAAGTGCCATTTACATACTCTCATACCAAGGATACATTTATCAACATGATTTATTTTTTTAAAGATTTTATTTATTTATTCATGAGAGACACACACACAGAGAGAGAGAGAGAGAGAGAGAGAGAGAGAGGCAGAGACACAGGCAGATGGAGAAGCAGGCTCCATGCAGGGAGCCCGATGTGGGACTCGATTCCGTGTCTCCAGGATCACACCTGGGCTGAGGGCGGCGCTAAACCACTGAGCCATCTAGGCTGCCCTATCAACATGATTTATTACTGTAGATATCTTGATTACCTGGGTGAAGTAGTGTTTGTCAGAATTCTTCACAGTCAAGTTACTCCTTTTTCCCCTTTCCACCCTATACTCATTGGAAGGAAGTCAGTATGGAGAGCCCACCCTTTAGGAGTGGGAGCTATGCCTCACTTTGTTGAGGGGGAATATGTACATCAATGTACATAATATGTACATAAATTATTTTAAATTCTTCTGAATGGGAAATTTGACTATTCTGTAATTATTTATTAAGTTACTTATTTATATCAGAAAGCACTCATGGATTTTTTTTTTATACTTTGTGAGCTATTAACCCAAAACTATCAACTAGTACCAGGCTTACTAACAGTCTTTTCTGCTTTTAATCATAAAGATTTAACTCATTTCCAAAGTTACTTAAATCAGTACTTTTTTTTTTAATCTCCTTGAGTAAGGTTGTTTCATACCTTTTAAGTAAAGGTGGGCTATATCCCGGAATCTCCTATATCTCCTGAATGATTCTGTTAAAGATCACTCTTCATGCTGAAAAGATCTTTGGGTTTTGACAAATACTTAGGCTCATGTATTTTTATTATACTTTTGTGCAAAATGGTGGTACTCCCCTAAAAAAGTTCTCATTGCTTCACCACCCAATTCCACCTTTTTGGCAAATACTGATCTGTATATTACCTCTACAGTTTTGTCACTTCCAGAATGTCATATAAATGGAAACAGACAATGTGTAGCCTTTACCGACTGGCTCTTTTTCACTTAGCAAAATGCATTTAAAAATCAACTACGTGTGGCTTAATAGCCCGTTCCTTTTTATTACCAAATAGTATTAGCTTTATGGATAAAACACAGTTTATGCATATATTTATTGAAGGATTTTTTGTACTTTTTGACAACTCTGAAGAAATCTGCTATAAATATGCATATTCTTGTTTTGGATAGCTGTACATTTTCAGTCAGTTGGGTAATTACCTAGGAGCATGACTGCAGGGCTATAGGTTGAGACTCGGGTTAGCTTTGTAGGAAAATGCCAAACTGTCTTCCAAAATGACCGCACCAGTTTGCATCCCTGACCAGCAATCAACAATGAGAGTTTCTGTAATTCTTTTTCCTTACCAAGATTAGTATTATCAGGGTTTTTTTTGTTTTGTTTTGTTTTGTTTTGTTTTTGGATTTTAGCCCTTGTAACATGTGTGGAATGGTCTCTTACTGTTATTTTATTTTGCATTTCTCTAATGATTAATGATGCTGAATATTTTCACATAATTATTTCCTGTCTTTATATCTCTCTGGTAATGTATCTGTTGGATCTTTGGCTTATTTATTAATTGAGGTTTTTTTTTTATTATTGAGGTGAAGAGAAGTTCTTTTTTTTTAAGATTTTATTTATTTATTCATGTGAGACACAGAGAGAAACAGAGAGGCAGAGACACAGGCAGAGGGAGAAGCAGCCTCCATGCAGGGAGCCCGACGTGGGACTTGATCCCAGGTCTCCAGGATCATACCCTGGGCCGAAGGTGGCACTAAACCACTAAGCCACCCAGGCTGCCCAAGAAGTTCTTTATATATCTTGGGTACACATCCTTTACCAGATGTGTATTTTACATAAAAGCTTGTCTGTGGTTTACCTTTGTTTTCTTAACCATGTATTTCCCAATGCAGAAGTTCTGCATTTTAATGAAGCCCAAATTATTATTATTTTTCTTTTGCAGATCAACCTGTTTTGATTGAATGCTAAGAATTGTGAAGAATATGAACCCGTGAAGGGATTTCCTATCCCCTCCATAAGCTTTAACTTTCAGTTGGAACAAAAAAGCAGACATACTCTATAGTTTCTGTCTTAGTGACATTTGAATAGATTGTCATTAAGTTGACTTACATAAAATGTATACAAATGTCATTTCAGCAATTCTACAGAAATTATTTCCAGTCACCCACTCCTTTTAATGTATAGCTGTCCCTAATCATTTGGTCTTCCTCTTTATTCCCCTTTCAAGTGCCTTCTTTGAAAATATCTTCAGTAATTTTTTTATTTACTTCTCTACACATCTACTCAAAACAGAAGGAAATAAAACAATATTTTTCAGTGTTGGAAGATCTAAATAACATAAGCAAAGCACCTATTATATACTGTAGAATCTAACAAGCAATTGCTAAGTGGTGTTATTACAAATGACAGTGACACATAAATGATAAGATACCTGTACTGTGCCCATGTGTTTATTTGGCCCTAGAAGTCAGGGGTCAATATAAGCCTACATGAGGAACCACTAGGATTGGACATTGAAGTATACACATCATGACACCATGGTTGAGGGTAAAGGTTCCAGCTCCGGGTTTCCCAGGTTTCTATGCCATCTCTGCCACTTATTTTACTCAATGACAGTGGGAAAATTCATCTTGTTATGCCCCCATTTTCTTCATCTGTGAAATGGTTGCTGATAGTACCATCCCCCTAAGGGATTGTTAGAGGATTAAGTTAGTTAATGCATATAATCCTTAGGAGAATGGCTGTCAATAATTGGGTGCTACCTAACTATTTACTAGTGTTTTTTTAATTATTATTATTAGTGTGGCATTCCAAGAGTATAAAGCACCTTCCTGTAATCATTGTTTGCTAGCAGTTTACAGCATCAGGGTATACGAACCCTTTACCTTTAAAAGTCTTAAGATCCTCCCATAGAGTTTGCTACTAAAAACTATTTTTCTTCCCTTCCACTGAGAGTAGAAATGCGTGGTGAACGTGGTGGTGGTGGGAGTGCAGTGGGAACATGGAGCTTGTTTTGAGCCACGACTCCCTGCTGGAGAGTACAGGAGAGGCCCGGATGGGGGTAGCTGTTGAGGCAGTGATGTATGACAAATGACTTGTTGCGGCAATGGATCATCAGAGCCTGGCTACACTGGTGACATGTCACAGTCATATATCATCAGAGCAGTGCCCGGCAGGAGCAGCAGCCTGGAAACCACCCTGCCCCATAAATTTTAATACAGCCAAATAAGAGAGCTGTAATTTTCTTTTCTTCTAAATTAAAGATTGACACTGGGGAAAGGAGGGACAGAGGAGTCTTTCATATGACCCAGTTGCTTTTCAAACACCCCTAAGGCACTAGGGTCCTCTGCTGATAGGCACTATCACCATTGCTCTGCTTGCATGAAAAAAAAAAAAAATCCGGGTACCTTGGTTTAACTTAACTAGACTGCCCCAATCTCTGACCTGGCAGTCTGCCCTATAAGGTAGAGAGATTCTGTATTAACCTACGGACAGTTGTCTGAGACAATGAGTCACTTTGTTATTCTTCATTTGTCTATAATCAACTGATGGGAGTGCATTAAAGTTTGCTGGGATTCCTGAAGCATGCTTCACACTTTGTATCTCAATGGAGGGAGGTGTGGCTAGTCCAATGAGCAAATTTAATGGGTTCTTTTAAAAGTCAAAGTAACAATTTCCTTTCTAGGTTTTGGGGTACAGCAATGAACAAGTTTGAATGAAACAACGAATAAAAGTTTGCCTTCTAGTTGGGTTTAAGAGGAGATACAAAAAATGAACACAAAATGAATAAGGCAGTTCCAACTTTTGAAAAGTACTATAAAGAAGAAAAAGGGGGTAAACCCAGAGTAATGTGATAGAGATCAGGTGTTCATTTTCACTCAGGTGGTCAGGAACATCATCACTAAGGTTACTTATGATTTGGAACCTCAGTGATGAGAAGTAAGCAGCTGAGGAAAACTAAAGGGAATAAAGTGTCCTACATGGAGAAATAACAAATGGGAGTCCTGAGACAGTAATAAGCATGTCAGATTTGAGACAGAAGAGTGGCCCTAAAGCATATGAAGAAAGAACATCAGAAGAAATGAGAGAGTAGAGATCCGATGGACAGGCAAGGTGCAAGTCGCATAGGGGCTTGTAATCCACACAGGATAATCTGGTTGCAAACAATTAGAAGGTTTTAAGCTGGGATCCCTGGGTGGCGCAGCTGTTTGGCGCCTGCCTTCGGCCCAGGGCGCAATCCCGGAGACCTGGGATCGAATCCCACGTCGGGCTCCCGGTGCATGGAGCCTGCTTCTCCCTCTGCCTGTGTCTCTGTCTCTCTGTCTCTCTCTCTCTGTGACTATCATAAATAAATAAATAAAAATTAAAAAAAAAAAGAAGGTTTTAAGCTGGGGAAGGGTGTGAGAACAGTCACAATTTGGAAAAAAACATCACTCTTGTTGCATTGTGGAGGAAATGGTGAGATAGGCAACCCTGAGTGAGTGGGTCAGGCTAGAGGTGGAGAGACTGGTCAGAAAGCTAGCAGAATAATCCAGGCTAGAGAAGATGTTGACCTTGCAATATGATTTTAGCAGTGTGATGGAAAAAAGCTTGAATTTATAAAATACTCTGGAGGCAGAGCTGACATGACTTGCTCTTAGAGTAGATGTTTTACATAAAGAAGAAAGCATAACCAGGGAAAATTCTTCGTTTCCATTTCTAAATGACCAAGTGGTGGTGACATTGTTTACTGAAATGTCTACTAAAATTTTGGAATACTTTTTTGGGGGAAAATCAAGACTTTTGTCTTTTGGCCATGTTCTATTGTGATGGCAATTCGATATCCTAATGGAGCTCCCAAATAGGCAGTCAGATGTAATTCTTGAGCTCAGAAGACTGGTCTAGAGATGAAAATTGGAGACTCTTCAGCATACATATAGTATTTTAAACCATGAGAACAAATGAAAACTGAGAATTAGGTATAACTGGAAATACAGGAAGGTTGAGAAAAGGGGCTCTAGGGCATTTGAATGTTTTAAGGTCCAGTAAGGGAGAAGGAACACTTCAGAAAGGGTGGTAAGAAATAGGATCCCTGGGTGGCGCAGTGGTTTGGCGCCTGCCTTTGGCCCAGGGCGCGATCCTGGAGACCCGGGATCGAATCCCACATCGGGCTCCCGGTGCATGGAGCCTACTTCTCCCTCTGCCTGTGTCTCTGCCTCTCTCTCTCTCTCTCTCTCTGTGACTATCATAAATAAATAAATAAATTAATAAATTAATTAATTAATTAATAATAGAAAATAAAACCAGATGAGAGTTAGTGCTGGGGGAAAAAATATCTAGAAAACAAAGACTTTCAAGAGGAAGGGATTGGTTCTCTGTGTCTATTGATGCTAAAATGTTATTATTATTATATTTAATATTTAAATATAATATTTAAAAGGTTATTTAAAATGTGTTTTAAATGAGTATTAGAAGCATCACCATTCACAAGGTTCATGTTGTTAGTGATAGTGTGAGAAATATCTATGGAGTAATGGGGATGAAGGTCCAATTGCAGTGATCTAAGAACAGAATGGAAGCTAAGGAATTAGGAACACAGACTATAAACAACTCTTGATGATTATTGGTAGCAAAGAGAATGGAAAAATGTAACAGTAAATAAAGATGGACATGAGATCTAAAGAAGGCCTTTTAAAGGTGGGTGATATTAAGGTACACTTGAATACCAATGTGAATGAATCATTAGAATGTCTGAAGTAGGTGAGCAGAATAGAAAGGGAGAAATCCCAGGAAATGAATTCTAAGAGGGCAGAGAGGAATAGATCCAGAGTATACAATTAGCTGTGAATAAAAGCAGGGAAGTTCATGTACTTTAAAAGGAGATAAATTTCAACATATGGTGCATATGCAATTGGATCCATAGATGTGGTTGCAGTCAGATAAGGATTCTTATTAGATCTATTTTCTTTTTGAAGTGGGAATCGAGTCTTCAACTGAGAAATTAGGAGTGAAGGTGTTGAATATTTTAGGAAAAATACAGTGGGAGGGAAAAATGACTCTATTAAAATGCTCAAATAATCCAGAAATTTGGGGGGCTTACTTGTGATCATGAATTTGTCACCTGTCTTACTTCAAGGATTGTTCAGATACTCATATCCAGACATTGAGTAAGTGGTTAATGGGTTCACTAGAGTTGGGTATTGCTGGGCATATTTTATGGTATATGTAAGGAATCGGTTATTGTACTAGACGGGGCATAGATTGCTTAAGAAGAGAAATGAACACTTGGATATAAAGAGGTTTTGATGGATAATGAAAATGTAGTGCTATAGATGGGTGAGCGAATTGGGTGAACCAGCATAAGTGAACTGGAGGGTTAGTAGTTAATACATGGTCAAAGACAGCACTGTTTAAAATTAAGATTTTAGAGTTGGTATAGTTACCAGTGGTGACCAAATCTTGGTATGCCATATCATAAGTCAACGACTGACTGTATAAGTCAGAAGGGTGAAGAAACATTGTAGTATCTAAAGTAATTCCTTTTTTTAAGATTTATTTTATTTTATTTATTCATGAGAGGCAGAGAGAGAGAGAGAGAGTGAGAGAGAGAGAGAGAGGCAAGCAGGCTCCACGCAGGGAGCCCGATGTGGGACTCGATCCCGGGTCTCCAGGATCAGGCCCTGAACCGAAGGCAGCGCTAAACCACGGAGCCACCCGGGCTGCCCAAAACACTGTAGTATCTGAAGAAGAGATAACACTGGTCGGCTATTGAAGGATTCTTTTTTATATGGACATCAAAGTTATCAAGAATAGTAACCGACATGGAAGTGAAAGAAAGACAGTAATCCAAGTACCAGAGATTGACTTGCCAGGCTATTTTTCTGGGTTCAGTGTTCCCCACACTAAACCCAGGATGACTTCATAAGGGTGTCTGGTCAGCCCCACATTTGAATAAAGGACCAGAATATGCCTCAAAGGAGGAAAACAGAAACTGGGTCTCATATGTTGCCCCATCTGGGGTATCCCACCTGGATGATCTTATAGACCATTCCAAAGTGTGGGGATCTGGAAGCTCCAGAACCAAGGTAGGCACCTCAGTGCTCTGGGTCTCAGGGAAATCCTGACAGAACAGAAAATGAGATTCTGATATAGTGTTGACTAGTTTTATTTCTTCCATAATTCATTTTTAGAAAAATGGTACCTGACTTATAATTTTTAAAATACAGTTGCTTGAATGCTTGTGATTTTTGTTCTGTGTTGTTTTTTCCCCTGGCTGACTGAATGAAATATACCTGAGAAACAACTCTCTTGCTAAGGAACATCTGCATGTTTTTCCTTCAGGAAAAGGAAAAGATACTCTTATTGTATGCCCCTTACCTTCTCCTTTCATAATTTCCTCTTATTGTAAATATTACATTTGTCTAATTCATATTTATGTAAAAAGTAAATGACAATTGACTCAGTGTTGTTAAGTAATTTATTTGAATGATAACCACGAGGAAGCACTAAGATGAATGCTTTGAGGTCCTGAAATGTGGGTGAGCCTATTGTTTGGGTCATAGGAATGTCTCCCTTCCAAATTAAGTAGAAGACACTGATTGAAAATGAGGGAGGGACAGATAGACAAAGATAAATACGTAGATAGCTGCAGAGAGACAAGAGACAGAGATCAGGAGACTGTCTCATTAGAAAAATACATCTTAAATTCTGTAAGAAATCCTTATGCTATGGATGCTATCCCAAACATCTCTTGGCTAATATGAAAAATGTGAATACATCCAGCTAACTGGCTGGAAAATGCTCTCTGGTGCCATGATTTTTTTTTTTTTTTTTCTGAGGCGGTACCTGTGTGGTTTCATTGAAAAGTTTCTTTAGCAGACGATGTTGGAAATTCAGGGAGAAGGCGCCAAGGGTTTCTTAGAAATGTATTTCATGGTACAGTATCAAGGGACAGCATTTATTTTGGATATGCTTCCACCGGAGGATTGAGATGCTGTGGGGTAATTTGTCCCCCCACCTCCATATAATGTTAATGGTCCTAAATTAATTATAAACTCCAAATTAGTCTGCTCCCAAAAGTTAAAAGGAAATGCCTTCATGTTTTCTTCTTCTTTTCAAAATTCTAGGGGACTCGGTCCTGAACAAACCTCTCTCCCGCCTATCAAAGGATCTAGTGTGTGTTAATTCTGTTACTCACCCAAATGTGTGCTTTTTTTTTCTTCTTTTTCTTTCCATTCTCTATTCGATCTCTCCTAAGTAAACACTACAAAAAAAAAGAAAACGAACTGGATTTTAAAATCTACAAAATAAATTAATCTGCAAATAATGCTCTAGTATTCAGAGAACTGAGCTAGTATTTGAGGGGAAAGGGAAGAAGTCTACCCACCTTGATCCCTCTCATAGGAAGAGAAATAAAATGTCAAAGTCCTCTCTGTTATGAGAGGTACCTTCCATCATAGACCGAGCAGTCAGAATGTCTTGTTTTGGTTACCATTCAATTGGACTTTTTGCCCTCATTCATGTTCCAAGGAGAGTGATAGTCTTGACCCAGCCCACACTTCACGTTTCACACAGTCGCCTATCAGTTATTTGCACTAATGGGTAGAAAAGAGACGGGGACAAAAGACCTCATGGAAAACTCTAGAGAGAGAAAATAATCCTCAACTTGTGTCCATTTGGTCTTTGGAGGGTTTTATTTTAATATAACCGCAGTGATGTGATAAGTAGAATTTCTCAGTTCTTAAGATAATCTAATGATTCATATGATGAAGTTTAATGAGGCAAAGTTACCTTTCTCATTTGCCTTCGTGCTTGGCTCTCCTCTCCTTATTTTCATAGAAGGGCTTATTTATATCACTTCTGAGGCAGATTGTTCCAAACCACCAACCCGAAGAAAAGCAGTCCTTTGCAAATCTTACCCCTTCACACCTTCCTCAGGGCAAGAGATACTTATTTTGGCTTTTGAAAATTTTTCTGCTTGCTAGCCTAAACTTACGTAAATATCCCGCTTCCACAAAGTGCATAATTTGTTGAACGGATGAAAATGTTACTATAAATTTAAAAGCAGAGGGCTCATGGATAAATTTTAATTCCAAGATTCATTCCCAGATAGTTAGGAATTCCTTCATAATTCTTAATTAAGGAATGGGTCATGTCTTTGTACATATTAGTCCACAAAATAAAAGTCATAGCAATGTTTGCAAAGGCTAGGAAAAGTCCAGAAAAATAAGGTAGAAATTGGGCAGTTTTTATGTAAAGAAAGATAAATGATTCAGGGGTTTGGTTTCAAAAGCAGAACACTGGGAAGCAGTAACTGACTATTAATTTGAGAATGGTATATGAATAACTAGAGATAGGAACTATTCTCTATCTTTGGGTAGGTATTAGAGGCACCCTATTTGTTTGCACAGAGGAAGATTGTGAGTTATTTCTCTCTATAACCCTAGGATCTAACCCAGTGTAGTTTATCTCGAATAATTATTGGAGATTTGGACCAAAGTAAGTGAATTAATTATTCAGTGGGCTTTATGATGACTTTAGCTATACTCGTAAACCTTGGGATTTGCCAATGGGCAGGAAGCAGCTCAGATAATCCATTCCATATTTAGTATTTCTAGGCATTTTACACTGAATCCTAATAATTATCATTTATTAAATATTTTATTCTACATTCAGCTCATTCTATACTTTCTCCCACCAAATCCTTGTCAATTAAATGAAAAAGATAAGATTTTTTAAAAAAGATAAGACATGCATGCAGTCTCACACAGCAGCCATTTAAATCCAAGTCTGTCAAATTCCAAAGGCTGGGCATGTTTCTTTCATGTTGTAGCATCACGTCTACACCAGGGCTTCTAATCACTTGACTGAAGAACCTAGACCTTTTCTATACTCCACCAGGTTAATTTCAAATGGCCTGTGATAAGAAACTTTGGTTTGAGCTATCTGTATAGTAACCAGAATTCACTCTCTGACAGTGTTCACACTATTGTTCTTGTTTTAATGTTCTATTCATAAATTATGCAGATCTAATCTAAATGTGACCAAAATGGCGGTTCACAATGTATAACGGGTAAGTAACCATTTATCAACAGAGAAGAGTTCGTTATTACTTCCCAGAACAGGAAGGAAGTTCTGAGAATTCTGAGAATCCCAAATGTCAGTCCCACCTCAGACGCGGAGATATTTATGGATTGTACCCTATCTTGTGTCTAGAATCCTCCAAAAATATTTCCAGAAGACATTTCCTCATTTTTGTCACATGTTCCGCCTACAACAAGAATATTCTTTTCGTGGTGATGTTTTACACCGTGTTACTGTGTAACATGAGCCCATTCATGTCTGCTGCAATGAGATAAATATGGTTAAGCTATGTCTCAGTTTCAGAAATGGGAGGATGTGGGCACAGTGAGGATAACTGGTTAGTCCTAATCCCTTGGCAGCTGTGTGCAATGGTGTTATTTCTTCTGATCAGGTGAGGACCGGCCACAATAAAACTGATGACAGATACATGTTTCTTTTCACATATTGAAGGTTCGTGAGTTTTATAATTTATTTTGCCCATGTTGCTTTAAAAAAACAAAACAAAATAAAATAAAACCAGCATAATAAGAAGAAGGTGACTTGCTTGTGTGGTAAAATGAGCAAAATATTTCTAGAGGATAGTTTTGTGATATTCATCTAAGGTCTTATAGATATTCATTTGATTCTATAATCCATATTCTAGATTATATTGTTTTTTTTTTCCCAGAAAATAGCAATAGTTCTGCATACAGGCATGTTCAGAAAAGCTACAAATCATGCTAAACAGAATTTTGAAATATCAAAAAAGTATAGCTGGTTAACTAAATTACATAATCTTCATATGAAAATCCATGTTATGGATTAGAAAATATTAGAAAAATATCTCTTACAAAATATACTTCTAACAGAGAATTAATTTAAAAGATATTTAGAAAAAGGACAGAGAGTGCAATCCATATTCAAGCAATAGTGAGAATACAACGAGACTTGTTTGCTTAGGCATGTCTCCAACCACTGTTAGCATTGATCTTTGAAAATTGTTTAGGCAGTTGTCCTTCACATTATATTTAAATCATGTAATTCCTCTTTAATCAGAAAAAAAAATGGATAAATGCTCTACTGGAAGTAGTAATAGCATTTAGTGACTCTCTTTGTGGAAATGATAATCAGGCTGGGCAGTAGAAAATCATAACAAAGAATTAGATGAGACATCTTAGGTTTGGGAGCTTGTGATTATATCATCACAGGTATCCGAGAATGTTCCTAGGCTTGGTGGTGATCAGAATAATAAACGACACCTTCACTACTTTGGTGTTCTGACAGCCCTTATGGCTTTATGACCTTTATGATTGTTTTTTCTTTTTATTCTAATAAATTCCCAACACTCAGGGCTGTGCTCTTGGGCATCCTCCTATGGGAATCCCTTCCAAAGTCTACATGTACCCTGATGTAGTTCGGATTACCATTGGACTGCCTGTCCCAGGAAGACTGGATACCCAGCTGGCAGCTGGCCCAACAGTGAGCCTTTCCTGCATTAGGAGTATCCAGTGAATATCACAAATCCTGATTGTGAAATTATCTCATCTCAGAGAAAGCTTTTCTATACCTGAGCAGTGCTGTGTGCCACTCAAGAGGGCATGCAAAGCCCGGCACTATGGTCCTATTTCAGTGAGAGTATTACCACTTCACATTCTCTATTCTACAGCTGCAAAGCTCAAAAATTATACAACAGTTTCATGTCAACTACAGGGATTAAAATACACAGGTGAGAACAGAGGATGGAATCGGGAAAATAGTTTATTTTTCTTTTTGACATGTAGTCATGCTTTACTTCTTTTAGGTTCTTGGTTCTGGATTCAGGCAGAAAGCACAGCTTGTACTGTGACAATAAAAGCCCAAGAACATCCTTTATGTTCATAGAAGTTGGTCCTAGTGTTTTTAGGGGGGCTGAAAACCCCCCAGCTATACACAACAACAGCCCATAAAGCAGCCTGAGCAACACAACTACTTCTGATAGCTTTTCCTGTATTTACATGTCCTTGTAAGATACAGAAAGAAAAAATAAATAGATAAAAAGGTAACTTCTATGCCACCACATTTAGCCATTCCTAACTGTGCCCTCGGGCTTTTCCTGCAATGGGAGAGTCCGGTAAATATGATAAATAAATAGCAGAGGGAACTGCCTTCCCCAACTACCACCGCTACTCAGCTTACACCCTGCAGCAGACGACTCGATTTCACTTTTATCATTATTTGAGCTGGCAATTGCTTAGACAATTATCCAGTTCTTCTTAAGAAGCTTAATTACATTATTGATAATGTTGACCTCCCACAACAGTGGACTCCTTAAAATTTCCTTGTGTAAGAATGGAACGCTGTTTTATTTTGTGAAAGAGAGAGGTAGAGTTAACCGTAGAAGCTCAAGCACCTCGTCATGCATTTTTCTTTTTTTTTCTTTTTTTATTTTTATTTATTTATTTATTTATTTATTTATTTATTTATTTATTTATTTTTTAATTTATTTTTTATTGGTGTTCAATTTACTAACATACAGAATAACCCCCAGTGCCGTCACCCATTCACTCCCACCCCCTGCCCTCCTCCCCTTCTACCACCCCTAGTTCGTTTCCCAGAGTTAGCAGTCTTTACGTTCTGTCTCCCTTTCTGATATTTCCCACACATTTCTTCTTCCTTCCCTTATATTCCCTTTCACTATTATTTATATTCCCCAAATGAATGAGAACATATAATGTTTGTCCTTCTCCGACTGACTTACTTCACTCAGCATAATACCCTCCAGTTCCATCCACGTTGAAGCAAATGGTGGGTATTTGTCATTTCTAATAGCTGAGTAATATTCCATTGTATACATAAACCACATCTTCTTTATCCATTCATCTTTCGTTGGACACCGAGGCTCCTTCCACAGTTTGGCTATCGTCATGCCTTTTTCAACTGCATTTGGGACACAAAGAAATTCAAAGGAATCATATTGTGGTCAAAGTTGATTTCTCCTGCCTCGCAATGAAGATATTGCTGATAATCCAGCTTTATTGATTGGCTCGGTTACACCAAAATCAAAGGGAAAAGTGGAGAAGGGTTGTCCTCATGCCATGTGGATGAAGTTCTTGCATTTCCCCAATAGTTTAAAAAGAAAACAGGGCTTATGAGAAACCTGGGCCATCCCTAAAATACTATGATGGCAAGTGACATAGGGGAACCGTATTGAAATATTGTTTTGTTGGCTTATAACAGTAGCAATGACAGTAGTTGAAAACATTAGAAAAGAGCTCTCATAGCCTGCTAGGTAGCAATTGGCTGAGTTAGGGCCCAGTTATTCGCTTGTGCGGTCCACATAAATATGCTTAAGACTGGAATCAACCATGTGCTCCAGCCAACTCCATCTGTTATTGGTTGTACTGTGAGGATATTAAAAGAGAATACTTTCAGATGTATGCTGTGCTATAGTCTCTTCAGTGGTGGATGCAGTTTTCCTACAGTAATACAGCGAGCATCCAGAACTGTAGAAACCTAACACATTTGCAAATGAGACTGGGGAGAAAACAGCGTTCACCTAAAACACTGGCCTTTGTACTAAAGGGAACAAATCAAATGGAGCTATTTATCTACTTCAAGGCAATATTGAAAGGTTGCAGGATGCCTGGGTGGCTCAGAGGTTGAGCGCCTGCCTTCAGCCCAGAGCGCGACCCTAGAGACCCGGGATCGAGACCTGCCCGGAGCCTGCTTCTCCCTCTGCCTGTGTCTCTGCCCCTCTCTCTCTAGGACTCTCATGGATAAATAAATAAAATCTTAAAAAAAAAGAAAGTTTGCTTATTTCTTATCTTGTCTTCATTCTCCTTGGAACCATGCCTAAGACCAGTTGAGGTCTCCTTGGAACCATGCCTAAGACCAGTTGAGGTTCTCCTTGGAACCATGCCTAAGACCAGTTGAGGTCAACAAGGCTCCATCCATGAGATCTGTAGGCATTGGCTTTTAGAACTCGACATTTTAATAAATAATGAGAGAAGGTGGGCCTGATCGGTGATTCTAAATATGTCCCATAGCTGTTTGGGTTTGGTTGCTTTTACACCACTGGTTTTCGAAGTAGTGGTCCTGGGTACAATAAAGAGTTCAGATCGCCAACTATGTAAAGGCATATGTAAAGACAACACTTATGTAATGTTTGGAATCACCTCTTTCATCCTTCTTCCTCATCCCTCTGTTATCTTCCAGAGGGTTTTCTGGTTCAGGGCCATACCTGCAGATGAGGGAGAGTCAAGGAACCTCATGAGATACTCCTCTGAAGGCTCAGTTTCTCAATGCATTGATTTTCAGATTGACGAAGTAGAGAACACCCCACTGCAGTGTGTACAGATAGAATATGTGTGCTGTAGTGCACCCACGGTACATCACAAGGGAAGACTGCCTGTGAATGATTAAATGTGAAAATAAAAATGTGCCTGTATATTTGCAGTAGCTCCTTCTTGCCCGGCCTCCCTGACTCCAGCCTCTTCCTGTTTCCAGCCTGTCCCACATTCTTCTGCCAGAATAAACTTCCTGGTGTAGGGGAGAACCCAACTTGAGCCTAAACTATGTCTGGGCATGTCGTTGAAACTGATGGGCAGTTATGACAAGACATTTATCTGTAGGTGGGCTTGGGGAGCCTTTGGGAGAAACTCATCTTGTGGGAAATAAAGAATTAAAAAGTAAAGCTTGATCAAGTAATAAAATCTGAGTTGTCAGAGATGACAGATGATTCTGAGTTCAGCCAGGAGCCTGTGATTAGCCTACTGGATTTAGAAGCTTCATCCAGAGGAACACTGTACAACTAAAGCTAGAAGATCTATTTTACTAAAAAATTTTTATACCCTAAGAGCAAAATAATCACTGCTTGGTATCCTGTGAACTGTGGGTAACACAAAAGACCAAAGGTTACTTGCTTTCATTTCTCTGTGGTGCCTGGTGAGCTTTTGGAACCAAAATATGTTTCAGGGGTGTCTGGGTGCCTCAGTCCGTTGAGCATCTGACTCGATGTCAGCTCAGGTCATGATCGAGATCTGCATTGGGCTCTGTGCTGGGTGTGGAGCCTACTTAAGATTCTCTCACTTTCCCTCTGCCCATCTCACCTACCCCCCCCCCCAAAAAAAAATAAAATAAAAATCAATAAGTGCTGTCAGAGCTAAGAAAGATACTGGCACTCATTGAGGCATGGGGAGAGACAGGGAAGCAGCCCTGGTCCCTCCTATAGGAACAGAACTACCCAAGGGACATCCAAGGTGACTGACCACGTTTATTTATGACCATATGTGAGATGCTCCCCAAGACTCTCAGAAATATTTGGGGAAGCTTTAGATTGAGCAGAAGCAGCAAGTGTGTGGAGGAAAAGAGATCTAGGAATTTGCCCTTTAAAAATTACAAAATATTCAAGTCCTATGGAAAATTCAGAAAACACTCATATCCAAGTGCCTAGAGCCCACATAAAAGAGTTGTGACTATCTCGTCATATTGGCTTGAGATTCCAACTTTATGCTTTGTTTATTAAAAAAAAAGTAAAACATCGCAGATGTATCCATGTTCCCTTCGACCTCCTCACAGGTACTTTTTACCATCAGGGAATCCATAAAAACATACTTCATGTGTTCTTTTAGATTTTGAATGTTAATAATGATAGGTCATACACAATTTAAAAAAAATTTACTTCACTTCAGAAAAGCATTTGATCTATTTATTTTGTTTAAAATATTATATAGTGTGCCATCGTTTGAACTATGGTCGGTTTATGCATTTGAGACACATGTATGCTGTTGTTGCCTTGAGCACATTTTTATACACAAGCTTATGATATACTTCTCAATGTTGTCAATATTCTAGAAACTTCTACTATTCCATATGGAATAAAGTGCAAACCTGTCAGCATGGCATTTGGGTTCGGCCATAAGGACATGTTCAGACTTTTATCCCTTGTTATTCCTCTCCTCCCCTGTGTTTAGGGACCATGGTCATGTCACTCCAATGGCCATCCCATGAACTTTTCTCTGGCCATCTCCCTAAAATCCCTCTCTCTGCCCGGGGATACGTATCTTTACTCTCCACCCGAGACCAACACCACTTTCCTTTTGGAGAACTGCAATTCAGTTTTTGAAGCCCAGACTCATACTTTTTTTTCCACCCCAACTTCCAGGTGGATTTAATCTCTCCCTCCCTGCATCTTCCTGTTTTATCTCTATTACATAATTAGTTATACCTGGCCTTCTACTTCAGTTAGGACACATGTGGGCCTTCCTGGGCTTTGATCTCTGGGCCATCCTTAGCTCCTTCCCTAAAGTAAAAATTAAATGGATAAATAAGTGAACAAAGTAAAAAAGAGGAAAAAAAATCAATCAATGCTCAATGAAATGGAAAGCAGAAGGTATGGCTAATCTGAAAGCCACCGTGGTGTTCCTTAAAACCCAGAAGCCGGTCGTGACCGCATACCTCATGGCCATCAGCTGTGCTCTCTGAAACACAATTGTGAAAAATGACAAGCGAGGGGGCGGATGAAAAGTGGTCCAGTCAAAAACACCAGCAGACGTTGTTGACAGTAGGGGGCAAGGAGTAGGAGAAAACTCATTTTCTGTTACTGATCTCAGACCTGGGTGCGCGTGTGTGCACGTGTGCACGCTCATGCACATTCCTCCAGCAGAGGAATTGATTGATTCACAGGTTGTTCTTGGTGGGGCCGCTTGAGTTGGAGTCAAACCTTCTTTTGCGGGGTGGGTATGGGGGGGGGGTTGAGGGAAGTCCCAGATTGAGAGACGTGGGGACCCAGGCACTCATCCCTGGAAGCGCTCCAGATTACAGGAATCCCCCGGTGAGAGCCAGAGCCTGCTCCACCGTTAGAGAGAAAATCACTCGGCTCCCCCAGTCTTTTGCGTCCAATTTATGTCCAATTTGCAGACTTTCAACATTGCAACCTCACAGTTCATAAAATCAAACTCAGCCTGGGTAAGTCTCCAGGTAATGGATTTAGGATCACGGGAGGTGTTACCTGCAGTCCATGATGGGTAACTTTCTTGTTAACTAAAGTCCCTTTAGCTAAATGAGTTCCAGGTTTAAGTCTCCCTTTCTTTTTTTTGGCAGGGATTTGGGGGCTGGGGGTGGGGGTAGGCGTAGAACTTTATTAGGCTGCGCGTGGAGAGCTTTTCATTGCAAAGGCAACAGGGGAAAAAAAATTGGGATAAGCCAGTCTTTGTATAAACGGAAGGTGGTGAAAGGAAGGCTGTGTATGGGGGCTCTGGGATCAGCCCAACGGCTCCACTCGGCTATGGAGGGACCCGGGGAGCTGTGGCCCTGGGGGGGGGCGGGGTAGGCCTGGGGAGGCCCAAGGCTGGGGAGCCCAGGGCAGACACTCAGCATCTTTCATCCCCTCCTGCATCCTGGCGCTTAGCGCCAATTCACTTTCATCCGCTTGGCCCCCCTCCTCCTCCCTGGGGGGTGGGGTGTTCTCATCAGCAGTGGGTTGTGGCAAAGCAGGCCATTTCATAGCCTAGGTGCATGTCTGAGCGTGTGCAAATACGCATACCCTAAGGGAGCATCTGTGTGCGCTTGCACTACCAATTACGGATCGATTCCAGAAACCTCCAGGGGCCTATCCCTCCTAAGATCAGTGGCCCTTTAAATGTCAGGCTCAGAAGTCGGGTTAATTGGATGTCTTATGTTTTTAAAACAAGTCATGTTTGAGTCACTCCACTTAAAAAGCTAATAAAATGCTATTTAATTTGGGCCTTCTGTTATTCCTTAAACCAAGACTAGCCACTTCTATATTTTATTTCTCTGAAAAGTCGTTTCCCTTATAAAAATCGCATGGCTGCGTGTGTTTCGGTGCTCACCTGGATGCACACATCTCTTAAATCCTTCTTCACCTTGCCCTCCTGCTCCCCTGAAACTCCTCCTAGGCCCCTCTGTCTTCCTGGGTTTTGCCAAAGCTACCATTCTCTTTTCTGATCTCTCCGAGCACCGCGGTTTTTGTTTTTGTTTTTGTTTTTGTTTTTTTCCCAAAAGAGCTCAGAGGACTGTATTTGAGAGAGACAATGAGTATTTGATTTAATTTGGTGGCCGGATAATCTACTTTCACTAAAACAGGGACAGTTCCTATTCTTAGAACTTTCAATTAGAGTTGTGTCCTTCTTTCATTTATTTTTGTTGTTGTGTCTAATGGAAATTGTCCTATTGTTTCACACATTTGTTAACAGAGGATCATAGATTCCATCATGGAAAGATTGTAGACCTGTGGGGCAGTGTTGACATTTTATACATTATTGAGAGATCAATAAATAATAGACTGGCTTTTATGGTATTATAGTATTTTCCTTTATCAGAAGACATCTTTGATGGGATCAAGTCCTGCATCAGGCTTCTCCTTCTGTCTCTCTCTCAGTGTCTCTCATGAATAAATAAATAAAATCTTAAAAGAAAAGAAGATATCTTTGATATATATTTATAGACATCATTTATGTCTACAGGAGACATGTAGTGCTCTGTTTCCATTTTCTCCATTTATACATCTATAAGATGGAGTTTTGAGCTTTGTTTTTGTTTTAAACAGATTAGTGGATTGTCTAAATATAGGAATAATACATATATACCTCCTAACATTCTATCACCAAATAGTTGCTCACAATGTAGTGGGCTTTTTTTTTTTTTTTTTTTTAAGTGGGGAGAGGTTACCATAAAATCATTTTTGTCCTGTGGCTCTCAACAAAGTTTAATGAGAGCAAACAATATTTTTTTCCTCCTTTCAAAAACCCTACATAGACTCATTTAACCTTCTTGAGGCTGTAGAAACACTTATCACCAGTTTGAGAAAGAGCTTCAAGGAAATATGCTAGAACATGGAGCAAATGAGTTGCAAAGGTCCTGATATCTGAATCTTATGAATGGACACAAATCAGTCACCTGGGAAAACCATTCAATAAAACAACCATGGAATGACTTTGATGAATTATTGCAATTTTCTCTTGCTGATGTCATTTCTCACTTTCATCTGGCTTGCTTTTGAGGTCAGATCTGCTCCTTCTTTACACATGGGTGCTGTTCTTTGCTCTCCCTGGCTCATAGGAGGGAATGTGGAGACTGTCTGAGAATCAGTCTGTTGGCTCAATGCCTTGGGTCTTGTGAATAACCAAGTTTCATCGGGAAGGAGCTATCACCATGCAGGGCCTCAATTTCAATATTGCCGTCTATGAATTTGAAGGGAAAAGAAGGCAAAGGACTTACTGGAAAATTCAAGTTACCTCTTAGTCATGTGCCCTTTGGAAATTAAGCTGCTCTCTCAGAACTTGGACTCCAGACCTGTCCTTTGGTTTGTGTGAAGCATCTGGAGGGGAACTGTGAGCCAAATGTGGTGTCCTGGGTGGGAAAGGTGGTTAACCTGATCCCAAACACCTTTCCCTGCCATATGCTCCTGAGTATCTTAGAGTTTGCCTTTCCAAGCCAAGCATCAGAAAATGTCTACAAGATGAGGTTGGGACAATTATATGGTGGTGGCGGTATCTTATTTTTAAAGAAAAGATGGGGGAACTCTTAGGTGTTCAGGGTTTGGCAAACAGATTTAGCAAAATATTTTAGATTTAGAAATGGGGAGGTACTCTCTCCCTAGAACATTTGTCTTTTATTTCTGTTAACAACATGAAATATGAGTTAGAAAATGTGTTGCTTTTAATTCATCGAAGCTCTATTTGTTCAGAAAATCATTACAAAGATAAATATTAGAAAGAAGATATCAGTAACTAGAATTAATATGATTATCTTTTTAAAAAGCAAGTGAACTAACAAAAATAAGTATATATAACAAATGTAAGTTGTTGGTCACTTGTTATAAAAACAATATAGAATGATCAATTGTTTTCTTATAAGATCAAGATTAGCCTTGAACTAAATTTGGAATTAGTTCTTTACTAGCTGGGGGATAATATTCAACTTTTCTGTGTCTTTTTCTTTATCTGTAAAATAGAACTAATAATAGTTCTCATCTCAAACAACTGTTATAAGAATAAATAATTGATGTAGCATATACAAAGCATTAAGCACAGCTGAATAAACATAACATTTTCATTTTAATTAGATGGAAAATGACATTAATATTATCTCATCCAAAATTGTCATTAAAATATACCCCAAAAATCATAGAAAAGTTTTACAGAAAAAATATAGGACTATAAAAAGGAAAATACTAGATTTTACTGTGGAATATGAGGTTTCCTTTCAGTCATGAAACAATATGCTATCTTTATAGATTAGGAGATTTAATATTATTGTGATATCAGAATATATATAATCCATTGTGAATGTTTAGGGTATACTAAATGTCAGCAACTGTGTAATTATTAATATGTGTGTGTATAACCTGATTATTATTCATATCAACTCAGTGAAGAAGGAATTATTTCCTTTAACTCGTAAAAGAGGATATGGGGGCATTAAGAAAAATAACCCCACAAATCCATACAGCTGATAATTAGAGGGATATGAAATTGGAGAGAAATAAATTAGTTTCCAATTTGAAAAATGAATGCGACTTTGGAGTTGTTTAAATGGTTCAAAATTAATCTGAAAAAGATAAGTCACTAGAGCAACCAGGGTAATTTTCAAATAAAGTATAGTGTATGTACAATTACCTTAACAGGTATTCAAATATGTTATAAAGCCATGAAAGGACAGTTTAATGGTACAGAATCAGGTCAAGAAACAGAATCAAGAATAAATGATGGTTTTCTTAGCTTGTTTTTTTTTTTTAAGACTTTTATTTATTCATGAGAGACACTGGTGGAGAGACAGAGACAGAGACATAGGCAGATGGAGAAACAGGTTCCCTGCAGGGAGCCTGATGTGGGACTCAATCCCAGGACTCTGGGATCACGCCCTGAGCCAAAGGTAGACACTCAACCACTGATCCACCCAGGTGCCCCTTTGGTTTGCTTTAAAATCAGTTTAAAACAAATTACTGCATCCAGATAATTTATTGCATGCAAGGAATTATCCCAAGGGATAGGAGCTGGAGACTTGGAAGATTGAAACAAGGAAAGAGGCAAAGCCAATATAGCATTATTTGGCTGATAACTCAAATGGGCAGCCGGAACTGGTCCCACTGGGGATACTCTGAGGAGCCATGTACAATACATCTTTGTCACTGACGAAGCCAGAAAAGTAGTGTATCATCTGGTCTCCTGTCCCACACACTGATCAGGGGTTGTCCTTGGTCAAGGGTACTATTCACTTATACCTACAGATTTGCGTGTGTGTCCTAGTGGCTGAGTAGTTTCACCATGCGTCCTATGCCACTGTGGTGGAGGAAGTCCTGGGGCTGAAAAGGAGAGATTTGTTTTCAGAGGAGACAAACTACCCTCAGATCTGAGTCCACAGAGAGCTGCAGCAATGGCTCCAGTATGAAATGGTCTGAAAAGATGGGTGAGGTCAGAGAGAGATTAGATGCAGGGAAGTAGTTTTTAGTAAGAGTGGCATTTCAAAAGCACTGCGGAAATAGCATTTTATTTGATTATAGAGTTAGGGAAAACTGGTTAAAATATGAATAAAACTTAAGTTACATAAAGTTAAGTCCCAGGTGAAATAATAATTTAAATGGTAGAAAACAAAAATACTAAAGGATTAGAAGAAAATACAGGTGAGTAGTTTTGTTTGTTTGATTGGTTGCTTGTTTTAGTTTTTGTTTTTTGACAATTTGAGGGATGGAAAAGATTCTGTTGCCATAATATTTAAGGCTAAAAGCAACATAGGAAAATACTACAACTAATTTTTTGAAGTTTTTAGAAAGTTAATCCAAAATAGCTTTGCTCTTCAAAAGTTGCTTTCTTCCTCCAACTAAACAGTTTTATTAAATTAAATAAACATATCTGAAGTTTGACTAGTTAGTTGCCAAATACTCATATCCACTCTCTGCTCTAATATACTGTATTTAATATTGTGTATACAGCACTTAGTAACTTAAGAGCCTATGATCAAAGAGAGATCTAGACCACCCTTAAATGTATATCTAAAATCTAGATGAAATTTTTTAAGATCAAAGATTTATACTCAGAATCTATTAGAGGTGTGGATCTGTAAATGAAATATTAGAGAAATTTAAGAGTAAAGTATTCCCTTCTTAATTTCACTACTATTTGAAATTTTTTAAAGATTTTATTTGTTTATTTATTTGAGAGAAAGTGAGAGAGCACTAGCAAGGAAAGCAGCGGAAGCAGGCTCCCTGCCCAGCAGGATGAAGCTGGGCTCCATCTGGGGCTTCATGGAGGGAGCTGCATCCAGGGCTGAATCCCAGGCTCTATCCTGGGCTCCATCCCAGGACCCTGGGATCATGACCTGAGCCGAAGGCAGATGCTTAACCCACTGAGCCATCCAGGTGCCCCCAATTTTTTTTTAATACAGTTATTTAAGACATATCTTTTTTTGTTACAATTGGAGAACCTATGATGTAGTGGTGATGCCCACATTTGTAAAAATGAATAAAATAATTTGGAGAATTTAAGCAATTCATCAAATACTTATTGTAACCACCAGGGTCTTGCATCCGTGCCTAATCATGTGCCATCAGAGAAGCATCCTTTTGGTCAAAGCGATAAGCATATTTGATTATTTCTATACTTAGCTTTTATAATTTGATACAATTTATATATTCAGAAGGTGGCTAGCTTAACACAGGGTAGGATAGGTGTGTTATTAGGCACTTCCATGAATGAACCATTTGCAACATACTCTCAACTGAACAATGAATTTGAATTTTTTTTAAAATTCAGATTCAAATAATTTTTTCAACTTCTCTCTATTACAATCTCACTTTTACAATTAGTGGGAAATGGACAAAATCCTCTGAGATGTTTTAAGTGGCAGACTGAGATCTCAACTAGCAAAACAACTTTAAACTGTGTCATTTGTCAGAAGAATGCTGGGTAGAAGAGAAATAGTCCTCACCATGGAAGCCTACGATTGAGGAATTCCTCCAAATAATGTATACCTGGAAGCCTGTTCATTTCCTTAGTGTCTTTCCTCATTCACCTAGTTTTTGTGACCATATTTTTCTGAAATGAATTGCATACTAACTGGGACCAAATGTTTCCATTTGTGTTTTGTCACTGACCTGCTTTTGATCTACTTTGAGTACTAGCGAACACATTTGATGAATTCCAAAACAACTGAGAAATTAGGTGAGGAAAAACATCGGCCACAAATTGATTATCTAGTGCAGCATAAACCCAAAGAAACTCACTTTTTTAAATTTTCCAGGTTTGGGACATTAGGGAAACATGGTATTAGGCAGAATTTGTGATGCTTTTCTCCATGGACCATGAAGGGGAATATCATGAAGGGGAAATGATCAACAGCTAGAATTTGTACTGGCTTGTGTGCTTCTTTTTCCTTTCAGCTTGTCATGTTCTTTATAATTTTTTTTAGTTTAATAATATGCAAAGCCTTGAATGTGCAATGCTCTCATACTTTCCACTGAGCTTCAAAGAAAGAAAGCAGAATGAAGCTTGTTGTAAACTTTTATTTCCATTTTCTGCTTTATGTAACCTTATTTTAGTAGCTCCAGTAAAATGTAACCACATTAACCAACACTTAATTTGGACTCAATGACGAAAGAAAGCCAAAAATAGCTTAGAAACAAACAAAAATTTGCAAAGTGTATGTCTGCCACTACATCAGATGCTGTCAAGTCGTAATTTTTTTTTTTGGTTTTTTTTTTTTTTTTGGCAGGAAAAAGAGCAAAGAGAAGATGATTGAAACTCATCGATAGATGTATTTGGGCACGCGAGCTTAATTATTCTCTCCCCTCTCTGCTGTGGTAGTCGTTATGTAAAGTTATGAAATAAAATGAAATGTGATTCTTTGTCTAATTCAAATTAGCTACATTATTACTAGTCACTTCTGCTTTCATGTGAGGTTAATTATATGTTCAATTTATTAAAAGTCATGGGGTTTTGCATAAATTAATGAAAGTATAATAGTATACTTTGTATAATGTCTGAACATACTGTGAGAGTTTGATAATAAAGGTGATGGTGGGCTAAATTCAGTGTTCTTTATTTATTTTTTTTTAATTCAGTGTTGTTTAAACTATAATCAGCACCTGTGTTTTCTTTGTACCCATTTATCAATCAACAACTGAATCGATTGTGAGCCACTACAAAATACTTTGATGTCTTACAGCATACGAAATAACTTTAGATCAATTCTTTTGTCTGATCCTAACAGTTGTTCATGGCATGTGGTATTTCAAAGCATGTTAGGGATAGAGCTGGGGATTGATTGTTGATCTGTGACTCCAGATCCAGAGCATTTCTAGAATATCCAAATACACTACATGTTTACATTATATAAAATACGCATTGTTGCCTATTACCTATTTAAATCTGTATGGTTGATAACTACATTTACTTAAAATAATATCCTGGGATTTTAGCAAATTAATGAAGAACTAATATGTTAACTAGGTCCAGGACCTAGTTAAAGTAGGATGTGTATTTCCGCTCTAATTATGTATTGTTATGTATAGTTTTTGGTAGGACGAACTTACTAACAACTTAGTGGTTTAAAATAATAACCACTTTATTTATCTGCCACAATTCTGCCTTTTGATCAGTGCTTTGGAAGCGTAGCTCATGTTCTTCAGTGGCATAGGTAGGGGTGGGGGTTGTGGGGGTGGCTTAAGGCTACACTCCCAAGCAGGCTAACTCACATGGCTGGAAGGTTGATGATGATGGTTTGCTGGAACGCAGATGTATGGGTTGGCCAGTAGCCTTGGTTCACACTTCTGCCTAGATTTCTTGATTCTTCCCCTGCTGTCCCCCCCACCCCCAGGCCTCTCTGTGTGGTTAGCTTGGGTTTCCTTATAGGACTGGGTTCTCAGGGTAGTTAACTTCCAAAAGGGCCAGAGCAAAACTTCCTAAGCTTTAGGCTCAGAATTGGCACAGTGTCACTTCTACTGGTTAATATGATTCACTGGGCCAACCCATATTTGAGGGGGAGAGGACAACGTGAGGGTGAGCATGTCGGGAAGTGTGTTTCACTGGAAGCCATCGACGTATCATACAGAAACTTGCGCATAAATGTTCATAGCTTTATCCATCCCAGTTTTACTCTGGAAACTATCCAGATGTCCTTCAGTGGATGAATAGCTAAGCAAACTGTGGTGAACCCATACTATTGAATCCTACTCAGCAATAAAAAGGAGTAAGTGCAAGAACTTGTATTAATCTCAAGGAAATAATTCGGAGGGGAAGAAAAAGCACAAATCTCAGGATATACACTGCATGATTCCATGCATACAACATCTGTGAAGAATAGATTAATTGTTGCCTGGGGTTAGGAATGGGAGGTGTAGGTGTAACTATAAATAAGTTATTGCAGAAAGCTTTGTGATGATGCTATAATTGAGCACCTTGATTTCGGTGGCAGCAAGAGAAACTATACATGTGATAAGATTGCGCAGAGCTATACACACATACACATGAGTGGGTAAGTCTAAAATATGTTGTGTGGATTGTACCAATGTCAATGTCTTAGTTGTGATACTGAATTCTAGTTGCACAAGGTGTGGCCATTGGTGGAGCTGGGTGGAAGGCACATAAGAGCTCCTTGTACATTTCTTTGTGATTTCCTGTAAAGCTTTAATTATTTTAAAATTGAAAGTAAAGAGGAAGAAGAAGACCACCCTTGGGTTTGGAAAGCAGTGAGGGGAGTTTATGCAGTCAAAGGACTTTGACTCAACCCTTGGCACGTGTTTTATAATGTGCCAGGATTTTGTTCCTAGTCAGGTATGGTGAGGCCAAGAGATCAGAAGATGGTTATTGGTGAAAAGATAGTTTGTTACTCACAGTTCCCCAGATGAGGGAACAAGCATCACTCTACATGGACTGTGAGGGAAGCAAGAATTTTCTGTTCCCTCAAGGTCTGAAACGATTGGAAAAGAGAGGACTTTGATCAAACAGGCCTCGCAAGCTTCCTCCCTATTAACCCTGCCTAGCTTACAACCCAATGTAGTTGTCCATGGTGATAGCTCCGATGATAGTTCCGTTCCTGGAGCAGGTCTTCTATATAAATTATTTTAGGCATTTGAGGGGCAGGTTAAGTGCTTTTCCTAAATCTCCTGGGTTTTGATTGCTTTTTAACTCAAAATAATTTTCATGACAAAGTGACCCATTGTGAGGCAGCCTGCCCTTGGCTGCTACAGGTCCACACAGGAAAGTACCAAGGTCAGTCTGGAGGCTGAGGGAGTATAGAGAAAGTGTGGACCAGAGCTTTTATTGTGAGTTTAGCAGGAAGGAAGGAGTGAGGCAAGGTAAGCAGCTGAACAGGTTTAGGATTGGACCGTTTGAAACAACTTCTGGCCAACTCTGGCCTATAGAGGTGGTCTCAAGTTGTTCCAAACCTGGCCCTGAGGTGATTAAAAGCAGAAAGAACAATAGCTTGGTCAGTGAGAAGTTGACAAAGAAGGTGATTGAACTCTGAATTGTCTGGTTTGCATCTCAAAACTGTGCTCAAGGGCAAGTTGATTGAGGTCTCTAGGAATTAGCTGACCCTGGAAGTCCAGTCTCTTCCCTCCTGGGGTTTGTAAGGTTCCAAGATGTGAAAGCATCCTAAAATAGAGAAAATCAAAAAACATGATTATTACGGTATACCACTTCTTAACAGTTGTACCAGCACAGTGTGATTTGGCAGTTTGAGCCTCAGTTTCTCCCTCTTTATAATTTGGATAATAATTATAATGCTTAACTCATAACATTACCAGGACAGACAAGAAGAGTCTACATCAAGCCCTTAACAATGGTGCCTCGCATCTACTAAGCACTCAATGAAATACGCTAATAATATGCAGGCTTGGACTCCTCACAAAGCACTATTTGGTACAGTGATGGGTGGATTTGGAGGTTTCAATAAATCTTTACCCAAATAATCTATGTAATAGTAACTAATGTCATATATAGAAATCTGTCCTCCTGAAGCAAAGATCTTTTACTCTATCCCATTTTCGGTTATGTTATTTATACTGAATTCCAGGATAAACGCCAAAGGGGAATACATTTTTGTAGCTAAGAAACTCTTAGTACTATGATAGGCTATAATGTGTATATAAGACAGTTATTCCACTGATGGAAACTGATCTGGAAATTGCATGAAGCACAATAAAAATGGATATTCTGACTTTGAACATCAAAGCCCTATGGTTTCTTCTGTGGCAAGTGCTAGCTCCAATCCACTCTCTATTTCTAAGAAATAGGTGATTTTCAGGGGCAGTACACTCAGGTTGCACACAAAAACCCGGTTATATTCAAAGGTTTAGCTCATTTTCTTTGCATGAACATAAATCCTGTTTTGTCAGCTAGAGAGGGTTAAAAGTCAATTGGTAAATGGATGGCTTCACCATTGATCTGTAGGACTTCATGGGGGCATCCAGCTAACTATGGCACCCCTCACCACTTCATAAATTAAAAACAATCCATAAATAACTTACTCCATAGTAGGTGGAAGAATGACATTTCAGGAGGCGTGGGGATGGCAAAGAAGGGGCATTTCCCTAAAAAAATGAAAGAGGCCCCTTGAAAGATCTCATAAGCATCACTTAATTTCAGTGAATATGACAAGCTGAACACAGGCCTGATAAACCCCCAAAACTATATAAATTGCCCAAGAAAATTAAGATACAAGTGATCCACTTACATAAGATCTGAAGTCAGGTAACTTTACAACTGCACTATATTTTCTGCAATATGATAAGCAATTAATTCTTCCTTAAATAAACAAACTGATTAAAATTTCATTATGCTGACATCTCACAATAAGCCTGGATCCAGCGAGCCCCTTTCTTTTTGCTTATGTAAGCCTTTATAATTAATTCTGGATTTATGTCATTTGCTGGTCAATGTTACAGTCACCTTTCTAACTATTTAAGCAATTCGAAAGCTGTCGGAGCTCACAGGAGCCACTGAAGCCATGGGTGATGGCTCCCAGTTTTAATCTAATCCTTATTTGGTGAAGTTTTATTTCCCCCGTGCTGTGGCATTTTCTTTTAGCCAAGCAATTAAACGTTAATGTCCTCACTTTTTGCACCACGGTAATTCCATGATTCGATTTTTAGCCAGACAGAGGTGGCAGCATAATTTTGTCTAATTCACAGCCTACTAACACATTTTACCATTTAATTAGTGGTTTTTTTCCCCCCCATTTCAGCCCCCAAAACTATTTTGTCATAGTTGATAAATTTAAACTCTTAGGTTATACAAAGATCCTAAGAATTGTCCGCGTCATTCGGCGACCCTCACTTGTGTCGTTACTTCCTTCTCTGAGCAGGTGTTGGCTGGGCTCCAGGAAGGCCTTTCAGTGCCACACGTGGAAGGGGCTACTGGAGGGTGCATCTCCGAGAAAGCAGGAGACTCTTGAGGACCTGGTGGTACCATTTCCCATCAACCAGGTAATATGCGAAGGGGAGTCAGAGTCAAAGCCTCACTCTGCACTTGGCACTTGAGGTGAGCTGGCGTTCCCTTTCACACTTGAACATGTGGAATTTACACCAGTTTTTAGATTTGTTCATATACATAGATGTTTTAAGAGTGGCCTCTTGAGGATTGATCTTAAATGGTATCATCACAGAAAAGAAGGGTAGTGAGAGTGTTAGCTAACAACAGGGTATCATAACCTTGCCACATGTAAGTGTATCAGGTCAACACCTTGTGTGACTTCAGTCTACACAATGTTCTATGTCAACTGCATTGCTCAATGACGCCAGGAAGAAAAAACAACAACAAAAAAACAAAACCAAGAGTGGCCTCTCTATGGAAACCAAATAAAATCAAATAAATCATAAGCATGTAATTGGCACTTTTATCTCCCAGAGGTAGGGCATTTTTATGAAGTCTTATCTCACAAAGATTTCTTCTCTGGACCTCTCTCTAGTTCCTCCTTGTCGACACAGGTTACAGCCCACTTTGAGGGTCGGACTAGTTTTCTGGGTTTGTGAGGTCTCGCAGAGAGATACTTCTTTTCTCTGAAAAATTTCCTTGCTTCTGATGTGGACGTTCCATTTTCTTAGCTAGAGATAGAGATTTGTGTGTGTGTGTATGTGTGTCTGTGTATGACTATTCATTGCACCAGTGTATCATTTAATCCTAAAACAAGTTATAAAGTCTTCCAGGGTGAGAGCCAGACATTTTCTGTTTGATTTTTTTTTTCTTTAGTCTTTCACTGTGCATAAATTATGTAGGCTAGGAATTCACGATACAGCCAGAGGGAGCTATGTTCTATTCATTATTTATTCTGATCTCACTGTGTTCTAAGAAAGGTTTCAAGGTGGCGTCCAAGGCAGTGTATCTGAACCTGAATAATAAATTATCTTGTAACAAATGGCCTTGCACTGTACACTCACATGATGGTTTTATATCGTTTTCATTCTGTTTAACCTCACGTCAATTCTGTGCACTAAGAAGCTATATGTCACTGCTCTACAGGTTAGGGAAAAGCAGCTCATGCTTGAAGTCCTGAGTTCCCCCTTTTCTACTGGATGCCTCTCATCCCTGAGGAAGAGTAGTTTTCTTTTTCCCTGACCCAGTGCATTAATCACTCATCTTCGAGACCGTTTAATGATACGCTGAAACTGATTATTTGGGAAAGCAAACAGATTGATATTGGTGTCACGGTTACAGAAAAGTGGATCGGTCACATGTCTTATTAAACGCTAACCCACAAAATTCCCAGTGAATTCCCTTTTGAATTGCATATGGATTGAGGGGAGATGATATTTTTAATGGGGGGAAAACAAATAGAAAATCAAATTCTGCAAAGATTGTTCAGTTGCTTTCAATATGAACGGACGCTTCTCTGTTCTGGGGCTGTGCTTGGGATTAAAGCAGGTTGATGACAACCAAGAATTTCCGAGCCCCCAGAAAGAGCCGTAAAGCAAAAATAGGTCTACCCCAAATGGGAACTTAGAAAGGATTTATTAAGTAGCTTAACTTTGTTTACATGGATAAATGAGCCTTTCTAGAAAAAAGTTGTGTCTTTTTTTTTTTTTTTAACTCAGATTCTAAGCGAGCCAGCTGCAGATGCCTTTGGGATTTTTGCAGTGTCATTATGAGAAACCGTCTGTCTAGCTTTCTTTCAAAATCTCCCGAGCTCTATCCAGGTGTTGAGATTTCAGGATGTGCCCTTCCTACCATCAGCTGCGCAGGATGGACTCACCCAATGTCAGCACCTCGTGCAAGAGAGAAGGCTCTCTTTGTATACTTCCTCAAGGCACCTCAGTGTAGCTGTCTCATTCTGTTTCAAATTAACATCAGTGGTCATTTCCGCTGGTTATGCTGTGTAAAAGGAACTCTATATCCTTCAACTGTTCTCCATTTGCAGGGCACCATGGGAGGCTGTTAAGATATGCAAATTGTGTTGTCTCAGTGTGCTCTCCTGGGTCATTATTCCCCCCTTCCTTTTAGGAAATCTAAAAGAACATGTTAGAGTTTGGCTCTTAATTCTGGAGGAAAAAGAAGAGTGACTGGGTTCTGCCCATGAATCTTCTCTTGAGGACTGATTTTCTCTAACAAGATTGAATGCTACACTTTTGGGCATATTGCAGGGACCAGTGAAATTGCATGGTGCAATCACTAACGCGGTCCTTATATACACTGAGAAGCGGTCACTATTGTAAGTCGTTTTGCCAATTATTTTTCTAGAAATAAAATTTCCCCAGAGAATGAATTCTGCAGAAATGATCTGTAATTAGTTTTAAGCCGCGTCGTCAATAATCGAGTCTTTATCTCTGTGGCCTAATAGTTAAGGATATGGTAGGCACAAGGCTGCCCGAGTTCAGATGCTCACTTCCATTGGCTATGTGATCTATGTTGCTTAAAATCTCTAAGTTTTGGCAGCTTCATTTTTAAAATCAAGATTATAATGGAGTGCCTGCGTGGCTCACTTGCTAAATCTCGGCCTTCAGCTCATGTCATGATCCTGGGGTCCTGGGATCCAGCCCCATGTTTCTTTCCCTCCCTCTCCCTGCCACTCCTCCTGCTTGTGCTCTACTCTCTGTCAAATAAATAAATACAATCTTTAAAAAAAAAAAAAGATTGTAATACCTAGCTCATGCTCTGTCATAAGATAATGTTCCTGTCATATGATCATCATTCATTCTAGGAAAAGCTAATATTGTTATTGTTATTTAATTGCTTTGAGGAAAATAATTGGTCTGTTGAATATTGCTCAACCCGCGCCTTATTTGAGGATTTTTAATGACACATTTCTGCATCATGGATCTGATTGCGGCTGAATTTACTGCATCCACCTGTTAAATATAATCAGTAGAGAATTTAACAATAACTTTCTTATAGTAATTAAGCCCACACAGTAATCCTGTTTTTAGCATTGTGGAAGTAGAAGAAAACGTGATACAGACTCTAGCAAATGGCCTCTTTATAAGGTATAGTTCTAATTTAAGTACTCTGTAATAGGTCACTAGTGCAGTGTGACAGTGAATTTTCCACCATAGCCCTATGCGTGTCTCCCCAACCCCATCATTTCTCCTCATCCCCTCTTACACCTGACAGTAGCCCCACCTCTTCCCCATCCTTTTTAATAAAATCCAAATTGCCCAAACAGTGGCTGTTAATTCATAGGAACAATTCTTCCTTCTGATAGGACCATCCTTGACCAACCATTCCAGAAAATTGTTCCTGGAAGGCACCACCTGCCCTACAGAAGGTTCTGGCCTCCTTTCCCAAGTTAGAACGCTCCTTTGGAGCCCTCTCAGACCTGATGTTTTGAAAGGAAGGCATATTCATGGTGCCTTTGTTGATTTTTCTCACACAGTAGCTTTCCTTTTTTTAGTATTTTTCCTTTTTTCTCACCTTAAGAAGTATTTCTCACAAATGGCAGCATATCTTTTTTTTTTTTTTTAATCACCTATCATCATTTTGAAAGTAACCATTTGAAAGAACAATGACAAATTACAATCACTGGTAAGAAAGCAAACTATTTCAAACGTTCCATAAATTTGGGATAGGGTTCAGGACATGCTACCCCAAAATATGGCACCTTGGCATATTGAATATTTCAAGTTGAAGGTGTTTGAAAAAATGGCAGAAACAGGCAGGTTACTCTGACCTCCTTGCCTGCTTGCTTTTCTGTCCTGAAGCAGGTCATAAAACATTCATGAGAGAGGTGCCACCCTATATCCCCAGGAAAGGAGCATCCTTATCTCTGAGAACAAAGGGATCTCAAGCAGAATTTGAACAAAAGGCCTCACTGACTTTTCCCCCGTTTACTACCATTACTTCATACTCCTTAACCTGTATTTCTCTAGAACTTCCACTCATCACACCTAGCATTTAAAGTGCACAGGTCTTAATGTTTCTTTGGGGTCTTCATTTCCTTATGGAGGCTCCAGGTCACATAAAACTTAAATAAATATGTATGCTTTTAAAAAAAAATGTTAAACTGTCTTTGTCAGTTTAATTTGCACACCCAGCCAGGAAGCAACCCTAAGAAGGTTGAGGAAAATGTTTCCTCCTCTACATCAGCTTGGATTTAGAGTGTGGGAGATGCCCAGTTTAGAATGAATTTCTAGAAGCCCTTACAACAAAATCTCTCAGTTGGTTAAATGTTTCCATTAAAAGTCAAGTAACTGCTGGCACTCTTTTCAGATATTATAAAAAGGTCCAATATGGAATCAAAACAGGTAAACAGAATCATAGCTTCCCTAGGAGAGACTCAGAGATATCGTAAGTTAAAGGAACTATAAACCAGGGATCATCAAACTAAGATCTGATGCCAAATTCAGCTGGCCTCCTGTTTATTTTGCCTAGGAGTTAAGGATGGTTTTTACATTTTTAAATGGTTGAGAAAAAACATGAAAAGAAGAATTATGTTTTGTGACATGTACATATTCCATGAAATTCAAAATTTAATAACCATAAATAAAGTTGTATTGGAAACAGCCACACCCATTTGTTTGCCCATAGTCAGTCTGCTTTGGACTTGCAAGAGCAGAGCTAAGTAGTTGGGAAAAAGACCACTGGTTCTCAATACCAAACATCTTGACTACCTGGTCTTTCATAAAAAAGGTTGGCGGACTCCAATTACAGACCATTGGAATTAGATGGCCATTAGAGTCCAATTTTCAAAGCTCATTTTCATCTCTTGGTTTAGATGACATAAGAAATTGCTTATATTACAGAGTTAAGGAAATAAAAGTATCATGGGAATTATATACAGTGTAATGTTGATCACGTAAAATCACAATTACTAAATTACTTAAAAAAGAAATGTGCTGGGCAGCCTGGGTGGCTCAGCTGTTTAGTGCTGCCTTCAGCCCAGGGTGTGGTCCTGGAGACCCAGAATCTAGTCCCAAATCAGGCTCCCTGCATGCAGCCTGCTTCTCTCTCTGCCTGTGTCTCTGCCTCTGTGTGTGTGTGTGTCTCTCATGAATAAATAAATAAAAATTTTAAAAAATGGGTAGGAAATATCAGAAAGGGAGACAGAACTTGCAAGACTCCTAACTCTGGGAAACGAACTAGGGGTGGTGAAAGGGGAGGAGGGCGGGGGATGGGGGTGACTTGGTGGCGGGCACTGAGGGGGGCACTTGACGGGATGAGCACTGGGTGTTATTCTGTATGTTGGCAAATTGAACACCAATAAAAAATAAATTTATTATTAAAAAATAAAAAATGCACTTTAATATTAACAGTACTTAACTTCAGATTGAAATTACACACATTCTGTCCCCTGATTTTCTCTGCTCTTTTGGGATGTCTACAAACTAGAAAATCAGAAGAAATTAATGAAAACAGTTTTAAATGGAGCTAATTTGTATGACAATCTGTTAAAGTGTTTCTACACTTTGGTTCTGGTACATTAAACAAGGGACATATTTCAGAACTATATCCTTCTAATTAAGGCTCCAAAGACCACATCTAGTTAACTTTATCTCTAAAAACCCATATAACATATTTTTCCCCAAAATAACTTTTAAATTATTAAATACATTTACTAGAAATCAGATTTTAATTCTAATATCTGTATCTTAGGAGTAAAGTAAATGTTATGTTTCTATTATTTTGCTCAACTAGGAGAAATATTGCTAATGAATTAGCTACAAATTATAAATTTTGAATAAGGAATGTAGTTGTTGGAGTTAAAGAATACATTTTAAGTTTCAAATGATTGATGTGACTGTTTAGTTATATATAGAGAAAATCCATTTATGTAAATATTAATTTTGTGGTAAAATTTTTCCACTTTCAATGTTTTGTTTTGTTTTTTGTTTTTTTTTTTTATGAAAGAGGATTTTTTTTTATAAGCCCCTAAAGTCAAGCTTTTTGCTATAACTCAAGTACACTGAGAAGGGTATAGTTCCAGCAGATGTTTACGTATTTGGAAATGAAATACAGAGATGTACATGAAGATTGATAAAGATGTGCATATATGGGCATATATTCAAGGCCAGCTAACTCTACAGATTTATGTATGATTAATTTAAGTTAAAAGAATTGTACCTTACAGATTTGTTTTTCTGATCATGATTTGCATTGTCAGTAATTTTGTAAATGGCTATCCAGAGAGGACATCTGTTATTGGCTAGGCTGATGTATTAGGCCATTTTGATCATTCTTCATTTACCAAGCATTTGTTTGCCTCCGTTTGCTTGTGGCAGATTGAAGCAAACAGAAACAGGCTTTCAAATCATTATAAAGCCAAGTACTTTTGCAGCGAAATACGTGATGAACAGAACTTTAGGGAGCCAAGTAAGAAACAGATGCATCTAACAAAAGCTGGTCCTTCTTCCAAAATACAATCATCACTTCTTAATTATTGTTTCTTTTTTTCTTATGTCTTCTTTATGATTTCTCTATTCCTTTTTATGAAATGGAAGAACACAGTGGTTTGAGGGTAGAAAATATGTCAAAAATGAAACAAATTGCTATATGAAAGTTCACTGCAAGTAACTCAAATACATAAACTTTATGAATGAAAGAGTATTACGTTACATTAGGCCATGCACTTATGTTTTAAGGGAGATCATTAGGTTGTAAAAATAACTCATGAAAATGTTGATTTTGTTTTTCCTTCATCTTAGTAGGAAAGTCATGAAAATGCGCGATACGATGATAATACCCTCTTCTGCACACCAGGTGCTCCTTTTTTCTCTGAACTTGAATTAAAACCTCAGAATTCTTAGTTGAAGTTAGCAGATGAGACGGACCAGATCCATGCTTTGGACGTGAGCTCTTCAAGGGCAAGGCCTCCTTGCGTTCATCCATCTCCCTCTAGATAGAGTTGCATTCTCAAGAGCCAATACTTAGGCAGCGCTTCCTATATCCCAGACACTTCCATAAGAGTCCCCATTAATTGCCTCATGGACTCCTCTTGATAGTCATATGCCACTAGGGATGATAATTCCCATTTCACAGATGAAAACACAGACAAGGTTTGGTAAATGTGCCCAGGGCACACAGCTGTGAAGTGAGAGAATCGGAATTCTAGCGCAGCTCCAGCACCTGGGTGGCTAACCCAGCAAAGTGCAGCTTCTTTAGAATAACAATTGCTTCTTAAATGTCAGAAAGAGCTATAAATCTGTGCTTCTGAGTTGTGGAAGGAAGCACATGTGCCCAATAGATTTGCTCTTAAAAGCACCTGTTCCTGGGGCACCTGGATGGTTCATTTGGTTAAGCAACCAACTCTTGATTTTGGCTCAGATCATGATCTCAGGGTTGTGAGATTGAGCTCCTATAGGGATCCGTGCTGAGCATGGAAGCTGCTGGAGATTCTCCTTCTCCCTCTCCCTCCACGCTTCTCCCTTTCCCCTTCCCCACCTTGATCTCTCTCTGGTGCTCTCGCTCAAAAATAATAGAAAGGCACCTGTTCCTAATAGTCCTCACCCTTGTCCACCTCAACCCAACTTCCATCAAATGCCTTTCTCCCTATGACTATTCTCTGGAACCAACACCATACAATTATGCACTACATACTGTGAGTCCTAGTTTGTTAATTTTGACTGGTTATCTAACCCTTCAAAATATTTTCAGTTTAGAGGATAAATTAAATGTTATCCCAGAGGAATCAGTTACTAATAACAGGAAAGATTTGGGGAGGCCTGAAGTCCCTTTGTAGCACTGCCCCAAAATCCAGCCACCAAAAGGCCATTCATAATAAATGTGAGCTATTGCTCAAGGGAAGCATCAGAGACAAGGTACCAGGACCTCTAAGAAATTTAGGGGGTCTGAGCCATCTTTATATTTTAAGGAAATTCTGTAGGTTATAGGCCTATTTTTTATTTTAAGATGACAGAAACACAAGTGGTTACACATCTCTGCAGTGGCTTAGGCAAGTTTTCATTTTATTGTCTTCCTTTATATGTATTTTTAAACATTATTACATATAATCTCTTTTATTTTTTACAATCAAAAGAAAGAAAGTATTAAACTCACAAAAGTAATTGGAGTCTTAATCTTCCTACAACATGTTCCCAATGTTGCTGAGGGAAATGCACCGAACATGCTCTGTTCTCACTGAAGCACACCATTGTCCTGTTCTATTTAGTCTGTTTCTTTATACATATTTTATAAACATCTTTGGTATGAGACAAAACAGTAATAGTGTGAAGGTGGCCAAGCATGGAAATCGTGAGTAATTGAGAGATACGGTTTAATGGACTGCTGGATTGTTTATGACTTCAAGATAATCATTTGGAACTTAGGAGACAATTTCAGAGACAAAAATCCTTCCTTTTCTCACCAATTTTGTCATCTTGTTACCCAAATATAAAAACGAAAGTTTGAAATATTTTCTGTATATGAGCCATGTTGCATCTTTATCAGCAGTGGGTACACACATATTCGACAGGGATGAACGCTGTGCAAAGCCAATGAAACCACCCAACTCCATGTTCCCTGAGAATTTATAACATAGGGAAATGTCTATGAGGTGTTAAAAATAAAAGTGGATTCATACACTACTTGGATTCGGGTTATAGTATAGACAAAACATACACATGTCAAACTGAATTTGTAAATTTACATCCCTGAGTTGTATTTAAAAAAACAGACAAATACACACGTTTTATACATATATACACATATCTATGCATACACACACACACAAGATAAACAGAAAACTTTTGAATGTGTATTAAGTGCACAAATAGTGAATTTGAAATGTACCTTAAAATTAAACAATTCTATACAAATATTTGCTCCATCAGGAAATAGAGAGTTATCACAATTTCTGGCAATATTTTTATTAGACATCAAATATAGCCCTTTAAAAAAATTTTCCTCTTTCTGTGTTTGGAGCAACAGCAGACCAGGGAATTTTCAGAATCATTTAAAGATGCCTTCTATGGAAAATATTCTGCTTTACTGATGGTGTAGCCCAATCCCTTTAGTTTGAGTTGTTACAAAATTGATCATCACTGGCAACTATGAAGTAGCTAAACATGCCTATATTTTTATCTTCTCGATGGCCAAACTTGTGTGATAGTATAGATTAGTAGACATAAGAAAGGGAAATGCATTTCCCTTTTCAGTTGAGAACACCTCGTTTGGGTAATGGTGTGATTTTCCATCTGAGGTGGTTATGCAGCCATTAGTCAAGGAGCCCTATAGGAAAGGACGAGATGTTAAGTTTTACCTCAAGATACATTTACAAGTCCTGTTTGGCAGCATTTGCTCTGAGAACAAGCTATGCTATATATTTCAGAGAAATTGAAACCATATGTTGACACCTAAAAAATCTTGAGAAATACCACTGGAGTTTGCAAGAAAACATATAAATATAATCAAATCGTTGTAGAATATGTCTACTTGGACTAACTATAATACTTTGCTTGTTTTTCAAGGAGCTGTATTAGTGATCTTAATGCTATTAACTGTAATACACTGTGACCTAATTTAAACTGACTGATTGAGTTAATATTAAACTCTTCATCTTATATTTCCAAATTGAAATGAAAAGATTTCATAGTACCTGCTTCAATTTTAGTAATAATTATGTTTCCTTGCTGATACTTGGCATCTAGAGCTTTCCTGTCGAAAGACCAGGGTCTTGGAACAAGACTTAGGCCCAAATGAAGCCTCAATAAGAAAACACAATTTGGGTCATATTTAGGCTGGCAACTATTTGATGAACTACCAGCAGACATTCCAATTTCTCCAGTACTCTGACCAGTCACTTCTGCCCACAAAAATTGAAAACAACCCTCAGAAGGCAATGACTTCAATCTTAATTTAAAGATGGACACTTGAGATGAGTTCCTGGTCGCAATTAAATCTTCATTTAAAGCCAGATACAGGACGGTTTTCCTGGAGCCCCAGAAATATACCTATTTGGAGTGAATGTGGTGATAAAATGTTGAGTGATCTTTGCCTTTCGAAGATTCTTCATTTGAATCAAGGCATTAGTGGTATCATTGCCATGATGTGATTTTGGAACTCTATCCACATGGAAAGCATAAAAGAAAAGCATGGTTATAATTTTTTTCTGCATCAAGTTGAGTTGGGAATTCTGAGACAGAGACCTCAGGAAGGGAAAATCCCATGTCATCATCTAGTTCTTGCTGTATCTCCCAGGGATTTCCACTTGCTGCTGTCACCTATGAGTCTCCTGATCTCTATTTGCTGTGACCAGCACAGCTGAGTGCTCTTGGTCAGCTGCTCCTCTCTGTACATCTTTTTGCTGCTCTTGTTCTTAGTTTAATGGACTATTTGATATTGAATATAAGGACATTTTGTGAATTCAGTTTTTCACTTGTTTCTGCCACACACTTCTTCTTTTCTTCAAATTTTACTTCATGAGCAACACATTTCTCCTTGCAGATCAGGTCCATCTTGCCAATTTTTTGGTTTTTAATTGTATAGGGCTTTCTTTATTTTATTAAAAAAATTTTTTTTTTTTTGCTCCTGGTTGGGGTAGAGTATTTATGTGGAACAAACAATGTAGTTCTAACTCAATTATTTGGAAACGGAGAAGCCCCCACCCACCCCAACACAAACACATATCACCACCACCACCATACATGTGCACACATGTACTATGCCACACTGAACTTTGGACTAACAGTAACTACTTCTAGATATCGAGTCCCTATAGTATGTACCAAAGAATTTGCTGGGTTTCAAATATATCTTCTTTAAAACCTAATAAAAATCTATGAAGTTAATCCTCTCTTTATATATGGGGAAATGGAATCTTGGGAATTTAAATAACTTGCTCACATTCCCATAGTAAGAAGATCAGAAAGATAAATTTTTTTTAAAGACTTGATTTATTTATTTGAGAGAGAAAATTAGGGGGTGGGCAGAGAGAGAAGGAGAGTCTCAAGCAGGCCCTGCATGGAGCCTGACCTGGGCTTGATCTCATGACCCTGAGATCATGACCTGATCTGAAATTAAAGAGTCAGACACCTTACCGACTGAGCCAGCCAGGTGCCCCAGAAAGATAAATTTAAATTTAGGCTGATCTGACAATGAAGCCTGGACTTTGCATTTTGTATTGGCCACCTTTTATATCTCTTCATGATCCCAAATTGCCTTGAAACTACTGTAAACAAATAAAACCAACAAAAATGCAAAATCACTTGAGACATAAGGGTGTGTTAGTTCAGTTTATGTGTCAACCTGACTGGATCAGAGGAAGCTCAGGTATCTAAATAAAAATTATTTTTGGTTGTTCCTGTGAGGGTGCTACAAACGAGGTAGCCTTTGAGTCAGAGGACTCAGTAAAGGTAAATGCTCTCCCCATTGTGGGTGGGTGTTACCCAATCCAGTGAGGGCCTGAATAGTGTAAAAGGTAGAGGAAGGAAGAATTCATTCCTTTTTTCTTCCTGCCTGTCTTCTGGAGCAGGGACATCAGTCTTTTATACACAGACTAGGACTTACACGGTCTGCTTCTCAGGTTCTCAGGCCATTGGACTCAGACCAGAACCATACCGCTGGCTTTCCTGAATGTCCAGATTGCAGACTGCAGACAGCAAAACAGCAGACAACCAATTCCTTATCATAATAAATTTCATATATACATATCCTATTGGTTTAAGAAAGGAATAGACAAATACAGATTTTAAATGGCCTTATTGTTAGGTTTCTTTTTGAACATCTCAAATCAGTGGGCAGAATTATGAAAAATATTTTGAGTATATTTATGGATGGTTTTGGAGGGAGATGGTCTATATATAGCTTTTATTATATTCTCTAAGTGGTTCACGATAGTTATCTCTCTCTTTCCTAGTAAGGTCCTTTATTTACCAAATAGCAACATACTCACTTGTCTTATTTAAATTACTAATAATTGGGTCAGGGTTATGTTATTTCTAAGAGAATGTTCCCTGGAGTCATTTAGACATGCATTCAAAAATCAGGATCCTCTTTAACAAGTTGGACAACTTTGGGTAAGTGTTCAATATTCTGATGCTTATTTTTCTAATCTACAAGGTGGGAATAATAACAGCGCATGCCCCATAGAGTTGTAGTAGTTTTAAAATGATAAAACATAGGCAACCCTCACTACAGTGCCTGTCATAGCATAAATGAATTTAGCCTATCTTATTGAGTGTTACTCTAATTGCTATTTGTTAAGCAAAAGAACCAGGAATCATAGAAATAACCAAGGAACCATCCCAAACCTGTTGAACCTAAGTAATTCAATTTTGATGACAAAGAGTCAAAAAATAAAAGAAACAAAAACCAGGGATTGGCTTGGATAATCTAACAATAATAACTGAATGGGCTAGTCAGTAACAATTCAAAACTTTGAATCCTTGTGTTTCTATAAATATGTATATATTTCTATAAATTACATATAATTATAAATGGATACACATTTCTATAAGTGTATATGCATGTAGCTTCAGCTATGTATCATCTATCTATTATCTCTTTCTTTGAGCTAAACTGAGGAATCTCTTTACCACTTATTCATTGTTACTACGACTTACTTTTGGGTTGAAATCTCAAACTAAATTGCTGACTTTAAAAACATGAAGGAAAATTATAGAATTGAGTGTTGATACTGGAGCTTCATTTTTTGGCTCAAATAAAGAAATGAAGGAATGAGCGGTGTAAAAATGTACTCCCTTCTTGATGCTCAGTGCTTAGTGATCCCATACTGTTCCACCCCTCCCCACCTCAGCAGATAACCTGAGCTCATGGTGCTTTCCATTCCAATGTCATACACTAGCCCATTGCCCAACTTTCCTTAAGGAAGGTAAGTAATTTAGAGTCAGACACTGAGGTAGTAATTAATATGTTCTACGATCTGTAAGCTCTAGGCTCTGTTATCATATGATTGGTTTTCTGAGTGGCAGTATCCATACTTAATAAAATGAGCTACTGTGTAGCCCGTTTGAAGAACCTCATAAAACAGTGGGTTTAATTTGTCTGGGAAAATAGAGACTAAAATATGGTGCAGGTCCCTGATGGAAAATGTGGCTCTGTTATGCAGTGTTCCCACCAAATATCTTGGAAAATGGGCAATGTTAACATTGCTCTCTGGAGTAGCGCCAGAAAGAAACAGTGGATGTTCTCTTGTAAAAACCCTGAAAGCAGCAAGCAACCCATAAACAGTATGCAGACTGAGTCTGAAAATGGACCATTTTATGTTCCCTAATGGAAGGATAGCTTATTTGTTCATGGATTTATAGCAACAATGTGATGTCATCAAGTGATTTATGGCTAGAAGCATAGCAAGTGTCAATATACAGTGGTGGGTGGAAACATCCTATTCTCACCAAGAAGCTGATCCCCACAAGAGGTTGTCTTTGCCTTAGGGTGGGGCCAATTTAGGAAAACCCAAGTTATTAGTGTTACTGGAAATGGAATGAGGGAGGTGAAGAATTACTGGAGTCATCCATCTTAGGAAAAAATTTTGGAAATATAAATTAGTTTATTTAGAACATGAAAATGATGATTGCAAATCAGATCATCTCTCTAATTCTTAACTCAGCCAGTGACTAGTATTGGAACTTCCACAGGAAGGTGGGAAAGTTAATTACAAAATCCAGCTACATATGTAGTGAGTATTTATTTTTAATAAGAAAAAGATACAGTATGATATGATAATCAAGATTCATGTCATTATTTTATTTTAAAATTTATGTACAATAAAATTTACTCTTTTAGTATGTAGTTCTACAAAAATTTTAAAATCATGTAATTGCCATGGAAAACAGTAAATATGCCTCCATGATATAAAAAAATTCCCTGATGCTACTCTTATGTAGTCAGTCCTTCTCTACTCAACCCCTTGCAACTACTAATATCTTCTCTGTTTAGTTTTGCTTTTTATAGAAAAACTTTTAAATGCAATCAGTAATATTCAGCTTTTTAAGACTACATAATATATGCATTTGAGATTCATCCATGCCATTCCACTTGAGAAGTTCATTCTTTTTCATTACTGAGTAATATTCCATTGTGTGGATGTTCCTCAGCTTGTTGATTCATTCATGTGTTGAAAGACATTCAGGTTGTTCCCAGTTTTTGGTGATTCTGAGTAAAGCTATTAAAACCATCCATATATAGGTTTTTGAATGACCATAAATTTTCATTTCTTTTGATTAAATACTTAGAAGCAAGATTACTGAATCCGATGGTAAGTGTATGTTTAAGTTTATTAGAAGTTGCCAAAATGTTTTGCCATATAATTTTGCACCCGCACCAGCAATGCATAAGAATTCCAATTACTCTCTGTCCTCATTGCACTTGGCAACGTCAGGTGTTTGTGTTTGTTTTTGTTTCTTACCATTGTAATAGTTATGTAGTCATAGCTCTTGGTGGTTTAATTTGAACTAATCCTTGAGATTTTCTATGTAGATGGTATTAACTGTGAAAAGAGAGTTTCATTTCTTCCTTTTAAAATTTGTATTCCTTTTATTTCTTTTTCGTGTGTTATTTCATTGGCCAGGATTTCCAGTATAGTGATGAATAGGAGTAGGAAGCAAGTGCATCCTTATCTTGTACCCAATTTTAGGGAGAAAGCATCCAGGTTTTCACAACTGAGTGTAATAATAGCTTAAGCTCTTTCTCCCTGTGAATGCCCTTTTTCATGTTCAGGAAATCTTTTCCTATCCCTAGATTGCTGAGAGTTTTTATTATAAATGAATCTGTTAAGCCTTATCAAATGCTTTTTCACATCCATTAAGGTAATTACCTTTTTTTTTTTTTTTGGTTTTACTTTTATTCTGCTGATATGATAGATGACACTGATTGATTTTTGAATGTTGAACTGGCTTTGTATTCCTAAGATAAATTTTATTTGATAGAATTATACATTTTACATATACTGAATTCAATCGGTGGTGTTTTATTGAGATTATTTCATCTATGTTCATGAGTATATTGATTTATGGTCTTTCTGCCTTTTAATGTTTTTATCTGGTTTTGCTATCAAGGTAATGTTGGCATCATAAAATATGTTGTAGAGTGTTCCCTCCTTTCTCATCTACTGAAAGATACTGCATAGTGTTTGTGTTATTTCTTAATATTTGGGAGAATTTGCTAGTGAAATCAATGGGGCCTAAAGTTTTCTTTATTGGATGATTTTAGCTATGGATTCAATTTATTTAATAGCTATAGTATTTTTTTAGGCTGATGTGAAAGAGGCAGCTGGGTAGTTTCTAAACAACAAATTTATTTTCCTTAATTCTGACTTTAGCTAGTAAGTCCAAGGTCAAGGTGTCGGCATGATGATGATCTGGTGAGAACCTCCTTCCTAGTTCACAACTGGAGCCTTCTTACTGTTTTATAAAATTTATTAATTTTTTTAAATTCAGCCTTTCTTTTTACTGATTTTTCTGTTATTTTTCTGTTTTAAAATGTGAAAAAAAAAAAAAAAAAACCACCATCTCTTCTTCATTATTTCCTTCCTTCTGCTTCTTTGGTTTTACTTTGCTCTTCTCTTTTCTATTTCTTAAGATGGTAACTTAGCTTTTTTATTTAAATTTTTTTTCCTAATGTAAATAAAGAAAAATATTCACGTATCCTCATTATAAAATTCTATTATCTCAGTAATTTTGTAAACTATTTAGCTTCTAGCCCATAAAGTGAGAGGCTGTGTTTAAATGATGCCTTATTTTTTTACTTATTTGACAGAGAGAGATGAGAGAGAGAGAGAGAGAAAGAGAGAAAACAAACAGGGGGAGGTAGAGGGAGAGCAAGCTCCACAGAGCACCCAGTGGGAAGCCTGACGTGGGGCTTGATTCTAGGACGTTGAGACCATGACCTGAGCTGAAGGCAGAGGCCTAAACAACTGAGCCACCCAGGTGCCCCTAGATGATGCCTTACTTAACAGATAGTTAGGAATGAGAGAATGAATGGAAAAGCCAAATTCGGGGAACTAGGAGGGGATACCAAACCAAAAAATAAAAATAAAAAAGAGGAATCACATATGCCAGGGTTACAGCAGCATCATGGCTGTCTGGAATCCTATGGCCCACTACCAGGTAGAAAATATGGATTTGAAACCACTGAGCAAAAGTTGATTCTGAGACTCCTGTACAACCCAAATGACTGTGAGGAATATAACCCCTATGAAATGGAAACAGGCAAAAGTTAATCCACTAGCACACGTTGGGACAGGAAATTTGCTGTCTGTCTGGACTGGTAAGGGAAAAATTCTCCCATGAGAAATTAAAATTATACCTGTTAATAAAATAGTTTATTTTAAAAATATAGTCTATTAATAAAAAATAAATATTATCAATATCATATATCATTAGGGAATCGTAAATTAAAATAAAAATGAGATACCACTACTACATACCTATTAGAATAGCTAAAATCTAAAAAACTAACAGCATCCAATGCTGCAGATAATGCAGAGCAACAGCAATGCCCATTCTCTCTGGAGAGAATGAAAATAGTGAGGACACTTTGGAAGACAGTTTGGTGGCATCTTGTAAAACCAAACATATTCACTCTATGATGCAGCATCACACTCCTTGGTATTTACCGAAATGAGTTGAAAACTCATGTCCACACAAAAGGCTGCATACAAATATTTATTTGTAATTGTCCTAAACTGGAAGCAACCCAGTAGGTGAATGGATAAACAAACTGGCACAGCTAGCTATACAGCAGAGCATTCATTATCAAAACAAAAACAAAAACAAAAAAACAAAACAAAACAAAAAAACGATTGAGCTACAGAAACACATGGAGGAAGCTTAAATGCATATTGCTAAGTGAAAGAAGCCACTTTGGGTAGGCTACATAATAGAGGATTCCAAATACATGACAATTTGGAAAGGGCAAAATGATGGAAACAGTGAGAAGATCAGTGGTTGCAAGGGATTCCGGGGAAGGGAGGAAAGGAATGAATAAGTGAAGCACAGGTAAACCCATTCTGTAGGAAAATGTAATGGCGCATACCTATCATTATGCATCTGTCAAAATCCATAGAACTCTACAAAACAAAGAGTGAAACTTGATGCAGACTATGGATTATAGTAAATGACACTGTACCAATATTGGTTCATTAACTGTAATAAAACTGTTACACTGGTGCAAAATTTTAAAAATAAAACTGTATAATAAGGCTGGAGGTGTGTTATATATGGGACTCTACATACAATCTACTCAATTATTCTATGAATCTAAAACTGAACTAAAAATAAAGTCTATTAATTATTTTTAAACTTAAGAGTAGGCAATTAAGAATAAAATGAGCACATTCAAAAGAATTAAGGGAGTAAAATGGGCTTACATAGATAAAAGTTAAGAAAAGAATAAAAGAGAGGCAAAAAAAAAGTATGGTAAATAGAGAATGCACAATATGATGGTTTAAAGATCTGCAAGTATATCAGCAAGTACATTACCTGCCAACAAAATACAGTCTTCTGTGAAAGAACTAATTTTAAAACTGGAAAAATAAAATGACCTAGTGCTTTGAGAGATTTTTTAAAAAATATCCTGTTATTGGAAGATAGAAAATAAAGATATGGAGAAAAATATAACTGGAAATAGCAAGCAAATGAAAGCTGATACATCATTATCAATATTGGAAAGTAGATTTTTGGGTAAAAGGAGAGTCATGACTTAATGATGAAGGAGCCATTTACTAGGAACACAAAACAAAATTAAATCTATATGTATCTAACAATACAGGCCCAAATATATAAAGCAATCATTGATAACAGGTCAAAGAGAAATTTAATTTGCAATAATGCATGCCTTTCTGTAAGAGTAATTCAATAAATCAGGCAAATGTAGATGATAGGGTCGTTAGTGGCTCAGTCAGTTAAGCGTCTGCATTGCCTCAGCTCATGATCTTGGGATGCTGGGATGGAGCCCGCATTGGGCTCTCTGCTCAATGGCATGTGGGCTTCTCCTTCTCTCTCTGCTTCTCCCCGGTCCCCTCCCCCTACCACCTGCTCATGTGCTCTCTCACTCAAATCTCTCTCTCTCAAATAAATAAATAAAATCTTAAAATAAAAAGTAGATGATAGAGTTCAACATTATAAATGATTGGTTTGGTTGCCTGTACTACACTTGATCTCAGCCAAAAGGCCGAGAAGTGATTGCTTTAATTGCTTATAGAAAGAACAGAATGCATTTATAAAATACAAATTCTTCTCAAGAACACATGGAACGTTGATACAAATTGACTATATACTATGTTGTAAATATCTGCATGTCAGTTTCCGTTAGATCAACTTTTTAATAAAAAAGTCCATACAATAGAAAGAGATTGATAGATTTAAAAATAGATTTTAGAAACTACAAGACATGTTTTTAAGCAATTCATAGTTCAAATATGAAATTATATTAATTACATTATATAAAGTTTAAGAAATTAACAAGTATTGGTTAAGTTATTGGTGAGAAATTCTCCCACCACTGATTGGGATGTAAACTGTCAGAGCACTTTGTGTAATGAATAGGCAATATATAAAAAAGATGAAGGTACACATACCCTCTAAGCCAACAAAACCACATTTAAGTTCATACATAGATAAAGTGTCATTCATGTGTAAAAGAACACACATAAAGATAGTTCTGAAGCATTGTTTCTAATAGCAAAAAATACAAAACAATGAAATGTAGTTTATTAATTAATGGATACATAAATAATCATGTACTTATAAAATGGAAAAGCATCAATTGTCAATATTAATGAATTCCCTTGATCAAGTTTACTTTTTTAGATCTTACAAGCCAAGCTATCAGTTGAGGGTATTATATAGGTACTTATGTAGTTCCAGAAAAAATTTCCATGTGGGTGGTTGTTTTTTTTTTTTTTAATTCAAAATATAGTAGTAAAAATTAGGTACTACTTTATTTTATTTTGTAATACAAGTCTACTAATGAGAAAAATAGGACTCCCTTTATGGGGTAAAATTTCATCTAATTGAGGTTCAAAGTTAATGTTTCATATCATCAAATTGATTGCAAATGTTCATTTGAAAAAAAAAAAAACTTTTTCAGTTTGAAGGCTGCACAAAAACAGGTGGTGGATCAGATTTTGGCCCCTGGGCCATTGTTTGCCAACCTCTGAACTGGATCAATGTATCAGCATAACAGTGAGTGTAAACACATCTTGGTACCACTTATGCAAGCTATTTTTTTAAAAAACCAGAACACTGTTATTATTTATGGACATATATAAGTAGTCTAAGTACAAAAAAGCATGAACAGGAGGGTATATACCAATGGTAGGACAGGGTCGGAATGCAATATTTCAGGTTAAACTAATGAATCCAACATTTCAATACTTAGAATGCCTTTCTGGGCTCCAGATGTACACTCCAAAAACTGCCTGCTGGATAGACCAACTGGGGTTGGCCACAGGAATTTGGAATTGGATGTATCCAAAAATAAATGAATCATTTCCCTCTCCCCCACCTCTTCCAGGGCTTCCTGACAAATTATTCTCTTACTGACCCTTTAGGGTTTATCTCAATAAATACCACCACCATCTCTCAGGCTTCTTCAATCTGTCCTTTCCTCCCCAAATGTTACTATTATTTCTCAAATTCAGGTCCTTATCATCATCCTCTCTCTGTGTGTCTCTTTCCATCTCTTTCTCTCCTCTCTTGCTATTACAGTAAAAGCCTCATAACTTTTCTCCACGAGAGAAAGTTTTTTGAAACTTAGATGGAATGGACCCTTTTGTTCCATTTCTTCAAATTCTCTGATGCCTCACCATTCTGGATAAGAAAAAAATTAAAGTCTTTAACAGGTCTTTAGACTCTCTGAATTGATTTTCTTAACTTTTCAATGTTAACATCTTAACCTTTAAATCTTCTAATGCTTAACTTTAACCATTCCACCGCCCCACCTACCGCATACACACAACTTTCCACAATTATGGTCTCTAAACTCCTATGATGACACTGAGAGCTCGGATGCAATGGGAAGTTAATCAAGGAATAAGGAATGTGTTTTGTTTTGTAGAACCAGCAGTTCAAGCCAAGGAGAAGCCCAACTGGGTGTCTCACCTGGGAGCCCCTTATGTGAGCCAGTTTGAGCCAGATGGGAGCTGAGGGTCTACTCTGAAGCCCCCTTGAGCTGACCCAAAGTTACTTTTAGGTGATTATAATACTAAGAGCCCCTCCTACGGGTGGGGTTTTCTGCCATTTTTTTTTAACATACCATGTATGCACAACATGTTGACATGCTAAGTACGTGCAATCGAACCAACAAGTGCATCTGCAAGCTCCCTGCTCCCACCTCCTGAAGCACTCCCGATGCCCTGAATAAAAGTTTCCTGTACTAACCCAATGAGGAGATGGTGTTTTGAAAGCTCTTTGTCTCCTTACTTGCAACAAGTGATAAAAAGTTACTTGCTTTCAATACTTCCATGTGTTGCCTTCAATTTGATGCACCCCAAGGGGTAAACCCTTTGAGTTTGGTTATAAAACCCCTACCAATATTAATTACATTTTAGAATTATTCCCTAATATATTTTTATTTATTTCAAATACAAGCATCTTTGTACATTTATTGACAAAGACAATATTAAATACATTCAAAATCAGTTTTTAAGATGTAAGAGAATATAAATCTTTTAGTATTAACAGCATACATAAACATCTTTTGTGGTTCTCACTAATATACTAATACTAGCTATACTACAGATAATGTATTTAATAAGAGCAAGGCAATGGTGTCTACGGCCACTTTTGACCCCTTCTTTGTTTTTGTGGATAAATGCTCTGCTTCATTCTTGCTAATAAGAAGGGGATTGATTCAGTGCTTCTGTGGAAGGGCAGCTTCTTCAATTTCCATCCTCTTCTCTCCTAAATCAAGACATAGTTCCAACAATTGTTTCTGTTCTTTCTTTCTTTTAAAAAATATTTATTTATTTTAGAGTGAGAAAGTGAGAGAACACGTGCCCATGCATGTGAGAGCTCGTGGGGAGGGGCATCCTTTTGTAAAAGACATTTACATTTCTAAGGGAAGTCGCATTTGTAAGAATGTCTCTCTCTGTACCTGGAAGAGAAGAATGACTAAATCTCTAGAAACTTATCAATGGAGAAGACAAAGAATTAAGTTTACAAACATCTTTAATATTGTTCACCATGCTTTTCCTGATAACCTCCTATATTCCATCCTCCTCCCAACCACCCCCCTCTTACCTTTTGTCTTTAGCTGGAGATGATATTGAAGATAGTGGCTTAGACCACTTTTTGGAAATTACTCAGTTTTTCTGGGTATCTTCCTCGTATATACAAGAGATTTACATGCTATTAAACTTCTGTTGGTTTTTCTCTTGTTAGTCCATCTTTTATTACAAAAGGTCTTAGCCAAAAACCTAGAAGGGTAAAAGGAGACTTACTTTTCCTCTTCTACATCTCACTTTATAGCAAATTTCTTCCAAATGTTTCCTATGACTCCTCTTTCACCTAGAGCACTGCCCCACTGACATAGCTCTTTCCAAGGTCACCAATGACCTTCACAGATGTAAATCCATCCACTAATTCTTCATCTCGTGATATGTGGCCATCCAACAGACTCTGACAAGGGTGGCCATTCCCTCCTCCTTGACATACTATCTTCACTTGACCCTTGGGAAGCACTCTTTCTCTTCCTTCCAAGCTTACCTTCTGACCCTATGTTTACTTTGCTATTTCATTCTGTTCTCTCAAGACTTCTAAATGGCAGAGTATACCATCCATCACCCAGTCAGACGTAGTATGCATGTAGTTGATCTCATGCACATTCATGGCTTTCTATCCAACTGCTGATGACTTACAAATTTCCATCTCAAGCCTGATCCTCTCAACTGCACTCCAGATAGTTCTAGAAACACTGACTTGATACCCCTACCTCTATGTCTGTTAAGCATCTCAGATTTAGAAGGTCCCAGCCCAACTCCATGTTTCTCTCCTTCATGGCTTCTCCCGCATTTGTCACCATAGTTGTAAAGGACAACTGTAACTCTCCCTTTGTTCAGGCTTAAAGCCATGGAGACAACCAGTCTTCTTTTTTATTTCACAAATCATACCCTATTCATCAATAAATCTTTTTGACTCTACCTTCAAAACATCCTATTTCTGAAATCTGAGCAAGCCACTGACCATCACTGCTGCCACTCTGGTCCTTGCCATCATCACCCTCCCAACATTGTAATATTGAAGTACCCTTCTAGAGATTGTCCCAATTGTCCCCACAGAGTCTGTTGATCACACAATACTTAGAGTCTTCTACTGTCACAAGGTAAATCGAACTATGCCTCTCTTTTGCTCAAAATACTCCTTGCAGATCCTTGAACGTATCAAGAACATTCCATGCCCTGCCTTTTGTTTGGGATGCTCTTCCTCATAGTATTTGCATGGGTAGCTCCTTCATTTCCTTCATGTTTCTGCTTCTTGGGCCTCTACTGACAGTATATCCTTCTCCACCCACAACATTCCTCACTCCCCTTACTCTGCAAATCATCACCATCTAACCAATGTAAGCACTTGTATGTATAGATTTTTTTTAAGCTATCTATTTGTTTACCATTTATCTACCACCACGAGAATATAACCTCTCTTGATTGAGGGACTAACTTATTTTGTTGACTGTTATGTTCTCAGAACCTAGAATGACAGACCAGTTGATAGAAAGAGTCTGGCAGATTAAAAAGTGAATGAAGAGTAAATGAATACATGACTGAATAGACTGGTTCTGATTAGCTTCTTATTGTTTTTGACTTGTAGTTTGTCTGTGATGGCTGATTTTATGTGTCAACTTGCTTGAACTGTGGTGTCCAGATGTTCAGTCAAACACCATTCTAGATGTTACCGTGAAGGTTCTTTTTTTCCTTTTTTTTTTTTTTTTTTTTGATGTGGTTACTGTTTAAATCAGTCGACTTTGAGTAATGCAAATTACCCTCCATAATGTGGGTAGACATCATCCAATCGGTTGAAGATGTTAAGACAAAAGCCTGAGGTAACCCAAGGAAAAGGAAGAAAGAATACTGCCTCTAGGTTTCCCTTAAGCTCTATGGTTTCAGCATCAACTTTTTTAGGGCTCTCCACCCTACGGATTTCAGACTTGCTAGCCTCCACAGTCATGAGAGCCAATTCCTTAAAACCTCTTTTTTTCTCTTTTTTTTATTTATTTATTTTAGAGAGAGCATACACAAGCATGAGAGGGGAGAGGAGTGGAAGGAGACGTGGACTCCCTGCTGAGCAGAACTCTGGGATCATGACCTAGGCCAAGGACAGACACTTAACCAACTGAACCACCCAAGCATCCCAAAACCTCTTTCTTTGTGTCTACACACATATGTATGTATACACACACATATACACACACTCATACACACACATCCTATTGGTTTTATTTCTCTGGAAAACACTGATTAATACAATGCCTGATGGAAACCTTTTTCTCAGAGTAAAAGCAGACACAGCTCTATGATTTTTCTTTTGTTGATTCCTACTTTCATTAGCAAACATAATTGTATTAAGGTGATAGCAATTGGTCTTAAGTTGTATGTTCTAGTCACTGTTCTAAGATATTTATATCTATTAACTCATTTAATGCCTTCTAAAGTCAGTGAAGAATATGCCATTATCCGAGTTTGAATAAGGAAACAGATGCTCAGAGATGTGAACTGTTCAAGTGTTCAAGTCACACAGTTAATGGGTGGCAAAAGTAGAGGAGGGATTCACAGAAAGACTTCTTTGTAGAAACCATCTAGGCCATGTATCCATTTCAGGAGTGTTGGATTAGTTAAAAGCAGACATTATAGTCTGTCCATCTACTTAAATATTATTTAAATTGCATATTTTCACAGTGCCTTGCTATTATAGGAAAGAAAGAGCATCTGCTACATGCTCATGCCAATCCATACATTGTAAGTGACACATGACATGGGAGACACTCATATACAGCTGTATATTAAATATTAGCAAACATTTGTAGATAAAAGGTAGGCAGGAATACAAGTTCTGTTTTGCTCCTGTTCTCAGTGAATTGTGCTGCTCAGCACTGTGCCCCACTTGGAAGATTCCTGCTGTGACCTTGGGGTTCTCTGTCTTCTTAATGGTGCACAGGGGTTTGAAAGAGCAAAATGTGAAAATTAAAATTCTGCACATGAGGATTCAGTTTCACAGACCAATTCTAAACAGTTAACAAAACATGCAACAGTTTCATGGCATAGAGAAACACTCATGTGGCTTTTTCCTGAATAAATAGTTGCCACAGAGTTCCTGAATACCTACCCCCGACCCTAGCAGGCACAGTCTACTAGGGAAGGAAGATTTCTAGATGTTGCAACACTTACTTATTTTTTTTCCATACTCCTCTTCCAAAAATACCTAATTTTGCAATCAGAATTAGATTTGAGACTGGGAATGTGTTACTTTCTTCTAAAGCTTTTTAGTTTATTGTGAGTCAATAATTGTCACACTGGTTTTTGTTGTTGTTGTTGTTGTTGTTGTTTTTTTACTATGTACTTCATCCCCCATAATAAAATAAAATAGTAAAATGAAATGAAATAAAACAAAAAGTAAAATAAAACAAAAATGAGATTGTCTTGGGAACATTTAAATAAACTTTTCAAAATTTTAAGTAAATATTAATAATTTTTTTAAATTACTTTGCAGATCATTTTAAAGACTACTCCCAAATACAAATGATAAATATACAAATCTATAACATATATATACCAGCATAGCTTTTGGTAGTTTTACCATTGTATTAGTGACAGTTTTGATATTTTTGATATTTAAATGCTTAACCTAAACTAACTAGACACTAATAACTCCCCCCACCCCAAGCATTATGTATAAATACATTAATGGCTCTTAAAACTTAAAATAGTAATAGAAATGTATTGTCTTCTTCACAGAGCCAAATACTCAAAGAAAATATGGACAAGAGGACAACAGCCAAATATATTGCCAATGCTAAAACATTAAAATTAAAGCAGTCATATTTTTCTTTCTTACAACCACAACTCTGTTTGACACCTATTACCGTGACCATTTTTTAAAACTGCGTGACTGGACTGGGCTCACATTTCTCACACCTTTATCTACTTCGTGGCAGGTGTGAAGGAAAGAGTAGAAGACAAGTGTGTGGCTAAAACCAAACTCAATTTTGACTGTCAATTTTGAGAAGGGAAAACAGTGTAAAAATGAAGCTGATTCATTAAATTGAAACCACCTTTTCCCTTCCAATTAAAAGCATCTCCTACCTTCACCCTCTTTCAAGAGTTACCTGCTATATTGCATGGATATAGAATGCAGTTCCTCAGAGTAACACAACTGCCCTGGTCCACTTGTGAGTTTTTAAAAATAAATACAGTATAGTACTATAAATGTATTTTCTCTTCCTTATGATTTTTTTTTAAAGAGAGGGAGAGGATGGGAGGGGCAGAAGGAGAGGGAGAGAGAGAATCTTAAGCAGGCTCCACACTCAGCACAGAGTCATGATCTGAGCCAAAAGGCTCGATCTCACAACCCTAAGATGTGCCAAAATCAAGAGTTGGATGCTTAACTGACTGAGCCACCCAGGTGCCCATTCCTTATGATTTTCTAAATATCACCCTCTAGCTTACTTCATGTAAGAATACAGTATGTCATGCATATAACATACAAAATATATGTTAATCGATTGTTTATGTTATTAGTAAGGCTTCCAGTCAACAGTAGGCAATTAGTAGTTAAGTTCTGGAGGACTCAAAAATTATACATGGGTTTTCTTTTTCTTTTTTTTTAATGCACGGATTTTCAACTGTGCAGGGTGGGGAGAGGGTGTCAACATCTCTAACCCCTGCTTAGTTTAAGGGTCAATTGTATTCTCACTTTGTTTTCAGATTTCACAGAATCAGTGAAAGTACATATAAAAGCATGACCCATATGAAATTGTGTGTTTAAGTGGCATAAAGAGATAAACCTTTTCTTTCTTCAGCAATTCTATATATTATATTTAAGTTACAAAGACACTAAATGCTGAAAAAAATTCCTAAAAGCCAATATTACATAAATAACAACCATAAAATACATTTTTAAAATGTCTGGGTTTAATATAAGATATATATTACTGGAAGCTTACAGTGTGGGATTTCTCACCTCTTGAAATTTGCTCTAAAATTTACTGATTTCCTTACGAGCCAGGTCTTAAAATGATTTAATGACTTCTTTTATGTCCAAGAATCACATACATCATTCTTGAGTTATCACAAATCAGTGCATTTCTATTATAAAGAGGCTTTAGGACACATCATATTTGAGGTAGAAAGCGTCCCTAAATGATACCAAAAGGACAGGAGCAAAATTAACCAGTCATATGTGGTTTAAATGGTAAACCAGTCAAATAAATATATGAATATTTTTAAACTTTAATATACTCACAAACATTTGAAATTACTAAGTTATTTAAAAGTTTGGTATGTTGACACAATCAATGCCTTAAATAATTGCATACCCATTATGCATTTCAATTATTTTCCCGCCAGTACCAAAAGAAGGTACATATGCATGCCTCATTCTATCTTCATGGAAATGCAGGGCTCATGAACAAGCTCTGGAAGATCTGAAGGATGAGGATAGTGAAAGAAAGGATTAAAATCAGACTCGTGGGGAATTAATAGGGCCATGATTTTCTGGACAGGAGAAAGAGACAGTTATTTAAAGGTTTATTCAAAGAGGAAAAATAAACTATTTTGTTGTTATTTACAACTTTAAAAATAAATAATATACCTATATCATCACTATGTTAATGCTAAGCTTATTACTAGGACAAATTGTGTGTATATTTATCTGTGTGTGTGTGCATGTGTATAAAGAAATTAGTCTTTCATCTCTCAAGCATATAATATGCCTTGAAATCATGGATATGGACTAATTTATCACTGAAACTTTTCCTTCTCCCCTTGGTCCAGAGAAGGTGTGACGTGGAAGTTTCTGGAAAATTTCTTTTGACAGAAGCCTGAGTATAACATATTCAAATTCAGTGCTGGGGTGGCAATGTGGATCGAAATGCCCCTCACGGTATAGTTCTGGTGTTGGAATTAAGAGAGTCAACACTCTCACTCAGAACCAAGAATAAGTGAAAATTACATAAAATTGCCATGTTCTATATTGTAAGGTAGTGTAAAAGCATCTGAAACCTTGTAAAACTCTTACATTTTCCCCCCAACGCAGCAGGAGTTTACTTGTGGAAATAGACCTTGGATATGTTCTAATACATTTTGAAAACTGCAAATCTGTGTGAATAATAGAAACCACAGCATGCCTGATCCAGGTGCTACAAAAATGCTAGTGCTTAGTCGTCCTATCAGGGAAAACAATAGCTTGGCCTTTTAATTATTTTATAACTTTTACTTTGATTTCTTGAGAAATAGGTGATATGGAAGGCAGCTAGCGAATGACTCAGTTGTCCCTTAATTCAGCTGGGCCAAGGGAAATGCCAAAGATGACATGACGAAAAGTAGCCGTTCGGTAGTTCCCAAAGTGCATTTTGCTTTCCATCAGTTGGCTGATACCAAGTGAGTGATAATAAGACGTCTTTAGAGGAACATAAATGTCAGTTCTGCGCCTGCTTGTAACCTGAGGAAATGGATGAAAAGGTAGCACACACATCCACACAATTTAAACTTGGTAAAGGAGCTTTGGACGGACTCCCTTGGTTTGTGGTTTCAGGATTCAGGGTACCCGACCACTGAATGTTTCTTTGTGGGTGTTCAGGCAAGCAGAGGCTTATCTGTAGACTCACATCCCCACCCTGTGGCTCTGCTGGACCCATGATGCTGGGTTAGAAATAGTCTCTTACCAGTGAATTGAGCCCTATTTCAACACATGTCCCTTAGAGCAGCATGTTCGATTGCTACCAGGAAAGGGGCTTTCTTACTGAACTTAAATTCTGTAATGAAAAATCCTATTTCTTTTGAAACCTAGTAATTCACCTAAATTATTCTTGAAGCCATCCTGGATATGTAAAAATAAGTAGTCCTACCCTAAGAAGCAAAGCCTCACTAATGTGTGCATTCAACCGTAAGAATTTGTCCAAATGAGAAATAATTCAGATTTAATTTTGTAATATTAACTTTTGCCTTTTCACTGAAGGGAACTGTTGACGTGATAAAGATAGAAAGTGCAGCAAGTACCAAAGATACAGTAAAATAAGGGAGTGAAAGGAGAAAAATATGATTCATAGAATATGATTTTAAACCTCAAACTCAAGTTTAGTTATTAATTTCAAATCTACCCTTAATATCATTCATTTATTCCAAACAGTGATAGCTGAACCTGTGACTAATGTTTTAATCAGAGTTCAAATTAATAATATTTTAGATTGATGTTTCCTATTTCTTTTCATTTTGAGGGGGGTCTTTTTAGAGGCTAACAGATTGCAGTGTGATTAAATTTTCAGAGCTCACTGATATAATGCATCCCTGTAAGTGTCATTTCGTTAGTCTAGTGAACCCATTTGTATTCCTTCATTGTTTATCATAGGACCTAGGAATGAATGCCTCCTCTGTTATCCTGACTTAGATATGGAAGGAAAGAGCTTTACAGTATATTTTCTGATGAAGACTTATACCCCTAAAATGATGTCCTATTCCACAAACCTCCTACAGCTCCCCACCACCAGTCACTAAGATCCTTGTCTGATGACAATCAGAACAAGGTGAAATTAGTGAAAACTGATACAGAGAGGAAGTTGATATGTTCAACAAGTATTGGGCATTAAGGAGGGCTTGTGATGTGATGAGCGCTGGGTGTTAAATGCAACTGATAAGGTATTGAACACTACACCTGAAACTAATGATGTACTATATGTTGGCTAATTGAGTTTAAACGAAAAATTAAAAAATAAAATAAAATCAGTTTTTGTAAGTAGAAAAAAAAATCTGTTATACCCTGCACCATGGTAGCCACCTTCTTTTATTTTTCAAATTGTATTTCAAATTCTTATGAATATAAGCAAAATATAAGTCCTCAACAAGCACCAAAACGTATAGTATTTGAATTCTGATCCCTTTATTTTCCTTCTCCTTTTTTCTGTTACCTCTTGGCCATTTCACAGCTCATTAGCACTATTGACTGAGCCTTAACCAGAGGGGAGGGCAAGAGAAGGAAACTCAACCAGGCTATTTCTGCTCCTTCTATTGTAGCCTTAGGAGGAAAAAGTGGACAGTAGGTTGCTGTACCAAAGTGACAAGAAGGTTTCAGAGCCTATAAAGAAAGAGGTAGCCTATCTTTAGATTCCTTCCTACAAATATGTCTTCCAGATTAGGGGTGCCTGGGTGGCTGAGTTGGTTAGGCATCTGACTTTTAAATGTCATGATCTCAGGGTCCTGGGGTGAGCCCATGTCTGGCTCCTGGCTCAGTGAGGAGTCTGCTTCTTCCTCTTCCTCTCCCTCTGCCCCTCTACCCGGCTTGTGCTCTTTCTCTTACTTTCTCTCTCTCTCTAATAAATAAATAAAATCTTTTTTTTTTTAAGAAATAAGTCATACTCAAATAAGCACATGCACACATGTGATTTTCATTTTGAGATAAATAGGAAGCTTTGTTTGTTTATCAATTATGAATGATCCATCGAAGATGCAATCTAGCGTTTATTGAATGCCTATGTGGAATTCCCATATATGTAATCAAATTTGCATAAATCCCTCCATTGCCCTAATCCTCACTACTACTCTATGATAAGGGAAATGCCACCGTACTCCAGAGTTTTCTTTCTCACTTGCAAGGCATCCTTGAGACTTCTTTCTCTTCCATGTCCCTTCCCCATTGTATTGAGTCAATAATCAAGATTTACTGGTTTTTACCTTCTAAATATCTACCTTCTAAATATCTGTCACAGGTGTTTACTTCTTCCCTGACCCTAGGCTAAAACTACAACCTGCCTTCTCAATAGAACTCTTAACTTTGTTCCACCATGTGAACTTTGAAATCTTGAGATTGAGAACATGTTTGGTTTTGCCCCTCAGGATCTAGTATAGGATCTGGTATTTAATAGGGGAAAGAAAGTGGCAGTAGCTACTGCTAATAAATTAAAAAATATATAAGTAGGGAAAATAATTATATTTTTAACACTTTAATTTCTTTCTTTATTATAAAAACACACACACAACAACCCCACTGACACTTATTTTTCTATACACAGACTATGTGAAATGTCACTTAGGGACCACAGTGGATAGATCCTGAGACCACTGGTTCCAGATATTACCAAAAAGCATTACCTCCAACCTAATAAAAAAAAAAAAGTCCCATCCATCTGATGAGCTTTGCACAAAACTACTAAACTGGCCTAAAATAAACTGAAACAGGAACCTTCATTTCCAGCAATAGGTCTCTATACTGTGTAGTGGATGATTAACACCTACGGTTTGGGATTAGCCAACTGTGGGATCTAATGGCACTTCCACCACATAGAGTGTACAATCTTAAACAAGTCATTTCAGCTCTCTGAGATTTGGTTATACTTTTGTAATGTTAAAATAAAGATACTTAACTTCCAAGAATTTTGTGGGTTGAAGACAATATTTATATAAAGTGCCGAGCACAGTGCCTAGCATAGAAGAGATGCCCAATAAATTTTAGTTTGAATTTTCAAATAACAATGTCTTTAAGCTATAAAATAATTGGTGCTGGTCTTCCTGGTGAAAGAAAAAAAGGTGCTGTGATTATAGCACATTTTTAGTGCTTCCAAAGGTCATTTGCAACTATTCAATAACCTGCTTAGATACTACCAAGAGGTTGGCAGCACAGCTGTTATTAGTCCCATTTTTTAAAATAAAGAACTAGAGACCCAGATAGTTGTGTGACTTGTACAAGGTCAAAGAGTGAATTAGTAAGTAAACTTGGAAGAGGGCCTTGACCTTAGGATTTCTAATCTGTTTTTAGCTGCCTCCCCGCCAACCACCTCCACCATAGTAAGAATTTAGTTCATTTCAGAGAGACTCAGGTTGTGGGTGTGAATTGTTCAACGTACCAGGGCTTTTTGGAACTGCCAATAATAAGAATATTTTAGATTATGGGGACTATCGTACTATTTCACTATCTGGTTTGTCCAGCTTTTCTGTTTGAGGCTCTGCTTGATTCCATATTTGTTTATTCCTCTACTCATTAAAAGTTGTAAAGTCATGATTATCACAAGACATATGAAAAGATGCAGAAATAGTGTGCCCTGGTGTCAGAGACTCTGCTTCCTTATGTTGTAGCCAAGAATAAACCTGCTAAAAGGTCCAGCAGCCAAGTAGATTGGGGGAAGACCACCATTACAGGTGCCCCCTTCCTAAAGGTATCAGGAATATCCTACCTCCATCTCTAGACTATTAGCTGCCTCCTAGAGATGGGAGGTAAGCCTCAGGTTGTGATAAAGTAATTTTCCTTCTACCAACTGCCCAACCCTATTGCCATAGAAGATCAAATGGAAAGAATCTCAAAACAAAACGAAACAAACCAAAGAAAGAAAAGAAAAGAAAAAAAAGAACGACAACAACAAAAAAAAAGCTAGATAGAAATGAGATCCAGAAAATATTTCTGGGTGGTAGCATGTTGAAGTCCAGATGGAAATTTAGCATTAATTTGGCTAACGCTATTTTAGTCACAGCACATTTTCAACTATTTATTTTTGTACTGAGCCTCTCCTAGTAAGGTGGGTATCGAATGGAAATTTTTTTCTAAGGTGGCATTTCAAATAATAACAATAATAATAAAATCCTGGATCAGGAGCAATTTTTCCATTAGATACATAAAGAAGCACAGCAGGGACCTTGAATGGGCCTATATTTTTTGCTAATTTAATCTGTGCATATAAATGACATCTTTCCATGTCTTTCTAAAAGAAGGCTTGTTTTTCCATCGTTTTAAATGATTGGCTCCGACTTTGAGATGCTTGTTTCTTTAGTGTTGATACCCAGATACAAATGCAGTCCTTCTAATTTATACAAGGGGGGGGGGGGGAGGAGAGCAGACTATGAGAGAGGAGGATTTTATCCATGCCATGGTTCCATATATAGAAAATTGATTTTCCAACCATACCAAATGATAAAGTCCATCTTTGATATATTCCTGTCTCACTGCTTTCCAGGTCTTAAGGCATCTGATCTCAGGTCAGCTCCCCTTGGAGTGTAATTCAGAACACAGTCCCTTCCCTTTGGAGATCCCATGCCACAGGGCATGGGTATGTTGTTTTTGGCTGGGACAGACCTTATGAAAGAAATTATTCTGCTGCCTCACTGACAGAGTTGGGCATAGGGTACTGAGAAATGGAGCCTCTCCCAGTGGCCCTTTGCCTGGAATTTGTCCTAAAAGCATGAAACTGAGCAGGATTTGTAGCAGACAGATGTGGATAATATATGCACCACCTTTCCATTCTGGTGTCTGTTTGCATGAGAATGAAAAGCTGCAGGATTTGAAGCGGGGCCTTAGGTGATGGTGAGCTGCGAACTCTCAGAGAAACCAGGTTGCAGATCCGATGGGGAAGTTTATTGTGGGGCTGTGGATCCCCCAGCCAAATCAAAAAAGCAATTCCCGTGGTGCCATGTCTGCTAGGGCAAGTTTTCTGAGGATAAGACCTTAAAGATTTTTAGTAGCCCACGAAAAGAACATACGATATAAACAGAGACAGCAGTCAAACCCAGCAGCTGGCCAACAGTTGTTTGCCCTAAAACTTTACCTGAAAACTGGGGATACTTAGCAGGCCACTGGCATGTATTCAAAACCCTCTCTCTGCCATGTATTTCTAAAATGAGAGAGAAATAACTGAGTCAGCATCTTAACCTACAATTACAGAAGGGTCCAAGAGTTTGTTACTTTGGTTCTGTTTTTGCTTGGGATGAGCTTCCAGGAGCAATTAGAGTAAAACATAATCATGACGTGAAAAGAGCCCCCCTCTTGGAACATATGAGTTCTAGTTTCACCCTGTACTGATTTTGAGCAAGTTATTCTACTTCAGTAGGATGGCAGTTCCCTCCTCCATAGAAAGAGAGGATTTAAAGTGATTTCTAGCTTACGTTTTCACTTTAAAACATTGTAACATCACTGATGAAGTGTTGGCCCGTTACAGTGAGCTGAATGTAAAAGAATTAAAAATCAGCACTTTGACCTTCTGTCTGAAGATAAGTGGTCTGAAAGAAGTATACATTATTGATTTTTATATCAATATCAAAATTTATATATGATATTGATTTTATATCAATATCAAAAATTAATATATATACATTTTTTAAAAGATTGTATTTATTTATCCATGAGACACACACACACACACACACACACACACACAGACAGGCAGAGGGAGAAGCAGGATCCCTGAGGGGAGCTCAATGCGGGACTTGATCCCAGGACCCCAGGATCACAACCTGAGCTGAAGGTAGATGCTGAACCGACTGAGCCACCCAGGTGCCCAGATTATATTTTTAAAACACTTATTTTGTTTTTCTCCCTGGAATTTTTTTTTCTCTCCCTGGAATTTAAGCTGGAGGTGAAACCTGGATTTGAGGTGACCTCCAACTACTAGTACCCCTTCCTGTAAGCCAAGAACTGCCCTTTTCATCTGGAACATGGTACTGAGGTTAGCTCTCTGCATGGAGCACGAGTCAGCAAACTATGGCCCCCAGGAGGAATCTGTCCCAGACAACCTGTTTCGTAGGACCAAAAGTTAAGAACGATATTCTCTCTGTTTTTAAGTGTTGGAAAAAAATCCAAAGATGAATGCTATATCAGAACATGTAAAAATTACATGAAATTAAAGTTTCATCGTTCACAGGGTTTTAATAGAACACAGCCATGCCCATTTGCTTATAATTACCTGTGACTGCTTTCATGCCGTAATGACAGAATTGAGTGTGTGCAATGGAGATCGTGAGCTTACAAAGCCCCAAATATTTATTATCCAACTTATTGCAGAAAACCATGTAGATATTTGCTTATAGAAAGGGCAGGAATGGTCAGAAATATTAATAAAGATGTGAAAAAGAGAAAGAAAAACCAAGAAAAAACATAAAAAGGAAAATAACCATGATCACTACATTGTAATTCCTATAATGTTAGCAGTATCTTTTTTTTTTAGGAATGATACTACTAACGTTTTCAAAATGTAGCACATGTGTTATTTTGTTTAACCAGGCCAAAAAAAAAATTCATGAGGAAGTAATACAAGTATGTTATTCTCCAGTTTATTGAATGATAACAAGACCCCAAAAGATGCAGTGACTTGTCCAGTCACCCAGTGGCTTAGCCATATGGCTAGGATTAAAATCTAGGTTCCTCAAGACTGATAGCTCTAACTTAGACTGCACATGCTAAAGAAGGCTCATGGAAGGGGAAGGTTCATTTTGGGAAAGTGAAATCAAAGCTTTTTGTTACGACTGAATAGTCATTCTTCCTAATAAATCCATTTAAGACTCTGGGTTGGCCATATTATCTCATGTTTTGGTTCTATTAAAAGTAGCACAAGCACATCCACACATAAATATGTGCAAAACATTTATTTGACTTTAGGAGATTTACATTTATCAAAAAACATGAACACACAAACTGTTTAGTTTAGACAACACTGTATGCATTGCCCACATAACTACTCAGTAATTTTATTATTAGAAATAATGTCTTATAAGGACACCTGGGTGGTTCAGTCGGTTAATTGTCTGCCTTTGGCTCAGGTCATAATTCCAGGGTCATGGGATCAAGTCCCACATCGGGCTCCCTGCTCAGTGGGGAATCTGCTTCTCACTCTTCCTCTCCCTCTGTTAGTGTTCTCTCTCTCTGTCTCAAACAAATAAATAAAATCTCTTTTAAAAATAATAATATAGGGGATCCCTGGGTGGCTCAGCAGTTGAGCATCTGCCTTTGGCTCAGGTCATGATTCTGGAGTCCTGGGATCAGGTCCCATGTCGGGCTCCCTGCCTTGAGCCTGCTTCTCCCTCTGCCTGTGTCTCTGCCTCTCTCTGTGAGTCTCTCATGAATGAATAAATAAATAAATAAATCTTTAAAAAAATCAACCACTCTCCTTTAAAACAAAACATTTAAAAAAATTAAAAAGAAACATATGCATCGTTACTATATATAGTGTTATAGTCATATATATATTCAATTTATATATTAATAGGGTCGGTATGGTTATGCATATGTAGATCAATATAATGGAATATATAATGCCATAATATTATTTTTTATAATGCCATATTATTATATATAATGTGGTGTGAAACAGAAAGTATAATAGAGTCTAGATCTCAAGGTTTTTATCTTATCTTGACCAAAGACCAAATTAAAAAGCTAATGAAATAACCTATATATCTAGTAAATTCCATGAATGCCCCCAACTGTACTACCCAACTGGTACATTTTGTGAAAAAAAGTAGCCAACAAATACAGCCACTGCCTCTCCCACCTCAGCAATCACCATCAAACCCAAATCCAGAGCAGCTGATACAATTTAGTGGCGCAGGAAGAGACAAACATGTGTGAAAGCAAACCCTGAAAGCCCATTGGATTACACAGTGGAGACTTTTGCGATAAAGGGGACTTAGTTTTACAGCTTTGTTGGGCAGGGGTGGGGAGGGGGAAACAAAAAAAAAAAGAAAGAAAAATCACCCAGGGTCTCTTTGGTTAAGTTATTTTGCAGATTTATTGAAACGTGCACGTGGTAGAAAATGACTTCCAGAAGTCAGAATTTTAGCTAAGCCATACTGTGGCTGCCGGCTCTCATGTGCAAACATGGCCTCATGCTCTGAGGTAACGTGAGGTAACTGTTTACAGGCAGGGAACACTTGACAATGTTAATTGCAGGATGCCTCAGGCCCGGGGTTGGCATTAGCCTCCTGGATCCTCCACTCTGATTAGAAATTTGTGAAATATAACACATCTTGCCAGGCCCATTCACATTTGGGTCAAGCCATTTCTACCAAAGTAAAAAGAGGTGGAGAAATATAATGGAAACACACACACACACACACACACACACACACACATGCTCACATGCTCAAAGTGGGTCATGGTAGCCAATGCTGGGTCTACACAAGCTTGCCTGATTAGCTATTTTAACCGATCACGACACTGCAAATGATCAAGTTTGGTTATAGTTGCTCCTGGCTCTTCATCAAATATGCTTTCCCTGTGGTTAGTGTTTGCTGGGGAACACAGAGCCCTGCTTACTGATAGCTGGGAACACTTTATTAAATACTAATGTACTGATGAGTTTAAGCAGCTTCACTAATTCCTTGGCTTCCTAATATATAGCCCCAAAGTCAACAAACAGATATTAATATCCAAGCTATGCCTACAAGAATCCAAAAAAGCCCATGAATTTTGTTTAATCCACTTCACCACTTTGATTGAATTCACAGGTGGTTTAGTGAGTCTGGGTAGAAATAGCCGCAAATTTAATTCATAATAAAACAAAACAAATGTCAATTGAACCAGTCCAGTGGGGAAAAGAGAGAAATGCCCTTGTTTGCTCTCAGGCTGCTCTAGAGGGAGATAACTTGGTACAATTTCGTGATGCCTTTCTGGCGCTCTGCGATGCTGGGAACGATGTCTTCTTCCAGTGGAATTTCTCAGCATTTCGTATAATACTCTATTGTGAGTCAGCTATTACTCATGTATAAGCATTGTGTGTTATTTTGCCTTCCCTATTCATTTATAATTTTCTTGAAGTAAGGGACTCTGATGCATTTTTGTATCACATGCGGCAAAATGTCATCCACAGACCAGTTGCTCTAGAAATATGGAATAAAAATAAATTTAAAAATTAATGATTGAGAGGTAAAGTCTCTCACATTTCTTTGGGCTCGTCTGTTGTTGTTAATTCATTCCACACATGCTCATAACAGATATATCCTGTGTTCCTTGTCACTGCAGCGCTACAAATATGAACAGGATACACTCTTTGCCTACAAGAAATGCAGGAGGAATGTAACCTGAGAACAAACATTTTCATGCAATACAAAATATAGTATATCTTATTAGAGAGGTCCAAACCAAAGCCTGTGGTGGAATCCAAAAAGGACTTCATTATTTTATTTATTAATTTGCTCTTTATTTATTAAATGCATGTTCCTTTTAGGCAGGTACTGAGAACAGAGTGTTACCAGGGACCAATAATATTACCTACACCTCTGTCGTGTTTGCTATGTTCAATAAGCTATTTTTTTTCAGTACATTACAGGTTGTAACTTAGTAAGTCCTCACAAAGAATTGATGAGGTGGGTATTATTCCTCTCCCTATTTGCCCAATGAGAAAACTGAGGAAAGAGAAATTAAGTAACTTGCTTACTCGGTGTAGGAGCCACAGAGGCACACTGATCAAATAGTTTCTCTTATTGTGGGAAAAATTCCATGGTAAGATCCATGACTGTAGAGAGTTGTACACTGAACCAGTGTAGGCTGAGCTTTACCCTGATATTTTAGGCACTATTTTGAAATCAGCTTATCTCAAATGTATCCTAAACTGGCCAGGATCTTCCAGGTCCAGGAAGTGAGTATGTAATTTAGGATTTGTAAACGTGACCATAATGATAGTGGAACCAGACACAAAAGTACTTATATTAGAAAATAATTCAATATAAAACAAATCGTGCTGGTCTGACCCAAATCCATGTGATCTATAATTAAAATAAAATATAACTGTTAGCATACTATCATCTATAATTATAAAATAAGATGTGGGGAGGAAGCTTAATATTTAGGGATGCAAGGTAAATTCTGTGGCATAAGTAAATTTCTCAGAAAAAATTATCAATGTTTCATCTGGCTCTTAAGATACAATACGAAAGGTGATGTTTGTAAATAAATTTATTTAGCTTGTGAGAAGAATAATTTTGATAGCTTTTTTTAGCATAGAATAATCTGAAGAACCACGGTATAAACTTCAGCAATCTCACAAAATTATATCTCTCCTGTAGAATGGAATAAGATAACCAAGATGAATTAATTTTATTTGTAGTATGCATTTTGAGCATGGTACATATTACACAAAATAGAAACTTGAGACTAATTCTTGTTGAGTATGTGTTTTGAATCCTGTGTAATAAATACATAAAGAAAATTTCCATGAGTTGTGAAAATCATTTTCTTCATTTCAACCAGGAGATTTGTTCTTTAAAATGATAATGTGGTGTTAAAAGTTTGATTGCAAAATGGCCTTGCTCTGGGGGCAGCTCCTGTGCTGCCTTGTGGTTTCTGCTGATATAAATTTGATATTTTACAAATGCAGAATATGAAATATATTCCTAACATGTGTTTCATACACTTATAATACACCCAAATGAAAAACAGCATAGGCTTGGAACGTTTCTTGGCTGTGTGCTTAATGCACTGTATCTGGAACATGTTAAATGTTATTATAGAAATAATTGAAACATTTCACACAGTTTCATGTAGTGAATTTTGCATGTTAAACTCATACTCCTTCATTCAGTTACAGAGGACTTTATATGACTGATACACAAATGTTTCCCAAAGAATCAGGAACACGGATATGGTGGGAGTTTTGTTGTTGTTGTTTGTCTGTTTGTTTTTTTAGGAACTAATGTTAGATAAACTTTGGAAGTATTTCATACTCACCTTTACCAAATGTCTACCCATGAATAAATTCACGGGGAAAGCTTTTTCTTAAAGCAAATTATTGAGAAAACATAGACAGGATTTGTACTTTCACAATTTCAAATGATATCTTTTATTCTGCTTAACTTTATCCTTAATTTTTCCTCTTATTTCCTTGGTGAATTCTCTTTGTTTATCCTGGCATCATATCATTATCTTTTCATTGATAAGCTCTAAATATTTAATCATCCAAATATGACTCCTTTGGGGTGCCTGGGTCGCTCAGTCTGTTAAGCGTCTGCCTTCAGCTCAGATCATGATCCCAGGATCCTGGGATAGAGTCCCACATTAGGCTCCCTGCTCAGGATAGAGCCCGCTTCTCCGCCTCCCTCTGCTGCTCCCCCCTGCTTGTGTTCTCTGGCTCTCTCGCTCTCTCTCTCTCTCTCAAATAAATAAAATCTTAAAAAAAAACAAGTATAACTCCTTTAATTCTATGCTGAGTGTGGTCCATTTTGAATGAGGTTCCCTCTTCAATTTATACAAGTTGAAAGCTTTGCAGTTCCTATGGAGAATTCAGAAAGGAATGGCTCAGAGTTCATCTTTTCTTATTTTTTAGCCCAAAGTTACATCGAATGCCTGAGTAGATTGCTAGTAGCTACAAAATGACTTAGAAAGTCTGAAGTTATTCAGTAATCATAGCAAATTATTATTGGATATTAATCTTTTAGTTTGTTCTGTGAACTGAATATGACAATTATTTATAAATCTGTTAGTAACTACTTAATATATGTTTTATTCATTGATCTAACAACAAACTACACTATTCATTGAACAGTTTTACAACTATCACTAAAGTACATTATGGGTTTACGTATATTCCATTAAGAGTGCCTGCTCTATCGGAGTGAATCTCAAAGTGGGGTTCCTAGAATAGCACAACAGCATGTCTCCGGAACTTGTCAGAAGTGCAAATTCACAGGCCCCACTCTAGACCTATAAAAGTAGAAACAAGAGCCTGGGAGCCTGTGTTTAGCAAACCTTTCAGATGATTCTGAAGGATGATCAAGTTTGAGAACTATTGTTCTAGAAGGATCTATATATTTTACTGTCTACTAAGATGATGAACATCCATGTGTCGCTAGAATCTTTGCCCAATTACAAGGTTGATTGCAGGTTGTAGGAGAAATATGTACATCTACCAGAAATCTATCATTTATTAGGCAATAGATAGGCATCTATTAGTCATTAACTAGTCGATCTTAAGATTGTGGGTAATATATTCTTGCTTTCTCTCATTCTCCTCAATGTGCCGTCTTTTCTCTACCAAAATATCCTCACATCTGCATACGCACGGACACACACACATACACACAGACACACACACACACGATCCCTAAAGGAACCAAATAAATGTAAATTTTTTCACTTTTATTTCAACAAAGAAATTACTTAAGACAACCATAATCAAATTAATTTGTGTGTGTTTCGAAATGTATATGTTAACTCATGAAAAAACGATTTGATTATGAGAGATCCTGGAGAATAAAGCATTACATAAGTTTACCTAAATTTGTCCATACATGCTGACAATTCTCAACAGCAGGAAAATGTAGTATTGCATGTGGTTTAAGAAATGGGGTTCTGAATCGGAGTTTCACCAGTTGTTAGCTTTGTGACTTACAGCACATGACTTAAGCTGCTTGATTTTCAGATTTCTCAGTTGCAAAGTGGCAATAATAATATTATCTACACCATAATATTGTTTGGAGAAAATAAACAAGATAGCATATACATAACGATGCATGTAGTACTTAGTCAATAAACGTTAGGTATCATTAAGCTGGATTTTCACTGCATGTCTTTCTTAAGGTCACATCCTCAACCTTACTTTATTTTCTTGATTAATGTGCTAAAACATTACCTTTGGAAACATATAGTGTAAAGTTTCCTTTCCACTGAATTTTCAATAAATTATGAGCTTTCAATGTAATGATATGCATTTACCTTAATGCCCTCCCTTTAAAAAAAGAAACTCCCTTAACATTTATATTAATGAGTCTTTTCAGTAGTTATGAGTCTGGACTATGCTCTTCCAAAGAAGTTTCCTCATAAATTAGCATTAATTGATGTCCAGTTTTTGGAAAATGTTAGCACACGTTATTTATGGCACGTTCTGTTTGTGTGGCGCCTCTTAATGTGAAAAAAAAAAGTTTTCAGAAGAGGTTCAAATGCTGTTTCCTTTGCTTGCAAAATGGTGAAAGCCATGGCCTTTGCGTGTTTGGCAAACCCTCAGCAATATTTCTAGTTCAAGAGCATGTAGGCGATCTGAAGTCAAGGGTAAACGTGTGATGGCTCTTATACAGCAGTTCTCTCCACGTTGACTTTCAGCCTGTGTGAGCTGCAGATGGTGTGTAACCAAGTGACAGAGGCACCTTCCTCAGATTTTAAGAAAAAGCCTTCTAAGATGAAATGAAATTTCAAAAATGTAATAATTCCTTTGCCCCATCTTACACTGTGAGAAAAACACAAATATTAAAAATACTTAGTTTTATTATTCACTGTGTATTTGTGTGCATGCACTTGTACTATTTGTACTCTTATAGGGATCTCAATAGACTGGGGCAAAAAAAAAAAAGCAAGATTCCATTAGAAAAATAAGGTTCCAGTTTGAATATGTGCTTGTAAATCTACAGGGAAAACATGATGTAACATTGTAAGCAAAAAAAAAAAACAAAACAAAAGCTAAAAGATGGGAGGTTTTTTTCTTCGCGTTAAACACTTTGGACTCATGTATGCTGAATGACGGTTCGCACAGATGTGCTAGAAAACTGATCCTTAAAGATACATGAAATGGGTGGTTAGACTCTAGCACGTAATAAATTCTCAATAAATTGTGCCTGTTTTTTTTTTTTTTTTTTCCTAATCCTGAATACTTGGCAATTTTCTGTATTGTCTTTTTTTTTTTTTTTTCAATTCTACTGCATGTTTGCTGATTTGGGGGGTAATAAAGGGCTTAAGAAAAGAAGACTTTCCCAATTAGAGACAAATCTGGTTTTCACTATAAGAAAATCTCGAGTTAGCCCCTTCCTTTAATATAATCAGTCATGTAAATATAAATCTACACTGGCTTTGATTTAGGAGTGATCAAAATCAACTGGGTATTTCCATCAAATTTCAGATCAACAAAAAAACACGGGAGGCTTTTTGCATCCAATATAAGCCTTGATTGAATAAATAAATTAAAAAAATGTCTTTTTAAATTTCATCGTAAGCTCCATTTTTGAGTAATAGGTATGTCTGCACATATAACCCTTTCTCTAAGGAATTTATACTTCTTTTTTATGAGGGGAGGATATGTACCGAGAGCAAATGAGAGAATTGGAAACATCATATAAGAGACTCTGCAATTTGCTGCTTGCTTGTATATGGGCAATTATAACAATAGAAATTCAGAGGTCGCAAATATTATTTTCTGCTTTCTGCAGTTCTTCAAGGTTTGAGTCAGAAGAGGGCTGGTCCCGAGAAACATTTCACAAGAGATGGTCTCAAAGTCAAGGAGGAAAAGAAGTATTAACAGAAATAGCAAATCAAGTATACTTAAGGTGGAGAGAGAAGACAATTCCTGAGTTGAAAACAAAATGATCGGTCAGAAGGAGATAAGCCAGATTCACAAAGTGTGGTTGGTAGAGAAGCAGCAAGAAAGACAATCTGAGAAAACAGGTGGCTGGAGTGAGGAGGGGAGGTAAGAATAGGCACATGCCATGATTTTTCAGAAGTTTAAACATAGCTCGTTAGCACATCTGAGACAATATGGACAGGTTTTAGACATAGTATAAGAGGGTGGGAATTTTTTAAAAATATCTTAATTGGTGGAAAAGATACTGTTCAGGGGTCAGATTTTGTTAGCATCAAAGAATATCGGGGTAAAATACAGACTTTGTAGGCATCAGGATTTAGAATGGTTTTGTCCTCTGCTCAGATTTTCACCAGAAATGTGAAAGTCCTATAGTGCTCTTGACCTTCTGTTTTCTCATCTGCGGTATAAGATTAATAACACCAACTTGGTGGAATTCTTCTGAAAGTAACAATGATAACACGCGTTGTGACCGCAAGAGCTCACACAAGCTATGTTCTCAGTAAAGAATACCTATGCTTTCTATTTAGCTCAACTTCCTACCCGATGCTTCCAGGTCCTGCTAACAGATACATCGATTTGTATTATAACTGGTGCTTGAAGAGTCTTTAGTTAGAATAGTCAGAGATGTTTCCCTTTTTGTTTTATTTTACTGTTTCCCTTTTTGTTTTAAACTAGAAGACTTCATTCTATCTTTCAGAAAATCTTCTACTATCTTAAGCTACTTTCAGCCTACAGTTTTCCTGTGCTGTGGATAACCATGGAAAACCAACCAACCTAATGTGTCTCATACATAACAGCAGATCCAAACTCTCATCTGCTATCGAAGCTTCACTGCTCTTGGCTTCTGTAGGCTGAGTATCACCTTTGTCTCATTACTCAAAGGAACTCAGTGGTTGCTCTCTCTCTCTCTCTCTCTCTCTGGGAATGTGTTCTGTCTAAGAGGGAGTTTTGAAACAAGAATGGTGTGATTTGACCTATGCCGAATAGATCTGGAGAGCTACCTCTCTTATTCTTTGATAGTATCCTTCTTCCAAAATATAGTCTAAGTCAACAGCTTTAGATAGCTACATCCCAGCATCTGTGACAGTCGATTATCATCCTAAAGCTCTTTTCAGGTGATCATCCCTAAGTCAACCCTCCTATTGACTGAGCCGTTGGTATTTTGTGTTCATTCCACGAACATGCAAGGTGAGAAGTCACTTTTCTCGCATTGACAGAGATTTGAAGAACCTCAGAGATTCCCTTTCACAGCAGATTCAGCTAGTCCCAGATCCCTGACAGTCGACATGTGAACTCAGGTGGTTGTTCCTTGCTTGGTGGATTTTTCCTTTGGCCCTAACACGCAGATGGTATTGACATCGCCTCAGCATCCTCCTGCAACTCAAAGACTAAAGAATTCACTACTTAATAAGAGACTGTAGAGACAGGAGGGCTACTAAAATGTTGTTTATATGCTTCTGCTCATTTAATTTATTTTCCCCACGTTCCTGGTGCCATCTCATTCCAGGGTCTGTTTTCCCTTTCGCTTTCATGACCAGCCACGCAAAAGGAATTCAGTAATTTCGAATTTTAGTAAACTGCACTTCAACAGTAAACAAGCAAAAGTGACCACATCAGTGTCATGTTCCCAATAAATATTAGAGTCTGACGTAGATTGGGTTTTCCCCTGACTGCTCTGGGGACTCTTGAAGTTCCAGTAATCAATCTTTCCTAGATTCTTTGACTTATTCACTAGATGTTCTGCACTCACCTTTGAGCACGAGGACTGTATTCACCATGAAATGACACGGCTACAGGTTGAGGTAAAAATTTGTGACTGTAACCAGCCTAAAGAAAACAGAGAAATCCATTCCAATGAATTGTATCCTTTATTATCAAAAGTGAAAAATGTTGATAGAACACCATATACATAGTCAATTCCTCACAATTTGTTACCCCTTAATCTTAGGGTAAGTTTTCTGTTAAAAAAAATAAACCCAGGGTGGCTCAGTTGATTAAGCAGCTGACTCTTGGTCTCATGGTCTCAGAGTCGTGAGATTGAGCCCCAAGTTGGGCTCCACCCTGGGCTTGGAGACTGCTTAAGATTTTTTCCTTCTGCCCCTTTCCCCTCTTTAAAAAACAAATATAGTAATGATGATGATGATGATGATGATGATAAACATATTGATTTACCCTGGAGTGTTTCAGAAAAGTTTCATATTCAAAAAGCATTGATCTGCTGTTAATGGAATTTTTTTTCCCTGTAGCTGTGATTGTTCTTTCAAAAGCTCAAACCAAATCACAGAAGAAAAGACTAGTAGTTATGTCACCAAGGAGAAGATGCAGGTATAGTTGAAGGTGATTTTATATTTCTAATTGAAGATGTATGCAATCCAATACAATTTTCAAAACCCACATTTCTGATCCCTCCCTCTTCTTTTAGGAGGTCTATTTCCCATTGCTATTTAATACTCCTATTGCCTGGAGTCAAGTTCAAGCCATAATGTCCAATTTAACAAAAATGTTAATGCAAAAAGCAAACAGTTGGCATCTTCTAAGTGTTCATAGAAGACAGACTCCGACAGAATTTCACTGATATGTATGATTACTCATCAGTTGGTACTCACTAAATAGCTTGCTTCTAAAACTTCTGAAAGTAGCTTCCCTTGGATTTGAGGATTTCAGGAAAAAGAATTGAACCACAGATTAGATGGAACTCTGAAAAGAAGTTAGGTAGGAAACACTCAAGTACATAGCAAATGAAAGAGGAAGACATAACTAGAAATCTCAATCATAAGCCATTTTCAAAATGGTATTTTATTACTTTTAGGAATGCATGGTGATAAGAATAAGTGGCTAGTAGTGTTACCAAGTAGGAATACTAGCTGACAAGCTTAAAGAGATAAAACGTAGCTGTAAATAAAATAGTATATTAGCTACCCATCGGTAACATTGGCTTTCAGAAGGCTGGAAAAGAGTCTTTTATTTTTAAATCATCTGAACATTTTATTCCATAACATAATATGTCCATTTTTAAGATGACACAAACCTCGATCCAACCCATTCTCATAATACTGAAATCCAAGTGAGTGAAAAACAAAGTAGCTTTTCACCACATTTCCATTTTTAGTCCAAAAAGCTACATCATCAAGAGCAGGACACAATGAAAATACATGTTTTACTGATGATAATAAACCAAGTACCATTTGGAAGGCTAAGTAACAGCGGGAGCAAGAGGACTTAGGAGATCTTTGGGGCATAGATGTGTGATATGTAATTTCACCTATGACTCCTCCCAGCTTTTCTGGTGTACCCTCCCCCATCCAGATATTGATTGCTTCCTAGGTGGAACCCCTTCTCTCAGCACTCTGGCCCTATTGGACGTCCCATGAATCAAGGCTACTAAAGGTGGCAGTTAAATGTGTGGGCTTTCCAAATCCTGGTACTGCCATGCACAATTATATGACCTCGGACAACTTCTCTACTCTCTTCATGTTTATAAATTGAGACCAAAATAGTACTTATTTTTTTCCCTTCATAGTTGTGCATATCAAATGAGATAATGCATCTCAATGTTTAGAGCAATGTATGACTTAATATAAGTCGTGGGGATCTTAATTATTGTTTGCCCTAGGCACATAACCTAGAGCAAGTACCCTAATATTTTTTTGTATTTATCCAGTGTTCACTATTTGCAGAGTGCTATGCCCTGCAATATGAGAAATGTAGACTTGTATATAGAATTATTTATTTATTTATTTATTTATTTATTTATTTATTTATTTTTGAGAGAAAGAGAGAGATGCATGAGTGGGAGGGGCAGAGGAAGAGGGAGAGAGAGAGACAGTCTCTTTTTTTTTTGAGAGAGAGAGAGAGAGAGAGAGAGACAGACTCTTAAGCAGGTTCCATGCTCACCACAGAGCCTGAAGCAGGACTGGATCTCCCAACCCTGAGATCATGACCTGATCCGAAATCATAAGTCAGACAGTTAATTGACTGAGCCACACACAGGTGCCGCAGAAATTTTCTATAATTCAAAGCAGTTTTCAATTTAGTAGAGAAGAGAGAAATTCTGAAAAGGTCTGTAGAAAGTGACTGTTGCTTGAAACTGGCAGCCAAAGGTTCTAGGGCCATGTATGTATTGTTTGATGCAAGACAAGTTTCGGATCATGGAACTCACTGGACACATCCCTGGTGTTCACTGAGCACCTTCCATCTGCCAGGCATGGTGCTTGGTGGTCAAGATATGATTAAGTAAGAAAAGATCTTCGTCTCAACTTACTCCACTTAGTAAAGCAGACAGATCTATAGGCAAATCACTTTATCTCAATGACAGACTAGAATCAGGATGTGTTCAAGGGCAGATGGAGTGTATTCTACTTGGGGGAAAATGAGAGGATCCCATCTAGGAGATGAAAGCAGATGACCTGATCCAGAGGAAGGAGTGGTACCAGTGTCAGGCCTACTGGGCAAGTGAGCCATGCAGACAATAGAAATCAGAGTGTGGTGCATTTAATCTGTACCCCCTGCATGGCTGAAAGAAGGGAAGTGGGCGCAGGAGACGAGTCTGTGAGCAGACAGTCATCTGAAATGATTATTCATAATTCACATTCCAAATTGCTACAAGTGTGAGAAACTGATGAAAAAAGACGAATAGAGGGATTATGTCTCTATGTCCAGTAGCCCTAAGCCTCCACCGTGACCCCACATTCCCTGGGCGCTATCATTTGTCTTCTCTGATCTTACTCAAATTAAGGCCTTCCTGCTCCTTCAAAAAATGTGTTGGAAAGTAGTGATTGTTATAAGTAAAATTCCTCAGAATTATTCTCGCTTTCAGAGGAAGAGCTTTATGTGCTGTCCTTTTTAGCCACTTTATTTTTGGCAAGATTTTTAGAAAAGCTCTCCTTTAAAAAAATATAAGTTTTCCTTCCTAGAGGCACAATACTCAGACATGAGGAAATATCAGTCAAGAAGACAAAATAAACATGTAATTCAGAAAAGCCTTGAGCCAACTGGAATATGTTGAATAATGTGTGTGTGTGTGTGTGTGTGTGTGTGTGTGTGTATGGGTGTGTGAGAGAGACAGGGGGGGGAGAGAGAGAGGGAAGGAGGAGGGAGCGAGGGAGGGAGGGAGGGAGGGAGAGAGGGAGGGAGGAAGAAAGAAAATCTCCTTCAAGACTTTTGGTCTACGATGTGGATTATTGAGAAGGATAGCCCCATTCTCTCCCAGACTATAGCAAAACAGTGTTAGTCATCTACAGCCCCTCAAGGGATTGAGGGTTGGCAAATGATTGTTGCTTTAGGTTTTGCTTTGTGGTCTGACTCAAATTAAATCTATGCACCACGTATGCCTCTAGTTATAATAGAATCCACCGTGAGTGCTGTTTCCACACAGAGAGAATCATATCACTATATTGCCCAGAAACAGAAGAGCTGAGACGGGGTAGGACATTGAATTCATGATAAGTCCTTTTCCTCATTCCAGACAAGTCCCAATTCAACATGATCATTCCTATTAAATTTTATATCAGTCTTACCTGTAAAGCAACTATGTGCTTGAAAGACTTTTTGGGGACCTTTGGGGTAATGCCCATAACAAAACCCTTAAAATCTATGGAAGATCACTGATCTGCCTTCAGATCACTGTCTGCCTTCACTAATCTCTTTAGAGAATTATTTATTTTCCTCAGAGAAATCACCCATTTGGGGACCCACAGGGCACCCTGAACCTGCATAGATCAATCTCCTTGGTCAGAAGAGGAAAGCAGATTAATGCTAATGAACGCCAACACATCCCACAGTTAGATGACCGTGTATAACTGGAAGGGACTAGCAACATCAGTTCTGCTTTGGGAAGAACAGCACTTTCAAATACAAAAAGACACAGGAAAGAGCAGAGCTTAATGAAGAGAGAACATACTTTAGGATCGATGAAACACAGGTTTGCTTTTTGGTTCTGCAGGGGGCAGTCACCTGATCACAGAGACAAATGTTAAAGATGAGGCAAAAGTGATGTCAGGTGTCTGTTGGATCACTTGACACATGGTAGGCCCAAAGTGCTAGCTGTTCTTCACACAAAGAATAAAACGTGATGCGGGACAAAACAAAATCCAAGGCATAATTCCTTTTCTGTGATGGAAAGTCGAGGACCCATGGATTCTGGGGAATGCGGGAATCAATGCAAAGGAGAGAGACTGATACTAACGCAAAAGGCAAGTTTCAAGAAGTCTCGAGAAACTAGCAAAGACAAGGGTAGAGATGGTAGGTGAGCTGTTGGGGCTGCCCACCTTCCACCCCCCTTCCCTCCACAAGAATCTGCATTTCCTGTGAGGAGCTTCAGTCCTGCATGTGAAGTGTCTTTCCTTCCTGTTTTCTTTTGATAACACAAGTGAGGTGACCTTGAGTTGACTCCGTGGCTGGGTCAGGAAAGTGCTGGTAGTCCCCTTGACACAGAATGTGCGGTACCTAAATTCAGAGTTCCTAGCACGAGGTTGGCCATTCATAAGTCGCATGGCTTGGACGATGTGATGGCAATTTGATTTTTCAAGCCCTCACTTTTTTATCTGTCAAGTAAAGAGAATGAGTAATGTTACCTAAACTCTCATTGAGCACTCAGAGGAGATGGCAGTGTTTTCAAGGATTGGGAAGGAAAATGATGAAGCAGCAGAATGACCAAGGTGGGGTAGGAGTCTGTGTACAGCAGAGATGACAATGAAACAGCTCTTGGTCAAGCCCAGCAGGCTGTTAACTCATGTAGCAAAGCGCTATTTCCCACTCACCTGCGCACCCACAGGTAAAACTTATGGTAAGAAGCCCATCTTGTCACGTAGGTATGCGCACATACAAGTAGGTACATGTCATATATTATGTGGCCCAGAGTCCTATCTGAACGTATAAAACATGTTCAGTTGGCAGGAAAAAAGAAAGAAAGAAACTATGCCGATTTGTCTTGTTTAAAAGAGTTAGCCTTTTCTCTTATTTATTTATTTTAATTCAAGAGAAAACCAGCAAATTCAGCCAGACAGTAGCTGTGTCTTTTGGCTATAGAAATAATCTAATAAAAGCATCGCCTTTCAAAAGGGAAGGGGAGGGGAGGAGGGGAAGAAAGAAAACCCATCTCAGACATCGGTAACGTCATTTCAGCCCCAAATATATTTCGCTCCAGGTTTGTAGTTTTTGGACTCGCTCAGCTTACGATGGTTTTTTCCCCCAAGTTCATGCCACCAGAGTTGGAATTCATAACACAAACATTGAGACCAGGCTGTGATTGACAGGCCTGACTCTGTTAATACCCCGTAGTAGGTCTTCTACCATGGTCAGAAGTTAAGGTTTATTTTGACAAGTTTTCTCCTGGTTTTGTAGGCTAGCAGTTTTATAATGAGAGTTGTCCTGTCACTATATATATATATAGTAGATTATTTGAATCCATAGCAAAATTGCAGATAGCCTCCCTTCCCTCCACATACCAGAACCCACAGAGCCTAGAAGTAGGTTTTCATTAAGTCATTACCCTCTTTAATGGGTAGGATGTAGATCTTGTTTTTTTGGGGAAACCAAACAAGAAGTGATCATGAATGTATGCTTCTCAATTAAGGAAGTCTTGAGGAAAGGGAAAAAAATCAATTTTTTTCCGGTGGTCACCATCAATTCTTTACCTTATAGAGGACATTTTGCATCCTTTTCAAAAAGAGGGTTTTTTAAATTTTTAAAAAGTTTTTATTTATTTATTCATGAGAGACACAGAGAGAGGCAGAGACACAGGCAGAGGGAGAAGCAGGCTCCCTGTGGGGAGCCCGACGTGGGATTCGATCCCAGAGCCCCAGGATCATGACCTGAACCCAAGGCAAATGCTCAACCACTGAGCTGCCCAGGCATCCCAAAAAAGAGGGTTTAGGTAAACTTTGGATTACGGCTGCTGAGATTTTTTAAAGAACGGTAAATGAGTGTGATGTTTCTCAAAGTGATGATTGAAGAGGCTTCATTAGTAGAGTACCCAGGTTTTTCTTTTTTTTTTTTTTTAAGAAACTCAACACCAAAGAAACAAACAATCCAATCATGAAATGGGCAAAAGACATGAACAGAAATCTCACAGAGGAAGACATAGACATGGCCAACATGCATATGAGAAAATGCTCTGCATCACTTGCCATCAGGGAAATACAAATCAAAACTACAATGAGATACCACCTCACACCAGTGAGAATGGGGAAAATTAACAAGGCAGGAAACAACAAATGTTGGAGAGGATGCGGAGAAAAGGGAACCCTCTTACACTGTTGGTGGGAATGTGAACTGGTGCAGCCACTCTGGAAAACTGTGTGGAGGTTCCTCAAACAGTTAAAAATATACCTGCCCTACGACCCAGCAATTGCACTGTTGGGGATTTACCCCAAAGATACAGATGCACCTGCACCCCGATGTTTATAGCAGCAATGGCCACGATAGCCAAACTGTGGAAGGAGCCTCGGTGTCCAACGAAAGATGAATGGATAAAGAAGATGTGGTTTATGTATACAATGGAATATTACTCAGCTATTAGAAATGACAAATACCCACCATTTGCTTCAACGTGGATGGAACTGGAGGGTATTATGCTGAGTGAAGTAAGTCAGTCGGAGAAGGACAAACATTATATGTTCTCATTCATTTGGGGAATATAAATAATAGTAAAAGGGAATATAAGGGAAGGGAGAAGAAATGTGTGGGAAATATCAGAAAGGGAGACAGAACGTAAAGACTGCTAACTCTGGGAAACGAACTAGGGGTGGTAGAAGGGGAGGAGGGCGGGGGGTGGGAGTGAATGGGTGACGGGCACTGGGTGTTATTCTGTATGTTAGTAAATTGAACACCAATAAAAAATAAATTAAAAAAAAATTCATAATACATAAAAAAAGATTTTATTCATTTATTCATGAGAGAGAGACACACACACACACACAGAGAGTGAGAGAGAGAGAGAGGCAGAGACACAGGCAGAGGGGGAAGAAGCAGGTTCCATGCAGGGAGCTGGATGTGGGACTCGATCCTGGGACCCTAGGATCACACCCTGGGCCAAGGCAGGCGCTAAGCCGCTGAGCCACCCAGGGATCCCCTCCTTGGGTTTTTCAAATACATTGCAGTGTATAGCTGGATGGAGAAAAGGGACCATATTATGATTCTTATAGTAAGATTGATCATTCATTTCTTTTTAATATATGGGTTCTGGTCATTAATACTGTTTCCATTAAAAATACAGCGAAGCTCTGTGTGTGTGTGTGTGTGTGTGTGTGTGTGTGTGTGTGTATAACTAACTAGTCATGACTTTGTCGTCATTAGATGAAATAATTAGTCTTTACTCTTTACTTCTCAGAGATGTATAACAATCTGCCATGGAAGTATCCAGGGTCTGCTGAGGGGTGAGCCAAATGGTGGTTAAGTGTTGCTGGGACTCATTCTGTAGTTGTTATGTTTATCATAAAATAGGCTGACATGCTATGCTCATGAGACCAAGGATGTGTCCTTAAAAAAAAAAAAAAAAAAGAATTATAAAAGAAATCTAAATGTGGTTAGACAAAATAATCTTTATGATTTCAACCAATCCTGAGATGCGGGATTCTAAAGACTCAGTAAAGAGATTTATGACCATTTCATAGTTCTTAATAAGTATATCAGTGATTAGAATCAGTGTCTTCTTCATACAGAATCAAACTAATAATCATTCAACAATTCTTTAAAATATTTGTATTGGCCATCTGTTTATGTGCAGGCTCTGTGTCAACTCCTGGGCACATATCCCACACACATGGAATTTACAATTTATGAGTGAGACCAAACATTATTGGCAGCGAGTAAGAACTACAGACTGTGGAAAGAACCATAAATGACTCAAATAAAGTGATATAATAGAGAGTAGGGGGGGAGGCTAACTAAAGAGAGAATAATTAATAGAAGGCTTTTCTAGGGAGGGTAAAAACGAGCCAACTCGGAGAAGAGCCTAGCATCCAAAGAAAGGAAACTATGAGTTTCTGAGAATGAAAAGGTGGGGCCAATTTGAGCAAGAGAGCCCTGAGACTAAAACAGAGCCTGCTGGCAGGGGAGTGGTGGGAAAGTGTGGTCCAGCCTAGAGCGGCAAGCTGGATCCAAGTCATTCAAAGATTTTTAGGCTGCTGTAAGCTTTTGAAAGAATATAATTTTAGTATCATAAGAGGCCTTTGAAGATCTTTGAATGAAGCAATGTTATAAATTGCTTCTCAGTTTTAAAAGTCACCCTGGGTACAATGTTTAGAAGGCACCAGAGTAAGAGTGGGGAGTGGGGAAATTCATAGGAGACCCTTATCTCTATTCAGTTTTAAATGATAGAGACTTATACTAAAATGCTAGTAGTACAAAAGGGGGGGGAGGCAGATTTAGTGTATATCAAAGAAATAGGATCAACAGACTTTTGATTAAATGTAAGGTTGAGATTGTCAATTAAATTAATGCTAGTTGGGCATTTGGCTGACTGTCAGTAGAGCATGGGACTCTTGATCTCAGGGTTGTGAGTTCCAGTCTCATGTTGGGCAAAAAGCTTACTTAAAACAAAACATCAAATTAATATTAGTTAATATTGATTAATAATAATTAATTGATATTAATTAATAATAAGTTACTATTAGTTGCTTAATGTCATAATGCAAGAGAAACTTGATACTGGCTCATGTAAAGTCTAATCACCAGTAGAGAGTAGGGTTAGGTTTGAGGAGTGGCTCTTTCTCCAGCCTTTTAAGGAAACAAATTGAGAGAGTCTCTACCATTTTCTAAGTATGGCTTACAAAATTACCATGGGCAGCAACATACAGCTACGAAACAGAGTAAGAGAACACAGAGAATGCATGCCCACTTCTTACCAGCTTCATTCCCAAAGTGGCATACACCATTTTTGCTCTCATTTCTTTGGTGAGAAATAGTCAGTTGACTTTACCTAAATGCAAGGGCAGCTGAAAAATATAGCTCTTGGCTGCACAGTTGCTCCCACTAACAACTCTGCACTATAAATTAGGGTCACGAGCCACTTCTGCCACAATGAGTAAAAACATACCTGTCATTACTCAGAAACTTCATTCAAAAACTTCCATTCAAATTCAGTTATGCTTATAAGATAAAATAGTATAATTTTCAAATCAGAGATGTTGTTTGTGCTAAAGAAGCAAATCCTGAACACTTAGCTTCTAAAGGGATTCAAAATAATAATGCTCAATGCTGAGGCCAGCAAGCTGTGCTATTGTAAAGCTGTAATCCTTAAGCTAATTTGCCCATTTATTACCACAATTGTTTTAAATTGGAATCTGTTGCATAAGTCCAAAGCCATCATAGTTGGTCAATGAGAAATTTCCCACCATTTTATTTTTTATTTTATTTTTTTCCCCACCATTTTAGTAGGCAAATTAGACTTCACTTCTTGCCACCAGGATACAGGTATTTACCTAGAATATTTCAACGCTCAATGTAATTTGTCCATTGTCCCCTCTCTCCATTGTCTGCTTAGATTACTTGAAAATAAACAGTGTAATTTCATCTGATTATAACCAGCTAGCCACTGAGGAACAAGTTCTCCTTTGTTATTACATTCAACATTGTTTCATGTGTGCGTAGCCAATAAGCAATAGAAATATTGCAGTCCTCCAAAGGATAACTGAAGGTTTATTCCTTACATTACCAATCCTTTTTTTTTTAAGATTTTATTTATTTATTCATGAAAGATACAGAAAGAGAGGCAGAAACATAGACAGAGGGAGAAGCAGGCTTCCTGCGGAAATCCCGATGTGGTACTCAATCCCAGGACCCCGGGACCGCTGCCTGAGCCAAAGGCAGATGCTCAACCATGGAGCCACCCAGGTGCCCCACCAATCTTAAAATAGACATGATGCTTTTCAATAATTTTTTTGTTGTCTCTGGCTAGAGATTTCACATATGCTAAGATTACTATGGTAGGATATCCATTGCATAAAAATTTAAATATACTAGGTGTTTTCTTTAAATTGCTTTTGTCAACCATAATCAGATTTTCCTATTAGGTCCCAAAGTATCTGAATTGAGATAAATGATAATAAATTTCCTTAAAAGGAGTTTTGACCTTATTAAGTGCTGTTTTTCTCTAAAGATAGAATGATGTAGTCCTAGAGTGGTCTTTCAGACTAATGAGAAGTTTAGTTTCCACTTTCCTCTTTGGGAGGAAATATATATAGTTAACATTTTCTTCAAAGTATTAAACGTGTATAATATTTTTAAAGAGATTTTATTTATTTATTCATGATAGGCACAGAGAGAGAGAGAGAGGTAGAGACACAAGCAGAGGGAGAAGCAGGCTCCCTGCAAGAAGCGCAATGTAGGACTTGATCTCAGGACCCTGGGATTACACCCTGCGTCAAAGGCAGACGCTCAACCACTGAGCCACCCAGGTGGCCCAGTTGTATAATATTTATAAAATACACTTCTTAGAACACATAAAAAAGAGGCTCTTATGATAAAATGAGGTAATGAATGCAAAGTACTTAGCACTGTTATTGGGCCATGTAGGATAAACACAATCTGTTAGGATGGCAACAAGGGTTTGTGCCATTAAGTATAACTGAACTCAATTATCTTGGACTCTGAAGCTCCAGGTGGAACATAGACATAAAGATGATCCCTTTCTCCTTCTCAAATCACTCTGAAATACTTTGGGTTTAGGGAGGTAAAAGTAAAGTACTATAAAAAAAATATTGCCATTAGGAACTATGAATTTCTTGTCTACAAACAGTGCTGTTGGGGAAGTTAACTAAGTGGGAAAAAACAGAAACATATGAAAATGAGCACTGTAAAAAAAATCATCACTGTAAATTTTAGCTGTAGATTATCTTGTAGAATAGTTTCTCCTTAACTTTCATATATACATATTCATTATCATATATAATCATTACATGCTCAATACATAATCACGTATTATATATACATTATTATACATTATATATACATATAATATATAATATACATGTAGGTATACATATGAATGTAAACAAATATTTATTGATTCTAAGAAACGAGAAAAAGATTCTCAAAAGTTTTCAGAGAAAAACATCAATTTATTATATTTTAAATATAAGTATTTTCAAAAGTTTTTTTTTAATTTGTAAAATGCATCTAAAATTTACCATCTTCACCATTTTTAAATGTACAGTTCAGTGCCATTAAGTACATGAATGTTCTTATTTTTAAGATTTTATTCATTTATTTATTTATTTATTTATTTATTTATTTATTTATTTATTTGAGGAAGAGGAGGGGCAGAGGGAGAGAGACAAGGAGACTCTGCATTCAATGCAGAGCCCAGTGAGGGGCTTGATCCCACACCGCTGAGATCATGACCTGAGCCAAGAGTCAGACACTTAACCAACTGAGCCACCTGGATGCCCCAAGTAAGTGAATATTGTGGTACGTACCATCACTGCAACCCACAGAACTGTTTTCCTTTTGCAATACTGAAACTTTGTACCCATCATATACTAACTCCATTCCCCTTCCTCTACCTCCTGATAGCCACCACTCCACTTTCTGTCTCTATGGATTTGATTACTCTAGGAACCTCTTATAAGTGGAATAAAATCTTATTCATCCATTTGTGATCAGCTTATTTCATTTAGTATAATGTCTTCAAATTTTATTCATGTCCTAACAGATGTCAGAATTAACTTCCTTTTTAAGGCCAAATAATAATCCATTGTCACATAGACAACACCTTTTTTTATCTACTAATACATTGATGGACACTTGAATTGTTTCCACCTTTTGGCTGTTGCGGATGCTACCACGAACATGGGTGTACAAACATCTAGCCGAGTACCTGCTTTCAATTCTTCTGTGTATATCCCCAAAAGTTGAATTGCTGGATCATATATAGTAATTCTATTTAAAAAAAGTTTTTTGAGGAATTGCCATGCTGTGTCCTATAGTAACCACACCATTTTATGTCACCACCAAAGGTACACATAAGGTCAGATCTTTAAATCATTAACTTGGATTGGCATGTAAGATCACTTAATTCACGAATGGATTGAATTTAAATATCATTTGATTTAATGCCTGAACTAACAAATTCTTTCTAAAATAGTCATAGAATATTTTTTCAACTTAAGTTATCTTCTACTTTTCCTTCAAAATTCAACTGAAATGTTATCTATTCTGGAAGTACTCCAGGACACCTCCCTCTTCAACATACACTTATCTTGCATGGATTTAAGGGACTCATTTTTGAGCTCTTCCTAAAGTACCACCATAACATACTAAACTTTTTGCCTTTCAAGAATATGTTAATCCTTAAGGCAGAAATTATATCTTAGTTTTCCTTATGTTCCCAAAGTGTACTTGTTAAAAAAAAAAAAAAAGAATCTGAAGGATAGTTTTCCTGTTTCCCTGCCTTATAAGATGAACTGCTCATTTTTGGCTGAGTTAAATTACAGCAACATATTTTTCTTCACTGCGGTTAACATATTGTTGCTAGTTCAGCCTTAGATCAAGTAAAGTTCATCTTTTATATGGGAGTTCTCTAATTATTTTGACACAACCATCATGTCCTTCCCCAATGTGAAATCTTCTGTTCCAAAACAAACTTCTTCAGATCCTTTTCTGACCCTTAATCACCCTCTTCTTTCAGCTATGACTTAGTATGTTGAGAGTTGGGGTTGGGGGTGATAAGTCATTCTCTTTGGACTTTTTAATGGCAAAAATACAGGGACCAACATAAAATTCTCATAAAATCACACAAACTATTTATAATCACTTTAGACAATTCTGAATCAGGAGGTGAAAAACTAGACACAGAAGATATATGTGCAATTATTCTTAGTTTGAAAATGGATCCAATTAATATTTTGTAGTTTGCAAATCTTTTCCCTGGAAATGTGTAGAGCAAATCCTGACACTGTCCATACATCTCGGGTTACTACCATCTTCTACAGGTATGAGGTTCTTTGGAATTGCACTGTACTCTTCCCAAGAAATGAGCTCGTTTTCCTGATGGAAGTTGATAAGATTTTTGAAAACACTCATGTGGAGACCCCTAGCCTTCTTGGCTGCTGAAGTTAAAGGATATCATAATATCAGACTCTTATTTTTCATTTCCTCTCTTCTCATAGTCTTTTTGTTCTTCCCCTATCTCTCTCTCTCTTTCCTTGATCCTTGAACAACACAGGTTTGAACTGTTTAGGTCCATTTCTACACAGATTTTTTACAGAACAGCACTGTAAATGCATTTTCTCTTCCTTATGATTTTCTTAATAACCCTTTCCTCTTTCCTTTAGCTCTATCAATAAGAACTCAGTGTATAAAATACATATACAAAAGAAGTGTTAATTGACTGTGTCATCAGTAAGTCTTCCAGTCAAGAGTAAGCTATTGTTAAGTTTTGGAGGAGTCAAAAGTTATACACAGATTTTGGACTGCGTGGGCGTTGGCATCCCTACTCCCCAGATTGCTCAAGCATCAGTTGTATGTATATATATTCTCTGTGCTCCTGCAAATAAATGTATAAGTTAAGGAATCCCAACTTAACTAAATCAGATGCTCATATTTCATCCACAGTTGTTATCCTACTGCTTTGAGAGTAAAAAGTACCAACTGAGTTCTAAGTTTGCAATGACAAATGTAGAATTCATCTCAAATTCATGTATGGGTGACATTTGCATGTTGATTTCTTTGCCGTCCTAATGGTTAAATTTCAAAGCACATCTTTCCTTTTATCTTTAGCTGAATGAGACATCAAAATAAGGGCCAGATAAAGGCGGAAGTCCTTTGTCTGAAACTTCCCAGGCCTGGCCAGCTGTGATGAAAACTGTCTGAAGTTTCACAGGCTTCTTGTCTGGCCTCAAGCTGGTGTTTGCTTCTTTTATTTTGGAGATTTTAAAGGAATATTGCATTCTTGCATACAATGTCATAAGGGACCATGGGAGTTCTAATCCTGGTGGTGTCTGAATCTCTGTTAGATTAAATCATTTATTAGATAATAAACCACTAATTACACAAGGGATATGTGCTGGCTCTTATTGTAATCATGTTAATTTCAAAGGTCAACCTAGTATTTAGGTTATATCACAATTTGAGCCCCAATGAGATTGTTTGTCCCTCTTACTGATAAATCTAACTTAGTAAGGATGTTTAATGTTTGGATATCCCAATATAGGTGATGAGATCATGTATTTTGCTTTAGCTTGCTTATTTTAAAATATAGAATCTGTTAGTAGAACCATCAACAAACAAGATAATATCTGATGAGAGAGAAGAAGGGTAAGCATACTGATTATATCAAATTACATTTTGTCAATTTTGAATAAGAAATAATAGTAATTTGATCTAAACAGCAAGTAAAAATATAGACAACTCGATTTTAAAAAGTCAGACAATTATGTCAGAGAATGTTATTGGTATAATTAAGGCTCTATAGCACTCCTTTAGTTTTGTCTTACTTGATGTAAATATATCCCTAGCTTGGGATAGAGCATAGGTATGCCCAGGAATAAAAATATCCTGTGGCTATCTGAACTGGTGGTATTATTTATATTGTTTAATGTTGTTTTAGAGAAAAACCATTTATTATTCCAGAATATTTGTTCTCTAAAACAGTATAAGGGCAAGGATGTGTAACACATCGTCAAGTGTCTTGATTCCAAACAGGTCAGGAAAATTTGATAATTATACATAGAGGGTCCTGAGCTATTATTTAATCTACCTCCTTGAAGTGCTATTGATTAAATCAGGTTGACTCACCTCCTCATACCCTTCTATGTTTTTTTTCATGCCTGAGGGTCTCATCTACTTAGCCTGACCTCAAGGCCTGGCACTCCGCCTCCAATCCAAGTTCCTACTCCTTCAAGCCTGCATCTTGTCCTGCACATCATACACCTGTCAACCTGGACTGTTCATTCTTCCCAGAACCTCCTCTGTGCTTTTTCAGCTCTGGGCCTTTGTTCAGGATGTCCCCACAGCTGGAATGCTCATCAGCGCCATCTTTGTTACAGCCTTGAATGTTCGTGAGTCCAATTCAATTGCCTGGTTCTTGATGAAGTTTCCCGTAAGAACTCTTTCCTTTTCTTTATGTTATCACAGACTTGTTTGTGATTCTTCTATAGCAATAATTTTATGCTGCCTGTTAGCTAGATCTTCTTGATAAGATAGTAAATATCTTGTCTATAAAGACTGTGTTTTTAATAGAGGAATTGACAATATACTTAATCGAATGTCTGATAAATTCAGAGGACATCAGATGACTGTAGTGATTTCAGTCCAAAGATAATGCCAATTAGTTTGGGTTTTTGTAATGGCAGTAACCTGCTCTCATTTTTATTTCAGTTATTTGTCACAATGTAACAGACCAGTTCAAAACTGAGTGCCTTGGAACAGTATTGTTGTTGTTGTTGTTGTTTATTCTGGGCTTTGGCAACATGGGGAGTGCTTCTGCTGATCTTTCCTAGGACCACTCATGTGACTCCCATCATTCATGGTTAGGCTAAGGCTGGGAGTTCCAGGATGGCATCACTCACAGATCTTGCTACTTTAACTGGCTTCCTTGGTTTTCCTCCAGTTGACCTCTCATCATCCATTAGACTTGACTTAATCTTTTCCCTTTATTGTGGGTTCAGGGTTCCAAGACAGAAAGGGCCAAAGTCACATACTCATGAAGACCTGGACTTCAGAATTCACACAACTTTATTTCTGCCACGTAATAACAGGGAAAACAATTCACAGAGCAAATTAAGGGGATGGTAAGATAAACTCCCTTTCTTGATGCAAGGAGCTGCTATATTCTCAAATTAACTTCTTATTCTTGAATCCCTTCCACCTTTTCTCCCTGACCCTCTTTGCCCAAACTTGTAGGAGTTAACATTCTTTTGCTCCAAGAGCTTCTCTTGCTAGCTCATTCAATTCTGCAACCATTACTACCACCACCAGTAATAATAGTAAGCCTTTGCTCTTTGCCTGATATACTCCAGTTCCTTTACATACACCATCAATATTAATTCCACAAAATACATATTATAATTAAACTAAAAAATGTGAGATTTAGACTCTTTAGGGAGCTAGGCTATAAATCTGGGCTCCTCTGTGTTCTCTTCACTCCCTCTGGGGGTTCTACAGAGGGATTTGGTCAAAAAACAAATATTTACTGAGCACTTGCAAGCACTAGGCCAAAGGCATACAAAGCTTTAGTAGAATGTCCAGTTTGGGTCCAGCCTTCCCACTCATTCCTTGCCTTCTCTTGGCTCCTCTGTATGTCAAAAATACAAACTCTTTCCTATAGTACCTACATAGCTGTCAATGAATGTTCATTTTATTTCTCACCTTGAAGCCAGAAAACTCAGAGTTTAATATCTGTATATTCTTTTTTATCCTCTTCATCTTTTTTTTTTAATTAATTTTCTTTTTCTGACCATTTAATTCATTTAAATTTAGGATTGATGGCTATGACTACATGTAAGTAATATAGTTCAGTCTTCTGGGCCTTTGTTTTGTTGTTACTGTTGTTTTCTTGTTGTTTGATGGTCTTGAATCAGTGTTAATTAGGTGGTTGGATCATTTTCTAAGATGTCTTCAGGATCTAGGCTGTTACTTCCTGGACCAGCATTAGCGGATCTGTTTTTATGCATAGAAATGCAGAAGAGAACAGACAATCTATGCAACAGGCCAGTGGCATGTTAATGCACATGAGTAACAAAAGATGAAAGAAGAAGGGAAATAACTGGTCAAGGGCACATTTTTCTTCTCCTTCACCTCTCTCCTTTTTAGTAAAGACATGAATAAATCATTTAGGCAGCTTTGGTATCAGCACCTCAATCTCTTTGGATCTGTTGTTATATTCATTTGGATTTAGGCAAGTTTCACCTATCATTTTCTAAAAGGCACAGAAAAAGAAACATGGTAGAATGACAACCCTTCCAGGAAACCCACCTTAGACTCAAAATTTTAGATAAAGCAAAGTGGAGACACAGGCAATTTTCCAGTGGATTTTGATGTGAGTGAGAAGGCTCTTCAAAACTGGATTTTTTCAATAGTTGATTTGAGCACATGAAAAAGGAGAAGAGGAACAGTTTCCAAAATCTCTTTGTTTGACACTTTACACCACTGCAGGAAAGACTCATGCAAAAAGTAGTAGGAAATACCATGAATTCCATCTCCACCTCCATCTCCATGCAGTGTTTCCTGCTGTGGAGGTCTTACCTCTACTTGATGGGAAGAACACTCCAGAACACTGGGAGAAACAGAATAGGATCTGCACAGCAAGAGCCACTGGAAGGAGGGGGAGATGAAATTCCCATTATTTTGCAATATTCTTTGTGTCGTAGAAAGCTGATTTTTCTCAGCAAGTGTATCAATCCCCCCATTTTATTTTTCATGTGTAAACACACCCAACATCATAAAAATCAAAGAGGAAAAGACTAATTTTAAATTTTCTCCTGAAAGCCTATGTTTTTTACTGCCTTTTGTGACAGACAACTAGATAAAGGGGAGCAACCTGGTAATAAAAACTAGACAAGCATACCTTACAATAGTTCTACGTGGTTGCTGCTAAAAATTGATCTTGTCCTCTTTCAATAAATAAGAGTATTCCATCCTATGGAAATAGCCATTCCATCCTATTGAAAACCACAGAAATAATTAGAAATGAGATGTCCTGAGGAATGGGTAGGCTACCCTCACAGGCACACAAAATGGAAACATATTTCATAATGGAAAAAAAAAAGGAAACAAGGGTATAAACATCTAGGGGGCCCCAAGGAGAGGACACGCAGCATAAATAGTTTTTTCTATTTCTTTCTCTGGGGTCTTACTTGCTTTTTTTCACTACTTCATTTTGTGTATTGATTTTATTTTTGTCCTCCAAATGGCTTCCTCTCAGATGCTGATTAGCTCTTCAGAAGCTAATTTTAAATTCTCATAAGAGAGAATCTCATGGGTCTAGGGTGGTCCAGATTTCTACTCTAGTTCCAAAGTAGTTATGGAGGCCTAATGCCCCTTCAAAAGAGCTTGTGAGGGCAGATGATCAGAAAAAAAGTTTGGCGCATATATTTTTTTTTTCTAAGGGGAGCATAAAATAGGAAGGAGATAATTGGCAGAGACAGTAATTGATATTTCTGGCATTTTCTACCTTTATTTTTTCCCAGGTCCATATTTAGACTCCATAGTACATAGCTGTGGCTAAGTGATAAACTAATCCAAAGCATATAGCCTAGAACAGAAATAATGTATTTTGTGTGTGTGCATGAGTCAGCCGGGCAGTTCTGCTGCTCTGGGCCAGGCTTGGCTGATCTCACCTGGACTCAGCTGACAAGTTGGCTGGGGATTTGCCGGTCTAGGATGGGCTCACCCCTCACCTCCCTATGTAGCCCCTCATCCTCCAACAGAGTACCTGAACTTATGCTCAGGGCAGATTGAAAGATTGAGAGGCCCAATAGAGGGAGAAAAGGCACACAAAATCTCTTGAGGTCTAGTTTCAGAACCAGCATGATACTACTTCTGAGCATTCTATGAGTCAAACCATGTTTCAAGGCCAACCCCATTTCTTGGCTAAGGAAATAGACTTCACCACTTGGAAGAACTTCAGAGTCACATTCCGAAGGGAGGGACTAAAGGGAAGCCCTGGATTGGTGTCACCAATGCAATCATCTGTCACATTTACATCTTTATTGATCTCACCCACTTCTCATTTAACCCAACCAACTCTCTCTTTTTGCCTTTCTATTCCTTTTTCAGAAAGGCCATGTCTTCTTGGAACCTCTTCAGGATGTTAAACAGTTTCTCATTATCTTTCTATTATCATGGTTCCTTTAATAGATCGTTTTCAGACACATGGTCTTCCTAAAATCTTCAGGGTAATAATTCTCTTATTTCATGTTACAGTATTCATACTTAGGCTTTATTTTGAAAAAAAATATTTTCTACATTTTTATTTATTTAAAATCATAGTGAAGAGCGGAGACTTTACATCTAGGCTACCTGGGTTTACCACCATATAATTGAACAAATGGCTTCAAAGTGAACTCTGTTTGCCTCAGTCTCCTCATCAGAAAAATGGGGATAATTGTACCTACTGCATAGAGTTTTATGAGGACTAGTGATTAAATATTTCTAAGAGGGAAGAATAGTATCTGGCCACATGATAACTTTTTAGTAACTGTTATAATTATCATTACTTTTATCCCCCATCAAATGAATAAGAATGTATCCAGACTCCACATTCTGATTGAATGGATCGACCCTTTGCTTGTCATTTGTTTGCTGAGCAAAACTTAACCTCAGGTCTCTAGCTGAAGACCTAGATGATGTTCAGAGCTCCTAACATCTCTATGAACAATTGCAATCCACCTTGTGCTCTGCCTTGTGCTCTTCTCCTGAGCTTTATTTGTGGGTCTATACCGCCAGGGGTTTATCATGTCACTGCCAGCCTGTGCTTCCCTTGCTTCTCTCTTTCTTATTATACAGGTAATTTTGGGGTTTCCATTTCTAGAAGAGCATACGAGATGAGTGGGCTGAGGAGGGAGGAAAGAGAAAAGAGCATCAGCTATGATCATTCTTAGTCAGTGTAGACCCTGCTTCTCTGCCTGAACCCGGAGGTATGTGGATCAGGTTTGCTCTCCCTCCGGCATCTCTGATTCTGTCAAGACTTGGTCTATTTCATGAGATGACACACACATAGGGGCACCAATTGGTTAATGCACTCAACTATGTCTGACTTCGAATTATTGAAAATTCCTTCCAGATTCAGGCCCTAGATTATCTGTCAATCTTAGTTTATAAGGTCGTAAATTTGCATCTTTTCTGTCTTTACATAGTTCTTTTCGTGGGAGTTTGGGAGAAGCTTTGTACGGGACTTCTAGACAGAGACCATTTTTAAACCAGAAACTCTGTTCACCTAATTGCCAAGTTTATTTGGCTCTTGTTTTCATTCAACCTAAAAATTTTGATGTGAACTTTATCCAAGAATAACTCCTCTTTAAGTAAATATAGTATGTTATTGAATAAGAAGCACATCGAATTTTAAACTAAGAATTCTAAGGTTTCCAGAAAACAGGTTCCTCTCTCATGGAGTTTTTTGGGGGAGAGGGTCGTAGGTGACTTGTGACCCCCTAAATGAAAACAAATTCTAAGATCTCAATGGTGATAGTTAGGCTTTATTTTTGTTTGAGAAGTTTGAATATTGTAGATATAAGACTCTTATAACACAAGGGATATTATTAAATATTTGCATGTCTCCGGATTATGTTTTTTTCTTCCCCTAACCTCCCCCTTTTTTGGAGGTAGCGTTTGAGTCAATAAGAGATGGAAAGATATTTCTTCCTGGCTGAAAAGTAAAATTTGAAAATAGGTATTTTGAACTTGTGCTGTTTGTTTCCCCAATCTGTCACTAATCAGGGAATCATTGTGTGTGTGTGTGTGTGTGTGTGTGTGTGTGTGTAGCTGTTACTTATGAAGAAGTTATAGTTTATGAAATTTTAATTTTGCAAAATAGTATTTGACATGTTTATTTGGAATGCTTTTGATGCTGACCCCATATTTATGAAGGGACAACTTTATACATAAAAAACACACTTGTAAACCATGTTCTTAAGTTGTTTAAAAGAAAGAAAGCTAACCCCCTAATAATTCCATCATGTACATTTAAATAAGTGATAGCGGCTGGATTCCTGCCTGTTGAGCAGGCTACTATGTGGTCCGGTTACCAGTATTTCTCCAGTGCCAAACTAATTGCCTGAGAAAATTGATATTACGAGAGGTATGAATTTGTTAAATCTTAGAAATGGGACCATTTGCAGGGAAGCAAACAGATGTCAATGAATTGAGTCTAGTCAAATTCAGTGGGTAATTTAGATGTATTTTTAAAAATTAACCACATATAAATTTGGCTAAAGAGAGCATTGTCATAAAAACAAAAACATAACAACCACCCTCACAATTTGACTTATTGGAAAATAAACTCCAACTCTTTAATGACTTGGTCCAGTTTTATGAAACACCCCTTCATTGTACATATTGTGACATATGCAGGTTTCTAGAACTCAGTCTCTGAAACTGAATTTGGACAATAACTAACAGATTTATTTCTGGAAGGATATAATTGTGTTTGTTTACTGGTAAAAGTGATTGAGACAGTGTTGGAGTTTTGAAAAGTCCATTAATGTGTTTCCCCATTTCATTAATATGTTTCTGTGTAAGGGCCATGCTCGTTATACTGTCTTGCATGAGCATCTTCAACAGATCCTCATTAGGTAGAGTTGATACGCTAATCTGCTCTCTCACTTATCCAAGAAAATTGCTGATCCATGTTTCTGTAGGTTCACACTTCAGATTCTCACTTGGAATTGTTTTTATCTGTCCCTTTGGTAATGCTCATATTTAAAGTTTGTCTCCTAGATGAACTTTTACTTTCATTAATCACTTTGTCTGCTCTGCTACTTTAATTCTCATGCTTTGGTGTTATTCTGGGAATTATCCTAATTTCCATGAGGTAGAGCACAGCTTTGGAGATTTTTTTAGAGAAGACTTTGGTATGCAAACTTTTTTTGGACACAATGGTCATATTTTCTATGACAATAAAGAAAAGCATGGGATCCCTGGGTGGCGCAGCGGTTTGGCGCCTGCCTTTGGCCCAGGACGCGATCCTGGAGACCCGGGATCGAATCCCACATCAGGCTCCCGGTGCATGGAGCCTGCTTCTCCCTCTGCCTGTGTCTCTGCCTCTCTCTCTCTCTCTCTCTCTGTGATTATCATAAATAAATTTAAAAAAATTTGAAAAAAATAAAACTTGAGCGATTTAAAGCATTTTTAACAAAGAAAAAAAAAGAAAAGAAAAGCATTTATACAGTCAGGAAACCATAAATGTATTTCTCAGAACAATAGGGGAGGATATCTGAAGTTGGAATGTGTTGGGAAATCTATACCCCGTACTCACCATAATTACAAGATTTGGTCACAGAGAACAAAGTGGTTGAGTGACCAATGGGCTTGTGAATTATCATTTTATTTTGCGTTAGTTTCTGCTTGGAATCGGTTGATAGAGGCTATAGTTCCTGGGTGAAATAATGTTTAATGTAGATTTGACATTAGAATAAAAAGTATTTTTATAAATAATTTTCAAGCTAGAGAAATAGCTCAAAATCTTGTTCTTTCTCTCTTTTTTTTTTTCCTTTCAATTCATCAAATCACAGAGCTATCGAACACCTACCATGTTCTGTATGATTTGCTAAGTATTGGAGATTTGGTGCTGGATAAATGCAGACATCATTCTTTCCCTTAAACAAGGCATTAACTCACCCTGTGTCATTAAAAGTGTCTTGGAAAGTCTTAGTGGAAAAATGGACCAAAAATAATCTCTGAATTACATACTTACTGTAAAATTAGAAGTTGAAAAATGCATTTTTAAAAGATGATTGATTGGAAAGTGAGAGAATGAAAATATAGAAGGCAATAATAGTTGGGATGTCCCAATTGATATCAGAAATAATGCATATGTTAAAAAGAGAAATGATACATATATTAGAGAGTAGCATTCTGACAGATGCACAATTGTATCTGAAATATAATAATTAATAATAATAATAATAATAATAATAGCAATGCAATAAGAATTATATAAAACAATGAAAAATGCTGGATCAAATTCTTGGATAAGAAACCAGGCCAGCCATTGATTGCTCCTTGATATCCCTTCTCTAGTAATAGGAATCATCCTCCATTCTGTTGAGATTTGTAAGGATGACTTGAAATCACATAGGCTGATGAAGTGTATGGCTAGCATTCTCACTTCCTCTTTTCTTTTCCCTTAGATTTTCTCATTTGGCCCCAAACAAGTGGTTTGTCATTAACGCTTTCTTTGTATTTATTGTGATTGAAATAGTGGTATTAGGGGTAATATTTCTTGAATGAAATCATCTCTTTATTACCCTTGTTCTTTTCCCCACACAATCTAGAAACCATTAGCTACATGATGGAAGAGCTGAACACCATCCCTATGGCAAAAGTTATTCCAGGTCTTGCTACCAGTTGCTGCCTACAAACAGAATTTCTGACCACAATACTCATGAAGAGATAAGAATATTAACAACATATTTGGGGCACCTGGGCGGTTCAGTGAGTTAAGCATCTGCCTTTGGCTTGGGTCATGATCTTAGCATCCTGGGATAGAGCCTGGTATCAGGCTCCTTGCTCAATAGGGAGTCTGCTTCTCCCTTTCCTTGTCCTTTTGCCCTCCCTCCCACCCCTGTGCTTGTGCTAGAGCACTAACTCTCTCAAATAAATAAAAAATAAAAAAATAAATAAATAATCTTAAAAAATAGAATATTAACATATTTAATCAAAGGTATGCACTTTTCAATCTAAAATACTCAATGCAGGTTAGCTTGGAGAGAATAACATTTTTATACACACACAGACACACAAACACATACATACAGACACTGCAAAAACCTACTGTGACTTCTATTGGGGCCTCCTTAGAGTCTGTCATTTATGTCAATATAATTAAATCTTCAAATCATGGGGGAATGGTGTTATGGTGTTATTATGGTGGGCACTGACTGTGTAAAGCTAAGCTTCTTTAAGTTACAGAATAGCAAAAAACAAGTAATCCACAATAGGACAATGTCTCATTCTGGTCTGACAAAGTGGTTTCTCTTGGAAAATAGTGGGGACAAAAAAAATCTAATTCCAACATGGACCATAATAGTTTAGATGTATTGTTCTACAGAAAAGCAATACTAATTAGATAAATTAACACAATGATTTCATGTGAATCTCTCTATATTTTCATTTGTGTTTCTGGAATGGGGATGGCTCCATTTGATATTTTTGTTGTTGGGGATGGGGAATTAGCTTTTTTTTCTCATGGCTCTTTTATAGTCCTGGGGAGGAAGACATTTCATTTCCCTAAGCACCAAATTTCAAGTGAGTACAGCAAAGTACACACTATAAAATATGCAATGACTTAATTGATTAGTGAGGTGGTCTTTTCTATTCCTTTGCCAGAGTAAGCTCAGAATAATAAATCTTAGGTAACATAATGCATCAACAGCTCTATCCCATAATAACAAACCCAAACCTTTGTAACTTAGAAAGATGGTGTGAGAGAATAGAGAATATTTGTCTCTTACATTTTATCATCAATCTTTTCATCTTTATTAGAGCCGATGCTGCAGAGTGCATGGTTAAGTGGAAAGTACAGATTAACCACGGATCTCCCTGAAGTTAATAAGTTTAATCTACTTTCTGTCAAGCTTGAATCAAGTTGTTAATTAGGAGGCGAATTGGCCAATTTAATTTTCTCATTTTTTTTTTCAGTTTTCTGCTCTCTAGAATATAAATAATCATAGATTAGGCAAAAGGTCAAGAAGAAAAATAAGGAAAGGGGTTTGAATATTTCAGAGACTATATGCTAAGATGTCGAATGAGTAAAAAAGAAATGATCTTAATTTTTTCAGTGAACATGAAATTTCTCAGGAAGACAAGCCCTCTTAAAAGAGAAACAACAAAATCAAAGCTAAAAATCAGAAGGGTTGAGCTCTAATTTTCCAGAAATTAATTTTCATTATTTTTCATCTTTCATATAATGCCATATTAGATGCTTTACTTTTAGGTTAAATATATTTTTGCAATTTCCCACTTAATCTGTTCCAAATAGTTATAATGTGTAAGTCTGGGTAGCTAATTGCTTTTCTTGATTCCTGTTCAGCTTTTCAAACAATGTTTACAATTAATCATGTATTTTTTTTTTTTGCTGTCACTTGTTTGTTCTACTTCTTTGCTTTTAATGCCCTTTCCTTAGATGTCTCAGCCAAGAGCTGCATCATATTGACACCAACTTAACTCTCATGAATGCAAGCTGGTTTTCCAATCCATTAGTGCCCTCCAGTCACCAGTCAAGTGTTGGACCACTAGAAATGAAGAAGCAGAACTTTAGTTTACATATGTTGACATGAACAACTCAGTTGCACCCGTTTTGAGAGTAACTGCTTAGCTCATGATGAGTGAATAGGTCATCCAACAAGAAACAGAAAACATAGAAATGGGCCCTCTATGGGAGCAGGGTAGCAAGGTGCTGACAGCTTAATGAATGACTTGTCTGTTATGACAGTGGGACACCTTGCAATGCCAAGTGCAAATATTTGAAAGAATATGCAATGCAGGAAATGTATATATGTTCTATATATAGGACACTTAGATTGCTGTATCACTAACAGATGGGCAGAGTTTGAGAAATCTTATTTTATAATGTGCAACATCACCCTTGTCAGATACACTTTGAGATCTAAGGATAAATGGAGCATGACACTCAGAGTAAAATGGGAATTCCACTGTATGTAGTGAGGGACCAGGGGCCTTAGGGATAGATGAGATCAACATAGAATGTTGCCCATATTTTTCACAGCTCTAACTCTGATCTCATTTATAATTTAATCATATGCTAGCTCTATGGCACTATGTTAGATGAAATGGGTAAGGAGATAATTTTGAGAGATGCCTTTAGATAAAATTAAATGAGGAGCCAACTGATTAGAGTAATAAGAGGTTCACTTCCTCTTTCTGAGTGGGAGATTGCCTACAGTAATGCTGAAGAATAATAAAATATCTGAGCTTGTAAAAAACGGCATTATTTTTAAATGGACTCATATTAGAGTTATAACTCAGATGATTTTTAGTTAAATCAGCATAGGTAGATGACTGATAGGTCTTCAAATAGATCTCAAGACACTCATCCACACTTGGCGTGCATTATGGCAAATATATTTGTTACCCATAATAAATAATCACAGAGACAAGGAATTAGATTCACCAGCTACAGAGATTTATGGTCATTTTAGAATCTGGTGGGTTGACAGTGTACGCACGGTAGACTAGCGTGTGTGATGTTTTCTATTTAAGAAGTAAAGAGGGGGGATGGGCAGCATTCAAGCACCTGAAACCTGTAGATACCCACACTATTGAAATTTCATTAATGTTAATTCATTAGCCAGATTAAGCCATAGAAAAATCTCCCTCTTGGCTCATCATTACGTGCATTCCCATTCATTATTCATCAGTTTTACTGGCAAATGGCTCAGTACCAGGTGCTTTGCTCCCTGTTCAAGCTAATGGCATACTGCCTTCAGAAATGTACTGTATCAAAGCCCTAAAAGCAAATCTATGGATTGCTGTTCTTAGCTTTTCACTCATTCTCTGGCAACTCTCCCAGCAACAGTGGCTTCTCAGAACCTTGCGAAGACGGCGTTTCTTCCTAGCCACAAAACAATTCTGTAGGAATAAAGGGCCCGAGCCAATAAGAACTCACATGAAGCTGGCAAAATATAGGTCCCCTACAGCTGGTCAGACTGCTTTGTCTGTGTAGCCAGGTCTCAACATCTGGTGTAAACTACTTGGCTAAGGCAGCAGAGCAATATCTGGCTTTCAAATCATCAGAGCACCATCATTTGGCCTAATGAATTGATCCAATTAGATAAAGGATCTCAATGCTATTGAAACACAACTATTATAACTTACTGCAAAATAATATGTCCCCATAGTGCAGGCTAAGTGGTCTGCTAAATGTTTATTTCTCTTAGCCAGTTTTACAATATTTTTTATATATGATTCAGCTGTTTAAAAAAACTGAATATATAACTAAGCGTATAAAAATTATACGTGAAAAATTTGCTCCTACACTTTCTCACTATCTGTGATCCTTCTCTTTCCACAGAAACAGCTCTACCACTACACTATATGTGCTCTCCCCACTGGAGCCATTCTGGATGCTTCACTCCTGTATCCTTGTGGGTTTACCTTATCAGTCTCTGAACACTGCCAGTTATTTATAACTATTGCCCCCTCAAATGCACCCTTCATTTCCATTCTATATGCTTTCATTCCAGGTCAGGTCTTCATAATCAATGAGTTATCAACATCATATATGGTAGCTTCATTGAATCATGTTTTGAAACCTTGGTTGGAGAAAAATGTGTTGGAAATCCCTTTCCTTTTGCAATTAAGCCAAATGAGAATATAAGCATTATAAATGTAAACTGTCTGAAAGGTGGTGGCATGATGGCACTTCCCTTGATGGAAGCGTGTTGAATCTCAAAATATGGCAGTAGCTTGGCATTAGAAATGGAAGTGTGATGTGGAGATATGTTAGGGACACCTGGAAACAGATTTCCCTACTCAGCATCCTCATCTAGTAATAGTGGCTTGTCTTTGAAAACTTTAGAAAGACTTGTTAAATGTTTCAGCCCAAAAGGAAAGAAAAAAACAAAAAAGCATATGAACAAAGTCAAATGACAGGCAATGAATTTTGTAACATGTATGACAGCAAAAGAGCTAGTGTAAAATACTCAAGCAAGTTGGTCAGGGAAACCAAACATTCTAGTGAAAATGTTGGCAAGGAACAAGAACAGGTAGTTCCTAGAGTAAAGAGAAATTAAATTTAAATATGAAATGTTCAAAATTCAAAATAAAGCTATTATTTTTAAATAAATTAGTTTAGTAGAGACCAGAAAGTGTAATATCAAAGAGAATGAGGGGAACTGCACTGAAATACATATATGGAGGGGGTATAGCTCTTACCCAGTACAATTTGCCAAAAGGTATCAAATTCTACATATTCTGATATTCTGGTATTCTGATAAAGTATTCCATTCTTATGGTCTTGATTATAGATTAGTTGTGTGCAGATAATTAGGTGCAAGAAGGCATCTGTGTCATTACTTAAGAAGGTAAAGCACCCAGAAAGGATGTTTAAGTGCAGTGCAGTAAGAGGGGATTAGTGAACAAATAGTGGTGGTTCCATCCAATGGAGTAATAGGGAGCTACAGCTCGCAGAAAAGCATGAGGAAGGTCTGTATGTATCCATATGGACTGACTTCCAAGACAAAGTGAAAATGCAGAATGAAAGAGTAACTCAAACTGTGTGATAAAGGGAGGTTATACACATTGGTATATGCCATATTATCTATAGATTTTTTACCTAATGCCTTTATAGTAGTGACTCTGAGGTGGGGAAATAGGAGACAGAAAGTCATTGGCAGAAAGAAAACATGATTTGCACTGAAGACTTTTTCTTTTAGAGTTTTTCAATTTTGCATAATCTTTTAAAAATAAAAAAATAAAAGAATAAGTATGTTATGTATATATATTTATTTATATGTAATATTTTCTATATGATGAGTATATATTATATATAATATATCAACTCATATATATGAGTATTTATACTTATATATACATATCACATAAATAAAATATATACATTATACACAACTATCTGGAATAATTCATCTAGAGATTAGGAAGAAAAGAATCTGATCAGAAAAAGGTACAAGATGGTGATGACTAATTTTGGCTAATTTCCTACTCCCTCAAATCCAGTCAGTTGGAAATTTTCACTTAAAAACCAGTCTTTAACTGATAGAAATTTAAGCCAGAGGAGATGATTGGTTTCCTTGGTGGGATGGGAACTTCTCTGCTGGATAGATTTTGCTTCATCTCTGAAAACCCTAAAGTGAACAAGTAAGTGAGGTTTTGATTCTTTGTTTTTACTATCTGTTATTGATTTTGATGTGTTTCTTCCCTCCAGCTCTTTTCCTGTTTGGAAGGAAGACTTATTTGTCCACTAACCTACTTCTGTTCTATTGGTTTCCTGCTTTGATTCAGTGAGCACGACAATATTGCTTCATTATAAAAAGGGGTCAGATAGAATTGCAAAAAGAGAGGGGTCGCCCCTCATAAATACTACTGTCATTTCATGGTGGCTGCATTCACACAGCATGAGTCAGTTCAGCAAGTTGCCCCTAGAACCTGGATGCCTTACTAGTATAAAATCATACTTTAGGGTGTACTCTTCTGACTTCAGAGCCTGAAGTGCTGTCCCAGAAAGCAACCGGTTCTCCTCTCTGTCTCTCATTCTCTTTCTCTCTTTCTCTCCTTCCTTTTTGCCCTCTTTTTCAAAACTAGTTTGGACCAAATGCACATGACAATTAGAGTCTCCATAGTATCTGGATGTTCAACCAAATGCCTTTCATGGCTCTTGCTATAACCCCTGAGCCCATTGTGCTCTGCCTTTATTTATCTCATCCCTCTCTTATACATTTCCTTATTCTGATATGGATAATTCCTGCCACCAGGCTCATTTTCACCTCATCTATCCAACCCACTGTAATTCATCTTCTGACCAATGAATCACACACGTTAGAGTCCCCATTCCATCAATCACCATGGACCTGCATTTTCAAGCTCTCAGAGAAAGAGTTCTCCACCTTTCTGGAACCAAAGTAAGCCAAAGCCTGGCAGGATGGCTTCCCGGTTCGGCTCATCTTCTTTCAGGCCCGGGAAGCACTCTGGCAAATGTCCTAGTCCTCATACCTGCTTCAGTATTTCTTCAGGTCATTATATCTGTAATTATCCCTCTCTCCCATCCTCCATAAACCATTGTTCCTTTCTTCAAGGCAGCTCTACTCACATCTCACTTGAGATCTTGCTCTTTGTTCACTAACTTCTTTAGCTTCCTGCTGAAGAGGTACCCACACAATGAATTGCATCTGGGCCCCTTCTTCTCTATCTTGGAAGGACTGGATTCCCTTCGACAAACCAGACACTTTTGTGTTCCATCCTATTTCTTTCTGAGTTCAAGAAGACCTCAGGGACCTGGTTCCATTACTAAAGTGTCCTATTCCCGATATCTCCTCTTCTGTGGTCCTTTTGTTTCTATTAGCTCGAATAAACAATGGAACAAACCAAACCAAACCAACAACAATAAAACACATGAGGGGAAAAACTTCTTTAACTTTTCAGTCTCCAATTATTTGAACCAGAAATCAAGGATTTTCACTGTTTCCTCTGCCTGTGTATGCACGCCATCAGTTCATTTCCCATTTCTATGAACCAGTACTTCTCAACGTTTAAAGCACTCCTGGGGATTCGGATTTGGCAGGTCTGAGGTGTGGCCACAGTGTCTGCATTTTTAAGAAGCTCCTGCTACTCTGCTGCTCCCTAGATCACTCATGGTATGGAAGACTAAAGAAGCTTCCAACACACTTGGTAAGATTTCAGGAACAAATTTTGAAAGAATACACACAATTATTTTCCATAATTTTTATCCAATTGCTTGGAGAGAACATTCTAATCCTAACACTGGTAATGCAATCACCATCATTTCACTGATCTAGGTGCTATATTAGGTTTATTTACCTACATTACATCATTGGTCTTTATAATACTCAAAGTAAAGATGAGGAAATTGGAGTTTAGTGATGCTTGGGTGGCTCAGTGGTTGAAAATCTGCCTTTGACTCAGGGTGTGATCCCGGGGTCCTGGGTTCAAGTTCCACATCAGGCTCCTCACAGCGAGCCTACTTCTCCCTCTGCTTATATAGCTGCCTCTGTGTGTGTGTGTGTCTCTCATGAATAAATAAATAGATTAATTAATTTTTAAAAAAGGAAACCGGAATTTAAAGAGGTTGAATGACTTGCTTGTGTGCCAAACTGACAAGAAAGAAAGAAATGATTCAAATCACCATTGTTAGAATAGTTAGCGTCCATGCCTCTTAAAATATTTTGAATTTATACTCCATTTTCCCTTTTATTTATTTCCTTATATCTTATCCTATTTTTAAAAAAGATTTATTTATTTACTTTAGGAGTAAATAGGGTCAGAGGGAGGGAGAGAGAAAGAAGCCCAAGCAGACTCTGAGAGTCTGAGTGTAGAGCCCAAACCTACAACCTTGAGATTGTGACCAGAGCCAAAAGCTTAACCAACTGAGCCACCCAGATGCCCCCTTTCTTATCCTATTTTGTCCCTCTTCACTAATGACTGGGTGTTAGAAAGTAATTTTTGTCTTTAGAGAAAAGTATTACCTATTTCTCTACAGAATAGAAACACAAGGGATAGAACATTTAACTTGGCAATCCACTTATAAAGAACAGTAAAATGTGGTTCTGAAATCAGACTGATTATGTTTAAAACAAGGCTTTGCCTCCTCATTTGTGACCAAATTATGTAACTTCTCTGTACCTCAATTTTCTTGAAAAGACAGGGAAAGAATAAAATTTTTCTCATAGGTTGTGAGAAAGATGAAATGAAATGAAGCCTCTTATAAAATAAGCTAGCACCTGGCAAATGACTAATGCATGTCAGGAGTTACTCTTCCTATTACCATTACAGTTATTATTACTATTCTTATTATTGTGGATTTTAAAAAAAATCTATTCCTGAGATGATGATGGTGATTACCCTACTGAGACTGAAGGAGGTAATTCAGCCAAATGATCTATCATTTTGGTCTGCTAGTTCTGTCCACAGACTGAGTCTGCAGAACTCCCCTGGTGCTTGAAATTCTGCAGACCAATTGCTCCTCCATCTCTTAATCCTCTCCAAGAAGATAGAGCAGTTAATGAATTAGCTTGATCTATCTCCTTAAGCTTTACTGTCATCAGCAAATTACCCTAAAGAATATTATAAATGAACTTTACAAATTAGAAACCATGACCTTAAATTACTTCCTTCCTCCCTCTATTCCCTCTTTTCAAAAATTTGCAAATCTACTACCCATCAACTTAGTTCTGTCGGACAAAATTTAATCAGGCATTTCTTATACAGAATTGTATGCAAAAACTCTTTAATAGGATTTGTAGTTTTGTTTGCTGGGATTACCCAACGACTTCAACTATAACAATTATTTAAAGAAAAAAATAAACCTTGATCAGAGAATTATTATAGGATTAGAGTCACTGATATCTTGAATCTCTGTGATTCTTGTTGATTTCATTTGGTAAATTGCCTGAATTGATATAATTGATGGACTAATCTTTATTTTTCCACCTAACTGTAAAAAGAGGATTTATATATGTCCAAGAAATATTTTAATACTTATATAAATATAAAATTTAGCAATGATTCTATTGGCAAGGCAGAAAGGTGATTCCTTTATACTGACACAATGAAGTAAGTTTATGTTTTCTTTTAACAGATGATAAACTTATAAAGCTGAGGTTGACTTTGAAGATAATGAAATAAAAGACTAGTTGAAAAAAAAAAAAAAAGACTAGTTGAGTTTTTTCTTCCACTCAATGAGCTTCAGAAAATTAAGTGTTTTGCCCACTTAGGGAGTGGCAAGGGACAGTCAGGACAAAAATAGCAGATCAATTTTCTTTTCATTGTAGTAACAGCACTTCTGGATGAATGAATACCGACATTTAATTTGACTTCATATTAGCTATCATCCACATTTGAGATAAAATTAAGCTAGCAAAGGAATTACTATATGTCATTTGATTTTAATAAAAACGTGGTTTATGTTATTGTTTTGCCAGGGTGTGTTTTGTTTACAGCTGTCCTAGTTCACTTAAGACTATCTATACAAATATCTGCCAAGAGATAGAGATATTGCTTTTCTGTCATGACCTAGTCTGCCCTCTGGTTCAGATTTCAAATGCTTCTGACTATGTAAGTTTCCTCTGCATGTTTCCACACCATTAAGAGTGGAGTTAAGAGCTGAGTCTGGTTAAAGATGGAAAGAAGATCACATGCACATACATTGTTCTGTCCTCCGGATGCCTCAGTATAATAATTTCAGGGAATAAAGGAGAGAAAAGCAAATCCCACAAGAATAAGGAGAAAGTGTTAAGACAAAATAATGTTCGAATGATAGCAATGTTCCTGCAGTTAACTGTTGTGCAGGTGCATTCTCTGGAGTGAGTAAACCAAATGGGATCTGGCCTGGGAGACATCAGTTGACAAGGAGGACTTCATGTGCAAAACAGACGTTGATTACAAGTTTATACGGTGAATGTTTAGATTCCCAGCTTTCCACCTCACTAGCTCCCAGAATGCTGGCAGCAAGTTTGTATTAACTCAGTTCTGCTGCCTAACAGAATAAAAACAAAACAAAACAAAGTGAACAATGTTAGCATTTTGATTAAAATATAGGTGGAGACCAATAAAATTTTTCTGTAAGTGGTCAGGTAGTAAATATGATAGAATTTGTGAGTCATGTATCATCTGTTGCATATTCTTCTTTGGTGGTTGCTTACTTTTAAAATCCTTTGCAAACTTGAAAAGCTGTTCTTAGCTAACTGTCTGTACAAAAATAGGCTGCAGGCCAGATGTGGCCCAGATTTGAACTATAGTTTGCCAACTCTTGGTATAGAGGATCACACATGCCGTTTATCTTGCCACTACAACAAATATTGTAAAGATATAAACAAGGGGTATATTTCTACCTGTAAAGTACAGGGAAAATAAACTACAGACACTCAACTGTAAACACACAGAATATGAAGGAACTATGTCCCATAGGAAGCTCACTCCTTGGGTGAGCAATGATCAAAAGCTGCTTCTCCCCTCAGGCCGTTGTCCATGACTGGGCACGTGGTGGTAAAACATAGTGTCTGCCAAAGGCAGAGGGTATCTGCTAGAGCAAAGAGAAATCTTTAGACATTTAAAAGCTGCACAGACTAGCAGGACCTAATTGAATCTAGAGAAATCCTAAAATTGAAACTGATCCTCTCTATTCATTGGTTCACAAACACAAGATTTTTCTAAATGTCCAATGGAGGGAGTGAAGGATAAGGCTTCTGTTTGGCTATAAAGGCATAGAGAAATCTTTAGCATGCAAAATAAAACCATGGGGAAAGAGAAAAAAAGCAAGGAAGAGAAGTCACTCTGCATTGACTAAGATATTGCAATCACTTAGCAGGACTTTGAAATAACTAATATAAGTGTATTAAAGAAGAGAGAAGAGTATGTGCACAGTGAAGGGAAAGATAGATAGAAATTTTCAATAGACAAAAGGAACTTTAACAAAAGACATCAAATGGAAACTAGAAATGGAAAATAGAATTGAAAAAAATCCTTAAATTAAGAGCTGATAAACTTAACAGACTAGACACTGCACAAGAAAAAGATCAGTGGGGCAGCCCTGGTGGCCCAGTGGTTTAGCACCGCCTTCCACCCAGGGTGTGATCCTGGTGACCCGGGATCGAGTCCCGGGTCAGACTCCCTGCATGGAGCCTGCTTCTCCCTCTGCCTGTGTCTCTGCCTCTTTCTCTCTCTCTGTCATGAATAAATAAATAAAATTATTTATTTATTTATTTATTTATTTATTTATTTATTTATTTATGATAGTCACACAGAGAGAGAGAGGCAGAGACACAGGCAGAGGGAGAAGCAGGCTCCATGCACCGGGAGCCCGATGTGGGACTCTATCCCGGGTCTCCAGGATCGCACCCTGGGCCAAAGGCAGGCGCTAAACCGCTGGACCGCCCAGGGATCCCTAAATAAATAAAATCTTAAAAAAAAAAGAAAAGAAAGAAAGAAAGTATCAGTGAATGGAAACACAGGTGAGTAGAAATGATCTAAACTGAAGAGCAGAGAGAGAAATATATGAACAACAACAACAACAACAAAACACCAAAAACCTAGAACCAATATGAGAGACATGGGATAATAATAAGCAGTATAATAGATGAAATTGAAGATACAAAGGAAATAAGAGAGAAGAGGAAGCAAGAGCTATTTTAAAGTTGACTTTGGTATACCATAAGATTTCACTCACATGTGGAATCTGAAACAAAACAAAGCAAAACAAATGAATAAACAACAACAAAAAACAGAATCAGACCTATAACAGAACAAACTCATGGTCGTCAGAGGGGAGGGTTGGGGGGAATGCACAAAATGGGTGAAAGGGAGTGGGAGATACAAGCAACCAGTTATAGGATGAATAAATCATGGGAATAAAAGGCACAGCATATGGAATATAGTCAAAGATGTTGTAAGAGTGTTGTATGGTGAAAGATGGTAGCTACACTTGTGGTGAACACAGCATAAGGCATAGAATTGTTGAATCACCATGTCGTACGCCTGAAACTAGTATAGCATCCTGTGCCAACCATACTCAAAGAAAACTAGAATAAAAAATAAAATGAATTGACTTTGGTATTTTCCAAAACTAATCACAGTCTTCAAATCAAATATCCAAGAAGCTTGGTGAACTCCAAGAATACAAAACAAAATAAAGGTACCTAGATATATCACTTTAAAATGGCTGAAAATAAATCTCAAAGGAATTCATAGAAGGGATGCCTGGCTGGTTCAGTCAGGGTAGTGTGCATCTCTTGCTCTCAGGGTTGTGAGTTCAAGCCCCACACTGGGTATAGAGATTACTTTAAAAAAACAAAATCTTTAAAAAAGAGTAGAAAAAAAAACAGTAAAATAAGCATAATGCATTCAAGGAAATAACCATTATAGTGCCCTATAACTCCTCAACACAAAGGAAGCAGAAAGACATGGAATAATATCTTTAAAGTGCTATAAAAACAAAAACAAAAACAAAAACAAACCAGGCCAACCCCCCCCCCGACCATTCTAGAGTCATATGCCAAAACAAACAAAAACCCTCAAAATGATCATAAAAATGAGGACTTTTTCAGAAAATAGAAACTTAGAGAAACAGAAGTATCCATAACATGATTCTGCTTTTCTTTTAGAAAAACTCATCCTTCATTCAAGTTTCTAAATTTATGGCATCAAAGATATTTGTTTGGGGGCACCTGGCTGGCTCAGTCAGTAGAAGGTGAGACTCACTATCACAGCGTTGTAAATTTCAGCCCCAAGTTGGGAGTAGAGATGACTTACAAATAAAATCTATAAAAAAGAAAAATTGTTCTAAAAAATATTTTGAAATGATGAATAAACTTGTTAGGAGGAGTAAATCTAATTTAATGTAATAAAATGTGAAAATCTGTAAAAGATGGAGTAGTAGCAAAGATTTAGAAGTAGTCACTTTCATGAAGCTGAATATGTATTCTTGTCAAAAATGGCATCATATTTTATCCATTATGCTAAATCAGGTTTATAATAAATTATCTCATTTGGTTGTGAATCCCACTGTGTAACTCTCTTCTTCCTCATTACATACTGAACACAAAGAACCAAAGAAGCATTTTGACCAGTCTGTATTCCGATTGACCTCATGCATCTAGAACACCTGGGTTATTTGGGAAAACTTAGGTTCCAAGGGTAGAATTAACCAGGTTATTGGCTCTGGATCACAGCATGAGACAAGTTTAAATCTGGCCTCAGTCTTTGCACAGCCTTTCCTGGTGGTTTCTTTCCAAACTATCACTCACTACCTGGACTGTTTTAAGACACCTAAATGTTTTCCATCCTTTACCATCTCTACTCACCACACACTGGAGAAGCCATGTAACAGCAGCCCAATGAGAGACCCGACTGAGGTGGGGATCTGAGACTTTTGAGTACTTCTGAACTCCAGAGGAAGTTCAGGGGATCAAATGCTGGTGTCACTTCTTCTTTTACTCTGGTGGCTTTTCTGATGGAAGAGACACTGGCTTGGTCTCCTCCAGCAGAAGGCGAACATCTGGAGTTGATCTTTCTCAGTTTAGGAAAGAATTGTTGTCAGCAATTTGCAACCACTCATAAAAGTTTTATGCCAGATGAGCATTACCTCGAAAGCCCGACTAAAGCTCCTCATACCAACCTGCCAATGGGCTATTCCTCCCTAATGAGAACTCATTGACTGTTAGGTGCACCGGCCTGGCTTTTGATGCAGTTTATATGAATTCTTATGAGAAATTAAAGGCAGAGGGTCATTCTCTACTTGTACATGAAAGAGTGGCTGGTTTTGTAAGGAGATGACTCAGCAGCTATGTACCTCCACACACTACTACTCATGCTTTCATCAAACCTCACCTTTGGTGTGATGACACAGATATCATCTACCAAAGATCTACCAGAGATCATCTCCCACTCCCCAGGAGAGAAGAACCACGCTCTATTTGGGCATCCTCAGCTATAAGCTTGTCTAATCTTCGCACACCACCGTCTTGACCCTGTGGGACAAGGACTATCAATAGAGCTGGGCACTGGTAAGGCCAGCATCCCCTCTCGCACTGATAATGAGGAGACACATGAATTGGCCTTTTCAACCAACCTCATGGTGTCCAGCCAGAGCTTATCTTCAGTTTTAAGGAAGGAAAAGCTGAAGTTGGCTAAAAGCTTTTCTTTATTCTCTTTTCCCTTGATATCCTATAAGTCACCAGGGGAGCTGAATATTGCAAAATCCTGTCATGGAACAGCAGGCTGATAAACTGAAAAATAAAAACAGATGTGGAGCAGAGAAGGCTTCTGGACATTTGTTTCTCGCTTTGGACTGGTTCAAGCACTGAGACTCTTTAACCCTACTCCTACTCAGAAAAATCTAATATTTCCTCTGCCTCTGACTATCACAATCCTTGGATAATTCACATCTTTGGATAATCACCTCTCCCACATTGAAGTCAAAATAAAGTAAATGGGAAAATGCAAAATAAAAATACTAAGTGACATTTATTGCATGCGTATGTGCCAAACACTCTGCAGGCAATATTGCATTTAAAAACAGAGGGGGCAGAGAGAGCACACTCTAGAGCCCAATGACTCGGAGTCAAATCCTAGTTCTAGCTCTTAATAGCTGAATGGTCTGGAGCAAGTTGTTAGATGGTTTTTGTCTCAATTTTCTCACCCAGTGCAAGGGGAAGGAATAATAATACATGCATCTCCCTTATTAAGAGTTAACATTTGCACAGTGCCTGGTACCTGGTAAAACCTCAATATGTGTGAACTATTAATCTTAATCTTATTATAATGCAATTAAATAGTCTTATCAGTCCTCATATTTCATGTGAAGAACCGAATCTCAGTGCAATTAAGACATGTGTGCAATATGCAAAATTGAAATCCACCAAAGCCCTTGCCTGTTGGACTCTATACCCAAGTAGTGAACCAAAATGCCACATAGTAGGTTTCAAGGCAAAACCAAAATGGAGACCCCCACCAACCTAGGAACATCAGTGATTTAAATATGAAATAGAATTCAGGCTCCAGTCTCTGATGTTTTCCATTCATAGATTTGGATACAAATTCTTTTTTTTTTTTTTTAGAGATTTTATTTTTATTTTCATGAGAGACACAGAGAGAGAGAGGCAGAGACACAGGTAGAGCATGAAGCAGGCTTCCTGAGGGGAACCCAATGCAGAACTTGATCCCAGGACCCCAGGATCATGACCTGAGCCAATGGCAGACACTCAACCACTGAGCCACTCAGGTGCCCTGCATACGAATTCTATGGATTTCTTCAACTTTCAACTTGCTTCACGAAGGTACCACTGGTGTTATCGTTCTAGGATCAGAGATAGAAAAGACAACTTTCCAAAGGGACTGATCTCGATCCTAAGAATGAAAAAACACATGTTAGTTCATCACATGGATGGACTAACCAAAGAAACTGGATAAATATTTTCACCCTGTTTCACCTGAAATTTGTCACCTAGGAATCTATTGGCTGCAAGGGACAGAAGACCCAATTCATAATGAATGAGGTATAACATACTTATTATCTCACATGATAAGAGTCCCCAAGAGAGGGTGTTTCTGGGTTAGGGTAATTCAGTAGCTCAAGGATGTCGATTCAATGATTCAAGGATTCCCATCCTTTTAGCTGACCACCTTAGCATATTCCCTTTTAGGCCCAATCTTTATATGGTGGCATGATGGCTGTAGCATCAGCCTGATTTGCAACTGGGCCCATGACCCAAGCCAGCTTAGATATGTGACTTGTTTCTGAGTGGTAGATGAAATTGACCTTTCATTTACCCCCTCCATGCTTTTTTAGACCCATTACGGTTGATAGAATGAATATCTGGAAATAGCCTAGATTCAACACCAAAGGATCTGCCATATAAACACTAAATCGCCTACTATTACATAAAAGAAAATGATGCTCTCTCATTTAAGCAACCACTTCTTGATTCTCTTCTATTTGCATCTCAATCAGTATCCCAATGATAACGTCCCTGCTAGTTTCCCCAACAACCTACACTCAATATTGCAACTGGAATGATGGATGATTTAAGAATTAAATCAGTAAATTTCACTGTCCTATAGCCGCCATTGTGTTCACTGCACTAATGCATTACCTAGTCCCTGCTTACTTTTGATCCATATCATATACCCTTCTGCTCTATACAAATTGCATTCCAGCAATCTTGACCTTTTTGATCCTAAAGGGAGAAAACAAAACAGAACAACCACAAAAATCTTATCCTCACTCTAGGTCCTTATGCTTCCTATTATTTTTCTTTGTCCTCTCTTCAAGGAGCTTTACATGGCCAGCTTCTCATTCAGGATGGACCCCGGCTACCATCTCCTGAATGGGGTCTTTCTTGAGTATGCTTTCTAAAGGACCTTCATCATCACTTGTCACACTGCTTTGTTTGCTCACAGCAACAGTACCTGAAATTTTCGTAACAGTATCTGACATTTTCTTTTCTAATCATTGTTACTTATTGGTGTGCTATGCCTTCTATCACTAAAATATAAGCTTCTGGAAAACTAAGACCTCACATACCCAGACATGCCAGTTTTGGAAAAGTACAGCACTATGTAATTTGTATCAACCACTTTTAGCTTAATTTTCTGGCTCCATTTTCATGCTATTCCATCAGTCTTCAGATTGCTTGAGGGTACCTGTTAGCTGGAGCCTTGTTCCATAAATGATTTTGTGTTCCCCTCTACATGTGATGAAGATTTCCAATAGACCACACTTAAAGCCTCTAGTAATCAGAAACTAAGAGAATTCTTTAAAAAAATCATAAAGAAACTTAGAAGGATTAGGCAAAAGCAGCTAATTGGGAGAATAAACATCCAAAGTGATGTCTAATTTGGTTGAAAATAACCAGGTCTACTTCCTGACGCTGGGAAAGATTGCTGAAGTGTGTGATTTCTGGCTTACTTTGCAATCCGACCTAAGAAAGATTGTTAAAATCCTTGTAAATTGGATGGACACTTTCTAACAAATGCATTGAGAATCTCAAGGTACGACAATTTCAAGGCAAAGTTGGAGAACATTTCTGTGGTGTTTCCAGTTATCTTTAAAAACAGCTCCGCCTGTGGCACACTTGTCTTGTGGGTGGACGGAAACACTCTCAGCCAGTGCTCCTGTGAAGGCAAAACAATAGTTAGGAAGGCAGAATGAAAAATTAACTTTGTCTTTTTCTGCAGAATGACAATCCATTGGTTGTGTTGATTTTCAAAAATCGATTTTATGATTAAAGTAAATTTGAAATAGCATAACTTTGAGTGCTCTCTTCTTTATTCATCCATGTGGCAACTGTCTTTTGAGATTGGTGACATGGAGCTAAAGCTTCAATATTTGGATGATGAATAGATGAAGGGACGTTCAATATCGAATGAGATGTTTTCCTTGAAAATTTTACATACCTGCATTAAGTCACATAATTCTATAGGAGTTCTCTGCTGGCTTTCTAATGTTTCAAGCCTGTTTTCACTCTATTATTTTTCTCTCTAAGCAGACTTAACCCTAAAAACCAAATAATGACATCCTTCCTAGAAGAAAAAAAAAGTTTCCTCAAATTACTTGAGCGGACTTCCGTCGATGTTTTATTTTCAATAAACCTTGAGGCAAAGAGCCACTTTTGAACCTTGCACTTTGCCCTCTGAGTTTCACAACCTGGCAAAACATCAATACCAGAATCAAAAGTGTCAGCAAAAATGAAAATGATATGCAAAATTGTTATTTATACAAGTCCCCTGATTTTGTTTACTGAGTTTAATATAAACTTTGTCTTTTGATTAAAAGCAAATGTTCAAGTTCTCTGTAGGGACCTGCTGTTCTAGATGATTATATCTTTAAAAAAAAAAAAAAAGAAGAAGAAGAAGAAGAAGAAGAAGAAGGAAAAGACTGCACAGAGCAAGGATTAACTGAAAAAGGCAGATCCCTAGCAGGAATTCCTTTGGTATTAAATAGCAGAAGATAATGACTAGGCCATGTGGGTATGTGGGCCAGAAAAAGGAAGAGAAGATCACAAAAGACATAATCTTTTACTTACAAAGGTCTTCCAAAATATATATCATTTAAAACAATTGGCGTAATAAGCCAAAATTAATAAAGATTGTCCTTTTGAATTAACTTTTCTACTCCTTGAAATTGACCAAAATAAAATAGTCAAAGATGCACACCAATATTGTCATTGGTGTTTATGGCACTTTGCTCCTTATAGAAATAACAAAATTAAAGGTAAAAAAATTAATAATAGGATAACAAAGAAATGGCCATATTCACTTATTATAGAAAATAAATCCACTTGAAATACTTTATAGACTATTTAATTTAATGAGAAAATGTATTCTTGTATATAAAAAAGTAAGATACTAAAACTACACATATAATGTAATTCACCATTTGTAAAATCTACAAATTATGGACACTAATGTATACAAATAATTGGCCTATCTCTCTGATGTTGGATCCACAGACAATTTTCATTTTCCTTATTAAATATTTTGATTTAAAAATTTTTGGGGGGGGGTACTCCTGGATGGCTCAGTGGGTGAGCATCTGTCTGCAGCTCAGGGCATGATCCTGGAGTCCCAGGATCAAGTCCCACGTCGGGCTCCCTGCATGGGGCCTGCTTCTCTCTCTGCCTGTGCTTCTGCCTCTCTCTCTGTGTCATTCATGAATAAATAAATAAAATCTTTAAAAATTTTAAAAATAAAACTTTTTTGAAGAATATCTATTGCTTTTATAATTAAACAATAATTGTTAAAATGGGAACTATGCTATTTAAAGCACTATCTAGACACAAAAAGAAAACCTAATGAATTTGTCAAGACCCTATATGTTTTATAGAGCCTAAAGAAGCAGGTGGCAATAAATTCTAAACTAATTTGTCTCTTGCTCTTTTTTGGGGTTTCCTTTACCAAGAGAGTAAATTTCAATTCTTCAACCCAAAGTATTAATAAACACCCGTGACAAATTCAGTCCTGGCTCTAGATATTGCTAAGAATTTCAGTAGTCTATAATTCTTGTCCTCAAGGAGTTTACAATCTTGCTTGGGAAAACAGACTTACTATTTGAAGTATTTACAGAATAATTAATGGACAATTTGTGTGGTCCTTACAGATTGTGAAGTCAGTTTCCCAAGTTTATTCCTCTTCTCACATGATGTTAAAGCAAGAGAGTGGGAGGGATCTTGTGAATTATTTAACAAGAACAAATACAGTAAAGCCACAATTAAATTTTTTATATGGTATTCAGTACAGCTCAAATTAAGTCATTTAAAACATGGAAGTGAAATAGGTACATCGTCTATTTGATTTCAGTTTTTGGGAATTAAAATTAAAACATCCAGATTATATCACTTAGCACATGCTTAAGTATTTCAATGAAGACAAAATCAAATAAGGATTTAATCAGACTAGACACAATTTAAGCACAATCCACTGTCAAATGTTTGGTGATTTATTTGTATCCATGATAGCAATATTGTAAGCTGGTGAAAGCAATGTCTTTAATAAGTAACTCTTCTGAATCCTGCCCTCAGTCCTGTTGGTTGCATAGCATCTTCATGTGAGTTCTAACTTAAAAAGAAAATAACACAAAACAAACTGCATAATGAAAAAAAATGGAGATAAACTAAAAATCAGTGGGAAAAAGGTCAATATCTGTAAGTAATTAAATATCACATTAGTTCCTTGGAATTTAGCAGGCAAGAGATCATGTTTCACTCCATTAATTTGTTCTTTTTTACTGCCCACTATAGGAAACAAAGAATGGAAACCAGTCCCCAGATTTCCATCTTAAACTCATAGCATCCTTCCCAGTGAGACAGTCTTCCATTATCAACTTTTTTGATCAAAGATCGCAACTGCTCAGGTAATGATGTCGAGAAGAGAAGTTTATATATAATATAAATAGTTATATAGTTATATAATATAATCACAATAAAATTTAACTTGCACCTGGAATAGAAACAACTGTGGGTTGACCAGTAGTATAACTTGAGTATAACACAAAAGGATTGCCTAGTGACAAGTTCAGAATAAGATAACCCACCCACGTGTTACTCTGCATAGGATTTCCAAGGAAATGCCAGCACATGTATTTAGCAACCTGTTAGAAGTACAGAAGTGCCTTTATTTACTTAGTTGTCATATTTTAATTTCAGTTTACATAGATGATGGGAAGATTTACTACTTGAATAACTTAATAGTTGAATATTTTTCTTTTAAAAATATTTTTATTTTTCCATGTGAAAAGCAGTAAGTGTAATTAACATGCACTAAAGCCTGTAACACTCATTTCACATGACCTTGAACTTACCTCTTCTCAAACAGAAGTCACCCCCTATACTAAACACTAAGTCAGTTGCTATACTAAAAGTACAGCTGAAAATTTGGTTCATTTATTTTATTTTTATTTATTTTTTTATAAATTTATTTTTTATTGGTGTTCAATTTGCCAACATAAATGGCCAACTGGATATTCCTAAGAGTGACATTAATGGATCACAAGCATTAGGTGGCTGGGCTGTCCAGAGAAAAGCTTTTCAGCTTCCTTTGTGAATCCCTCACTTTTATAAACCAGAATCCATTGTCCTTTCCTTACAGAAATGGGCCGAAGGCTCTGTCATAGTCTAAATAAGATTTCCAAATTTTATTTTATTCCACTTATCATTTGACCAATGCCAGAACAAGCTTTAGAATAAGAGGAAAAAATGGAGTTCTAGGGATTAACCTTATGCAAATAAGCTCGAAGAGGGGGCCATGTAATGTGCACTACAAGGTACCTGCGAATACCTAATTTTTCAGTATTGCTTTGCCTTTTACTAGTAAGAAAGTTGCTTGTAAAATAAACCACACACACTGTCGGAACTCACAATTGGAACATTTAAATGATTATTTGCTTCTCTTTCTACCAGCTTGTAAAACATTATTTTCTTATTCTTCCTTAAATAGCCTGTGCTAATTACATACCATGACCCTTGCCCTCCAAGTGCCTTCATTTATGGTAGCACATTCCTTTCCAGGGCAACACATTGGCTAGGTTTATAGAATGTTGCTACCAGGCCTTCTACCCCTGACTTCTGCATCCCTAGGTCATAAGTCTAGCTCACCACATGCAACTCAGCAAAAGAATTCATTTCTTCGTGAGAAGTACGTAACTCACCTGACTCCCAAGGAATAAATGCAAAATAATGTAACTGATATCACATGTTGGAATGTCAAGCATATTAATTAAGCAACACTTTTGTGATTTGTTTCTTCCCCCAAAGAGAGAGAGAAAAATAACATTTTAACCTAGGGATGTGTAGCTGAATTACCAATGTGGAGCCCTTTTTAGAGGGATTATATAAAAAACTCTTGAGTTCACTTCCTCAACAGGCCACGGGTTGGAAGTTTAGACAGTGTTTTGAAACCTCCAATCTCAGTCTGGTATTATTCTAAGCAGGCAACCAGAAGAGAAGATGGGAGTTAGATCTCATGTCAATCTAAATGTATCCAAGTAAAATGTTTTTAAGTTGATGCTGTGCTTATCTTTCATTTTCTTCATATCTAATACAGATTTGGAACTCTTTTACTTATTATGCATTTGGCCAATTATTGAATTCTGCACCCCTCCATTTACAGTAAATATCTAAATAGTAGGATCCATTCGGACAAATAGAGATTATTATTAAAACCGAACTGTACAATTGAATTATTCAGGTACAAACTCAACATTTCTATGCAGAGGGAATATAATTTATTTTTGTGTGTGTATGTATTTATTTATTTTTTTAAAAAGATTGACCTTCGAGAGTGAGAGAGAGCAGGCTAGGAGAGAGGCAGAGGGAGAGGGAGAGAGAAAACCCCATAAGGAGACTCCCTGCTGAGTGTGAAGTCCAGTAGGAGAGCTCCTTCCTAGGACCCAGAGATCCTGACCTGAGCTGAAACCAAGAGTTGGAGCCACCCAAGTGCCTCCAGAGGGGCATATAATTTAAACCCTTATTTCTATCCCTCAAATTTTGAAAAATATATATCCTATTTGTTTACTTCCAATTAAGATATTTAAGGAAGTTTAACTGTTCAGGTAATTACTTATAGCCCTTAATACATTACCAGAAGCTGGATATATCTGTAGTATAAGCACACAGGAAAATTTAAGTTAATTGCTCAACAAATAACATTGGTATTTTCATGCGACTACGACTAAGACAGAAACATACAGCAAAATTGGAGAGATTTTTGGCATCCTGTTGTGTTAGTGTGTGCTAATAAATAAAACTATATGATGTTTGTCATTTTAATGTTTCTGTTACTGCTAATACCTCTATTAAGAGAACAAAGACATGAGAATTTACTTAAATTTAATGAAGCTGTTTTGTATAAGAAAGAATACAGTTCATATAAAAGTATTTTCACTTAAGTATGTTAAAATCCGGATTTATACAAATGATAAACAAATAGTAATTCATTTACAAAAAGATCTCTTTTTTTTTTTTTTTTTTTTTTTTTTTTTAATTTATTTTATTTATTTATGATAGGCACACAGTGAGAGAGAGAGAGAGGCAGAGACACAGGCAGAGGGAGAAGCAGGCTCCACGCCCCGGGAGCCCGACGTGGGACTCGATCCCCGGTCTCCAGGATCGCGCCCTGGGCCAAAGGCAGGCACCAAACCGCTGCGCCACCCAGGGATCCCCACAAAAAGATCTCTTATATAAATGATTCATTTACAGAAGGAGCTACTGAGTGGCTTAGTCTGCTCAGCGTCCAATTTTTTTTTAAGATTTTATTTATTTATTCATGAAAGACAGAGAGAGAGAGAAAGAGAGAGAGGCAGAGACATAGGCAGAGGGAGAAGCAGGCTCCCTGCAGGGAGCCGGATGTGGGACTTGATCCCGGGATGCCAGGATCAGGCCCTGAGCCCAAGGCAGACTCCCAACCTCTGAGCCACCCAAGCGTCCCAGGCGTCCAACTCTTGATTTCCTCTGAGGTCATGATCTCAAGATCATGAAATGGAACCCCAGACTGGGCTACACACTTATGGGGAGTCTGCTTGAGATTCTTTCCTTCTACCTTTTCCTCTACACCCCTCTTCTCTCTCTCTCCCTGTCTCACACACACACCACACACACACACACACACACACTCTCTCTCTCAAATAAATAAGTTTTTTATAAAAAGTTATCTGGGTAGTTTCATTAAACAGTTAATGTTTAGGGATCCCTGGGTGACGCAGCGGTTTGGCGCCTGCCTTTGGCCCAGGGCGCAATCCTGGAGACCCAGGATCGAATCCCACGTCGGGCTCCTGGTGCATGGAGCCTGCTTCTCCCTCTGCCTATGTCTCTGCCTCTCTCTCTCTCTCTGTGTGACTATCATAAATCAATAAAAAAATAAACAGTTAATGTTTAATGTATGTTTATGTGTATTTATTTAAGTATATATAACAACAGAATATAACACAGCCTTAAAAAATGATGAGACTGGGTCATTTGCAACAGCATGGATGAACCTAGAGTGCATTGTCCTAATTGAAATAAGTCAGACTAGAAAAACAAATACCATATGTTTTCACTGATATATGGCACCCAAAACAAAACAGAACAAATGAATAAACAAACAAAATGATCTATAAATACAGAGAACAAACTCAAGGTCGCCAGAGAGGATGATGCGGGGGGATGGGCAAAATAGGTGAAGGGGAGTGGGAGATACAGGCTCTCAGTTATGGGATGAATAAGCCATGGGAATAAAAGGCCCAGCATAAGGAACATACTCAATGATATGGTAATGGCGTTGTATGGTGACAGGTGGTGGCTACACTTGTGAGCACGGCATACAGCACAGAAAAGTTGAATCACTAGGTTGTACACCTGAAACTAAAGTAACATTGTGTGTCAACTATATTCAGATAAAAAAAATAATTTAAAAAAGTATATATGCATATGTGTGTGCATATCCTTATATACAATTCACCGCAATGTGATTTAGAAGCAAATTTTCCAAAAAGGGGTGGGAACTAGGTGCATGTTCAATGTCTTCCTTATGGTATGTGACTCTGCCCTAAAAGCTTTTTTCACCGATGGGATTGTAACGTAATGACGTCCTTGCATAGACAGAGGCATCTTTGCTCGCTGTTTCCTTGAGTATAGTAAGAAGGACAAGCGTTAACACTCTGGGATGCTGTTCTTCTCATGATGGCTTGCGATCCTTCTCCCCACCCAAGTACCAGCAATGTGGGCTCTCAGAAAGGAGACCATTTACTTGCCCTGTTGTCAGCGCATCTGGAAGCCTTGTCAAAACAATATAATTTTACTTTGTAACTTTTTGACATTGGTATTTATTGCACCTGTCTTTGGGCATGATTTATGACCTGTCTGGTGAATATTTCTCCTCAAGTTGGAGTTTACAATATGAGATAAGTGAACCATTTAAAGGTCTGCGTATGCTTCAAAATGGCAAATGGACATTTTGCATGCATCCCTCACCTTCTCTCCTCCCTCTCAGCTTCATCATCACCACCTAAACGGCCACTGTGATACACCTTTCACTCAGTTCTTCAGAGAAAAATAGAAGAGAAAGATTATGTAAGACTACATTTTCCACAATCTCTTTTGCAGGGGAATTATGTGTCAATAAATTCTAATGAGTGGCAAGAAAATTCACCATAGGGGAGGCATCCAATGGAAAACATGTGCTTGTTGTCAGGAGGGCCCAGTGACCTTTTGTCTTTGTAATGATATCCTGGCTGGGACTCATCAGTGTTTCTACCTATCACCAGAAAACTCATTTCCCATTGGCAAAATTGCACATATTTGTAAAGCAGCCCTTCTAATTAAATTGCTTAACTAGGCTGCAATCAAGAAAACTTTCTTTCCTTGACTATCCCCTCTGGGTCTTGGTATTAATTTACAATTGTTTAGCAATTCTCCTTAATCGCATAAAGTACATACTCCATATATGTTTTTGTGTTTTACGTTTTCATAATAAAACATTTTAAACCCTTCAATTTTTATTCTCCAAAGTTCATATGAACATGATTTACTGGGAAAAAATTTCCATAATTAAAATTTCCATAAGTTTATTTCCATAAAATCTAACTGTTTTCAAAAAAGTTTTAAAGACGGAAACAGAATCTGTTTGTTTCCTCGGACCTGCAAACTTTCTCTTTATAGAAACTTATGGAAAACTCTATCATCTTAAAATAATATTAAATGGGATTTGTGTCCTTGTACAGGTGTGAAACTTTTGCATTTAAAAATTAAGGAAAAAATTAAAATGGAAAGCCTTTATATGATAATTTATAGAGCTTCATCTCTATACATATACAATGTTCACATGCAATGTATATGTCTCATTGTAAATTAGTAACTCTTTTGTACACTTCTGAGGTGTACCTAAAAACTCACAATTGTCTACTGTGTCATTATATTATTTTAGACCAGTGACAGTTGGCATCAGCTTTTACAAGTTCCCCCTACATTATTTAATCAGATAACAAATATACACTTTAATGTATCTAGTCTGTTAATTAAATGTACTTCAAAAATTCATTAAGAAGTCACTAAATCTTATATAAGCTGACCTTCATTCACTGAAATAATATGATTTAACAATTGAGAACTCTGACACTGTTTTTTGTTTTTGTTTTTTAAGTAGGCTCCACATGCAGCATGGAGCCCAACATCGGGCTTGGACTCATTCCTGAGGTCGAGACCTGAGCTGAGATCAAGAGTCAGATGCTTAATGGACTGAGTCACTCGCGTGCCCTTCTGACACAGTTTTAAGTGGATAATCAATTCAATTTTTATACACCAGTAATTCGGACAAAAATGCTACCTTGAAAAAACATTATTTCTTTTCTCTGCTAAATCCTTAAAGCTGCAGCATTTTGTTGTTGTTGTTGTTGTTGTTGTTGCTATTGTTTTGGTATGTAGGCAATAGTTTCTTCAGCAAGGAATCCCATATGTCTGAGCTCCTCATGTTCCTTTACTGCTCCTCTCTTCAACAGTGTCCCAAATTTTTTAACATTTTAACCCAGAAGTGATAATCTAACCCTTTAATCATTTTTGTTGTACTCCTTTGAATTCTCTCAAACTTCTCAATATCACTTATTTGTCACTTCTGTTGTTGTGTGGGACCCCAAAAAAGGATAAATCTCTCAGGGTTGAGTGTAGATGGATGATTGTTATGGTTCCTGAATTCAACACTTAGGTAAAAATCAAACCTTAGAGTTCATAGATCGTTCATCTGTCATACAGTCCCATTCAGTTTGACTTCCAGATTTTCCTCTGGACAGCTGAGCAAAGACTACTCCTTACCATTTTATTTTGGTGCAACTATGTTTGACTTCTGAGAAAACTTCTGCAACATCTTGGTTTTCAGAAGACAAATGCAAATGAGACAGGGACATGTTTGTGAACTGTAGTACTTCTCTTAGTGCAGTGGAGTATATACCAGTTGTTCTACTCTCAACCCTTGCTGTTTCTCGTTAGTCCACCTCCAATCCAGAAAAAAATGAGAAGTCCTTCTCTGCTCAGTGATACAATTTCCTTCTTGAACCTACTCATCCTTAACAAATTGGAGTCTGCCAATGGGTTGCCAAGCCAGTGACATCAGCACTGGCAGGACATTAAATCGAGATTAGAAATGGCCCCATGACATCATCCTCTTGTTCCTATCGAACAGATGGTTTCTGTATATTGTGCAATTTTAGATCATTATTCATGGTTTGGGTCAGTATAATTCAGGAAGCCAAAAAACTGCCAAGAAAAATTGACCTGGAACCAGTTCAAAGACTCAAAATTATTTTATTGATTAGACGCCTGAGTTTTCATTTTCCAGAAGGACATCATGAATCATCAATACATGATAATACCTGAGTCATTTTAGCATTTGTGATGTTTAGAACTTCAAAACAAGATAATCTTTGAAGAGTTAACCTTAAAGAAGCATGATAATGAGATATCTAAGGAACTTTGTTGGGTACAACTGAACTGGGGCCAGAAACTATTGACTGAGGCAAGTGGTTTGTTTGAACTGGATGGTTATTTATTTTCACCTTATACTTGTTGACTTCATATCCTCCCTTAAGCTCAGCCCAGAGACAGTGAAGAGGTATGTTTTAAACAAGCCAGACAGGAAGCTGTTTTGAAAGGCCTTGTTCAGGCATCATACCAAAGCGAGAAGATAAAGCACAGATTTGGCTGGCTGAGGACTTGGAGAATAAAATCATGTTCAAAACAAAACAAAATCGAAATGTGTTCGCAGTAAGCTTTATAAGAGACCACAAACTCATATATGCTTTCCCTAGGAATCTGGAAGGAATTTCAGTAATAATGTGTTTTCTTTAGCATAAGTATTAGCTATTTTTGGAAGATATATCCCATTATATTATCACTGCCACAAGGCAAAACTCTTGTATGGGTCATCACAACTTTGTTCCTAAAAAAAAAAATCAGTGCTCTGCCCAAACCTCTATCGATTTGAGCTTCCATCAACCACACTTCCTGCCATTCCACAGTTTCTGATTATGTTACTATCTTAAAATTATTAAGATTCTTATTGCCATCCATTGATTTGGATCTACATTTTACATTAAGAAAATAAGATCTTTGACTTTTTCTGTGTAGGCTACTTATCTACTTCCAATTTCCTCCAAACTGATATTAGGGATAAATCACATGGTCTTTATGAAGGTGTTCAATCCTTTAATTTTATGTACTTCATATTCATAGTATATTTGTAACTAACCCATGTAATGTTATACCCATTTTGCAGATGCCTGTAATAATATAACAATGACTTGAAAAGGAAAAAAAAAGAATTCTATGCATTTATAATTTAATCATCACAATGCAAAACTTTGAGTCTTTCTCTCTTGCTGTTTTTTAAATTTCATTTCCGGCTCCTGTTGGATAGAAATACTGGTGGTTATAGGAATCCTCTGAAAGTAAGAAACAATTTCTTACAGGAATGGTGAAAATGTATTCTATGCACTTATGTGAATGAAACTTTAATCACAGATGATAACAGCAATGTCTATTTTTTGTTGCATCATAGCACATCATCCTGTATAGCTGCGAGGTACTCCAGACAAAACATGCTGGAAACTTTCCTTTGTCAAAGAAATGAACAATTTAATCATCTTGGTAATTCATCACCCATGCACCTGCCCCCCGCCCCCCAGGATGCTGTACCCAGTGATATAAACAATAACAGCTACATTGAATTAACTTAAGTTCCAGATGAGGCAAGTCTGAAAAAGAAGCAAATATTTAAAATGGTAGTGGTGATTGAGGAGGAGGAGTGTAGGAATTATCTAGTAGCTTCTTTAGGTGGGTGCTCTTTTTTTTCCAAAAGGCTGCCCTCGATCTGATGGGAATTGAGCATATGCTTATGAATAAATTTTCTTTTGCTCTTTTATTTTCCTTTGTTTTCATTTGTGGCAGAAAGGATAGTCTGGGCTGGCTTCATCTTTCAGCTCTGTCCCACTCAACACCACAGCTGTTGGAGTTCTTGCTAGAAATGATACCAAGATTTTTTTTTTCTCTAGGATGTTATGTTTGTCTCTCTGGAATATAGAGATCTTGTGTATTCATACATGTCCTTCCCAAACTTAAGACACTATGTTTGGATTGTATTTAGGTGGATATGGGCATATTTTTCCTTCCGCGTGGTCCTGTAGGAGCTGAGTCCTTGCTGTAGCTATCTGCTTTGTGACTACAGAAAGTCCCAGACTTATGATAATTCACTTTTACCATGATGCAAAAATGATACAGATTCAGTAGAAACCGTACTTTGAATTTGGAATTTGGATCTGTTTCTGGTGCTTGCTTTGGCAGCACATACACTAAAATTGGACCCATACAGAGAAGATTAGCATGGCCCCTGCTCATGGACCTGGATCTGTTTCTGGGATAGTGAAATGCACTATAATCCTGTCCCCTGATGCTGGGCATCACCAGCCACACCCAGTCAACCCAGTAATCACGAGGGTATACAGCCAGTGCACGGACAACCATTCTGTTTGTCACTCGCAGTCCAGCGCTCAATCAATTACATGAGATCCTCAACATTTTGTTATGAAATAGGTTTTGTGTTAGATGACTTTGTCCATCTGTAGGCTAATGTAAGTATTCAGAGCATGTTTAAGGTAGACAAGTCTCTGATGTTGAGTAGGTTACGCATATTAAGCGCATTTTGGACTCACAGTATTTTCAGCTTTGTTGGGCTTATTGGCACGTGATCCCTTTGTAAGTCAGTGAAGGTGGGCATTTATAAACTTGCGCAACTTGAAAGCTGCTGTTTCCTAATTTCCTTGTTTTCCACTCGCATGGCAGGTGCTTTTTAGTCCTCAAAACCTAAGGGGCACTGCACAGACAGACATCTTTCTTCCTTGTTTCTGCAGAAGTCAAATCCTACAGAATGCTGTAGTAGCCTGGGAGAAATGAAACATATTCCTTAGTTGGTAACATGTTTTGACACCTACACAGTGAGAATAGAAAAAGAAACACACCGAAGAAGAGGTGTACCTGTGAATGATTTCCTCAGAATGCTTTGCTAGAGAGGTTCTAAAGATGTAAAATTCTAGGTTCCAGGGAGGGTTGCTGTGTGTTTATGCCATTTTTCACCCTGAGTACATACTGATAAGCTCTCATAGATCCTGCTTGCTGCTAAGCTTCACAGTTTGGGGCTTTAAAAAAAAAAAGAAAGGTTAATAGAGAAGTGTTTTATGTCACTTCTTCCATAGATCATTGAATAAATAAATATAAACTGTAATACTTTCCTTCCAGGAGCCAAAGAAGGCCCTTATATTTTGGAAAAGCCATATTAACAGTCACGTGTCTGTGGAGATTGAAGTACTCTTTTGAATGGTCAAAGTAGATAAAAATTTCATTGCAGGAGGAATCTTCAAAGACATCCTACATTCTATCCTATTATCCAATCCATGTTCAACATATAAAGAGATCTGGCAGAAAAAAAAAAAAAAAAAAAAAGGAGAAAAAAGGAAAGATAGGAAGGAAAGGAAAGGAAAGGAAAGAGAAAGAGAGGAAGAAAGAAAGAAAGAAAGAAAGAAAGAAAGAAAGAAAGAAAGAAAGAAGAAAAGAAAAGAAAAAAGAAAAGAAAGAAAGAGGGAAGGGGAGGAGAGGAGAGGAGAGGAGAGGAGAGGAGAGGAGAGGAGAGGAGAGGAGAGGAAAGGAAAGGAAAGGAAAGGAAAGGAAAACGGAGAATGAAAACCAAAACACCACCCAAACCCACCTCTCCTCTTTCTTCAGGACCAACTGCAGCCAAAACATGTCTGCACTGAGGAAAATATCTGCTGCCTCCAGGAGTTTTGATACAATCAAGGCCAGTGAGATGTGCCAGACCCTTTCCCTTTTCCCCAGATGGTGGAGTTTGCTACTTTCACATTTGGCTTTTAATGGACAACCGAGGAAGCTTGCCAGTAAAGCAGCAGAGCAAGCTAAGAAAACAAACAAACAAAAGCAATCACGCCCTAGACATGGAGACCAATGACAGGTATGATTGATCAGGTGTCCAGCTGGAAGCTGTCACCACCAAGTTGAGAGAAACAGGCAGAGCTTGGCGTGTTTCACGGGCCAAAGATTATCATGGGGTATTAGGTAGGTAGCATTCTTCAGCAAACAAAGAAATTGAAAGGATGGAGTTTGCTTTGCCTGAGCCCCACGCCTCACAGAGATGCTTACCACATGACTCTCCTTGTATAAGGGATACTTGAAACTAAACATATTATATTTCCTTTTGGAAGCCCTTGTTAGACAAAACCATACCACACACCACCATATTCTTCTTTTGTCTGCGTGTTTGTTTTCAAACTAAATACTTTTTCATGTTAAAATAAATGTACATTTTGACATATGATAACTTTAGCAGTGTACAATCCATTGGGAGGCATACTGGAATCCAAAGACTTATGTTTTAATTACGGCATAATTTCCTTGTTGCTTAAATGAGGAAAATAGAAATCCTGTCAACTTTACAGTATTGTCTTTAGAATCAGCTACAATAATACCATATTTCCTTGATTGTAACGTGCCATGGATTATAATAAGGCTCGTAGAAAGCTTTTGACGAAAGAACACATTTAGCATGTTAAGTAAGCATATTGCTTTTTAAGATTCATCCAATTATTTGAGAAGTATTAAAATGTAAATAGAAGGTACACGTTGCAATCAAGGAAATGAGATATATGTGAAAACATTTTATAAGCCACAAAGTGCTGGAAACATGTAAGTATAGCTAACAATTAGGTCATAATGAAAACATGTTAATAATACGGAATTATTAATATCTTGCTTGTTATAAAGGTAGTAACTTGAAGGATGCAAAGTCTCCACATACTCAAATTGAACTTGAATTTGCATATACTAAAAAAGAAAATAGTGGAAAAGAAATCCCTGACAAATTTCAGTTCATCTGAACATAAGAAAGCATCAATTTAACAAATATCTCCTAAAAATTTCAATCTGATTTCAATTTCACCAAAACTTACACACACATTTTGTGCATAAATTATAGAATTTATGCTGTCATATTCATTCTCTGCCTCTGGCAAGCACACAGTTTGTATTTCTGGGCGCAGTATTTGTTTTCAAATACTCAGTATCAAAAGAAGGTCATTCAATGATACTATATGATTGACCATGATGTTGGTTATTATCTTGACAGAATTGTACAGTTTTTGCTTTTTAATTGTGGATTGAGTAAATTGTCTCCCCAAATTTGTATGAATTAGGATTCACACAAACGATGTAAATTCTGTAATAAACCTCAGAGAGATTTGTCAAAGTTTTGTACTGTTAGCCATGTTTCCAAGAATCAAAAAATGACACTGATATTGGACAACTGTTCATTTTGTTACTCCATAGCTTTAAAAATAAAATGGCTTTCTTATCAGTAGCTTGAGAATCAGCACAGGCTTTCTGTAATACTTAACACACCCTAGCAAGTAGACAGCATGGGTTTGGAGGAGGAAACCCTAGATAAGTATTTCCTTAAGTATCTCTCCAGGGTAAGAAGCAGGCTGAAAAATGCTTGTTTTATCTTAAGTCTTGTCTCTGTCATTTTATGGGATATAAGGAAATTATTGGAAGTGAAAGATGAAGAAACAGTTCATCAATATCTTTTCTGTGTGACCAAATTCTGGTCTCTTGCCAAAATATTTTGGTCAAATATTGGTAAATGGGAGGCTATGGGTATATACAAAAACTATTTCCATAGATCGGTGGTTTCCAAACTTGGCTCCTCCCCAGAATCACCTGAGACTGATAAAATCTATCCAGAGTTTCTGGTCTGCCCTGGGAGATTCAGAGTAGTAGGTCTGGGTGGGTCCCAGGAAAATGTGTTTTTAAAGTTTCTCAGGTGATTCTAATTAGAACTGGAGACTGCTGCCATACAATTCAAATGAACTTTCTAGACTCATTAATAATGTAACAATATGGAAAAATGTTATTTCTTCAGCAGGAGATTTTTTTTTTACTCTTTTATGTTACAAGAATATTTGATAAACCACTTGGCAGGGGTGGAATAAATGCACAAGGGAAATGTTTAAGGAACAAAAGATGGTCCTTGGCTACCTTCCAAGCTTTCGTCTTGCCAAATGGGGTACGTAAAAGTGAGGGTATGAGATGAATTATTATGGAGGAAAAAGGAGAATTTTAAAGGTTTTATCCAGGAGGAAAATAGAAGTAAAGGCAAAGTGTTCTTAGTTAAGCTAATTCAGCAGCTGGTACCTAAATATTTATTAAACTTAGTAGCTATTGGTGTTTTTACTATTATTACCTCTAACATTGTACATATATGGATAACCAAAGTCAGTAAAAAACTAGGGTCTAAAGATCTAGTTTGGAAGTTATCATTGGCGTTTACATTAGTTAAAACTATAGTCTTCAAGGGGATCAGACCTAACCATGAGCAAAACCCAATGACCCTCATACCCAGTGACCATTGACCCTGCACATGTGAGGCAAAAAGAGAATAAAACAGAAGCATTTCCTCTAGGTAATTTGTTGGAACAATCAAATGTCTTTCTCAATTTGAAGTTGAATCACAACTACCCAGTGTATCCCAAAACAATAATGAATCTTTGAAAATGGCAGAAGACATTTTACAAGGAGTGATTTCATACTTGATTGTCTTCAGGAAGCTAGAGTTAATGGTAGTTTAATAATGATCACTTAAATGTCAAAGGATAGAACAACTGACCCCCTTCTGATAATGCTAATTTCCTTTCTTCCTTCTCCCTACAACTGAAAGGTATTTTATTTTTAACTATTTAATTATATTTGGAAAATAAGTTCTATACATCAGTTTTTAAACCTCCAATTTATAAACTGCTAACTAGAGCTTAGGTTCTGATGACTATAAACTAGTATATTGAAAATATAATCCTCATGGAACAAAGAATAATATAGATTTTCGCACTTTTACTGACCATTTATCAAGGCTCAGAGGTTCTTTGGGGGAAAAGGATGCTACCAAAATGGATCATCTTGTGACTCTTGTCATTCACATACTTCAGATTCTTGGAAATACGATTATGGTGTGTTATTTATAGACTGTGTGAGTGAACAGAACCTTTGTTTTTAAGACAAAGCAGGGAGCGAAATTATTGTCAAAATAGTGTTTTCTAAGGTGTATTTATTTTTATTTTTAATGGAACAAAATTATTCCCAGATGTGCAATGTTCTCACTATGCCCATTACTTTCTAATGAATCTTACAATAAGATGATTAATTCTATACACTTGGAGGCTTTTGGTGAATGTTGTTAATTAAGCAATTACGTTAATCCACTTCTGCTTATTTTTTTGGAAGCCCAGTGATGAAGGTAATTTTTCCCCCTTTGGAATAATCTCTCTAGAATTATTAGGCACGTGTGAAATGGGTTTTACACACATTTCCAAAGACTACATGTGTTATGATTAACCAATTTTAATCTGCAAACCACAATCAACCTGTTTTATTCCAACTGATAAAGTTCATGACATCACTTGGTTTCATTTTTCAGCCTCGGCATTGACATCATTCATTGGCATTAAAATATTATCATAATATTTGGTTCTGGACTAAATTAAATAAAAACACAATAGGAAATGAGCAACTCTTTGACTTAGATAGCAGAGCATGCACAGTTTTTGTTTCTAAAAATGATGAAGGGCTTACGGAAAATAATACAAATAAAGATTCCAGAGTGTGTAGTATAAAATGTTAGAAGAAGGCTATGGTTTAGAGTGAGGAGGTCTGTTTGGGTGTTGACTGGGGGCCTGTGTGGATTTACGGAACAACCAAGATGTTCTGAAAGGAAACAGTATGGAGGTTCCTCAAAATGTTAAAAATAGAAATACCATATGACCCAGTAATTCCACCTCTGGGTTTTATACCTGAAGAAAACAAAAACGCTAATTCGAAAAGATATATGCACCCTTATGTTTATTGCAACATTTTTTGCAATAGCCAAGATACGGAAGCGACCTAAGTGTCCATGGGTAGATGGATGGATAAAGATGTGGTATATATATTTTTATAGCTATTGTATATACACATATATATGTGTTTCCAGATATATACTTACATATATAAATATATAAGTTTTTAAAAAAAGATTTTTTTTATTCAGAAGAGACACACAGAGAGAGGCAGAGACATAGGCAGAGGAAAAAGCAGGCTCCCCATAGAGAGCCTGATGTGGGACTTGATCCTAGGACCCCAGGATAAGTTGAAGGCAGATGCTCAACCACTGAGCCACCCAGGCGCCCCCACAAATATATATATATATATGAATGAAATATTATTAATATAATATATAATATGCTATTATATAATATATAATATATAATAAATATACTATATAATAATATAATATATTATATATATAAATGAAATCTTGCAACAACATGGGTGGGTCTAGAGGGTATAATGCTAAGTGAAATAAGTAGGCAGAAACAAATACCACATGACTCCACTTATACATGGAATCTAAAAACAAAACAAACAAACAAAACCAGAAACAGACTCATTAATAAAGAGAGCAAACTGGTGGTTGCCAGATGGGAGGGAGGGGGTAAGGGGATAGGCGTCACCTATTGGTGACGGAGATTAAGAGGTACATACTTCCCATTACAAAATCAATAAGTCATAGGAATGAAAAGTACAGCATAAGGAATATAATCAATAATATGGTAATAACGTTGTATGGTGACGGATGGCAACTGTACAACCTATCACGGTGAGCAGTACATAATGTATATAATTTTCGAATCACTATGTTGTACATCTGAAACTAAAACTTCAATTTACAAAAAGATGTTCTGAAAGGATATCTGGATAAGATCAGCAAAAAGAGAGGTCTCTGCCTTAAGTAGAGAGTCACTAGAACACTTGGGTGATAAGACATCACTTAATAATGGAGATAAATGACCTCAACATTTCTGGAAAAGCCCACATGTCGGCACTTGCAACAACAGAGAATTGTAGAGTAATAGAGGTAAGACAGGTGACTGGATTATTTGATGCTTATTTACCCACCAAGGATGTGAAGAGTTGATTTCTTTATGTACCTTATTATATTGGGCCAAATCATATGAAAGAGCCAATATTTGGTTATTTTTCGATGAACTGATATGGCAATTTGTGTGGTTTAAAATAGTAAGTATACATAGTAAACCCATAAGGTGGACTCAGTGCCTTCCTACTTGATTCTTCATGTTTCATTGTCACTGTTAGTATTACAGGATAAAATGTTTTCACCTTTGACAATTCCTAGATTTTTCTTTCCCCTTCTGATGACAGAGAACTGTCTAGATTGCTGTTTCATTTTGAGAAGTTTTTGGAATTAGGTGGGAGAGAGCCAGGAAGGAAACGAGAGGATGGAAATAGCAAAGTACCTCATGTGTAAAGATTAGAAATTTTATTTTAGTGAAGTGGAAGAGAGAAAAGTGGGGTCACAGCCATAGTGTGGAAGGGAATCAGGCTATTGAAGCAGGGATACATTTGATGCATCCTCAGTTCTCCTGAGGATATGCCCATTTCTTCAGCTTAAAAAACAGAAGTGAGGGATGTGAATTGTGCTGGCTTCAAAGAATGCACTTATTAAATTTGAAAGGAGTTAAGCTATACATGCATGGAATTATTTCCCCTCTGTCATATAATTTAAAATAATGCAAAATTAAATTTTCATTGCCTTATTTATAGTATATGCCTATGCCACTGTATGAATCGTGCATTCAAAAAATACATATCACAATGGAGGGCTTAAAACTCAAAATCATGTATGGTCCTAATTATGGGTGATTTAGGGGATTGTCATGAAAAATTTATATATCTTGAAATTACTTTTGGTTGCTTAGACTGAGTCCTTCTAACTGTGACACTGCTTTGGGACAAAGTTCCATGGGGGTATGCATGGCTTTACAGATGTTGTATTTTCCCTACTGGAATATATTAAACTTACTCAGTCATTATGTTCCTCCCATAATATCTTCTTAATTGTTCTACATCTATCAGGCTTCGAAAATCTACCTCGCTTAATCATAATCGTATAGGAATTTATGTAGCCATGGTGATTCCTTTAGATATTATTTATATATGTATGTTTTTTTCTTATTCTTCAATATGGCTTTTTAAATTTATTTATCTATCTAAGTATCTATCTAACAATTTATTTCTACTTATGAAACTGTCATGCTATGTTCGTAGGCAATAACAGCATGCTTATATATGGGAAGGAAAAGGGAGCTAATTTTAACTTGAAATGCAGACCAAACAAAGACGATACAACCGGGCTCCAGCCATGAGCCTTCCAATCCTTTGGCTGGTTTCATGAATGATAGATACTAAATATATTTGAATTTTGTTTTTTAACACACCCTTGTGCAGCCAAACCCAAAGCAAAATAACCAACATTTCATATCTGCACAGTGTTGCCTCATTCTCTAGATTATATTTAGGCGTGTGTATGTGTAACTATGTGCGTTTGTGCACATGTTTGTGCATGTATATACACTACATATTTCACTTCTTAAGTAAAGGCTTTGGGTTTTCTATTTCACATTAAATTCTCAAGTTTGTTTCCCACTTGCAATTTTAATACCGTCTCCTTTGGGTGGACACTGATGTTCTCTAATTTGAGAATAATAAAAATATTAATGTAATAAACAAAGGGAGGGAGGCAGTTACGGAGATGCTGCGGGAGTGGACTGTCAGGGCACCTGGCGGGCATCGAATCACCATGTACCTGGATGTTTAAGGCCTCCTGTATAGCAGATGCTCTCTCGCGGGTGTTAACATGAAATACAAAAACAGTTAAACTTTTTGCTCTCTCCCGTTGGTCTTTCCATTTGCCTTTTCCCCAGATTTTCTTGTCCCCAGGCGTATTAGTTTCTCAGGGCCACTGTAACAAATCACCACCAACTGGAGGTCTTAAAACTAGAGAAATTTATTCTCACACAGTTCCAGAGGCCAGAGGTCTAAAATCGAGGTGTTGGCAGACTTGGCTTCTTTGGAAGGCTGTGTGGGAGGAACTGTTCCAGACCTTTCTCCTGGCTCCTGGTGGCTGCTGTCAAGGGTTGGTTTCCTTGGCCTGTAGATGCATCATCCCAATCTCTGACACTGTTGTGTTGTGGCTTCTTCCCTCTGTGTCTCTGTGTCATCTCAGAGACTTATTCCTTCTGTGTATCCATGTGTCCTCTCTTCTTCTTATAAGGACTCTTCATCATTAGAAAAGGACCTACCCTCATCCAGGATGACCTCATGTTAGCTAATTATATCTACAAAGACCCTATTTCCAAATAAAGTCACATCTTGTGGGTATGGGTGGACATGAATTTAGAGGGAATCCAGTGCATTAATTATTTACTACTTCTCTTTCCAAACTCATGATTAACCAGTTATGGTTAACCACCAGCTATGTGTTAGGTGACTTTTTTTTTTCTCTCTCGTGAAGTGGATGGCCAGGTTCATTGCCTGAAGTTCTACCACTGTTTCCTCTCATTGGTGTCTTACAGGGCCTTTCTCCGGGAGGGCTGAGGTGTGGCCACTGTGTATTTTTGTCATGTAATCTCATCTTGAGCTGACATGCTTGTGAACGAAGTGCAGACTTTGTTCCTCTGGTCCAGGAAACTTTCCAATCCTTGCATGTCCACTCCAGTCAATACGATGCCAGTGAGTGGATCAATATAATTCTAAAGGAAGTCCAGAGAACTCAGTTCTCTTCAAACTCTGTTATAAAACAACTTCAGAGAGTTAACGTAGTTGGGAAGCAAGATTGAAAGTACTTACTTTTACCCATCCCGTGTTAATTGGAATTATTTCTGAGCTTTCTGCCTGAGAAGGATGCAAAAGAATATAGTTTGCCAAATGAAAGGCTGCAGCATGTACCTGAGTCCATTTTAATCTGCTCTAGCGTAGACATTATAAAACAAGCTATTACAACTGGAGCTGTTATTTGGTTAAGTGATTGGCATTTCGTTGTCACCTTGAGGGGCTGTCTGATGTTTTTAGACCTCTTTTGGTCATCAAAAGTAGTGCCAATATCTCTTCTCTTCCTTCTTGAGATGCAGAATTGTGTTGGACTTGCCATCTTGGGCAAGTTTCCCACTTGGCTTCTCCCACGGTAATACATCTTCCGATCCATGCCCACAAACCAATGTAGATAATTTGTCAAATATCAGGGATGCCTATTTAATTTATCCCTTTGGGAGCTGTGACCTGGTATCAGGCAGGTCCGCAGATATTTGGGACTCACTGTGAGGTGGACCTCTGTGAGAATTCCACGGGAGGCCACGATGAAGCTTCAGGTTACTGAGTGTTCACATGATCTTAGACCCTTTGCCCAAAAATCTCTGAAACCCTTGAAATGTCTGATAATACAGTTGACATAGTGTTGTAGTGTCCCTCATGAGAGCTCAGGTTCTTTTACTGTTGATGGATTCTGGATCTACAAAGTGACTCAGGTTCCAAAACTTGGCCAAATATTTCACTACTATGGCAGACTGCAGTTTCCTGGTCACCCATCCATCCTTTACTTTTTATTGCAAAGTCTGAACAATACTTTTTCTGGTTCCCCATCTTCATATTCTTAGTGGAGATAGAGACTCCCATCTGTACAACCCTCTGTAGAACAAGCTCCCTAGATATCACTTTCACTTTGTTCTCATTATAGTAATTGCACCCATCTTGTCTCTGGTGATTTAATGACCTTCCACCCCTATTATTTTGACATTCGACCAGTCCCATTTCCATCAACAGCCAAATTCTGTAACAATATCTCCTTTAATCAGAGGACAGCCACCTCTCTACAAAGGACAGTCATAATTAAGTTTCTCAAATAATGTTGGTGCTCCTATGTCTATGGAAAACTCAATGTGTTTCCTCTACTTTCACGCTACAACTCCCTTCTGACACCAGATGTGTGGGCTTGCCACCCATTGAGCACTTTTCTAACACTAGTCAGGTACACTAAATTCAATTCTACCCTGACTCTATCTCCCTGGAGTTTTTGTTAGATCCCAGCAGTTAAGGGCTCCAGTCCTACAGGACTGCCCAGCTCCCCACTTCAGATTACCGTCAGAGTTGGGACTATTTTTATCTGCTTTTAATTTCTGTTTTCTCCACATTTTTTTATTATTTATTTATTCATGAGAAAGAGAGAAAGAGACAAAGACAAAGGCAGAGGGAGAAGCAGGCTCCATGCAGGGAGCCCGATCTGGGACTCGACCCCGGGTCTCCAGGATCACGCCCTGGGTTGAAGGCAGTGCTAAACCACTGAGCCCCCCGGGCTGCCCTGTTTTCTCCACATTTATATGGTTGTGCACCATGGACTTTTAGGTTAGTGTTTTACCTACGTAAGTCAATATTGTTTGATGATCTGCTTCCCCGCTCTTGTTTCATTGTTGCTCACTGGACTTGGTAAATATAGGGGTTAGCTCCATAGTGATTATTTTATTTAATTCACTAGAAGTAATATTTTAGCTTTTTGTCTGTATTCTTAGGAAGGAAAGGTGAATGCCTAGGAGAATTAGAAAGAGAATAGTATTCCCTTCCTGAACACAATTCAAAGGGCTTTGCTGAATCACTAAAGTAATCTTAGAACCTGTGAAAACCCCACTGGACATCTGAAGGTGTTGAAGGGATAGGAAAGGAGTAATGGATTTGAAAGCTTTCTTCCCATCTGGTGATTCCCCCAATGACCGTCCTAAAAGAGGACCAAGAAGAGAGAAGGCTCAAGTAATATTATGAGAGTAGTGTTTTCCACCTATGCTCAGGAAACCATTGAGACAAAAGGCACAGAGCAGCGGCCACATGGCTGGGAGGCTTTTAAAAACATGCTACTTCCTCTGTTGTTTCCTTACAAAATTAGTGCCCATCTCTCAATGTGTTTTTGTAAGGAAATAGTTAAAGATACAGTTTTAAAAAATATTGACCTGTCACTTTAAAAAAAAAACATATTTTAAAAGTCCATTCTGATGAAATTATTTCGAGTCTCTGTATCTTTCATGAGACAAAAATGTCAGTCTGGACCATAAAGAGGAGATTGGTTTACACCCTTGTAGAGGGAAATATTGAAGAAAGCCTTTGCCAGCTTATGCATGATTAGGAGATTTTTATGTCATGTGGTTATGAGGTTCAAGGTCACTTTAAGTCAAACTATTCTTTCCTATACCAATCTTCATCTATTTTTTTTAAAGTGCATTCCATACTTTGTTTCTTATCTCTGATCATCTTTTTTCTTTTCTTAACTGTTAATTTTTGTTAAGTGGTAACACAGTAAATGCTGAGAATATTGAAAAACAATATAATTTGCATCACATGTTTATTCATTAGGATCTCTCCTTATTGGGGCACCTGGGTGGCTCAATGGGTTAAACATCTGGCTCTTGTTTTTGGCTCAGGTTATGATCTTGGGGTCATGAGATTGAGCCCCATGTTGGGCTCTATGCCCAGTGGGGAATCTGCTTGGGATTCTCTCTATCTCTCTCCCTCTGCCTCTGTCACTCCCCGCTCTCTCTTTCTGGGGAAAAAAAACAAACACATTTTTTTAAAGATAGGATCTCTCATTCTTTCTGTGATTTAGCAAATCTCTACAAACATGTATGTCTTAGCTAGAAACTATTATAGAATACAATTATATAGGAAAGTGTCTCTCCTCAATAATGTCACCACATTTAAGATAAAGATCCCATTAAAGGTTTGGTGGTCAGTGAGAATATTGCTATTATATACAATACCCCTTCATGCAGTTTTAGACAGGAAAAATATAAGTCTACATATTTCATTCAAAGAAAAGATTTTACATTAAGTTGAAAAAACTAAAAGTTTCACATTATCTATGCTTCTTTCCATCTAAGTGCTGATCTCAAAGAATAGTAAAAACTTAAGGATTCCTATCATACAGGGGATTTTTGTTTGGTTGCTTTACTTCTCAAAAAACTAACTTTCATCACCAAAATGTATTTTGATCCATCATTTTAGGAAATACGCATAAAATGAATTTTCTCTAGTTTTGTGTATGTTTATTTTTGTCTTCAGATGAGAAACCTGGAGTCTTTCAAATGGTGCTTCCTTACATGTAATTTTTCATTTCATTTTTTCCTTCTCTGGCTGCTGTCACATTTCGCCCCCTGGCTTATAGTTTATAGCAGTTTGATTATGATGTGTCTGGGAGTGGATTTTTTTTTTTTTTTTAGTTCATCCTATTTGAGATTCACTGAGCCTCGATACTGAAAATTTACATATTTTACAAAATTCGCAACGTTTTCAACCATTATTTCTTCAACTATTTTTCTGTACCACCCTCTTTTGTCTTTATTTTTGAAACTCTAATGGCAGGAATATTAGACTTTGAGAATTGTCTTGCAGGTACGTGAAGCTCTGTTGATTTTTTTTTTTCAATTTTTTTCCAGAATGAGTAATTTCTATTGATCTATTTTCTCTGACTCCACTGTCATCTCATTTTGTTATTGATTTTTTAAAACTTTAGTTATTCTTTTAAAAAATAATAACTTTATTTTTAGGTTCTGAATGTTTCATTTCATTCTTTTTCGTATATCTTATTTCTCTGCTAAGACGTTCTATCTTTCATTCATTTCAAGAGCATTTTATCTTACTTCCTGGAGCTTAATTATGATAGTTACTTTAAATTAGTCTGATCATTCCACATTAGTGTTATCTACTTCTCCCCCTACAAGTTGTTGAGATTTTCTTGATTTTTCATAATTACATCCAAGTAATTGTGGGTTGTATCCTTAACATTTTAATATTACTCTTTGAGATTCTGGGTCTTTTTTAAATCCCCTGGATTGTTTTAGCAATCATCTCAGTTTGGCTCATAACACAGTAATAACCTATCTTTTAATATCCATTCAGTTTTTAAAACCCGTATAGTAGTTTTCAGATGTTTTCCACATGTGTACTGACTCTTTATTAGTATTGTCCTACAGTTACCTTCTTTCATGCTTTTTAATTTCTTTCTTTTTTTTTTCTTCATATTAGATAATATCTACGGGCTCATCTGCAAGTTCGTAATCTCTTTACTCTCATCTTTATTCTGCCATTGAGCCCATACAGTGAATATTTTATTTTGACCATTTTGTTGGACCTGTTGCACCAAATAGTTTGAATTCTGAACAATCAGAATGGAAAAGAAACGGTACACAATTTTAGAGACTCACATCCTCAGTGACGTGTGGGAGTCCAAATGTCCGAGTCTACCAAGATGTCCCATCGAAGGTAAGAGAAAAGCGGTGACAGTGTTATGACCTAGCCCACAAAAAGGAGGTATAGTACATGGTGGATCATTTTGGAATGGGCAGGGGGGAACACGCATGGCACCTGAGTGTGCTCCTGTGATCTCTTCACCTGATCCACCCCTAAATGCTACCTTTGATCTGCTTGCTGGGATCACTCAGTACCTAGACAGGATGCAGAGAATCACAGGAGTTACTTAAACAGAGGAAGTAAAGGACTGAAAATCAGATATTGAGGAACTCCCAGGACATGAAGATAGCATGAAGAAGTCGCTGCAATGTCACCACCGGTGACACCACCCCATGACTAGTGAACATTGGAAGTAATCACACTCCTAAGCCTGAGGAGTGCACTTGGCAGACTTATGAGGAAGGGTCACTGCTCAGCTGGTCCTGACAGTCTCTGAGCTCAGATCTGCAAGCTGGTGGCATTGAGGATTGGACCCTTGGGCAGGGGGCGCTGGATGGCTAATGACAGGTGGCACACTGGGGCTGGTCTACAAGCGCAGGGAAGCAGGACTGGCTTTCACAGCTGCTGTCAGAATGAAGCACCATGGCACAGGAGCAATACAACAGGAAACGTGACAGGAAGCCCAGGTGACAGAGCCAGGGGCCCCATCAGCCTCCCAAGGCCCAGTTCACCTTCACCATCACTGGCCACATGGCGCTGAAGAGCAGACATGTGGATGGTAGACTCCTGGCCCCACATCATGCAACCAACCCAAAAAGAGCAGATTTGAAGCTGAAAGGTTATAGTGAAATAAATGGCACACTCTGTAATGACCGTTCAGTGGCTTCCAGCTTATGGGCGAATACTCAGCTTTGGGAATATTACGTGTACCCTGTTGGTGATACAGCTTTAAAATGAATGCACCTTAAGTAAATAAAGACAGACAATAAATCAGAAAAAAAGGTAGTGAATTTGGCCTATTTTTAATGCCATTTACCTCTTACTGTATTAGGTTTTGAACTCAGTGTAGCGGTATGCTTGGAACTGATTTTGAGCTGAACACCCTTGTAATTTCCTAGGGAAGGATATGCTCCTAGGAGCTGGAGCATGTCTGTCCCATGGCCTCATGTGTCCCCTCGCATGGTGCTACATGGCCCAGGGGTACTCAAGCAAGGCCTTAACATGCTGAACGTGAATTTTAAAGTGATGGTGGCACAAATTGCATGTTTGTATCCCTCTAAAATTCATACATTGAAACCCATCCTCATTGTCATGGTATGTGGGGTGGGCACTTAGGGGGGTGGTTAGGTCATGAATCTCATGAATGAGATGGCAACCTTGTGAAAGAGCTTCCAGAGAAATCCCTTCCAATATGAGGACTCAGTGAAATAAAGGTCATCTATGAACTAGGAAGCAGGCCCTTGCCAGGCATAGAATCTGCAGGCACCGTGATGGTGGACTTCCAGCCTCCAGAATGAGAGGAAATAAATTTCTGTTGTTTATAAGCCACATGGTTTATGGCAATTTATTATAGCAGCCCACATGAACTAGGATAGAAGTTTCACCTACTCATGAGATAAAGGATGCTTTGTTTGACTCCCATATCAACAAATAAACATTAAGAAAGAAGGGAGGAAATATGACCTCATTCTGGACCTACCTTACTTGGAGAGCACCTGTTAGCACAAATCTACCTCTCTGGTAAGACACATAAGAAAATGTAAGCTGTGAATACTTTTATTTATCCATTCATTTCCCTAATCTTTCACTTGTTTGTCATCTACATATCTTCAACCTTGACCATCAGAATGAGTTTGGCTTTATCATCTAGTGACATCTCTTTTACCTCATTTCTAAATTATTATCCTTTTCTTTGTGTGTATTCTTCTGTATGTACAACAGGTCTTGTTTTCAGGAGTCCCAAATGCCACATGTTTCCTTCAAACTCTGGAGGTAGTTAAATAGCTATCTAAATTAGTCATGGTAATTATTTCTAAAAGTCTAATGCACAAAGTTAGGACTTGGTTGCTGTGCCTTGTGCCTTTCATTCTCTAAACACAGGATGGGTGTTCCATCTCTGAGGGCTGCTCCATCCCCACTGGCTTGTCCTCAACCTTCCAGTCTCTGCCCAGAGGTCACTTTTTATGATAGACCTCTCAGAACCTCCTTAAGTTGGCCACCTCCAGTTACTTTTGATTTTATCATCACCTCAGTCTCTTATGTTAACTGTGACATTAAGAAACAATTCTGATCACTTATCACTTGTTTACTTTTGGTCTTCCCTCACAGAAATGCAACAAGTTCCATAACACAACTACCTTGCTTGTGTTCTTTCACCAACGTAGCCTCACAAAATAAAGTTGGATGCATGAAAGGCACTCAATACCTGTTTTCTGGGTGAAATTTAGTGTAACATACTCTGCGGTGGAAAGCACCTGTCTTTGCTCAGCGAAGGTGTTTGTTAGGTAGAAACCCTCTCTGATTCTTTCTCTCCCCGGACTTCTCTGTAACCACATTGTTCCCGAAGATTTGTAACTGACACCAGCCCACCTCTTCTTAATTCTGGTTCTTGTTCTGTGTTGGGGACAAAGATGAGATGTGGGCAGGCTGAGTATAGAGGGGTTTTAGTCGGATCTCTTCTGGGTCGTTTCTTTGTAGGTGAAGAGTTATGCATTGCAGAATTCCCAGGAGGTGTCTCCTGTGGGTGTGATCCTCTCCCCTAGCGAAGCACCCTGTCTTCTCTATTTTTCTATGCTATTGGTTTCATCTTTGTGTATCTGAAAGGGGATATAGGCCTATATGTTGAGGCTATTCCCCTACAACTCATCTGGTGGGTGCACACTAGGCGTTCAATTGTCGCTTGTAAAATTCAAGTGAACAGAAATCCACAATTCTTACTTGAAACTTGCCCAAGACCTTTTCAGTAGCACCTGCTTGTTGAATGTTTTTTAGAGGAAGTTTTTTCCAAAATATTCGAAGTCAGCATAAAAATATCAAACTAAATTTTAGCACTAAATCTTGAGCTATGTGTTCTTTCAGGATTAAGCATCAGAAAGAATCGGGGTGATAATTAAATCTCCTACTTGTAAAATCTGTAAATTAAAAAAATTAGTTGCTTAATTCATTAAGATTTTATTTTTTAAAAAAGATTTTATTTATTTATTCATGAGAGACACAGAGAGGGAGAGGCAAGGACAGAGGTAGAGGTAGAGGGCGAAGTAGGCTCCATGCAGAGAGCCCAATGTGGGACTCAATTCTGGAACCCCGGGATCACACCCTGAGCTAAAGGCAGACGCTCAACCTCTGAGCCACCCAGGTGTCCCTGTTCAGATTTTCAATTGTGTGGTCATATTTTTTTTGGAGAAGGAGCAAAGTGGTGGTGGGATAAGAAACCAACAAGTAAAATAGTAGCTATTCTTTTCTATATCTTCCTCTACTACTCTCAAATCTGAAACCAATTAACAGCTTCTCATTGTTCAGAAAGGATTTATTTGTCAGCATTTCAGTTATATACAATAACCTATATATTCTTATGAAACAGCATGTAGTATTCTTATTCCTGTGATACATGCACCTGAATTAATACTATAACACTTGTCTATGAAAATGAAAGGCATAGTCTCTATTAAAGTATAAGAATATAACTCTGTGCGTGCACACACATGCAGACATACCTATTATTACTAAGATCAAGTTAGTTCTTAGGTAAATCTATATTTAACTTTTCCAGCAGGTCTCCACTATAATAAAATTGTCAAGCCATTTTTCCTTAACAATTACTGACTCCAGCTATAAATCCCTAAACTGGTCAATAACCTATAACCCAGCACCTCTCGAAATGGAATGTGGGATATTTATGTTCCCCCTGAGACCAGCTTGTATATAAAGTCCCAAACAGCAGTGTGCGCTGACCAGGACCACCTTTCTTGAGCAATAACACGAGCACAATGGTACTGGCTTCTTCCCTTCTGTCCTCCCTGCCCCCATCCATACTGTCAGAGACCACTTTTCTTTGGAAGGCTTGAATCACGCCCAACTTAACATATTAGGTGCTAGCTTAGCACACACAGCACTAAACCACACGACAGCTCATTAACCTTTAGACTATAAAAAAGAAGAAAAAAAACTTGCAAAAATGTCAGCTTAACTTTCCATTTCAATAACAGGGTCTAGGGTTAACAGAGAAGAAAAATACAAAACCTTAGATTGTGTGGTCATTATTGGGAATCGCTCATTTCATAATTATTTGTTTAAAGTCAGAAAGGAAAACATGCTAAGAAAATTAGCTTCCAATTGTATATTTTATTTCAAATTCATTGTGTCGTGTTTTTCAGAGATATGTCAGACAGACCCATACAGTGCGCGAAGGTAAGTAATTCTTTTACAATACACAGAAATGTTTTCCCAAAGAAATAAAGTTCTCCTAAGACTTTTTTCCCAGTGTGTTCTCCTGGAATTTAACAAATATTTGTTAGGTCTTAGGCATAGCTCAGGAACATTGGAGCTATGGCAGAGAGTAAACCAGATTCAAGATGTAGTTCCCATGGAGCTTGTATGCATTTCAGTATTTCCCATTGTTCTCTGCTCTACCCTAATACACGTGTGTGTCTCTTCTTCTAGGATGAAGGTCAATCTCACAAAGGCCAAAGTCCTAGAATGAGTGATTCCCATTGGGGTGTGTCTGACATACAATTCTTCTAAAATGAAATCAAAGTTTTGTGTATTACAAATTCAACCATTTATGTCATCCAAGAAACACAACGATAAGCAGCTAAGAATCAAGTATCCAATTATTTCTTCTGACCTGTTCTCTCATGCGCCATCACAGCCTGGAGGAGACACGTCTTCCAACAGAATGAGCGTGTCAGTTCCTCAGTTCCAAAAAGTCATCGGGAAACGATGGCATTATCCCACTGACTTACATCAGGGTGACACACGTTATGGTTCCAAGACCATCCCCTCCGGGTGGTCTGACCCCTGCTAGGGCTTCTTCACCTCCTCTGATGTCATGGGAAAACAGCCGCTCTGAGATACTGCTCAGGTATTGTACAGTGTGCAACCTGTTCAAACCCAGAGTCTGGACATTTAGAGAAGGAGCTGAGTTTAGGATTCCTGTCCCAAGTTCCTGCTCTGCTTTCTCTGGGGCACCTTTTAAAATAACCACGTGGAGTTGAGTCTGTGAAAAGTTAGTGGCCTCTGCCCAACTACCTTATCAGTAACCAGTGACGCAACCCTGCTCTTGGTCTGGTCTCCTGCTCCCTTGTGACCTGGCATGGGGAATGCCTTGGCTCACTGCCCTCTCCACTGCCAGCCCCCCCATATCAGGAATCTGTAAGTAACAAATCCTGTCACTTTACTTCATTCGTATGGGTGTCTTAAAACCGTTCCTTCCATGGAAATGGCCCTGGGGTTTTCATTTCCTCAAACTGGAGCTTGGATGCAGAGAAAGCTACCTGGCCACCCACATGAGTGGCTTGTGCCTCACTCAGCGTGCATCATCCGAATATTCTTCATTTGATACGGCAGCTACCTCTCATCCCAACACACCTGATGCCCCCACAATGATGAAAATAGTTTTTGTCGCTAACTTCAGATGGTTACAAAAAATAATTGAGGTGATGCGAGAATTATTCAAATACTTATCAGTGCCACATTTGTTGGGAAATGATACGGCAAAAGATCAAGATTTCTAGGGAGAAATTTCAATCTGGTTTGTGGAGAAGGATAAAACAAGACAACTCCCCAAACTCCAAAACGCATCCATATTTGTTGTGTGCTTCCTTGACCACTCAAAGTCTGGTAAGCATAAAATCTTGTACATAGAGTTTTCTTCCAGGATAAAGAAAAGAGCAGGTCCTTTAGAAAATTTACTACTCTCTGGGGATATTTTTTTGGTAATTGAGAGACAAAAAAATATATAACTTGTATATATAGAATATCCTTGGAAGGAAGTTAAAATAGGATGATTATACCAGTTCTTCTGGTAAGAAGTCGTGTACTAGATGCTATCTTATTTGAAACTCAATGGAATTTTTCTTATAACTTTATACATTTTTACTAAATTACACGAGGAAAAATAAGTAATTTGAAATATCCAAGTGGATCCTAAAAGGACAAATGATGAATGTGTGTTCATATACATAAGAAATTTTTTAAAAATGGCCAGTTGCCAACTATTTGTTAATAGCTGTCTAAGCTTTCAGATTGCCTTTGAAATAAATATATCCAAAAGGGGACTATTTTGTTTTAAAAACAACTTAAAACTTTGGTAAGAAAATATTAAAATCCCGAGGGAAAATCAAACAAGAGATCAAGGAAAAAGATATACAGAGCAAATTTTGTCTCATTTAACAATAATGGTAAATGGCATTAATAATGATGTGACACTCTACCCTCATTAAGGTGGCAAATTAAAAACGTAAATTCCAACCGAGCAAGGGTATACTTATGTGGTATGTTCTTATGTTATTCGAAGAGTGTAACTTGGTAGAGACTTTTGGAAAGTAATTTGCCAATATGTAGTAAGGATAACAATAATGATTACTGTGATTTGAACTTTCTGGGGATGTTTTCTGATGAAATAATCTAAAAGAAAAAAAAAGTCATACCCATGAAAGCATTGATTACAACATTCCTTGGAAACAAATGAGACTCTAGTTTGCACAGGTAGGGGGCCACTAAGGTCAGGTGATGTAATTAAAGTACAGTGCAGTGTTTTTACTCAATGAATTTTTTTGTGAGCACTAATGGAATGATAATTAAAAGCTTTAGTCACATGGAGATGCGTGCATAATTTAAATGAAAAAGCAGAGGGGATCCCTGGGTGGCTCCGCGGTTTGGCGCCTGCCTTTGGCTCAGGGTGTGATCCTGGAGACCCGGGATCGAGTCCCATGTCAGGCTCCTGGCATGGAGCCTGCTTCTCCCTCCTCCTGTGTCTCTGCCTCTCTCTCTCTCTCTATGTCTATCATAAATAAATAAATCTTTAAAAAAAAAAAGAAAAAGCAGAAGGAAAACTAAACATACACTATGAATTAAGTAATATTATACAGGTGCGTGGGGCTCTGGGTGTGTGCCTATCTGTTGTTCTCTCTCACACACACCCACACACATCACACTACACACTGTGATTGAAGCAACACTGAATATGATTGCATGGTATGTATTCTCACATTTATATGAGGATAAGATATGATAAATTTTTAAATATAGCAATTATATTAGGGTCGCTAGTTTAATTTCTACTTTCTTCCTTCAAACAATCACTTTGTTTGTTTAGTATTCCACATACTTATGTGCTGTTTGGAAGCATATTCACATCCCCAGTTCAAGCGCAGAGGCCCTGATAATTCTAAGAATTCACGATAATAGGTATGATGTTTTCAATTTTTCCTGCATTTAATTGGCTTGGGCATGGACAAAAAAAAAAAAACAAAAAAAAACCTTTAGAGTTTTAGGGCACTTCTGTGATAAAATTTCTTAATTTAAAAATGACACCTATAGAGAGGATCTGTGTATTGGTGGTGGTGCCTAGCCAGATGAGGTAGGTGGTATAAAACAGACAAACAAAAACCTCAAAAGACTGTGACTTAGAAACATAGCACTGTATCTCCTTTCCATAGCATGGCTTATGTTCACATCCCATTGCCCTGAACCTGGTCACTTAGTCATCCTCAGTTGCAAAGGTTAGGAAATGAGGTTGCTAGGTGGAGTCCATCCCTTCTGTGCTAAGAGGACATGCGTACTAGATGTAAAACCATTAGCTTCCTCCACCATCTATCTCTCTAACTCCTGGAAGTTGTCATGTCAGCTGTAATGCTTAGAGTGGTTGGGATTACCTAGCATCTCTCCTAAGCCTAAAGGAACTAGTTTTAGGATGGAGCCAGAAACCGGAAGACTGAGCAGTTAAAGAACATGAGTCCTTGGTGACATTATTGGGCTTTGGATGCCTGAAATACTGGGGGATTTGACATCCCTATTTTCATTTCAGTTATAGAAGATATTTCCTGTTTTCTAAAAGTCAGGTTAAGTTGGAGTTTCTTAACTGATTCAAACATAGATTGTTTGTTTGTTGCAAGAAAGTGATGCAACCTTACAAAATTTGTTCTCGATTTTGTCTAAAGTTCTTTGGACCATTTTTTGGCTATTGAACTCCCCCCAAAATGACTGTTTTATCCAGAAACTCTCACTTAAAAGCAAGCAGACTGTGGGAGAACATTTACACTTTTGTTATTTTTAATATTTAGAATTACAATATAAAGATTTTCATTTTCCTGGGGAGTAAAAGAACAGAAGACGTAACACATTTGAATAGAATATCACTAAAAAGTTGCACCCATTGTCTCCAAGAAAATCTGTCTCTGAGGAGAAATGTTTGACTCAAGGTCTGAGCAGGAAATACATAAGATACGCTTAAGAAATATTTTGCCTAACAGAAACCAGGGATGCTATCCAAAACTACCGTGTTTTTTTTTTTTGTTTTTTTTTTTTTTAAGACTCAGAAGTCGAATTGAAGAGGCCCCTGCAAACATAGGTGGGACACTTTGAATTTTATTCGCACCAGAGCTGCAAGTATTAGAAACATTTCACATATGTTTGTATCCTTGAGTTTACAGTGATGCTAAAAACATAAGTCACCTTTGGAAAAAAGCTAGAGAAACAAAAACTGGCAAGTAAGGAGAAAGTCTCAAGCATTTGTCCTGACATTTCTATACTTGGGGTGATAGTTGACAAATTCTTACAGAGAGGTAATCCAGCTAACTAAAACAATGAAACCAGGAAATCACTTCAGTCACTTGTTCTGCGTTCAAGAACTCCGAGGTCGATATTAGTTAAATTTGAGATCTGTATTGCTTTCAGTGGCTTTCTTAAGCAAAGAGAAATTGAGTAGACCAGGGGCTGACACAATTGATGTGAACAGTCTGGGAAACCATACCAGACAGAGGTGGCCAAGAAGGGGGAGGCCATACGTTGTAGGAGAGACATGTTGGCCAGGATGCTGTGGCTGTAGCACCCTGTCCCTGTCACTTCTGTGTATGAGTTATAACCTGCTCTTCATCTTTGTCTTACTTGCTCAGGATCCAAATCCTGACAAGGATCTGATTGGTTAAGCCTTGAGGTCACATGCCCATGTGTTCCCCACTCCCCTCACCCCCCTGGGGCTGGAGAAGAAAGCAGAGAGAGGCTCTGGTCCCTCCTGACTCTTTGGAGTGGGGAATGAAATTCCTTATGCCAAGACTGAAATGTTAACGTATGTATACTGTGCCATTTAATAGTGGAATATCTGTATGTTTCTACCCATAGTATATAGTATTAATAGGTTATTTATTTATAAATTAAAAAGGAACATGTGATATAACAGAAGGCAACAGTAGAAATAGAAGGAACTGTACACATACTACAGGCGAGATTGGTCATGTGCGTCCCATCTCTCAACGCTTTGTGGAAGACATTTTTAATACCTTCCAGATAGCCTCATAGTTCAGGGGGAATAAGTGAGGACAGTAACCTCAATTAGTAGGGCCAATGTTTAAGCTAACTCTTTATGACCACAAAATTTGGCTACTATGAGAATCCAGGAAGAAGAAATCATGTGCAATCAATAGATTGGCTAAACCAGATGGCATTTGCTTTAGACCTTGAATGCTGGGTACATTTCGACGTCTACTGTTGATGTCAAAGAGAATCCCAGAGAGAGGCAATAGGAGTAAGCAAGATTAGAGAAAAGAGTGCAGTTTGGCAATAATGGGAAAAGATATTGGACAGGCGTTAAGGTTAAGTAAATGAAATCCTGGAATGCTTTGAAGGTCGGTCTAGGAAAGGAATTCTATCTTTAGTCTAGGGAGCCATTAGACTATTTTTTTCCACCAGAATGAGTAATATTACCACAACTGCACTTCAGAGACATTAATTTGATGAAATTTCACTAAATGATGAGTTGATATGTGCTATTCTTATCAAAAGAATGTGGTCATGCTTTCCATTCTTTATACAAGGACACAGAACCGTGTCCTTCATTATTTTTGGTATTAAAATAATCCTTGGATAAAAGTATCCCAGTAGGTGATTTTAATACAGACAGCCACCTTTAAATTTGTATTAAGAATATCACACTTTCAGCAAAACTTGCCTTTTTTTCAATAGCTAATCTTTTATGTAAATTAAAATTGATACTTTGAACACACAAAAATCTCAAAAGGTGCTTTGTCTCTCATATGCATCCCAGTATTCATGGAGAGAATAATGAAAAAAAAAATGAAACCAAGGGAGACAAATGACTTTAACAATATCAAATCATGAATTTGTGTCAAAGCTAATCAAAGTCAAATTTAGCTCTCCTGACTCTGAATCTAACTCTGCCTTCCACATTCCACCACATAATTGCTATCTTCTCTCCTGACTGCTTTGGAACAAAAACAGTCTCACAGAAACTTCTGCAGGTAGCTGCGCCTTCTGTGTAGGAAACGTTTACAATTTTTAAAAAGTCCTTCAGATTTATCTGGCTTTTTTGTAAAAATGGACAAGGGCACCATTCCGAAGACATCAAAGCTGATTTGCCTCCAAAAGCCATATCTTGAAATGTGATTTCTAAGATGCAGAATTATCAACAGATCAGCAATTGACCGTTGAGATGTGTTATTCCAAGGAGAGATTGAAAAAAATAATATGAAATGACATGATTTTTTTTATCTTCCTTTATATAGAAAGAGCAAAGGAAGATTTGGTTTTGAATCGCTAGTTTCTTTAAAAACAAACAAACAACTGAAAATAAGTGTTAAGAGAGCATTTCAGGGCTTTTAGCAGAAATTATCAGTAAGATTGGTCATCATGACTTACTATGCTGCTCCACTTTGATCTGTCTTTAAAAACAAAAGGAGAAATCTAATCATGCTTATTTTTCTTTACTTCACTAAATGCATTGCATAGCTTTCTGAAAGGGTTAAATAATTTCCTCCTCTTTTGCACATTTTTTTCCCTTTTTTTGTGTGTGAGGTTCCCCACTAACCATAGCTCTGTCCAAAAGGAAATTAAAATGAAATACATCAGGCATGCTGGGACTTCACACTTCAGAGACTTACAAAGCAATATGGCCTGGTTAAATTGATTGTCACTTTAACTACCCACAGCTACTCTTCAGGAAGGGGGCTTACGGTTTTACTGTTCTTAACGGGACCATATCCCTTTTCCAATGGCTTAATTTAGGTTGTGCTGAAATTCCTATTAAAATCAGAGTCATTAATATTTCATTAAAAATACCCATGATGTCAGAAGCGGCCATTCCAGGCCTGCCAAGTTACAAAGAAAACTACCCTTTCCCCCTAGGGTTGTGCTAACATCCTGATATCCAAACCTACATTTACATTTTTCCATCAACCTGAACAAAAAACAAAAATGAGAGAGGGGATATATCAAGTGACTGCCGTCGTCTGGTGCCTTCTATGTTTTGATGTCTTCAGATGGTGAGATCATAAAACCTGACTTCAAGCATGTAAAATTATCAACAGATCAGCAGGCTGACCATGTAGATATCTGTTTGGCACCAGAAAGTAGAGAGTTTGACAAACGGATATTGGGTCTCCCTGTGTCAAGTGCACTGAAAAGATTTTATTTGAACAAAAGTACTATATAGCCAGGGCCACCCTATAATCACAGAGCTGCCAAATGAATGCGTATATAAAATTTCAGTTATAACTAAAACTCATTGTCATGTGCTCAGTCATTTAGAGAAAGCATCTTGCCAGAGTCTGGTTTGAAGCTTTGATTTTTAGTATTTGCTTGTAGAGAGAAAATGAGTGCCAGAGTAGTCAGATGAAATGTGACAGTTTTCTCACTCAACTGATTGAGTGAGATTAATTTGAGGATTTCCTATGTATGACACATTCTCCTAGCCCACCGGTGTGGCTTCTCTTCCTTCGTTTTCCTTGCAAATATCATAGATTTATCCTCAGAGTGCTCACGCATGCCTGTTCCACTGGTTCCTAAAACTCTTATAACTTTCAGAAACTGGAAAAGCAAATATGTTACCTGTCACTGCACATCAATATACACAAAAAAAAAAAAGCTCATTTAACTTATCAAAACCTATTTATTGCCAAAGTGTGTTTATGCTTTGTTGTATTAATTTCATTTACATTTACCGGGATGGGCAAGTCCCTATAATATATTCTTTTATGCTAAATTATGATCTTCATATTAGTATTAAAATTTGGGGGTGTGTCTTTTTTCCTTTCCCCCCACAAATTTAATATATTCTTCTTCAGTAATTTTTTTTGTAATTTAACACTTTCAGGGGTTATTTCAGTAAAAAAATAATTTTTAAAAATGCAAAAAAACTATTGAGTTATCTATTTTAAAAATCCTCCCCTCTCCCCACATTCTGTTGGGCTGCAAATGGAGGTTCTTTCTCTTTAGACTTTTCACAGATAGGACTGGGAAGATAAGTAAAAGTTCTGTGACAGTACAGAAGGAAAACAACTTTTAAAAAAGATTTATTTATTTGAGAGAGAGAGAGAGAGAGAGAGCAAGAGAGCTAGGGAGGGACAAAGGAGAGCAAAGAGAGAAGCAGACTCCCTCGAGGGGCTCCTTCTCACTACCCCTGAGATCATGACCTGAGCTGAAATCAAGAGTCAGATGCTTAACCAACTCAGTCAGCCAGGCAGCACCCAACCTTTTAAAAAAGATTTTATATCTTTATTTATTTAAAAGAAAGAGAGAGTGAGAGTGTGCATGAGGTGGAGGGAGGGGAAGGGCAGAGGGAAAGGGACCAGCAGGCCCCTCACTGAGCACAGAGCCCTGAGCAGAGCTCATCTCCGTCCCAGGACCCTGGGATCATGACCTGAGCTGAAGGCAGACACTTCACCAACTAAGTCCCCTAGAAGCACCCCAGGAAAGCAACTTTTCTGTGTAGTTACTGAAAGGGACAAAAGAAAAAGAGACAGAAACCCTTTGACTTCCATATACTCATTTCAGCATATCCTTATCCCAGATCCCAAGTCTTGGAATTTCCAGCATCAGTGTAAACAGAACTGGCACACACACATTAAGATGAATATAGTTATTATCCCTCTTGCTGGTCACTACTGTCACTTTCTACTTGTCATGCCCTGTGTGAATTTATTTAAAAGAACCCCTTTTCAGCAACTATTTGCAGTTCAAAATAATCTATAAGCCATTCTTTTCAAGAAACAAACAAAAAACTCTATCTTAGTCTGCTCCTTGACTTTTAAATATCCCATTTTTCAACATGATAACTTTCTCTATAAAATTCTGTACAAGCAATTTCCTGTTCTGCAATACACTCCCTCCATCACCTCCAATGATCTCATAGCATATTGTGTTTCCCCCATAACGGCCTGTGATTGCTGTTGGAACACTGGGATGTCCCTAGCTTGTCTGCCACTATATCCTTAGCACTTGCCCTGGTACCCAGCACACACTAGGTCCTCATTGTAGTTGGTTGCTCTCAATAAACCTAATATAAGAGATTCAGAAAGTGAAAGGCATGGATGGCTTCCCATTCTGAGAAGTGAATGAGACAGGTGTATATTTCCAGGTAAAAGCTACGGAGTAGCCAGAAATTTGCTACAAACAGAAATGCAGGGAGAGTATTGACTCCTGGGATGACTTTACATAATTGAAGCCATGACAGATAAGGAAGATATCTAAGTAAGGATTGAGCTTGAATTCATCCAAAATATAAAGAAATCACTAATTTCTCCCAGGTCCCCACTCGTTGTCTTAATCTGATTTAAGTTTGATTTGTAACTTTGCCATTCTCTTGAAATTCCTTTTTCAAAGGTCAAAAACAATTAATAGGAGACAAAATTATGAATGGCCACTTCAAATTAGAGTACTGTTACCTGAGCAGAAGTTAGTCATACTCTTATCTATGGAATATTGCCCAAACTTATCAGCACAGCTCTACCATTGTCTCTATAAACTCTTGCTCAGTTCCCCCAACACAACCACCTCATGTCATTCTCGGTGAATATGTAGGAAATTAGAAATATCTATGCTTCCAAGTATTCCATAAGATTAACCTAAATTGGAAATTTGATTCAGAAATTTTCCACTGTACATAGAGAGCGAAATGTGCATGTTCACATATTCTGAAATATCAACCCAGAGAAGATAATTTCTAAAACTGAAAACTTGGATTTTTCCAGGAAGTATCTGAGTGAAGATGGGTCAAATCTTGCATTAGAACTTTCAGATTAGTTGAGTAGTACATCATGATTCCAGAAAAAAAAATTAATACTAATACTCTGAAAAACAGACCATCTTAAATAATTAGAAATCCCACTGCCTAGATACAACTACTGCTAATATTAATATAGAGCCTTCTTGAGCTTCTGAAGGGGTGTGTGTGTGCTCTAGTGTTAATGTACTTGTTTTCTCTTTCTGTTTTTAGTCTTTTTTTAAAGCAGTAAGAACAAACTATAAATACTGCTTTGAAATCAACAGTTTAAAAATGTTAACTATATGTTACTATTGCCCTTCAAAACAATTTAAAGATGCACCCACACAAATACACAAACCCACAAACACCCACACAAATACAAAGAAATAGTAATAGTTAAGAAGTATTCTGTTATATGAATTTTACTAGAATCTTATTTAATCACTCTACTTTCGTTACATATTGTGTTGCTTCTAGAGTCTTTTTTTTTTGCTTTTAAAGTCTTAATATGATAAAAAAAAACTTTAATAAGCTATTTTGAGCTTTGTTTTTGTCCAAATGGGCAATTTCCTTTTTAATTTTAATTTTCTTCTTCTTCTTCTTCTTCTTCTTCTTATTATTATTATTATTTTTATTATTATTATTTTTAGAGAGAGAGAAAGAGAGCATGTGAACAGGAAGGTGGGAGTTGCAGACGGAAGGAAAGAGAATCTTAAACAGGCTTCATGCCCTGCACAGACCCGACATGGGGCTCGATCCCCCAACCCTGACATCATGACCTGAAACGAAATCAAGAGTCAGACACTGACTGAGCTACCCAGGTGCCCACAATTACTTTTTGACTGTTAGTTTTTAAAAATACTCCTGGATTAAATAATATCCATGTTAGATTTTTAAATTTCCATAAGCCCTCTTAAACTGACCTTCTGAAGGATCTGAACAATTATGACATATTTTCCTGGTAATGCCTTCATAATTCAAATATAAATTGAAAGAGAAATGGTTCACATTGCTGTCTGTTTACTACTTATTTCTTTTTACCATTTCTCATTTATTTCTAAAATGTTAAACACTTGGATATTGTAAGATAGGGATTCATGTTTGACAATGTTTCCAAAATTTATACTGAAATGATCTAAGTGAATAGAAGTGAATAGAAATTGCGTATTTATCATTTGTAAAATATGAACACTACCAAAAAGTGTATTTGCAGACTTTATTATCTTTCCCTGATCTCATTTTCCAGAGCTAGTGGCAAAGCATATGTCTCAATGTAGCTTTATAACATATTTAGTAGTCTGAAATGTCCTTTTTAGTTTTTTTTTTCTTTTTTTGGGGGGGGGTGTTTGTTCTTCTAAAAAAGAAGTGAGTCATATAGGTAGATGAATGTGTAAGTAACATCTATATGGAGGGTATATGAATGAACCTTGGAAAAAATATCACTTTTATCAGATCCGAATGCTTCAATTATCTATACCAGTAAGACTGTTGGAGTAGGTATTTTTATTTGAGGAGACTGAGGTTTAGAAAAGCTATGGTTCCCTATGAGCACAAAATTGATAAAATGTTAGAACAAGTTTTAAACTCAGGTCCTACTAAGTTAAATATCATACATTGGTTACCATGTCTCATGTTTCTCTGGCACTGGAAATATATCAATTTCTAGATACACATATCCAGAAAAAGAAGGCATTCTGGTTAAGATTCATTTAGAAAAACAGAATAGAGAATGCATTTAAAAAAAACAAAATGATAATATTGACCAGCTGAATTTTAAAGGAGAAGGGGGAAAAAAGAAGGAAAAGAAGAAGTAGCCAGCCCACATACTTTTCTGGTCCAAGCAGTGACTCGAAAGTAGACATGATGACTATCTGCAACTATTTGAATTATATAAACACTAGAGGAATAGAAAATATGTTAAGATAGAGGAAATTAATGTGATACAAAATAACATTTTAAAATGTGGTCAGAATAAAAAGAGGGGGATATTCTGATGATATGTTTTCTTGGTTTCTCTATTTTATAAATAAAAATTTGATAAAACTACAGTTTCATAATTTTTAGATTTGAACAAATGGTTATAGGGGAACATCTAAACCTGCCAAGTTGATGAACCAGCCAGCCAAACATCTCTTCGTTTCTAAAATGGCAGGGCAATAGTCCATGAAGATCCTAATTTGGGGTTGTTTTTCAACTGACAAAAGAGGAAATGCTCCTAAGTGTGCAAAGGACAATATATCAACAAATTCTCCATGTCATCTCCAGGCCAAAGACATGCCGATAAATTTAGATTCATCTGGGGAAGGATTTGCACAAGACTTGACTGAATTGGAACAAAGATACCAGGTCTAGACTCCTCTGCCTAATTTCTGGCGGTCAGTCCATTTTCATTGTACCTTAGCCAGGGCCTCTAATGAGTAGAACATCTGCTTAAGCATATTTTGTATTGTAACAAAATCAAAGAGGGTATGGTGGAGGCAGAAATCACATTCGATTATTTTCCAGCTTAGATACAACTCTCATTATATTTGCTAATAAAGAAAGTGAGAAAAAGGAGAGCAAAAGGGACATAAATTATATAACACAGTTAAAAATGTATTTTAGCTAAAATGATTTAGAACAACATGGAAATTACACTAAATACAGAATCTTTCATTCTTTCAACTTTACTGAGGTCCACTAGATATATAAAATTGTAAGCCATTTAACGTGTGCATCATGGTGATTTGATATAAGTGTACATCGTAAATCTAGTTAATCAACGCATCCATCATCTCACATATTTATCTTTGTGTGTGCACGTGCGTGTGTGTGTGTGTGTGTGTGCATTTCAGTCCTATTCTCTTGGCAAACTTCAATTATACAATACAGTGGAATCAACTATAGTCTCCATGTTTTACATTAGGCCCTCAGATCTTATTCATCTTATAGCTGAAAAAGTGTACCCTTTTACCATTTCCCCATTTCCCCTACCCCCCAGTCCCTGGCAACCACTTTTCCACTCTCAGTGTCTATGAATTTAACATTTCCTCTCTTCATTTTTATTACATAGAATCTTCATATTAACACTCTTAGATTAAAATCTTGCTTTCCTCATAGATTTCATGAGTGCATTGTCTTCTAGCGACTAATAAGTCACAATACAGTTTACTCCAGGAGTAGAGGTAGTTTTTCTATAGGGCCGTATGTTATTTTAGGATTTGCAGGACAGAAAATCTCTATCACAATGATTCAACTTTGCTGTTATGGGGTGAGGGTAGCGTGGACAACATGTAAAAAAAATGGGTATGCTTGTGTTCTGATAAAACTTTATTTACCAAATGATCCAGGCCAATTTTACCCACATAGGATACCTTGCCAACCATCTTAGTTTAGGGAGTTATCTTTAAGATGTGTTATTTAGAGATTTGGAATCCATTAACCTTTGGGATAAAAGGAGAAGGAAAAAACTAATATTCATTACATACTGACAAAACCAATTAGTCAAATGTCACAATTTCAAATTGAGACTCAAGGAAGTTGTGTGACATATACATGGCAAAAGGACTAGTGGATGTTTGAAGGATTCTAACATGACTTGTCAAACTCCAAAATCTATTATTTTATTTTATTTTTTAATCTATTCTTTTATAAGTTCATCCTGCTACTGCCTTCAAGTAATTGTCCCAAATCTATTTTAAAAAATATTTTATTTTTTTATTAATGAGAGACACAGAGCATGAGAGAGAGAGAGAGGCAGAGAACAGGCAGAGGGAGAAGCAGGCTCCATGCAAAGAGCCAGACATGGGACTTGATCCCGGGTCTCCAGGATCACACCCTGGGCCGAAGGCGGTGCTAAACCACTGAGCCACCCGGGCTGCCCTGCCCCAAATCTAATACATGAATCAAGAAGCAATTAAGCATGCCTACTCAAAAATTTTGCTCAGAACTCAGAACTGTTCATGGAATTCAGTTCCAATGTGCCATGTTAAGTGAAAATTTTCATGCATACAATAGAATACATATAAATCTTTTTTCTCTCCCAAATGCTACCCAGGTTTTTGCTCACCAGTTACTTTTGTTTATGATATCTTTTTTAAAATACCAAGTTTTTAAACTTTACATATTCAAAATGTTTTATCATTTCTACTATGATTCCTTTTCCTTCCCTTGCTTTTGTGTGGAAAGACTTCCCTCACCAGGATCAGATAAATATTCACCAATAGTTTATTCTAAATCTTAAAAAAAATTTGATCTATTCTTTTATCAAGTTGAAATTTATTTTGATATAAAATATGAAGGTTCAAACTGTTTCCTGTAAGTAAGGTGTGAATTGTGACTGCGGAATAAACTGTCTTTTTCTGAAGGATTTGAAAAGCCATTCTTATCCAAAACTAGTTTTGTATACACTATCTGTAACTTTTTGTGGGAAACTCACTTTGCATTTTATTAATAAATATACCTTTTTCTATAGCAATAATCTTTTACTTACTCTAGCTCTATATTAACCATCCCTCTCTCAATGCTTGACTCTTTTCACCTGTTTACTTTTCAAACTGTGTTTTAGATTTGATTTGAATTATTTTCTCTTTTGTAATCCCTTTAACCTACATACAGATCAAATGCTTCCAATATGACATCAAGTTGAAGTATGAGTGTTAAGATTTATATGCTTAGTCAACTGAAGGGAAAACAAAATAGAGAAAGGCGAGCACACTGGGTGTGTGGGAGCCACAGCGTGTTCCTTGCCTTGAATTATACTCCGTGTCCTGTACTGAGGTCCACTCTGAACCCTTCCTTCGTCCAATCCCAGGGGGATGAGCCTTCAGCCTTCTTGCTTCAGAGGTTAGAAAACTTGGTGGATTGAAATTTGTCACTTGGAGTAGCTGAACAATTCTTTCTCTCTCTCTCTCTCTCTCTCTCTTTTATTTTTTTTTTTTTTACAATTTTTTTTTCCTGCTAATGAGTTAGAGCTAGGAGATCATACACTGGTCTGTCCACGGTTACCATTTTTCCAGAGGGTAACAGGGTTAGAGCTGGGAGGTTAATGTTGACTCTCCTTCCAGCTTTCGTGAATGTGCTTTTATGTAGTTGATGGTTTTCCACAAGCAAAAAAAAGCTCAAAAGAGAATATTTTTCTCTTCTTTGTCCAAATGACTGCACATATGTTTCACTGGCTCCACTAATTTCGAGGGATGGTAGTAAAAATTTTAAAAAATATCTCACTTTGCTCTCTTCTGCTCCTTCTTAAGTGGGACATCTTTCAATTGGTTCCAATTTGTCCTACACTTTTATATAGAGTACAGAAGATTGTATAAGGTGTTTTTTACTGTTTATGTTAGGCTAAAAGCCCTTAGTTGTCTCACCATTAACTGTACCTTCTTTGCTACCTTTACTTCATAAATCTTATTTTGTTATTTTTGGAGATGAGGTTTCACAAATCCAAATTTCCATACTGCCTCATTTCTTACAAATTTCTGGATTGTATTTTTGATGTATAAGAGTTTTCATATTTTAATTGAGGGGCTTTAATTCATTTATATTTATTGTCATCACTAATAATTTTGTGAGTTGGATACCAAGTTTCAATATTTTCATTCCTATGGTTTTGTTTTTTACTTTTTCAGCATAGGTATTTACCTCAGATTTTCAAATAATAACTTTTGCTTAACACTATGCATGCTCACCTTTTATTTTTTGGAGAAAAAAAAAACACTTGAGCTTGATATTTTCTCTTTACCAATGTCAGTGATTAAATGCTATTTGCTGACTCCACCCTATCTGAGATGAGCATAGTTAGCATATTTAGCAAATTAGCATATTTTTATGTCCTTCTATAAATCCCAGTCCCTCACTTTGGGGGATATGAACTGGATATTTAGAACTTGTTTATGATAATCATTTTACATTATGTATCTGTTCTTTTGATAATTAGTTGTTTTTTTTAAAATCGACTCCACACTCAGCATGGAGCCCAACATGGGGCTTGACCTCATGAGATCAAGACCTGAACTGAGATCAAGAGTCAAACGCTTAAACAACTGAGTCACCCAATAGTTGCCTTTTAAAAAATAATCATACTTTTAATACTTGATTTCTCATAACTAGTTTAAATGGATTTTGTGCTTTCTACTGATATCACTTTATAAACTGCTTACTTTTGAGGGCTTTTTTGGATTCATTTAGCTAAGGACTGCCTCCAAAGAGTGCTTTTAAAGAAAGAACATGAGTATGTCTTTCTTTTTGTGTTTGATTCATACCTTATGGTTAAAATACCTGTTTGGTAATAGAAATCATTAGAAATAATTCATTCCCTGCAGATCTCCCATTGCATTCCTGTGTTTAAGGCTGAGGAGGGACTAGAAGGCAGCCTGATTTCTTCTTCCTGGGCTGGTAACAAATTTTATTGTATTTATATTGTTTGCCAGATGCTTTTGAACTGCTTCCTTATTTTTATTTTTTTAAAGGTTAGGTAGCATAAGACCCATCATAGATTGGTCTATTTCAATTGGTTGTCCTTGCTGTATCATTCGCCTAAGAAAGATCCACTTTTTTCACTCAAGGGCTTTCTTCTATTTTGATCATTACTTGTGCTCCTTATTGCCCCGCATCTTCTGGAAATCTCTTCAGTTCTGATTCTCTCTCTCCTTCTCCACTTTCAGTAACTTTTATGCAGCACACCTCCTTTGGGCCGCACTTACTTGGATTTCCTGCCAGGCAGCCAAACCTAATATGAACCGATATAATAGATATGCATCCTCATTACCACTTCAGCAATACAAAGTGTGGACAAGTTAGCATTTCCAGCAGTGCTGTTTTATCTCTGTGTGCTTGGGGACGCTGCCGTGCTGGGGACCGCTATCAATAAGCCCTGTTTGCTCTGCTTGCCTTCAGTCCCTGAACACAATATGTCTCTGCCTGATACCCTTTCTGGTGCTGCTGCCTGAAATATCACTGACAAGCTCGCCTGATCAAGAAGAAACCTCACTGTCCACTGGACTTTCTGCCTGGTGTGTATCTCTTTCACAGATTGCTGCAAATGCTTCTGGTCCAGGACACAAAAGGAAACCCATTTGAAGCGCATTCACTATCACTCCCGAGTCATATCTTGGCCCTAAGTCTCAAACTCACTCTTCCTGACTTTTGTATGTTAGAAGGATTTTCACCAATGTTTCTTCAATTTAATTTCTCCTAACCTGCTTTATCAGAAGGAAGAGTTAGTATATTCCTTTAATCTCATCATGACTTAATAAAAATTATTGGAGGAGATTTTAAGCATATGGATAGAATTTATCTCTCACGATAAATCAGTTATCCCATATATAGTAATATAATGACATTATACATATATATGTGTATATATATATACATTTATATTTCTTCCTTTCGATGTTTTGATCTAGGTTTTAAACCTGGAATTATTTAGATCCTTGTGCTTAAATTACTGACCCACTAAAAACTCTTGACTCTTTTTTTTAAGATTTTATTTATTTATTCATGAGAGACACACAGAGCAAGGCAGAGACACAGGCAGAGGGAGAAGCAGGCTCCTCACAGGGATCCTGATGTGGGACTCGATCCCAGGATCCCAGGATCACGCCCTGAACTGAAGACAGATGCCCAACCACTGAGCCACCCAGGCATCCAAAAAACTCTTAACTCTTAACAGTAATGAGCAATCATTGTTTTTCAATTAATAGTGTGTCTCAGATTTTTAAAAAGGTGTTAGTTGTAAACAAATGTGTGTTTTTAAAAGGCCTGCCTGCTGCATCTTTTTTTAACTTTTATTACATCTTACTTTTTATTTTACATCCTGTGGTGCCTGGCTCAGATCCTCCCTCCAGACTGGAGGACTTTAATGGTTCAGGGCTCTTCCCTGCCCAAAACTCACAGCAATGCCTCTCTTGGGCATCGCTTGCCCTCAGTGGAAGGAAGCTGCTGTATGCTTCCCTCGGGGGTGGTCCGTACACAAGGATTGGCTTAATGCAAGGCCTGACCTCTTGCTTCCATTTGGGAGATCTCTGGATCTCAGGACAGTTATAGATCAAGTGCTGAGCTGATTGAGTGGTGCTGTAAATGTAAAATATGTATCAGTCTTTGAAGACCGAATGTAAAATTTTCTCATTAAATAATTTTAAAAGATAAATTTAAAAGATAAATTTGAAACACATTAGGTTCAGTTAAATATATTAATAAATTAATTTCACCTAGTTTTCATTATTTTTAATTGGTTACTAAAAATTTAAAGCTACACATGTGGCATTCATCTGTGGCTCACTTTTTATTTCCATAAGACAAACACTATGTCAGAGAACTAGGAAAGCAGTTGGTGAGTCTAACACAGAATGAGAGCAAGAGAGAAAAGTCAGAAAGCAGAACAGAGGGCTAAAGATGTTCTAGTCCAAGAAGGACCCTGTTGGCTGCTATGAAGATGTTAACTCCTACTCTGAAATACAGAATACAAACCACTGCAAAGTCTGAGGCAAAGAATATTTATTCTGACAATTTTTAAAAGGTTGCTATGTTGAGCCTGGACTATAATGAAGCAAGAGCCAGGTCAAGAAAATTAATTGAGAAGGCATTATATTAATTAAGGCAAGAGATGTTGGTGACATCGGCCACAGTAATACAGAGAATTTTGTCCAGAAAGCAAAATAAAGGAAGATGAAAAGTAGGAGAGAAAAGATAATGAAAATAAGGAATTCCAGAAGATTCAGAGATGGGATAAAATAAGTAAATAAATTGTAATAATAGTAGTAACAAAAGACAATTTCCCAAACTCAAAAATGAGTCTTCAGTATGAAAAAGTCACTAATTAGAACAGTAATCCGCAACAGATATGTTGTTGTGAAATTCAAACTTAAAAGAATAAAGTGGATACACTAAAAACTCGCGAGACAAAGAAACATGCTAAGAATCTGAAATTTGACTTTTCAACAGAAACTTTGAATACTAATAGAATATTGGTTACTTGAGATAATAGTATCTCAAGTGGAGAAGTAAATAAAGAATGAGGGGTTTGCATGAGGAATAGATAATAGAGGGGCTCAGAGAGAAGGATGAAAAGTTCTGAGAGTTGGGGGGAGGCAGGGGGAGATGGTGTCTGAGGCACTTGCGTTGGAGGCAGGGGATGTAATTAATAGAGTGCTAGGATCTTTGCTTGAAGACCAGGAAAAATTAATGGCAGGGGTCCAAAGACCTGTCAATGTCTTTTGGAACATTGAAAAATAGAAATAGGTACAAAGGGATTTAAGCAGATTTAAAATTGTTAAGTATAGGAAATTTAAAAGGTATTATGTAAGCAGTGAATTACATCAATAACATAATGTAAACACTGGTAACAGATTAAACCCCCAAATTGTGATGAATTATATTGACATAATGGGAGGATGGAAAACATAGATGAGTGTGCAACAAAGCCAAACACTTATTAACTGTTACAGGAATAGGATAATGTTTAAAATTTATTAATATAAATACCGATTTATATTACATATAAACACAAAATTATTTACTGAATATATTGGATGGATGATAGATCGATAGATAGGGTAGATAGATAAAGGTAAACACTAAAAGCAATAGAAAATATTTGCCTCTTGGAAAGCAGAATTAGGTGCTCAGAAAGATTGCTATGGGGAAATACTGATTTTTCTCATAAGCGTTTGGTACAGTTGTTAACTTTATGTGATGGATTAAATTCTTATTGTCACTTCTTCTCTCCTTTATAATAACTACAGTCTTGTTATGACTTCAGGGCCTCCTGCTATGGACAGACACTTTCCTGACCCTCTGCTGTGGGGCTTGGGCCTATGACTATGTGACTTGCTTTTGGTGATAGAATAGTAGCAAACATCACACACACACACACACACACACACACACACACACACAGAGGCTTAGAACACACTTTTGTGATTTGTTTTTCCCAAGCGTGCCTGAGATCCACCAGGAATAGAACAAGAAGGAAACCTGTAAGGTCAACTGGAATACAACTCAAGACGTGAAGCCAGGCCCAGATGCTCCTGGTCAAGTCCTGTGGACCCACAACCAACCCTTGAGCAAGGAAATAAGTAGTTATTTGTTATAAGCCACTAAAAAATGCAATTAGTGGTATAAGTCACCTTGAGCTTTGAGGTCGATTAGTTAATCAAAAGTTAACTAACTCGCAACATTAATAGTATATCCACTGAGTAAATTCTCAAAACAATAAATTTTAAGCTAGTTAAAAATAATACTAATAACAAAGAGGAACACAGTGGAAAAGTTAGGACACCATACCTTGGAATTCCTTTTCCTCTACTGAAGTCATCTTATCTCTACCTGTTTGTTCCATGATGACACCCTAAAATCTATTTTTCTATCCCCAGGAGAAGCACAAATGACTTAGCATGAGGCATCTGTTGGATCATTGTCCTCCAGGTGCCTGGACTTATACATGAGAGGATCTTTTGCTGGAATCAGTCATTGTCCTGTTTCCAGAAAGCTACTCTAAATTTCTGAGGCTTTGGCAATGCTTAACCTTTAAGGCTTTCTCAATTCTCTCACTGGTGTGTGCCTCAGTTTCCCTGTTTTGGGAGCATTGCTATCTGCTTCTATCCTGTGTTCCCTGATTCCATTGTTGAAAGGAGAGTCGGTGTGGTTAGTTTAGAGCAGCATGAGATCACAAGTTGAAGAGGTCAGGGAAAGATTCATGGGCACAAATCATAAAGGGATTGAGTGGGTTTTCAAGAAAAGATAAGCTTTGGATGCATAAAGCAGAGTACACAGGGGTCTCCTTTCTAGCTTGTGAAATAGAAAATCACTTTTAAGACCCCCAAAGGGAAATCAGATGGCTTCCTCCCCCATGGAGAAACTTTCCTGTCTTAACGGGAACAACATAAATAACACTTCTATTATAAGAAAGGATCGGACTCTTATTAAGACCCATAAATCAACAGTTATTTTATTTTCACAAAGCAACCCCCAAATGTAATTTTAAAGTGAAAGCATATTTTAAAGGGCTTGTGGGTATGTATAATTTATATTTCTTCGTATAAATATGGGACTGAGATATCTACTTACATTTGAATAATTATTGGGACAATATACTATTTTGCTGTGTATAAAAAGCTGAATACAATGGGCAAAATATGGGGCTTTAAATTACTATCACTTCATATGAGTATCATACTTGAGTGTTGAAAAGCTTTAGAGTCAGAAGGCCGGGATAAAATTCTAGCCTGTGTCTCTTAGGAACTGTAATTATGATGTTTTGTTGTTGTTTACCTCCATAAACTTTGTGTCATCACAGGTGTCTAGCACATAGTTCGCACTCAATATATGCTCATTAAAAAAAAAAAAATGAGTCGGTGAGTAATACTGGGATAAGATGCCCGAGGTCCTGAGGGGAGGTGGCTTCCCCTCAGCTCACATGATCTGTGGCATACTCAGGGCTGGAGATCAGTCTGCTGTCTCCCAATGGATTTTTTTTTTCATGAGACTTTTACTTTTGTGTCCAAGAGGTGGAAACCAAATTCAAAATGCTAAAGAAGCTGACACATTGTGTTTCGGCGACAGACAGACAGACAGACAGGCAGACGCAAAATGCTAAAGAAGAGAGGAGAGAAAGTGTCTATTTCTAGAAAGAGGTATTTTTTTTAAGTTATCTTATTTATTCATGAGAGACACAAAGAGAGAGAGGCAGAGACACAGGCAGAGGGAGAGGCAGGCCCCATGCAGGGAGCCCTACGTGGGACCTGATCCCTGGACTCCAGGATCACGCCCTGGGCTGAAGGCAGACGCTCAACTGCTGAGCCACCCAGGCATCCCTAGAAGGAGGAATTTGAAGACTCAGCCCTACAAATGTCTGCTACATGATGATATTACCTTTTGATTATCCAGAATATTATATGTGTACTATAGGTATTCATACCTTCCAGGAGGAACACTGTAGAATGCTCCTGGGAAAGATAAAATCGTTTTTGCTTATTTCTGCTTAAATTTCCCTCAAGATTTTAATGCATTACTTTCTCAAAATAAAAATGTCTATTCAAGTACCATTTAAAACTGATAAAAATAACATTTATTAACTATAACAGCGAGAAGACTTCAGTGAAAGTGTGTGAAATAGGATCAATCTGATATTTAGATATCAGGTTCTTCATTTCACATTTTTGCTCATCACTAACCTTGAAGTTTCCAATTATGAGGAAAGCCTTTCAATTAAGAATACTCCAAAATCTACTTCAAAATTATTTAATCGTTGTCTTTATATGTTCAAATAACTTGGGAGCTACACTCGAATGCTTTCCTATCTTCTACATCATTCCAGAATGTTACCAGAATGGCCATATCTTTTAAGAAGAAAATACCACATCTATTCGATCTAAGAATATATTTGTTATCTATTTATGTTCACATTGTCTAGAAGAATCTAAGAGCCAGCATTAAATATATCTTCATAAGACAAAACCATAGATCACTTTAAACAAATGTATACGAGATAAAGTACGTGCCTCATAACTGTGGAGTCAGATAATTACCAGCCTAATTTCTGTAGACTAAAATAATGGCAGTAGGGATCACACAGTTAGAGCTGCAGGATTTAGAACATATTTTACTTTACGAATACTGTAGGGCGTCGTAAAACAGCATCCATATAAATCAATTTCTTTAGAAAGAAAGACTACATTTTATGCAGGTATTTTTAAGCCTCTGAATGCAAAGCATTAGGGGAAAGTGCATCCATTTATACCTATACTTACACATATTCCAGCAGAAAACGTGTTATGTGTCCAGAATCAATCCCAGCAAATAAAGTTTATATTGCTACTCTGCCAATCTGATCTTGTGTGGCAAAGTCAATTGAAAGGGAAAGCTAAGGTTTTGGGGCTTTTTTTTTTTTTTGAAAGCTAAGGTTTTAAAGCTAATTAGTTTCCAGAAAATTCCCCATTCTCTCTCTCTCTCTTTCTCTCTCTGAGCCTCTGTTAAGTAAATCTCTCAGGGATCCAGCAAATAATTATGGCATTAAGTGTATTCTGCTAGTCAAATGTGGGGCAAAGTTCCAAAAGGAATCCCCAATGCTTGTTTCTGATTGGAGCAATGGAGACAAAGCGTTATCATCTAAATACAAGAGCCACTCCCTCCCGTGCGTGTGTGTGTGTGTGTGTGTGTGTGTGTGTGTGTGTGTGTGTGTTGTTTGGATTGTACTATAGATGCCCCTGATGAATGAATTGCATTGAGTCTTATACATAGTTTGCAAATACCAATTTTCATAGGGGCTATTCCAGCATGTGGTGTGAGAGATGGAGGGTGGGAAGCAAGAGGACATAGGAAACTGATCTCAATTGAAATTCAGAAACACAAAACTCTGTCTATGGAATTAGAATTACCCAAAACTAAGGTCAATTTTTGGAAAAGGACAAATGGAATTTGTAGTTTAAAACATTCAAAAATTATATGTGTGTGTGTGTGTGTGTGTACACACACATATATATATGGAGAGAGAGAGGCATAGATGGGTTCCTTGATAAATTCTATAGAACCTTTAAGAAAGAAAGAATATAAATTGTACATGAAGATAAATAGAAGAGAGATCATACCTTACATTTTATGAGGCCTCAACACAATTTATGAGACCAGCGGTTATCCTGATACTCAAGCCAAACAAAGATAACTGTAAGAAAATAACAGATCAATATCTGTTATGGACCAAATTGTGTCACCCCCCCCAATTCATACTGAAGTGCTACCCCTCAACGTGATGGCATTTGGAAATGGACCACTTGAGAAGTAATTAGATTTAGGGTCATTAAGTTATGAGTGTCGGACCCAGGTCTATTTGTTGTCCTTATTTAAAAAAAGGGAGAGATGCTGGAATTCTCTCCTAGTACATTAACAAATAAATGGTTATTGTTTTCAGCCACCAACATTTGGAGTTATTTGCGACTTAAAAATAGGTACCTGGAATAAAGGAAGAATATCATACTGTGAAGCTTCTAATACAAGCGGTCTCCAGGTAGGAGACTGTAATTACCCCAAAGTCTGTGTTTGACACCACCCTTTTCCTAAAAACTTGGAATTTAGGTGTTCCAAAGCCACACTACCATATCCTAAAGATTTTATTTTTCGGTACAACCTTTCTCTTCTTGTATTTATAGAAAGCAATTATTAGAGTGTCCTTTAACTCCAGTGCCATCAAGATGCTCTGTTAATATCATAAGAACGAGCCCCTCAGAATAATTCTCATTATCTTCTGAAATAATTCAAGAAGGCCCATTCATATCATTCTACCTAGATCAAATTCTTAAATCTTGAAAGTTGTTGTCAATGTAACTCAAAGGCCGTACATACATCTACTTGGCTCAGAGCACGTAGGTTTCAAGGTATTGCCATGTCCAAACTGACTTATTTAAGAGGCTTGGTGACACCTCTAAATTCTATCTTGTGTGTCCACAGGATGCAGAAACACACTTATAAATGGAATTCTTAGGAAAGACTTGAATTTCCTAGAGTAAGTATACAGATTTAACTCAATAATTATATTAACTAGGCCATATGGATTTGTACAGAGAAAAATTTTCCATAGCTAAATATTCTACCCCGAAGCCCTAGCCTGCCATCGCACAAACATGTAAACAGGTATAAGAAGAAACACGAGAAAGTGTGAAATGTGAACTTAATGAAAGCCTATCTTTTTTCCAAAACCCAAAGGAAAATTACTTCATTATTTATTTACTCCTAGTTTTTTTTTCTTTTTTCCAAAAGGTATTTGAAGCTGCTGAAGGTGAGGATTAAGGTAATGAAGGCCATCTTTTATCATAATTGTTTCACAGGCTATAATAAATCAAGTGTGTTCCTAATGGGTGTGTTTTTAGTTTACCCCAAAATAATAGGCATCAGACTGGTGATATTTAGTTCATTAAAGAAAGAATGTCAAAAATGAATAACATCAACAGATATGTAACTATGAAATTGGTGAAGGTGGAAGTAGAAACAAAGTTATCATGTAACCAAGGCATGTGAAAAAAATAAGCCTCTGCAGCAGCGTTTTTATACTATCCTTTTTGTGTATCCATATTAATGGCTCAACCTCATAGAATCAGTCTGAAAAACCTTCAGCTGCCTCTCATTTATGCCATATCAATATTTATAGGGATGCTGGTAGCTCTTATTTAAGAGATGTCACATAGAAGCTGTGTTCCCATAACGAAAATGAAGTCAGTCTTAACCCCAAAGCTTACAATATTTATTGGCAAATATCCTTAACAATTCAACAAAGTATCTTTGACTGTAAAGTAATTTTTATTAGCAGGGACACTTCCAGACACTTAAAATGTTTCTATTAGTGATTCTTTATTCCTGGGATTTTTTTAAAAGATTTTATTTATTTATTCATGAAATACACACACAGAGAGAGACAGAGACAGATACATAAGCAGAGGGAGAAGCAGGCTCCCTGTGGGGATCCTGATGTGTGACTCAGTCCCAGGACCCCGGGATCACACCCTGAGCCGAAGGCAGACACTCAACCACTGAGCCACCCACATGCCCCCATATTCCTGAGATCTTAAAAAAAAAATGGCATAGGGGGAGTAGAGAAGATACCCAAGCCTTGTTTTGTCTTAAAGCATTGAGGACATGGTTTCCTTACTGAATGATCATAGCTGTATATTTCTTCACAACCAACTTGACACCTCCAAGGAAAGAATTCATGAACTTGAAGATGGCTAAGTAGAATTTAAACAAAGAGAAACACAAAATGAAAAAGAAAAGTGGGAAAAGCAATGTAGGTCATTCAAGAACCGTGGGATACAATCAGATGGCCCAACCTATGTGCAGGCAAAGATCCAGAAGAGAGAGAAGGCAGAAATTGAAGAGATAACAACCAAGGATTATACAAAAATTGTGAATTAAGAGGCAGGGATTATTAAGTTGCATAAAAAAGTAAGACCCAACTATGTATTGCCCAGGATAAATCCACTGTAAGTATGAACCGTGGATTGCCTAAGATAAGAGGAATCCCACCATAATTAAAACAAATCTAGAAAGACTACTTATATCAGATAAATTAAATGTCATAAAAGGAACGTTACCAGAAATAATGAGGGAGCATTACAAAATGATAATGTTTCTTCCCCAAGGACATAATTTAAATATTTCAGAACAGAGCTTCAGAATACATGACTCGAAAACTGATAGTATGGAAGAAAGACATCCACAATCACAGTGGGAAACGTTAGCATTGTCTTTCAGGATTTAATAAGAAATTAGTCTGAGGACCTATGAAGACATAGAAGTCCTGAATAGCACCATCATCCAGCTTGACCTCGTTGACCTCTAGAGACCATTCTACCCAATACACAGAATACACGTTCAAATCCACATGGATAATTCACTGGGACAGGCCATATTTTTTGCCATTAAACCAACTCAATGACTTAAAAGTGTTAAAATCATGCAAAGCCTGTTTTCTGTCCACAGCATAACTAAATTAGACATCAACAATGGAAGGATATCTGGGAAATCCCAAATGTTTAGAAATTAAATAATATACATCTGAAGAACCAATGAATCAAAAACGAAATCAAAAGGTCAATACATTTTTAACTGAATGAAAATGAAAATGGCCAAATACAATTTCTGAGAGACAGCTGACGCAGTGCTTCATCTGCTCTTGTGGTTCACAGGCTGAGTCTGACAGCCCCTTGTCTCAGCCACACTGCATGACCTTCCCTTTCTGGTCTTTGATTTCTCTGCCATTTCTCTGCCAATGTCCCCCATTTGGGACATCTGTGGCAATTGATCAGAAATTCTTACAATGAGAGAATGTGAGGGAGCAAGGAAGCTGAGGCTCCGTAGAAAAACTCATGAATTTTGGAGGGGACAAATATCAGATTCCAACCCTCAGGAAATAATAGCAAGACAAACTATATATTTCTTTGGAGGGTCCCCTCCAGCAAGATCGATAGGCGATGACAAATTATTGCCCTCTGGAAATGCAGATCAATAACATGCCCTGCGATTGGTATTTCCCCTCCTTTTCTATCATATTACTCCTGTGTTTCCACTCCCATTGATTGGGATCGATTCCCCTAATACGCCTACAAGCTAGCCATCTCCAAGGCTGTGTTTCTCGGAAGAATTCAGGACAAGAAAGAATTACAAATGTTTTCCTTTTGTGAATCTTTTCCTACATTGCTGTTCTTTGCCATTACAAATAACATTTGGAGTATTGTGGTGAGCACCGTTATACACATATCTTTGCCATACATACGTATACAGATGGATTCCTGGAACTAGTGTGTTAGGTAAAAGGGGTCACACCTTAACTTCTAATAAGTAATGCAAACTTTGTTTTAATGATTGGGACTATCTTCTCACCAAAGTTCTGGGAGTTGCTTACTATTCTGTAGAAATGTGCTTTCTTTCCAGCACCACAGTGCATCGCACAGTAGCAGAGACTAAACTCACCAGGTCATACCCCAGTATTAGCATAGTATCTATTAGAATTATGTTCCTGAATTCAAAGGTTGTGCTGAAATAAATTCTTTTTCTATGGAGAGAACAGGTAGGATCCAATGTCCAAGCATTCTAACTTTTAGGATCCCCACCAAAACAGAGTAGGCCAGTCAATAGAGGTTCACAGTCAGGTAATTGGCCAAAACATTTACGAACATTTTTAGTCTCCCAATATTCATGTAATTGAAATGCTCATTCGACAATTATGAACACAGCAAGTAATGCAGAAAACAATAAAATGGTTTTGGAATTAGGTACTTTCTTATGAGGTAGTCTCATAGTTTAATCACCCAAATTTTTAAAAAAAATTATTTATATGGGAATATAGTAATACAGTAGTAGTATTTTCACAATATACTTGATGGGTGGGTAATTCTCTAAGAAAAATAAAGGCCATAAATAATGAAATTTATGAAGTCTCAATTGCTCCAAACTTTTCTATTGCAGAAAAGTAGTTAAAATCTTAGTTGCTGACTTTCCCCCGGGATAAAATTTTTACTGGAAAGGTGGTTGGACTATGGAAACATTTACCAGCTGCAGGTATAATACTGTGTCTGTTGTCAGACTCACAATTTCATTGGTTTATTTCTGGAGGATTATTTAGATGGCTGTGGTCTTATATCCAGGCCCCAAGGAAAGAAAAAAAAAAAAAAAGGAAAGAAAGAAACAGGAGCCTATGAGGTGTGCCTTTGCACTACAGAATAGTGATTTGTTATGCATTTGTCTGAGTTAAATATAGCAGCCAGTCATCTTGCACAGTCCTATATTATATTCTGCTCACTAAAAAAAGAAACACTTGTTTGGATAGTTGAAGTAGTCTCAATAAAAACCACAGCTCCCTTCTCCACTCTTACATTTATTTAAGGTAGATTTGCAGTGCTTATGATATACATTTCACCAATTAATCAATAAGAATTGAAACTTGTTTGACTCATTAATGCCACCATCATTTACTCAGATTTGTTATTATTTTAATGATGGTGATTTTGAATGTGACATTCCTACCAGCATAGCAATTATTTGGAAGGGGAGGTGGCTGACTGTTCACTCCCATGGGTTATTAATCAATTGGTGGGCTGAGGGCAAGAATTAATTAGGGATTACAAAAACCCTCCTTCATTATATTAAATGGCTCATTGAAAACAAATAACCTCACCTGCATTAACTCTATGAGTTCACAGATTAAAGAAATTGAATTGAATTCATTACAAGTGATTTTCAGTTCCCAAGCTGAGACCAATATAATGTTCAAAGGCTGTCTACGTCTCAAGGAAAGCCTAGGACTTCAAATTATTGTGCTATTTCTAGTTGCTCCAGACATTTTCTAGATCCCACGGTCTGTTATGGTTTGATTGAAATTAACATGTTTTCAGTTATTTGCAATTGCAGTGTGTATAATGATTAAAGTGGAGAGAATCAGGTCTTGATGTATGTTTACTACTATAAAGTATTTGGGAATCTAAATCCCTGGTAGCAAGATGAGTTGTTTGAGTTCTACAATAAGACTTCAGTGTCAGGTTATGTTTCATTCTTGCACGTGCATATTTCCTATGGTTTTCAAGAGAAAATGTGTAGTGGACTGATTTGTCACAATATTCCTTGGACATTGCAAATTTTATTAGTCTCACAAATTAAACGCTGCACAGAATGTGTTTATGTCTAACACCATACCTGTAATACTGATAAGAAAAAAATGATCACTTCCCTTTGCATATCTTATTTTATGGAAGATCCGAGAAATCTTTAAAGGGGCCCTTCCTTTCTGTTTTCTTTTTTTTTCTTTTTAATAAATGGTTATGTATTCTGTCTTTTTTAAAAGTAATTTATAAAATATACTGCCATCTCCATTATAGAAAATGCTAATAAGATGATTAGTTAAACGAGTAATTTAAGACTCTAGCATTCAAAGGCCACCACTGTATATAAAGATATATATATATATATATGAATTTATATTTTCCAAAATTTCATGTTGATTTAAAGATTGATTTCATGTAAAAATGTAAATATTGGCTAGTTTCCTTGAATCTTATATTATGAATATGTTATCATTACTTAGACATTTTCAAAAAAATTATTTTGTCATTAACTTAATTTTGAAATCCTCCCTTCTATGCCTTCTTCCTCTTACTTTCTTGAGGCCAAAGGAGCATGTTAATATGATAGATTTTGGTGTTCTTCGGACCTGAGCCAACTTGTATTAACTCTATGATCATTTTCAAGTTCTAAATCTTACTAAATTTTCCAGCCTCAGTTTTACATTTGTAGAATGGGGTAACCTCCTTTTTAAAAATGCTGTGAGGAGTACTTATAAAACTGCATACAAACATGGAACATCGTATCGCAATGCAGAGATCCCTCAATAAAATTAGTTGTCATTATTTGTATACTGTAACTTTTCAACAGAAACCACCCACCTGATTTCTAAGGTCTCAGCATTTGGTAACCAACTCCAGTGTCAAAGAAAACACGTTCATTCTTTCTTACAGGTTTGTAAAATCCGCAGGGCAGTTGGAACATCTCATGATTGGACTACACTGATGAGCATTTACTTTAATTTTTGTGTCTTCGAAAAATCATCCTGCAGATATTTTCTTTTAACAAAGTTTCATTTGGCCTTCAGCCAGCCCATGCTTTTTGCTGGTCTTCCAGTTACTGCCTGGATTTGTCCACCATGTTCACTACTAGAGCTGTCTCTGCCCAGGGCAAGGTAAGTCTTTCTCTGTAGAGATGAAATTACATGCCATACATTTTAAATGAAGGCTGTTTAAATAGCTGGATCCCAGATATATTTACTTACCATCTCTTTAAATGAAGTATAAGTGTTTATTGTATAACTAACACACTTGACTCTGAACTTTCTATCTCCAAAAAAGTGATGGAGAAATTCTTTCAAAAAAAGTGGAATGGTCCCAAATATTATCTTTATATTATTGCCTTTATGTGATTTTAGGGCCCTGGCATCATCAATTATGGAAGTAAGTATTTAAAAATAGTCAGCCATTTTTTTTTGCCCTTGTCATTTTACTATAGTAAAATAACCACGAATGTGCACAGAGATTGACCTGACCTGTTAGAATGCTCAACAAACAATATTTATGAAATCAAAGGATTAAAAGCAACCTACATCTCCAATAACATCAGAGAAATTGTGTAATAATTTCTGACTTTGCGGAACTTAGTAAATGAATAATGCTATCAGAAAAGATTTCACAAGGGAGTAATAAAACAGGAGTTCTAAAACAGGCTGTGCATTGTGGTCCAGTTTTGTTAAAATAGAAACAAATATGTATATAAATTCAAGAGACTGTCATTTTCTTTGTCTTCGTTTCCTTTTATCTGTATTTTTAATGTTATGTTCAATCATCATGCATAACTTTTGTAATAACTAAAGCAGAGGTGGTTTTTTTTCTTTAAATACAATAGGTTGGAAATTCAACTTCATCTTGCCACAGAAGCTTGGTTTTCCTCACTAGCACATTGCATGGACTCTGTCATTGTCAAGGATAAATATTTATATAACTCTTGAAGTCTGTCTCTCCATCTTTAGCAAATGGGACAGGAATAATATTCTTTAGCTATGTGGATAAAGAATACTGTAGGTTAATATTGAAAACTTTCTCCCTTTTTATGATAGGCAAAATAATGCTTCCCCTTTCCCCCAGAGCCTGTAAATATGTTACCTTCCATGACAGAAGGGATTTCACACACGTGATTAAGTTAAGGATGTTGGGATAGGGAGGCTCTCTTGGATTATCTCGATGGGTGCAGTGGAATCACAGGAATCCTTGGAAGGGAGGCATTAGAGTCAGAGTCAAAGAAGGAGACACGATGATGGAGACAGAAGTCAGAATATCTGAACAAGGCCATAAACCAAGGAATGTAGGTGGTCTCCAGAAGCTAGAAAAGACAAGGAAATTGATTCTCCCCTGGACCCTCCAAAAGGAAGGCAACCTTACCAACTTTTGATTTTAGGACTTTTATTCTCTTATATTTCCGAAATAAATTTCGGGAAGAAATGTGAGAGAATAAATTTGTGTTGTTGTTGTAAGCCATTACATTTATGGTACTTTGTTATAACAGCAGCAGGAAACTCATACCCTTTGAAAGACAGAATTTGCTTCTGAATTGCTTGGCAATTCCAGGGTAGGCTCAGGTCAGACATTTAGAAAGTCCCGTCTGGCTTTTTTCTCTTTCACTCTCCAAGAGTGGCTCCAGATAGTTCCCAAAAAGTAAGCATTCACCATTTCAGTCATTTAAAAAAAAAAAAAGACATTTTCAATTATCAAATGGTGTAACAAGGAAGCCATGAGCATCTACATTTGCAACCAAAGCCAAGGAGATGTTGGACTCCCAGAAGGAATGTGAATGTGAAAGACCCCATGGCAGTGGTTGCTTTCAGCAAAGGATTCCCCACATTTCAGCCAGCTGTGTTCCAGCAGTTGAAAGTGCCTACCATAAGAGCAGGTGGAAATGTGGTTATAAGCCCTGTGCTGACAGTTTTTCCTACTTTATGAAGAGAGCAGAGCTGCTTCTGTACATCTGCTGCCTACCGGACAACGGTTTTTGCTTTATACATCGCTACACTAGAGCTGGGCACAATTTCTCAAGGCACCACAATAATATAAGAATATATTGCTTTTCTCTTTATTAACATAGTTGTTCTCCTTAATAACATAGTTCTAATCGCAAAACCAATACTATTCAATGAAGAAATCTTGGAAAATGCTAAAAAGTATGCAGCAAAAATAAATCGCCTGTAAAGCTATTAACATTTTGCCTTCTCTCTCTCTACCCCACCCCCCATTCCCTCTCTCCTTTCTTTCTTTTCTATTTATGCATACACTTACACAAACAAAAACAAAAATAAAATGATCTCTGCTGTGGGGCCATACTGTGTTACACACTATTTTTAGTTCTATTGTTATTTAGCCTTCCCATATTGGCGGCCAGGTCATTAGTTCTCCAACTTTGGCATGTACCACAACCACTTGGGAGCCTCTTTAGGGCACACAGTATTGAACCCCAAACCCAGCGTTGCAAATTTAGTGGGTCTGAGGCAGGACCCCTAGAATTTGCGTTCTAATAGAGTCTCAGGTGGTGTGGATATGACTGATTTGGGGGCCACGTTTTGAGAATGACCGCTCTTTATAGAAGAATAGTAGCTGACATTGGGAGATATTTCACATTTCTGCTACCTCTTCTTTTTCCATTTATTATTTAACTGTTTACCATGCCTACTCAGCACTTTTTGAGGTTTACTGGGTTATACATGAGTGTCCCGTAGGTATGCAAGAATGGATGTTGTTCAGAAAATTCAAGAACAAAAAATTTTGCTTCAACTCTATGGATTTTTCCAGTATTCAAGACATAATAAATAATTGGCATAATTTGGCTCGAAATCCCAACTAACTTTGCATATATAAATAGAAATTTTATGTATGACAGTAATTGTTTTTCAAGGAATCCCATTTAAACACAATTCTCTAATGATACGTGTTTTCCAGGTAGTTGTTGAAACAGTTTTTTTTTTTTTTTTAATTGAACTTCATTTTTTTTTTTAATGGATTAACTGAAAGGCCTGGCTGGAAGCCTTGGAATGTAGGAAACCCAAGCTGTTCTGGTTGCACAATCCAAATGTAAACAGCCTTCCTTGTCATTTGTTGGCATAGTGTTTGGGACACCGAGTTATTTCACTTTATTGAAATTTCTCTCATGAAAAATGCATGGAACAGGCTTCATTTCTGCCAAACCCTCATGTATTTACCTCACTGGGTGCAGTGAAGATTTGTGTGTAAACATATGGAAAGCCCTTGTACTGTCTGAGTCAAGCATAGAACAAGAATTATTCTTACAGCCCATAGGAAAAAAGTGTAACATAGATAAACTTTGCACTGGCATCCACTTTTGCCCTAAACTCTTTCCAGAACATTTCTGCTTACCTGTGCTTCTGCCCAGTGTGACAAGGAACCCTCTTGTTGGCTTAAACCTGGACTGGAGAAATGGAGATTTTATGCTCCTAGGTACAGCGACCTATTCCCTAAGCCCAAAATGTAGAACAAGGTATTCACAGACTAATCTTCTATGAATTGTGAATTTATTGATAGGATCTGTCTTACACAGTCATAAACGCGAAATCAAGTTTGGTTAGCTATATAAAAATGAATCACCTTTCCTGACTGACAAAATGAGGTGAAATTAAAACTGAATCATGAGACTCAAAGGGAATCCTATAGTAGTAGCATGTAGTACCTTTGAAATTTCACAGCTAAAATTCGGTTATCGTGAAAATGTGCAGCTATGGTTCTAGGGCTTGAACACAAAGCAGAACACAAAGTACCAGCCAAAGTGCCAAATACATAATTTTTTAGAAAATTTTACTGGGGAGCCTGGGTGGCTCAGTGGTTGAGCATCTGCCTTTGGCTCAGGTCTTGATCCTGGGGTCGTGGGATCGAGTCCCACATTGGGCTCCCTGCAGAGAGCCTGCTTCTCCCTCTGCCTGTGTCTCTGCTGCCTCTATGTCTCAAATAAATAAATAAATAAATAAATAAATAAATAAATAAATAAATAAAATATTTTTAAGCATTTTTACCTAACACATCCCTCAAACAAATCATGTAAATTAGCTATGCAGTCCATCCCATGCTGCCCATCTTTAGTTAACATGGACAAGCCTCCAGGGGTTTATTCTGTGGCTTCTTGTAGCACACAGCTGAGAAGGGATATACCACAAATGCTGACAGTACCAGATCTGGATTCAGACAGCCCTAGGTCCAGACTGGAGCAGCTGCTGTAGTGCTCTGTGCACACCCCAGGGCTGCTGCACGGTTTACATCTGTGCCAGCAACCGTTGCTTCGCACCCAGGAGCCAGCATCTGCGTCTCTTGGCCGAAAGACTGTCCTCATGCTCTGTCAGCCTTTTACAAAGTGTGGTGCCCTTGGAACAGCAGCTTTGCTTGGGAACATGTTAAAAATAATAAAAATTATTGAGTCCCACCCGCACCTACTGAATGAGAGACTACAGTTGAACGAGCCTTCCAGGTGTTTCTGATGCTGCTGACATTTGAGAGCCACTGGACCACAGACACCCACTTACTTTGTGGACAACGAAAGCCTCCTTACTTAGGATTTCATGGACCCTCTTGTCCTCCTGACAACTCTTCTTTTTTTATGATCTTGAATTTTGTTTATTGATTTTACTCACTCCCTCACTTACTATTTATTGGTGACTTTTTTTGTGGGACTTTGCTGAATACCTGACTCTTAGCTTCCTTTCCTTCCCCATCTCCCTTCCTTAATTCCCTACTGGTGTTTCCTGGGAAATATTCTTTAAAAAAAAAGAAAGAAAGGAAAAAATATTAAACTTTGATTAGATTTTAATATTTGATTAGATTATGTTGATCATAATTCAATTAAAAATAATTTTATGTGAATCCTTTGCTTTTGGGGATACTAACCAAAGACACTCATTTATTGTAGAGTGCAACCCCCCCCAATTATTCCACGTTAGGCCCCTAGGGGTTCTGAGCTGAGAAATGCAGGTAACACCACCAGGGGATGCCTCAAATGGTCAGGTGTTTAGGAGAGAAGATAAGGCAGTTCTGGGGCTTGGTCAGCACTCACTGAGCTACTCTCCTCACTTCCTCCTCAGCTTTTATCTCAAACCTTCTCCTTTCCTTTGTTGGTCTTTTAGTATTATTGTCCCTCAATGACCATCACTATCATCATTAGAGTGAGAAACAGTACTTTGAAATGATTATCGGTGAAGAATCATTTCATTTCAACAATAAATAACTTTTTCTTGGGTACAGAAATGAAGCCACTACGGAATCCTAGTATAGTATAGGGAAAGAAAGAAAAAGAGCAAACTTCTTGACCCTCAGAAGCTGGCCTGGCATGCATAGGAGACCATGCCATTCTATCGAACATGACCGGTCTCACAGAATACCGGGCTTAGACAAGGCGTCCCGAGACCATGACAAAAGAGACAAAACAGGGCCATGTGACAACTCATATTTTTGTCTCAACACAGAGTGCCCCCCCTCAAAATTGCCAAACACCACCCTCTCTTGGCTAAAATGATAGAGCGACGCCTCACCAACTAGGGCTTTATTTTTGTTCTTGTCTCCCCACTCTATAGGTAGATTTATTGAAATAATCATGGAGTTGTCCTGCCTTCTGGAAAGTTTTGCTTTCTTAGCCCTTCTCTGAAACCACCCAAATAAGTCCTATAAGAGGTTCTTTCTAATACCTTTTTTTTTGAAACACCCTCATGATTCCTTAAGCTTTGTCTTATCACTTCTTCTAATAACTAGTAACTACCTTCTTCTAGTAACTACCACTGTGCTTCTGGCTGTCTGTCTGAAGGGCATTGGTGCTAAGATGATGGAAGGACTCAGGGCCTTAACCCAGCAGTCTAGTTGTGGAGAATGCATAACAAGACACAGGGAATTAGTAGGGCTTTTAGCATTTGGGTTTTTTCCCCCCAATTGTTGTTTTATTTTTCTGTTTGCTGCGAGCTTAGTCTTATTTATTGCTCAGGCTCTTTTCTCCCAGAGCATCAACACATCTTTTGATCACCACTGGTTGTTGTAATAACAGAATTTTCAAGGATACACACAGTGCCCTTAATATTACATTCAGGATGCTGTTAAGACAACAGCTCTTCCCACCTTCTCTCTAGTGAAAACAATATTTATAAGTATATAATATGACACCAATTTCTAGGAAATTAGAACCTACATGGTGTGACAAAAATATGTGTGATAGATGAAGACTAATACAAAGAAGTATATTCTTGTTTCAAGATGAATGAGGTAGACAAGTCCTTCAGGGGGTCAGAGGAGGAAAGAGAAGGATTGAGAAGGTTTATGGCCACAAGCCCGGAATACTAGGTAAATAAAAGTTGGGGGAGAATGCTGACTATATTGTTATGTAACTGGAACCAGGGAGACTATTGTCATCCAAGCCACCACTGCTCTCACCACCTCCACCTCTTCACATGTGTCTCCAAATCCTCTCTCTCATCCTCACCTCCACTGTCACCACCACCACCCATTCCAGCATCAACACGTGCTTTTGTCTTCAACTCAAGTGCGCCTCCACATGGCTCCTAAATAATTCCATAGCTTGCAAGTTGTTATTTTATAATCTGATTGAAAAGAAACTTAATATCAAGCTTCTCCGGTTACCTCTATTTTATAGCTTAAATATTAGAGAAAGAGAGTAAAATAAATATTTGGAGTATATACTCTCATAACTCATATTGTTTCACTTCTGAAAATCCTGATTGTTGAGGTGTTGACCCTAACTAGATAACTTAGATCCCGCCCCCCACACCCTAGTTCAGCTGTACATTAACTAGAAAAGCTAGGCATGAAGAATGTGGGGATTTCACCTGCTACATTCCAGGAACCTCCCCCAAGTCCCTGTGATAGAATTCATCTATTGCCCTGTAATGTTGCCTTGTCCATTTATATGCCACTCTCACCTAAGTTCTAATTATAATGATTAAACCTAGTATATGTGGAAAATGATAGTATGTAGATAAATGCAAACACAATCATGCTGACCATGTCATCTAAGCCTCTTTATCCACAGCATTGAGGACAGTTGTACTGAGCTGCTTCTTGCCCAATTGTCCTGGTAACCAAATGTGAGCATTTCTAATATTGTTGGCAGGGCTAATGGTGCAGTTGGTGGTCATGGAAATAAATGATGTTAACTGGATGGGTCTGGGATTATGCCCATGGTCTTATTCTCATAAACACAATGCGCTGACCAACTGTTGCTCAGTCAAAGCCAACTGTGGAGTGAAGCCTTCTCCAAATTTCCTTTGCCCACCACGACAGACTTGGCTGGAGACCTGCTTTCACGCTTGGTTAAGCCGGTGAAGGTTGGCCAAGGCAGTGTCTCACCACTGACCTTACCATTATGGCTTTACCCTGCCCATGGCGGTCATCCCCAGTAAAAATATTCAGAGACTCTTTTGTCATTTTCACGCTGTTGGTCTACCTCTTATGAGGTAGTGTCTCCAAGGTCAGAATTAAACACATATTAACTGAAAAGTACATCAGGTGGAATCCACATTGTGAAATCATCATCTGGGTTAATAAATGTCTTCTGAAAGATTAATTATGCTTTCTTTTGAGGCAAGGCAGAAACAGACACTTTGTCACTGTCACTGCTCTTTATACTATTTTAAAAAAAGTATAAACGACTGTGCTGGCTTTTTAAAGTATTAAATTTTTAATATAAACACGTCAAAAGTTATATATGTAAATAAATAAATACGTATATATTTTTTCCCCTCCACCTCATTCACAGCTTATAGAATTCCAACCACACTGACTACCAATCTTTGGTAAAAAATAGGCCACTATGAATGCAAATATTTGGTATATTAAATGTGCGTTGAAATTAGATTCACTTTTAATGGCTCCATACCCAGGAAGAAGTTTATACTTATAAGAAAATAAGCTTCAAAAAATGTCTATGGCTCTCCAAGGGAAATGGGACCATTTGCCCATAAATACACATATCATCCCTATTTAAAAATAAATACCCTAAATATTGCCTGCCACAACTCAAATCCTATCATTAGCAAGCAATTCTTGTAAAGAGGCATTTCATTAAATTAATACATGGGAGAAGGCAATTAGGCATGTACTATACTTTAGGGAAGAAAAAAAATACATAAATAAATGCGTGGGAAGGGATGTTTTGCATCAAATGTTGTATATTCCAAGATTTTCCCCAATATGAAAATAACTTTTACCACTTGGCTGATGAAAAACTGGACCTAAGTAAATACGGCTAGACCCTGAACAGTTGTGTTCAACACATGGGTGGCAAAACCAGAAGCAAAACTAAACAAAACAAATAGTGGCTACTTAAGTTTTAAAGAAAAGTGGCATGTTGACTAAGTCAGGAAAATGATTTAAAACAAAATGAAAATATAAATAATAATTAAACATAATTATGTAAGGAAATAGGTAATTTACTATAAATAGAAGGTTTACCATTTTGAAAAAAAATAAAAACTATCAGGTATCAATGAACTCTTTATCTGAGTTTCCTTTTGAAAGCATTTGTCAACCACCTTGACTTTTTATTGTACCTTTTGCCTCATTTTATGCTTGTCACTTGATGGTCACTTTTAATATAAAATTTCAAGTTCTGTTCTAGTAAACATTTTTTGGGGTAATATATCTTTGATAATTTACTTCCCTGAAATTGCTGGTTTTTTTTTTTTTCATGAGACTCATTAGCTAGACAGTGGATCTCATGTACCAACTCTCTAATTTTCTTATTTTTCTTCTGTTATTGCTGATCATTTTTAATTTTTGTTCTACTATCTGACACTTGACTCAGAATTATCTTCCCATCCAACTATGTTTTTTTAAAAAAGTGTAGCTCTCATCTTTTTAGTTGCAAAAACTCTGTTTTTATTTATTTCTTACATTCCATTCTTGTGTATAAATTCAATATTTTATATTCTCTTGTTGACTTAAGTTTATAAGGGGCATTTTCAAAGTTTTATTCTAATGCCCTTTAGTTTTTTGTCCAGTTATTTCTTTTCTTTTTTTTTAGATTTTATTTATTTATTCATGAGAGACAAAGATAGAGATAAAGACAGAGAGGCAGAGACACAGGCAGAGGGAGAAGCAGGCTCCATGCAGGTATCCCGAAGTGGGACTCGATCCCAGGCCTCCAGGATCACACCCTGGGCCAAAGGCAGGCGCTAAACTGCTGAGCCATCCAGGGATCCCTTTTGTTTTTATTTTAATCCCAATTAGTTAACATACAGTGAAATACTAGTTTCAGGTGTACAATATAGTGATTCGACACTTCCACCCATCGCCCCGTGCATCACAGGTATACTCCTTAATCCCATCAAGTCCATTATTCCCCCTGACTCCTTCCTCCCCTCTTCTAGTTATTATTTTTTTAATCTTTCTGTTTCAGGTATTCAGGCTTTCTTCCAATGTCTGATGAAAAATGACTTCCCATTTATGTTTAAGGATGAAACATCAAAAAACTGATTGGAGGTTCAATGTTTGTGACGGGGACTTATATCAACTACGGGTTTTATTTTGTGGTAACTGGTAGAGTTCTGCTGTTTTGTTAGAGGACTCCAAACAATAGAATCTTTATGCATTTGTCTATCTCTCTTTCTCTATCTCTTTTTCTGTGTGTGTGCGTGTGTGTGTGTGTGTGTGTGTGTGTGTGTGTGTTTTCCTGAAAAGAATCAAAACTTGCCTGTATTTGCAAGTAGATTGCCCTGGATAACATATGCTTGAGTAGAAAGTCAGAAGGAGGCTGATGTCTCCTGAGCTTATGCATGAATTTTCACCTAAACCTCCTGTTTTCAGATCAGCATCCTCCACTAACCATCTATCAGGGCTGTTCCCACAGTCTGGAGCTCTCTTGGTTTGCTTTCTCCAAAGAACAGATATTCTTTCTCTTTTAGGGAGCAGATATAATATTGAGATATGATTGTTCCTTGTATATACTTGCACTTAATTCTTCTGTTTTTACTCCCTTGTCCTACTGTCACTTTCTTTGATGTTTTGTGACTCCAATTCCTGAGTCTTTACAAAGTTCTATGGTATGAGTTGGGTTGCTCTTCATTGGCATCTTCTCCTGCAAACATCCACATCCTTCTTCATTTCTTTAACAACTGGTGAATATACTCATGATCTCTTTCTCATTGCAGATGTATACATTAGCTATTTAGTGCCATGTAACAAATTACCCAAAGCTCAACTGATGAAAATAACAAATATTTATTATATCTCAGAGATTCTGAGGCTTGGGTATCTGGGTGTGGCTTAGTTGGATAGTAGTAGCCTAGCGGTTTTCCTGAGATTACTATCAAGCTTTCTGCTGGGGCTGCCACCAGCTAAAGGCTCAAATGAGGATGGAAAACCCATTTCAAAATCACTCATATGGTTGGAGGCAGACCCCTTTCTCACTGTTGAGCAGAAGTTTCAGATTCCCCCCGTGTGGATATGGATCTCTCCACCAGGATGCTCACAATATAATAGTTTGTTTCCCCTGCAATGAGAGGTAAGAGAGAGAGAAAAAGAAACCTTATATTTTTATAACCTAATTTCAAAAGTAACACCTCTGCCCTATGATACTGGTCAAACAGACCAACCTTGGTAAAATATGCAGAGACTACAGAAGTTGTGAATACCAAGAGGCAGGGATCATCATAAGCTATGTAAGGTAGCCTCCACAGTTTATTTCTTTTTTATACATTTACTTTGATTTGTGTAGTTTGAGAAGAAGAAAATATAAATGTGTGTGTTCAATTCATCATATGTAACCAGAAATATACCATAGTTTTTAAAAGCAGGAGTTGTTGAGGGAGACACGGGGCTTAGGTCATCAGTGGGAGAAAATTGCCACACTAAATGGTTCTTAGATTCAGGGCCATCTACACAATGGGAAGAAAAAAGAAGAAACTTTAAATACCAAGCAGTTAAAAATATAACCAAATTTATCCAATGCCAATTAAATTACTCATAGAAATTTGACAGTTAGATCCACATCCTACCTGCTATTCTAAAACCCTGACTAATACAGATGAAATTCTACCTGCAATTTCTGTTAAAGGAATGCTGAGCATTTAAACTGAATTTTCTGGGACTAGCTGTTTTCTGCATTTTTTACTTTTTATGTTGTTAAGAAGAAAGCTTTGGCCAGGGGCAATGTTCTGGAATGAGAACATGATATACAGATGCTTTTTTTCAATGGTATGAAGAGAATATGTTCTTAATAATGCAAAAATTGCAAATTGATTGGTTAAGTCAGCCTTTTTTAAGGTTGGGACAAGGGCTAACAGGAGGTATAATATTTGATGAAGCCCATTTGCAACCACTTCATTTTAGCAGTGGGATGGGTGACTAATGTAATAAATGCAAAATAGATGCATGGATTTTATATAATCTTACCACAGTGACAAACATTATGTTACCAAACTATCAACTCTTGAACCTTTAGTTTTTTATGCATCACATTTCCATTGGTTTCCAAGAATTCAAGTCACATTCAATGTGTACCTCTAGCTAGCAAACTATCTATAATAGTGTTTTACAGTGTTTATTTTATGCTGCAAATAGAAGAATACATTTATAGAAAAACTGCCCAATTGACATAGTTTTTAGTGAAACTGATTTATATGGCTATCATTCGAAAATTTGTATTATTTAAAATATTGACATGAATCACTGCATGACTCTGCCAGGGTCTTCTAAGGCTGAAAACACAGATGTAATTGTATGGGGTATATTTCCACCAACAAGTTTATTATTATACTACTGTTCTTAATAGAACAAGTCTATTATTACACTACTGTTCTTAATAAATTAGGAATCCATTCACTGGTCGTACACATACATAATTCATGCACATGTGGATGTTATGTTAACATAAATGTAGACATATGTGAAGTAGACATGGCCACAGACTTATGTAGGAATAGAGAGGATATCTTGATTAATAACTAATGCATTTGTTCCAGGTAATTCTCAATGGTTCTCAGTGGCTCATGATTCACTAATATGATGGCTTTAATAGCTTTAAGAAAAAAGGAAAATAATGCCTAGAATAAAAATTCTTCCTCAGCTTTAAATTTCAAAATATAATTTTAACAATGTCCATAAGGTAAAAAAGGAGACTGAGTTGTATGATCTTGACAGAGCAAAACGTCTTCTAGTTATTCTATACATTTTGAGAGCAAAAGCTAGTGTTGTACTTACCTTTAAAATTAAAAAAAAGAAAAGTATGACAACATGTCCCTACAAAAGAAAACTCTGATCATGCATTGAAGAGGATCTAAGAGAATATGGTTGGTTTCTATGCAGTGATGCTCTGAAAAGTGTCCCATCACCCTCAATCTCGTTCGATTGAAATTCAGATTAAAAATCTGTGGTTGAGAACAAATAAAATCATGGCCTTGCTTTCTAAGATCTTTCTGAAAAGACCTTTCACCCTGGAGCGAAGTTTGTAATCTGGCCAGAGTAGAATGGTGAGCACCTAGGTGGATGTGGTGAGGGAAACTCATAGCTAAAATTCCTACATATCAAAGGATCACAGACATATTTGAGAATGCCAACAGATATTAAAGGTGTGTGAGGCCAGCATGAGGAGGACATAGTAAACATATTGACAACCTGAGTTATAGGTAACCTGTAACATTAGGAGCAAATACCAGCTAATGACAAAGGAATCAGTTGATGCTCTGACGGGCTACAGCTGTCAATGGCTTAATTTTTGTAAGATTCAATTTGCTCATTTGTACTGTGAATCTAATAATAAATACTTGCTAGAGTTGAGAATAGGATTGCATACATTTACATAAATTACATAATGCTTAAGTGACTCATACAGTGGTTGTCATGTGGGAAACACTCAATAATTGTCAGTTCTTCCTTTTCATTCCTGCATGCATGTAATACTCAAAACATGATTATAGTGTTATGCTGCTACTTTTTGTGGCTCTTCCATTTTCAACAGATTTGCTAGAAATCGAGATGCTGAAACCTCGGTGAAAGCCTTCAAAATGTGCTCCAGTCTCCACCATCCTGTATGAAATAGTCCTACTAACACTGAACACAGTTTCCATTATTAACTAATTTCCCAAAAAAGCTTACCGGAACATTTCTTCTATCTATTTATTTATTTTACATTTAATCCTTAGTGATAAATTGTTTTTTGGGGGGTTTTAAATAGATTTATTTTTTAAGAAAGAGTATGTGTGCATGAGTAGAGGGAAGGGGCAGAGGGAGAAGAAGAGAATCTTAAGCAAGCTCCACACTCAGTGCAGAACCCGATGTGAGACTTGATCCCATGATCCTGAGATCATGACCTGAGCCGAAACCAACAGTCTGACATTAACCAACTGGGCCAACCAGCGCCCCAGTGATAAATTGTTGAAAGCAAATTAGTTTTGTGTATGTTTGTCAATCTGCAGTAATATATCATCAAGGGGTGAAAAGTCTTTCAGGCAGATTCTCACAGGAAGCGAAAATCTCAATTAAGTGAAGAAATATTAAAGAAATATCTATTGCTGGATCATAGGGAATTTCTATTTTTTATTTTTTGAGGAATCACCATACTGTTTGCCATCATGGCTGTACCAATTCACATTCTTACCAATGGTACACAAGGATTATCTTTTCCCCACATCCTTGGCAACACTGCCATATGATCCAACAATCTCACTTTTTGGGTGTATACACAAAGGAAATGACATCAATATCTCAAAGAGACGTCTGCACTCACTCCCATATTCACTGCAGCATTATTCATAATAGCTAAGTATGGAAAAAAAACCTAAGTGTCCATCAGTGGATGAAAAATGTGGCATATATACAAAATGGAATACTATTGAACTCCGAAAAAGAAGAAAATCCCACCATACATAACAATATGGATGAACCTGGAGGACATTATGCTAAGTGAAATAAACCAGAGACAGAAAGACAAATACTGTTATGATTTCATTTATCTGTGGAATCTAAAAATATCAAAGTCTCAGAGGCAGAGAATATTAACAGTGGCTGTAAGGGGTTGTAGGATGAGGGAAATGGAGAAATGTTGGTCAAAGGGTGCAAACTTTCAGTTATAAGATACATATGTTTTGGGCAGCCCTGGTGGCTCAGCGGTTTGGCGCTGCCTTTGGCCCAGGGCCTGATCCTGGAGACCCGGGATTGAGTCCCACGTCCGGCTCCCTGCATGGAGCCTGCTTCTCCCTCTTCCTGTGTCTCTGCCCCTCTCTCTCTCTCTCTCTCTCTCTCTCTCTCTGTTTGTCTCTCATGAATAAATAAATAAAATCTTAAAAAAAAAGATACATATGTTTTGAGGATCTAATGTAAACCATGGTAACTATAGGTAATAAGACTATCATAATTGAAATTTACTAAAACAGTAGATCTTAAGTGTTCTCACCATTTCAAAAAAAGGTAACTATCTAAGATGATAATGTTTTCATAAAATTGATGGTTTTACAATCATTTCACAATGTATACATATGTCACATCATCATGTTGCACATCTTAAATATGTACAATTTTGTCAATTTTTTTTAAAGATTGTATTTATTTATTCATGAGAGAGAGAGGGAGAGAGAGAGAGGGAGAGAGGCAGAGGGAGAAGCAGACTCCATGCAGGGAGCCCAATATGGGACTCGATCCTGGGATTCCAGGATCATGCCCTGGGCCAAAGGCAGATGCTCAACCGCTGAGCCACCCAGGCATCCCAATTTTGTCAATTATACCTCAATAAATCTGGGAAGAAAAAGAAACACCTATTTACAGAGATGTGAGTAGACCCAGAGGAGTCTTCAAGGAATGGTGAAATGCTCATTGACGAGCAACACTATGTAGCCCTAGCAAGGGGCCGTCCCTTAGAAGCTGTGGCCATAAGTAAAGGGACGTACGCACCACCAATATGACAGCCCAACTGTGAAGAGCCAGAGAAATAAATATCTCTGTCTCTTTCTTTCTGTCATCTTTCCTGTCAGTGCTTCCCCTTGACCAAGCTCAACCGGAAGCTAAAGATCCAAGGAGCCCAGGTAAAGCAGTATTTATTGCAAGAGAAGCATCCGATGCAGAAAGAAGGAAAAGACAGGGAATGGAATCTAGTCACAGAGAGAAGAACCAGCACGGTAACCAGGTTGTGGGTGTGGAAATTCACTCCCTATTTTAAGAGTCAGAGCATCTGAGACACAGAATAGCTCATTCACAAAACCAGAAATAGACGATTCATCTAATAATTTCTAGGACATGGCTGTATCCACTCTGACTGGGATGTGCTGCTTGGCATTTTGCTTTGTGGCCTTTTAATGGATGGGTGTATCTTAGAAGATTTGTATAAATGCCTTTGGTCTGGGTGGTCAATGAAACATTTAACCAAAGACTCACAAAACTCATCATATTTGTTTCTGGAAAATGGACATACTTTAAAATTGTGCTTATTCACACCAAGGTTTGAAAATTTTTGTTAGGTTTTCAAGTGTGTCTCCGAAGACACAAAAATGTTGACACAATCTCTTTTTCTATGACCCCACCTCACCCCCCCAAAAAAAACTGTTTATTTAGTACTTAAGAATGAATGGAAGCATCGTACTTAAATATAAGCATTTATTAGAGTATGCATTCTTATTTATTCACTTTTGCACTTTTATAGACTGACATGGAGTAATTTTAACATTATCAGAAAAATAAGAGAATTCAATTTCATATTATTAGTAACACCAAATTTAAAAAATAGAGGCCAGCCTTATTTGGTGTATCTTACCAATGCTTAAGATAGTTTTATTGCCTGAATATGTGAAGGAAAGAATTAATAGTTCAAGAAGACAATCTGAAAGTATATTATTTTTCTGCTCAATGTCTTGAGTGATACAATGTATCACTTTCAGTACAGTCCTCTTGTTAAAAAAAATCAACATTGGGGTAGCCAGGTTATATAAAGATAGTGATCATATAGCAGAAAGCAATTGTAGATATACCAACCCATTACCTTATACATATGATGCAGGATTTCTTTTACTTCTATCAGAGACAAGTTTGGTATCTTTTTAACAGACCAAGCCATGTTATATCAAATATTTATATTGTCTATAGATTGAGGAATGTGATTTGAGCCATACAAAGTTTTAATGTATGTGGAAACAAAATTGGTTATGTGACTAGGTATGATATAATTGTATCATTCCCCAAGAATTTTTCTGAGCTATGTAGTAGTTAAAATATTAGAAGATTGAACTACCTGCTGGCATTGATTAGTAAGAGTCTACGGGATTCTAGACCATGCTTTTCACTTTGATTTTAAGGATTTCCAGTCTATTTTAATTCCTCATCAAGAGTTCTAATTCATATCCACAGCTAGAGAGAAAGCATCCCAAATCCTCCTATCATTTAACCTTTCTGTACTGTGTTTCTGGTGAGAGATGATGACTGCATGAACTGCTTATGTGTCTACTAGTGATTTTTCTCTCATGATTTCAATCAGTTTAACATCTTTTGTGGTGTGTGAAATAGCTAACTCAACACTGATTCTACCCTAAAATATACCTCCTATGACAGTTCTGAAAAATATTTGAATTCCACTGAGATTTGTTTAAAACCCTACAAAAATAATTACCTCTTATTAAAAACACTGGAGGAGTTGGGCTTTGGGGCAGAGATGAAGCGGGGACTGAAATTCTGTAATAGGGTGAGGATTCAATAAAATGTTATCTCAAACTAACAGGCTCTGGCAACTTTTCTTTTTTCTGCAAATTCTGTCTGTGGCATTACTGCAATTAGGCCAAATAGGTGTCCTCTGCAATAATGATCATGATGGTACAATGACAGATGGCACACCACTGGGACCCAGGGCACTGTCTGGAAAGGAGCATGAAATTTCAACTCAGTCTCCCTTTGTCTGCTATGGCCTCAGTAGTCTTGACTTTCCTCCTCCTCCACCTCCTCTTTTTTTTTTTTTTTTTTTTTAAACATATGCCACAATCGTCTAGGTCAGAAGGTGGCAAACTTTTTCTGGATAGCACCAGACAGTAAATATTTTTGGCTCTGCAGCCAGTCTCTGTTGAAACTACTCAACTCTGCTGTTGCGCACTGAAAGCAGCCGTGGATGACTGCTAAATGAATGAGCCTAGCTGTTTTCCAATAAAACTTTATTTACAAAAGCAGACAAGGGGTCAATCTGGCCTGCGGTCTGCAGTTGCCAGCTCCTATACAATGTCATTCTTATCTAAAGTATTAAGAATGCAGAGAAAAAACTTTGTGTGTGTGTGTGTGTGTGAAGTTAAAACCTCTTTTATTTATCATTAAAAAGTAAAGTAATTGGATTATGAGTGCATAGAAGCATATAAGCTCCTGGAAAGAGACCTAAAAATGCTCTTCATGTAGCATCTGCATAGTGGAAGAAATTGTAGAGACCTTTCTGGGTGTATTCATTTGTGCTACCGCTAAGCTTTGCCACCACCTTACACATTTGAAAGATCCACTAGTAGATTCTGGGAGTCTTGGATTTTTATGTCCTCTGATAGTATTAGTTACCAATATCTTTGGATCGAGTCCCAAATCCCACACCTGTTTCCATCATAGCAAAATCTGAAGCCATTTTAATTTGGGAATTATTTAGGATTTTGTATTTGACCTTCATGGAGATGAATGAAAAGAGTTTGTAACAATGGAATCTGTTTGTTGTTTTATGTTGAGAAATAATTAACTCCTGTACTAGCTTTACTTTTTCCTGATGTGTCTGTTTTTCACGCATTGGAAAAGAGAATGGAAATCCTAGCCCAACCCATGACAAATTTCACTGTCTTGTGCTATTTACTTATTGTCCTTGAACCTTAGTCTTCTCAGCTGGCATGCGAGGATAATAAATTATTTTACAACGTGTAAATGAAGTTTATATATGTAAAATGCTTGGAAGAGTTCCTTGCATGCAGTGTGTTAACTAAACAGCTGCTAATATGTTTAATTGGCTAGAAAAAAAATGATCTATCACTGGATGACATTATCATGGGATAGCATCCTGTTTCATGATTAGAAGATTTAAAAGTAAGAAATTTGTGGCATCATGCCCCCTGAAGAATATAATTAAACAGTAATCCTTTCCCTATCAATGATGAGCAAGATTAGAGACACAAATTAGGTGTGGGATTTTTGACTTCTGGTATTTAGGTGTTCATGATCTCTCTATGTTGATGGTGACTTTGACTGTAATATTGGGGAAGGTGTTCTAAGCCCTGCTGTGAGTCACTTATCAATTAACTCACAAAGTCACCTGAAAGTAAAGCTTTGCCTATGGAGGCAAAGTGCTTTCACAGTAAACAGTCACTTATGCGTACATTCTCATGGGCTTGTTCCAGATCTCCTCGCCACCACCACCCACAGAAATAAACAGACGCAGGTGACTCCAGTGTATCTCGCAGCAGCGTGTGGGAATCATTACTTCTTCTCTTCCCCAGAGTAGACGAGGGACACCGACAGTTTGTATTAAAGGCAGGGCAATGGCTGCCTATGCCACGAAGTGTCCCATTCACAATTTTGACAAGGAATTTCCTCAAGGGTTACTGGTTGTTTTGTCCATAATGCATTGCAGTTTACCTTTTTTTGGCATTTATGTTTTGTAGGTAATTTTGAGCTGGAGAGTCTTGAAACCATTTGACTTGTGGAAGAAAATTGCTTGGAGCACTATGAAAATATCATTGAGACCATGTGGTTTTTAAACTCTTTTGCACTGGACTCTGTTTCCCAATTATTTCCAGCTGTGTCTAGCCACTAAGCATACCTTCACAGTCTGACTTTTTTTTTTTAAATAGTTGTGAAGTGCCATTATTCGTTTATTTGTTCAAGTGAATGTCTAACGTCGGGTAGAGGTGGATTCAGTTCTATGCAGAGCTATCACCACTCTTTCTCCTGGAGCTTCATGCCTCTCTGTTTTCCCTGATTTTCTATTTCTGACAAGAGTAGGAAGTAAAAATAGAAAGAAGTCTCATTAATTCTTACTCCACTTGTTTTACTCTTTGGAAATATTGATGGCGATAAAATGTCTCTTACACTACCTATGGAAAGGAAGGATGCATTTTACAAAGGAAAGGTCATAGCTAAATAAGTATATTAACCTCCTGTTGGGATCATTAGTTTTCTAAGTCATTAACAGCATCACCTTGCCCATGAGTCATATGCATGGATTCTTCACCTGACCTACTTATAAAATTGCTAATCAGTAATTTCTGTGGCTTGCCATTCTATTTTTCCTTAAAAGTATTCTGAAACGTATACCCCTCACCTATTTTGCAGTGCTTTGAACCATTCCCCACCCCACCCCCCATCCTTGAATTGACTAGACATACCTTCACTCATTCAAATTCCGACAAAGATAACCTTCTTCGGTACATGAGCCAAATGTACAAGTATCAAGAGTACAGCTCGGTTACCTATTCCCAGGGCTGATGTTGAAGATACATAATGACCGGGAGAGCATGGGCAACAACCAATCAGAAACAGATGCCCTGTCCAATCAAAAGGAACACCAGCCATAACCACCAGCACAACCCAACAGGTGCTTACCAGCTGCCAGTCAGCATTGCCTGTTCCCAGGGGAGGTCCACAGCTGCTTTCAGACCAAGGAGATTAGCAAGGGACAGAGAATACAAGTAATAATGTGCCTTCTCTACGACTCGATTTTGTCAACATCTCTTTATACTTCACTTGGTCCTGTTTTAACTAACTATGGCATTCCCATAAAACCAAGACCTTTTTCTATTAACTTCCTAATCCTAAAAAGAATTTGAGTCATTATTTGATGCTGTGTAATATTTCCAAGGGAAAAAGATTCTCCCCATTCCCAACTTAGAGCATGCTGAGATATTTAGAGGCAGGGTGCAGGGAGTTTTATATGTATTAGCCTTACCTGGATGGAATGATGTCCTCAGTGTGACTTCAGCACTCTGTTTAAAATTGGTTTCAGAAGTAACACAAACATATAAAAACAAAGGCTTAAAAATGCATTCCAAAGAACATCATGGATTGTTTTTTTTAAGATTATTTATTTATTTATTCATGAGAGACACAGAGAGAGAGGCAGAGACACAGGCAGAGGGAGAAGCAGGCTCCGTGCGGGGAGCCCGACGTGGGACTCAATGCCAGGACCCCAGGATCACGATCTGGGATGAACAGATGCTCAACCACTGAGCCACCCAGGGATCCCCTCATGGATCGTTTTTAAATTATCTCCGCTTCTGCTCCATTAGTGAAAATAATAGAAGTCTATCCACATAAAAAAAAAATCTGATATTAAGTACGTGACTATATGCACACATGATATTTATTTTTATACCCATATGAGTGAAGCCTACGCATAATCTGTATGTTATTTGTCTAAATTTAGTTTCAGTTCTCACAGAAAATTCTATATGGTGCAGAAAATAACATTTATCCCTTATGATAAATTTAGTAACCAAAAGTTGGCAGACTATTAATAGATGCTAGAGGTCATTGCTCTCTTGCAACCACTAAAAACATGTTCTCTGTTATAAACATTTGAACAAGGTTTAAATTTGGTAGATTATTTATAAAATGAGAGCTTTACAGACATTCCTCTCCGACATCCTAGGAGAACGGTCATCTCTTCCATCTTCTGTATTCTAAGAGATGTACGATGTGCTAGAGGCATGTCTCTCAAATGCCACATATGCTGGGAAAGCATAAGCAAATCTCGTTCCTAGTCAGGCATTCTGCAAGCCCATGCATTCCACAAATCACAGTGAAATGACCCATTTATTCATTCTTTTGCTTATTCCTTCCACATAATTTTATTGGGTGTCTTCCCAAATAAAATTTGGGATCCTGATGCTGTTTTGATGAATACAACCTCACCTCTGTCTTCTAGCATATACTCTAGACGCAAAGGCAAGACACATGTAAGTAGAAATTAATCTACATGGAAATGTATGCTAGGATCGCAATAAGGACTAGATGCTATTCAAGGACAAAGAAAGAAAAGTTAAATGTTTTAGGGAGATGGGGAGGACTGCAGTTGTCTGCTGAGGACTCCTGAACAGGTCATTCTGAAATAATAAAAAATAGCCAGGAGTGCCCAGGGGGCTTCAATTGGTTAAGCCTCTGATTCTTGGTTTCGGTCGTGAGGTCGTGATCTCAGGGTCATGGGATGGAACTCCACATCCAGCTCCCTGCTGAGTGGGGAGTCTGCTTGAGATCTTCTCTCTTCCTCTCCCTCTGCCCCTCCCCTCTCAAATAAATAAATAAATCTCTGATAAAGTGGCCAAGCCATTGGATGAGTGAGAGCCTGCAATGCACCTCAAACTGACATAATTTCATATTTTGTTATCCTTTAAGGTGAAAATAAAGCTTCTCTGAAGTGATTATGTACGTGAAGAAAAAGAGGATTTAATTCACAAAAAAATGTTAGCTTCAGGTCCAGGGATACATTATGTCCTGATACAGGATGCCATCAGTCACTTAGGTGGGACCAGCGCCCGCCAACATGTGCAGTCCATGGAGATTGTCCCTGGCTTTTGTGCCCTACCTTACCCACCCTTTGGTCCCTTTCTCCTTCCTAACCTTCTCCTTCCTCTTCTTCAGCTTCCATTTTAGTCTTAGACGTGAAGATGCAAATTTAATCCATGGAGTTTTCTTTGTTTATATTTAGTTTGCATGAAAATATGCTCCAGGGAAAGCTTCACGTTTATCATTTCAATATTTTAATAAGAATCTGATGGCCTAGGAGTGCCTGGGTGGCTCAGTGGTTGAGCATCTGCCTTTGGCTCAGGTCATGATCCCAGGGTCCTGGGATCGAATCTCACCTCGGGTCCCTTGCAGGAAGCCTGCTTCTCCCTCTGCCTGTGTCTCTGCCTCTCTCTCTTTGTCTCTCATGAATAAATACATAAAATCTTAAAAAAAAAAAAAGAATCTGATGGACAGAAAATGTATTCCCAATCCTGGGATTCCAGGTGCTAATAGCATGGCTTTTAAGGAAAGAAGTAAGAGAATAAATTGTTATGATAGTTTAGTTATTATCAATGAACGTGTTTGTGCTCAGGCACGTAATATGTATATAAGGTACATATAAGGTGTATATAAGGCATAGAACACACCCATGTATATGATCGACTAATAGAAGGCTGCTGTTTTAATTATTACACCCCTCAGAACTTAACATCATGCAAAATGACTTGCAAGTGATTGTTTTTCACATAGAAAAAGTCCATTTCTTCCATTTTGTTTCAGAGCTCCCCACTGTTTAAAAGAAAATTAAACACAGCAAAAATTTCTGTCAAATACTCCAGAGGGGCCTCCAATTCTTTTCTCTTCTGGCTATGCTGCACAATTTCAGCGAGCACTTTTTGGAAAATGGTGTGTGTGTTGGGGGGGCGGGTGGGAGCGGAAACTTTGAACTCAGTGGAAGACAGACACAAAATGTCTCAAGCACTCTAATTGTTTTTCTGGGAAATTTAGTAATTATAGAGAAGTTCTGTTTATTTTAATGGCTTCTTATCACCACATGCAACTCACTTAATGACCACATTTTCTCAAGGGACCTCCATGACATCATCGAGTAGCTCCCGAGCTTTCTGATTCTTTAAAATACTGTCACAGCCAATTTTCAGCTTTGCAGAGGATTGTGGGATTCCTGGAAAGGCTCACAAAGCTCCCTTACAGACATACATGTGCATGCATGTCCATACCTGCACCATGCATGGTATTTCATCACACCCCATACAACCGGTAAAAATAAAGCATTTAATTGGTTCACAATTCACAGGGCAGGGAGATGAAGACTGGGATCCCTTTAAATCACTGCTGTATCTGGAGGGCCTGAGGGGGTGGCTGCAGACCAGGCCCTGAATGAGAACCTTGCGCAGAGAAATGATACCAGCCACGTGCTTTGTCCTGTGCATGGCACAAGTTTGGCACACGAGAGTGAGTACGTGAATGGAGGCCTGATTGAGTGAGGGTTGATTTATCAGAGGATGGGGATTGGGGAAGATGTACAAAGAGCATCCCAATCTCTGGGGCTGCCCTGCTTGAGGACTGCTCTTCATAATGGTTCATCATATTTCTCTGGAGGTGGTTCCATTTTTCACCAATCATCTCTGCCATTCAAAGTTTTATGCCAAGAGCATGGCATCTCTCACGATGGCCTTCTAGCACTGGGACACCATGGCTTGGAGAGATTAGATGGTTTGGGGGAAGGAATAAAAAACATTTCACCACATTTAAATCACATAACACCTTTGGCCTCTTATTTCTCAGCTTTGAAAGAATAACCCCAGATTCTCTCTAAGTAGATGACAATTACTCTGTGCAAAACAAATCAATTCCCTTTCCCACGGAGATCTCAGTCTCCCTGTGGCTCTTCATTGGCTCTCCCTGGGCTCATGCCCGCAAGTGTGTGCTTCTCATAAAACGAGGAGATAAGGGACCCAGCCAGAGGCAGCCTGGGGCAGGGTTGGGGGGGGGAGGCTGTTGGGCTGAGGGGTCAGTGAAGGTTGTGGCTTTGGAACCCTGACCCCCCGCACAATGTACAGCATAGCGTTAGTGATTTTCTCATTTCCACTGAAAGCACTGGCCCGCTTGCGACGGGAATATCAAGTGTTACCACGGGTTGCTGCAGCTGTGAGCCATTATTTCCAGTGGCAGTGGAAATCCATTGAGAGATCTCCTGGGAGATTGTGCAAAATGGTGTGGTGGGTTTAATATTAACCCTTGCCACTGCTGTAGCTAAGACTTCCGGCAAAGCCCAAATTTTACTGGTCAGCTGCTGCCAAGTTTTAGAAAAAACAGACTTCATCACATGCACGCTTGAGTTTGAGATGGAAAGCAAGTGCCTTCTAATGCAACACTAGCCCCTTGGAAGCCTTTTGTCTCCGTTTGACAGTTTCACACCCCACAATGTCTGTTTCAGAGAGGTCTAGAAAGCTCTCGAGGAGGGGAGAGCCTGTGATGAGGAATACAGCACAATTCGGACGAACCCAATGCCTTTTTCTTTTATAGTTCAATATGTGCCTTACAAAAATACAACACTTTATTACATTACCAGGCACACTTACTTTTTATTTCTACAGCTTTTTCTCTTGTTTTTTTTTTTTTTCCTCCTCCCTTACTTAATTTGAAAGGTCTCTATTATTTTGTTTCATTTATTGTTTAGGGCCATTTGCATTCTAGACCCTCTAGATGACAGTTTTCTCTTTGAGGCGCACATTTTAAGTGAATAATAAAATCGTGAAAACCACACGAATATGACCAACGCAGGAATCGGTGTGCCAGTACAGCATGTTGATTGGAGGCCACATAGTTCCATTTAGACGTAATTTTTAAGATCGATTAGCTGCATTTCATTAGTAGACACGGTCCTATGATCTGATGTCAAAAGACATCAGTCCTGTGATCTACAGCAGGATTTCTCAACTTTGGTACAGTGACATCTGGGGTGGGATAATTCTTTGTTACGAAGGGCTGTCCCGTTCATTGCAGGCTGCTTTGGAGCAATCCTTTTGGCCTCCGCCCTCTAGATACCAGGAGCATCCTTTCTCCTGGATGTGACAACCAAAACGTCTCCCAACATTTCCAGCTGTCACTTGGGAGCAAACTCACCCCGGTTTGAGAACCACTGCTTTAGAACCAACGCTCAGAAGGAAAGAACATAACACATTTGTTTAAACTATGAACAACATCCTCATAGTGTAGGATATTTTATACCAGGGATCTAAATCCCTGATCACAAATCCTTAATTGTTCTGATTCCTATCCAGTCTTCACGCTCTTTTTGGTCTCCCTTTGGTGGACTTCAAAGAAAAATATCCTGAGCTCTTTCCTTACCCATGGACTGTTGAAATCTTCAGGTGGTTCCCAGCTTGGCTTTTCATTTTCACTTAGAATTAAAGCCTTCAACACTGGAACTTAGCTCCCAGCTGCGGGCTGACTCTATCTCAGCCCGGGACTCTCTCTTACTCGCTGCTATCCAGGGAAGCACCAGGTGGGGGCAGATGGAGAGCCCAGGCTACCCAGAAGTCACCAGAAAGTTTTGCTACCCCTTCCTCAGCATGGAAAGGGGTCCTGAGCATCAGCTGGTGTACCCCGCGATCAGCAGCAGGAGACCTGGTCCCTGTCACTGTCCACCAGTAAAGCATTTCCATACACCAATTCTTATTCTTGAGAGATCTTCATTCCAGTGTATCCTTATGTCTTTAAACATCGATGGCCCTTCAGGTTGGAGGTCCTGCCACCAGCTACCATTGCTTACACCCAGGTTGAGATTTAGATTGCTCTGGGACTAGAGTTCCTCAACACTGTTTTTTGTAAGATCCTGTATTCCCACAAGGACATAACATTGTTAAACAGCAATTTCAGCTGAAAGTTAACAAGGTTTTAAGGTAGTTAAAAAACTGTGAAAGCCTGACTCCCAGTGTGAAATACAAAACCTGCGAAATTCAAACATGCAGGAACGCTTTCATTTACTCAGAGTATGATTAAGGCTGAAAATGTTTCTTTGTTTAAAAAAATAAAAATTAAAAAAAAAATCCATAGGCCGGAGTGTAAAGAAATGTAGGATTCTTCAACTTGCTATTTCTTTTTTCCTTTTCAAATTATGAGCTGAAAATAGTTCAGTGCATATATAATCAGGTGTTTTTATTTGTATACACTCTCTGTATACTCTCCTTGTACTCTAAATTTCTCTCTAAATGTATGTATATGTATATATTATACTTTTATATTAAGCATAGTTATGCAATTGCACATATGAGAAGACCTCAGCAGGTTAAAGGAACACATTATTATTTTTAAGAGAACATATGATTATGTTCTGATGGAATGGACATTTGAATTTGCATCAAAAAACAGTATTCGGTTCTCAGCTTGCTTTGGAATAGAATAACTACATTATTTTATCAGCATTTCAGCTAATTCTAAGTTTTCTCATACCTAATGCTAGAATCCAAATTCCCTCAACATTCTCTGCATGCTCCCCAAATCATAAAAGGCCTCTTAAAACTGCAAGGTATAGAAAACATACAGAAAATAGATCTTTATATAGATATACACCTCCATGAACTAAGTATTCTAAAAATTTGTAACGGCAACTACTACATGAAATGAATTCTGTATTCATTCTGCAGAGGGTGAAGTATACAGTTATTTTACAAGCAGTACAAAAGTTTTTATATTATTGTGATAAAGTGATTCAGCACACAGTTTTTTGAAAACTAGGATTTCTGGAAAGTGAGGTGGGGGGGAAACAGCTCTTTTCACCAACAACACTTTCTCTTAATATGAGCTTCCCCCAACTTCATTAAGATTTTAAGTATTATGTACATAGCATTCAAATTTAGTTATTAGGAGTATGATTTTGAATAACATAATGAAATATCTGATCTCTCACTTGAGCTTTGTACCGTCACAGAAATAGTATTTCAGGATAGTTGCGGGTAATGAATATTGATAAAAATGGCATGTATTCTATCTTTCCTTAACAAAAAGGGTCAAAATAATTTCATTATGCACAAAAATGCATTCATCTGTAGCAAATATTTATATGAAGGGAAAGATACAAACTTCACTTTTCTTTATTCGTGTTTTTAAAATAGTCTTTAAAGTATTTATTTCATCCCTAAAAACATGCAAAATTTTCCTTATCTTTTAGTTTTTTATTGCAGCCACTATTTATTTGGACTTGTAATGAATCTAATTTAAAAGATACAGAACTAAAAAAAAAAAAGATACAGAACTTTCAATTCAAAAGACTTGGAATTGTAAAATCTTTTTTGACTTTGGAATCAATATACTGAAGTGTCAGATAAATCAATGATCTACAAAGAAAAGGAGGTAAATAAGCTAAGTCCATATGATGTGATAGTAGTTATTTAAAATCACAGCCAGAAAGTAAAGATCTGGGGAAGTCTTCGAAGCATATTAGGTGAGGTAGGAAACTTAAAAAATTCTATAGTTGGTATAATCCAATGTTATTAAATATATTTCCACAGATGATAGTTCTAAACGTAAAAGCACATGTATGTGTGTATATATGCACATACGTATGTGAAATATATATTGATATATATGTGAAAAATACACATCACATCATGTGAAATGTGTATTTTAGTTCCACGTGTGTGAAAAAAATGGGATAGGAAAGCATTATCACTCTGATGGCATATCCCTGGGAGATAGAAGTATGGGCAATTTTAATTTGATTTTATATTGGTGTCTATATTCTCTAAATGCTCTGCAATTATTGTTGACTATTTTATAATCAGAACTTAATGGATGTTTTAGGTAAAATGCTATAATCTTAAAAATTATGAAGAAAAAAACCCCAATCTATTTATAACAGAATTAAAACCTGGAAAAATCTAGATTTGAGATGTTAATTCAGGAACAAATTGAAATGTTAAAGTAATATGTGCTTCTACCTCTAAGCGTGTGTGCTTTGAAGAGTATAAAGTAAAAACTCAATTTGATCACAAGAAAAGTGATCTGACGAAGAGACTAGAGAAGAGGAAGTCTTAAAAACGCTTTGAAAATCGGATGCTTTGGTATATTCTCTGTTTTCAAAGAGTTTAGGTTGGATTAATTTTTTAATTGGTGTCCAAGTCATAACAAAAAGGTTTCATTTTCAACAGGAATGACTGTATTCTCCTCAAAGATCAAGGAATTTCAGGTATACGGAGAATCAGACAGGTAAAATGGTTATGTCTATTTCTATTTACATGGAGTAGAATATTCAAATTTTTATATTCAGTATATGGGCAAAAATACTGGGAGCTTTTCTGTGTTTTGAAATTAATATATTACAGAAGAACATACAAATGGTCATTAAAAGAACAATATTTTAAAAGCAGCCCAGTGAAGTTTCTCCGAGTTACAGAGATAATGAACATAAATTGTCTCATCTGAAAGGCTTCTGTTTGCTAACTAGCTTTTTGTTTAAGCCTAATTTTTATAGGATTAATGTTTTAGGGGTTAAGTCACAGACGCTGCAGGAATACTGGCCTTACTAGGGTCTGATTTTTTTTTTTTTTAATCATTAATGAATCCAAAAAGTAGAGGTGGAGAGGTGGGGCCACATATGGTGTCAATACACTTTAATTAAGTGCAATAATTCCCCTTTTCCTGAGGTAGCTGTGTTAAAACAGATTTCTCTTCAGAGATTTACATTCTGGGGATCTATTTTTCAGCACAGGGCCATCAGATTCTTCTGTGGAATTCCACTGCCCTCTGTTGGATCACTGTGAAACTTCAAATGCCTTCCCATCCTGAGAATCAGAAAATTTGGGGTTCAGTTTCTTCGTTTTTGGTATTTTCAGCTCTTGCTATAAATCCTCTGAGGACAACATAGTGTGAAGAATCTTGAGGTTCAAGGAAGACCGCCTCACCTCCTAAAAGGCAAATTTCATTCAGAAACACAGCTTTATGTCTTGAAAATAAGCTTAGACTTGTATCACCATCTATTTATATGTAAATAAAATTGATAACATTTATCAAAAGCTTTTGCTTGCTGGGACAGAATGAAAGACTGTTAGACAAATGCCGTTGAAGTGTGGCAACATCACTTTCTTTTTTCCTCTCTGAGGAACCAGATAGAAAATATGGTAATCTAGGCTGATTGATTATAATCTCAGGGTATTACTGTATTTTCCTTTCTTTAGCTAACTATCCTAGAGACCAGATTCTTTTAAGAATTAAAACTCATCAGTGTCTGCAATTCATTTTTTGAGTGGTTTTCAGGGAATGAAGTTTCGCAACATTGACCCTTGTTTCGATGAGGAACTTTGGAGATGGATGCCTTTGATCTGCGGAGCAGACGGTGGTCTGCACGCTTCTAGCACAAATCCTCCACAAATATACAAGAAGAAGTGACCTGGAAAAGTCACCTCACTGAGGAGAAAAGAAGTGACCAGAGGTGGACTCTGAAGGCTCAATGCTATCTGGCTGGAGGCATTGTTACCGATTGGCTGTCAGTTTTTAATTCTTTGGATGGTGCTTTTCGGCTAGAATTTGAAAATCTCTCCTCCCTGCTCAACATCTGGTTTAGCAATTCTTTGAGAGACAAAACAGCCCTTTCTCTCTCATCCCATCTATTAAAATGTACCTAGGTCCTGAGACAGGAATGAATGACCATGTCAGAACTGAATAGTTCTCCTCCAGCATTCTGCTAGAAATAAGTCCTAATGCCCTAAAACCAAAATATTACAGTAGGACAATCTTCGACAGTGCAATTGATGGGAAATTAGCTTGGTTTCCTGCTTGATCCCATGAAGTCATTTGTTACATCAAAACACATGAAATATTATAATCAGTTCAATTTATTTCTTTATTTAAAGAACAGCATGATCATGTAAGTCCCTATATTGGATCCCTTAGTGGCTGTTAATATTTTAATTTATAATCAACTCTTCGAAACAGTTTTTTTATAAAGTGTTTCTTAATGGTACTTAACGTATTAAATATGCAGGAAGACCTGAACCTGGATGTATTCGTCATGCTTCAATGTTACTACACAGGGGTGGCCATTTATGAGGACACTTGTATTTTAACAGTAAAGAATTTTAAAAGTTAGTTATAATGTGCCTCTTGCATCAGTGCAAAATTTCTTAAACTAATCCAAACTCTTTCAGTAATACGAAATCTTGGGCTGAGGGACTAATTTTTACATCTCTTTTTATTTTTTGATCCCCCCACTTAACTGACATGCAACGAAACAGAACAAACTGAGAATAACAAAAATCTATTTATGTCTGTAAGTTGTTTATCTGCCATATGATCAATGTTTACTCATGTTTCTTTCATTTACCAAGACAGATATGCTTGAAGCTATACCTAATTACCATATCATATATAAGTATCATCATTGTTAGAGGAAAGAGATACTGATATATTTAGGGTTTTTATTTTAAGACTAAAAAATCAGTTGCGAATTACGATGTAGATTATTTCTTGGGTCTCCACAAGCATAAGTCAAAAATGTGGATTGAGATGTTGTCAATAGTCTTATATAAGTCATAAAAATTTAAATCCTATGTGCAATTTTAAATAAAGTTATTATTATTATAGAGATTAATCATTACTGTAAAGGTGATCAAATTGTTTTAAATACAAAAGTGTTATTGTTGAAAAATGCGTGAGATCAGAATTCATGAATATTCTAAAAAAATTTTTATGCAGACCCTGAAATTTATCTAAATCTTCTTTGTTTAAAATCAAACTTACTGCCATCTGTAGTTGAAGCATATTATTTGGTGATCTATGAAGCCGAGTAGGAAAAATGCATTCATACAAGGTTTATAAGATCTCTTACAGTTATTGAGAAGAGAAGAATAATCATATATTTCTTTAATCTAAAGGTTGTCTTACTAAATTGTCTTGGCAAGGGGTATTCTCTATATAAAAAATAATATTCTCTTACAACTGTATAGTCAAGATTTATGGGACCAGAGTGGAGCAGAGATGCCTGTCTTTCTAACTGTTCACCACCTTTTAAGACATATGCTTCATGTAACAATTCATTCAATGTAACAATTCATTTTTTTAAAGATTTTATTTATTTATTCATGGGAGACACACACACACACACACACACACACACAAGGGGGTGGGCAGAGAGAGAAGCAGGCTCCATGCAGGGAACCTGACACGGGACTCGATCACTGGTCTCCAGGATCACGCCCTGGGTTGAAGGTGGCTTCAACCGCTGAGCCACCTGGGATGCCCTCATTCATGGAAAGTTTTGATCAATGTTAAATGCAGAAAGCTAGATCCCGTTCTAAGAGTTTTACCTATGTCCCCACCCTCTCGTTCTTCTGTTCTAAAGAACTGTCTAAACATCTTCCTATTGCTATGACCTCCATCCTATGTACTGAAGGCACTGGATAATAACTCATCGACTAGAGTGCTTATTTGTTCCTTTGACTGGATTTACAGATACAGAGTGCCACCAGTTCTTGCAAACTCTGGGAATTTCCAATGGCAGGAAGATTGTTTTATCTCTAGAGCTGATCTGGGCCATTTTCTGTTTCCCCTTCTTTGTTCTTCTTAGTCTTTTGAGCACAGAATTCCTGATATCACAACTACATTACCGCCACCTAAGTCCATGCTGTTTCCTACTTAAATTTTAACCAAAATAGACAGTGAGAAAGTAATGCAAAAATTCCTCTTCCCTCATTTTATTCCAGACATATGGGGAGTTTTCTGAAGGAACTTTATGGAACAAATTTTTCAGTTTACTGTGCTCCAGACATTGCATTTGGCCCTTTAGAGACATTATCTCCTATGATCCTGTCAATAGTTCTATGAGTCATTATCATTCCTTCCATCTCATACATGAGATGCAATTCGCATAGAGGAAGTGATATGCCAAAAAAAATCATGTAGCAGTCTTCAGACATAGAGTTTCCACAGAAACTTCTCACTGCATTGTCTTCTACTTTCCATACCTTCCTAGCAAAATCTCTTCTCCCCTCCAAATCAGAAACACTTAACGTTTGTTAGGCAAACTTTTGAAGGAAGGAATATATTCCTTATATTCCTTAGAAGGGATATATTTCCTTAGTAGGAAACTAGTTTTTATAAGTAGAATTTCAAGAAAGAATTTCTGTCTAGCCAGGTTGAACATGGCACCTTCCAACTTTACGTCTTACCTCAGGTCTGTATATTGACACCAATGTCTCTGGACTATAAAGAAGTTATCCTGAGTCTTGGTATCTTTCCTACCTTGTGACTAGTCTACTCTTCTGTTTCAAAAGATCTTACAAGTCACCATATTCACCTTTATAGCTCTGGCATCCTTAGAAATCTTAACATTGCCCGGAATCATATCTGGTAGAGCATGTAGATGAGTTACATTACTACTCCATTTTGTATGAGCTACATTTAACCACTAGTGAATTCATGACTCATTCTGCTAGCTTTTACTAGAACCCTGGGTAGAGTGAGGCTGTGGACACAGAAATCTGATGAAAGGCATCCTCTTGAACCGGTTGGTTTGGAAACAATTCTGCTTTCTGTTTCTAAGACAACCTCTCTTGTTCTTTTATGCTACCTGATAAATTTCTGTTTCCTGTTGGAGAGATAATGCTAATAGTTCAACGGAAGAACAGCCATGACTTGGTTCACTAAGCAATTAAATGCCTTCATTCCAATCCTAACTACTTCCCTCAGTTCTTTGATACCTTCTCCTGAGGCAGAGATGAAGGATGACGCTTTTCCCCAGGTTCATTCATGACACACTCTATTTAAACAATTAAAATATGCATAACATGTAATTACCCACAGTAGCAGAATATTATTTTACAGACTTTAAGGTAATTTCATAGTTGGTTGGTGTCAGAAGGGACAAACACCTATGTTTACAGGGGCTGATTTCAAACAACAAATTTACTCCAATTTTCAAGAGTTGGATATAGCTACTCCTAATATTCTCACCTCCATTTTTTTACATTGGATAATATTAGAGGCCTTTTAAAAACTTTTTAACTTAAAAATTGTTACAAAATATCTCCTTACTTGGTAATATATCAAAGGTGCTTATAATTTAATAATGCATTGTGCAATTGTAAAGCCTTAACTCGTATAGCCAGCCCTCTGAGTGTCACATGAGGGGTTCGAAGCTACCTTTTCTGATTCCCGATAGCCTTTTTTAAATTGTCCTATTGCTTATAAACACTATGAATCCATATAAAGAAAAGATAAAAATGAAGCTGAAAACACAGTTTTCAGGCTCATAATTGAGGCAAAAAAATAACTATTCTAACGTTACTATAAATGCTAATGAAACACATATGTGTATTGCTAATAGATTTTTCAGGCAAATATATCTTATGCCTAATATTACTGAGTCCGATTCAGTAGACAAATTCCCATGATGGCAGACTCTACCCTTTGCCGAGGAGATTTCCTATTAATTTATATCATTGGTCATACATAGGATAAAGAAATGAGCAGAGAGAGAAGGATATGGTATCAGTCCTTACAAACAGGAGAGGTTGTTACTTGTTAAAAAGCTCTCCTATTGTACTGACAACTTATTTTACATATTCTAACATTGGCAGCTCAGTAGCAGCACATTTGTGGGCAAGATATAGTCAATTATAGTAAATACAAAAAATATTGAGGTGATTTTATGAACTCTCAGGGAAATCAGGAGTAGCATGCTTAATAAAAGATAGTTGTTTATTTCCTCACGATTGCCAAGCGTGCATTAGTACTTACAAGAGAGATTTTTTTTTTTAAAGGTGGGGGGATCTCATTTTCTAAATGGTTTCCATGGTTGTATTTTGTTTGTTTTATATTTTCTTGGTACATAAAGGAAATTATCTGAGAGTAGAGAAAATGAAGATGTAACAATACAATAATCCTCTTCCAGCGAAGAGTATTTTAAATTCAGAAACCATCTAAGTTTAATTTGTCTCTCATTAGAACCAGGAGAGCAGAGAGATGGGGCAAGGGGAGCTGATTTAGGAACGTTGCAGCTCATTCTTAAACATCGTGGTATTTTTCTTGAAACAGAAGGTAGTAATCAATGAGAAGTTTTTCAATGTGGTTCAGCTCATATAATACTTTCCTGGTGTTAGTCTAACCACTATTGCTTTGCACCTTTTTTTTTTTAAAACCTTAGTAGACTCTTCAAGGTCACATCTGTTAGGGCACATAATGGTTTTTAATCACACTTTTCTAAATGACTAGAACACAAGTATGTGAGGGGAGCAGCACTTAAACCGAAGCCTGATCCCTGTTGTAGGATATTTGGGTGGTGATTTTCTGGAGGATTGAATGCAGAATGGCAGAGACCCCTGCTGAACCCACGCCAGTTGATATACAGCTGAACAATCAAATGCAGGCAAACTCCCACTCTGAATAAGTCTCCTTTCCCTAAGGAGGATCATGGAGAACGCACTTTCAATTTTCGGGAAGCAATGAAGGCTAGAATAATATATTATCTTTACAGACTCTTGTCTTCGATTCCAAACACCTCTAATGCACCTTAAGTCCACATCAGATCAGTTTCAACCAAATTATAATAAGTATTCACAGTGCAGTGCTTTTTTTCTTAAATTTGAATTAGGTGCTAAAAACAAATTTTTCCTCTTTTTCAACCTATATTTAAACAGATCATTGATGATGTGCTACTGACTTCTGCAGTCTGACTTGGAACAAAATCATGTACTATATTACACATCGTATACTATAGACATACGTAATACCTGGGTGTACCACATACATTCTCAGTAGTCACTTATATCCTGGAGGCATAGACAAAAAGAGCTGACACTTATTTGAAAATCCATTTCATTCAATAAATTAACACTGTTTCAGGCAGTGAGAAAACCACAGCTGCAAGGAATAAGGACCCTGTTCTCAAAGACCCTCTTATCTATCGATCTATCGCCTATATATCATCTATCTATCTATCTATCTATCTATCTATCTATCTATCATCTATTCCATTGGACCAGAAAACAAAAACAAACTAGATAATTTTTTGGATGGTAAATGTGATGAGACAAGTAACACTGAGTGATGGAATAGAGCAAGACAGAAGGAAGCTACTTATGTTTATCATTAGGGAAGATATTTTAAAGACACATTCACACTGGGAGTTGGATGACAGGAAACCAAATCAGCTTTGAGAAGGTTTGACAGCAAAAGTAAGAACAAAAACTTTAGGGCAGAAACAACCATGCTAGAGAAACTATGCAAAAGGCTACTGGGGCTGCACCCTGATGAATAAGAGAAAGGATATTAACTGGTGAACTATAATATTTTGCAGAGTCTTGAAGGCCAGAGTGAGTTTTTCACATGGGCCGCTAGCACAGTTAAACAGGGCTTTACTTACTATTCAATATTCTAGATTGTAATAGTAGTTTCTGTTTTAACCAAGACAACTTGACGTCCCTATAGCCAAACCCATTCTTAGTTGACAGTATATCACATATCTAAATAATCCAGTCCCCAGGAGCACCAGACCCACCAACTATGGGGTGGCTCAGTGGTGGAGCATCTGCCTTTGGCTCAGATCATTGTGATCCCGGGGTCCTGTGATTGAGACCTGCATCAGGCTCCCTATAGGGAGCCTGCTTCTCCTTCTGCCTATGTCTCTGCCTCTCTCTCTCTGTTTCTCATGAATAAATAAATAAAATAAAATAAATAATAATCCAGATCCCAGTTTCAAAGAGGCAGGAAGATCTGCTTCTAATGAAGAAATACATCACTAGTGACAGTAGTAATCTTGAAAAGTCATGCTACTTGCTTATTAATTCAATACGGATTTCAATCACAGTAACAGTGCACTGCCACTAGAATACAGAAACGAAGAAAATATTTTCAGTCCTTAACGGAGTTTATAATAAACATATGTTATTTTCACTATGTAATGTCAAGGTCAAAAGAATATAAAACTTGGTTTGATCTTTTTATTTCCTCATTCTCAAGATGAGGCCTTTGAATTACTGACTGGACAAATGACCACAATTATAACATGTGACATTTGAAGCTCTGAGAAGGAAACACTGATTTCCTGGCTGCATGTGTCTATGGCAACTACACCAAGAGTATCCATAGGCCAACCTAGCCATGCCAAGGAAAGAAAGCCTGGATTACTATAGCCATAAACTCAGATTTAAATTTTGAAAGATTGTCCAAATGATTGGGTGCCAATTCAATGCAATGAGTATTTATTTATGATCTATCATATGAAAGTCAGATAGTATTCTGGGTGGAATGATTCTAAGATAAAAACTATTCTTAAGAACTTTCTCAGGGGAGAAAGACAAGTTAGCTGTTAGAAGGCAGTGTTAAAAAATGCTTTAGTAAAATAAGAGTATATGAGGCTAAATAAATTAACAGAAAAAGGAGAAGAAATTTATTTTTCTTTTTTTTTTTCGAAGATTTTACTTATCTATTTGAGAGAGAGAGCAGACAGAGAGGGAGCAGAAGGAGAGGGAGAAGCAGACTTCCTGCCAAGCAGGGAACCCCTCCAGGGGCTCAATCTCAGGACCCCAGGATCGTGACCTGAGCTGAAGGCAGACGCTTAACCCACTGAGCCACCCAGGCACCCCTCAGAAAAGGAATTTCTAACATCCTGGCAGGAGGTGGAAAGAATGCAGGAAGGCCTCCCTGGAAGGAATTGACTTGAGCCTTAGACCAGAGAACTGTGAGTCAGAAAGGCAGGCTTGGTGAGAACAGAGTGAACATGGGTAGCAAAAAAGTATCACAGGCAGAGGGAACAGCAGATGCAGTCATAAAGATAAGATGGTAGAGCATTCAAGGGAATGTATATAGATTAATATGAGTTTAGATATTTCCATTTTTACCTATTGAAGCAACAAATGGGACAATTTGTTATTCTCTTTGAATGCACATACTCAAAATCAATCATTTTTCAAGATTTTTTACATATGTAGTATATACGTAGACGTTTATTTATTTATTTTAGAGAGACAGAGTGCTTGAGTGAACACGTGAGCAGAGGGAGAATGAGAGAATCTCAAGCAGACTCCTTGTTGAGTGTGGAGCCCCACCAGGGGCTCGATCTCACAACCCCAAGATCATGACCAGAGCTGAAAACAAGAGTTGGATGCTTAACCGACTGAGCCACCCAGACGCTCCCAAGATAATGTATTTTCCCACTTGGGTCAGCTTTTTCCACAGTGCCAAGATGTATGGCTACGGCAAGATTCTCTTACCATTATTTACTTCAATGTCCATTTGCACTTGCAGCAAACGTTAAACAGGAGAAACAAAGGAAATGAAACTTAGATCCATTTTCCTGATTCCTAGTTAATAGATTGACCTGGTAGGGATTTTGATCAACAGTTTAAATCCCATTATAAAGTAGCATGATAGATATTCAAATCCTCTAAAATACTAAAGGTCCTAAACAATCTTTTAAAAAATTCTCTAAAGAGTAGTTTTGTTTTTGAGAAATAATAAGTTATCCAGCCAGAAAATGCAAAAACTCATATTCATTACCACAAAAGAACTTATTTTTGAAAGCTTAATATTTTACTAGTTGTGTAAAGTCTCATCCTTAGTTTTAATACTTCTTGTCTTCAAGGCCAATGCCTACTAGTTTTGGCGCCAACCTAATTCAATTGATCTGAAATACACTAATCCGGATTGTTTTATATAAATCGACTGCAAAAGTCCTTCCCTTGAGGGGTATCTTCAGTAACTAGCTGGCAGATCCTGGACCACCTATACAATGGGAACTTTACAATATATATATTTTTTAACTTTGAAGATAAAAATCACTAATAAAAGGAAGAGCCTGATCTCAACCATCAGTCAGTAAGGGGTTCTGTTTCTCATAAGATATGCAGCCTATTTGATTTGGCACTATAGACTAGTCTGGGCATATTCAAAATAATCGTGCATTTCACTTAATACATGGAAATATGTGCAAGAATCTAATTTATAAAAATCTAAAAAGGGAGAAATGGGATATATTTGTTTAAAAACTTGATTTGATTTTTGAGATGAAGCCACATAATTTGTATGAAGGAAGCAGAAAAGAAGACATGGTGCTTCTTACCCAGGAAATCAAAAGGTAGGTCCACTTGAATGGAGTTGCTTCAAGGGAAGGCAAGTGACAGATTAATGATGCTAGGAGCTGCCCTGGGAGCAGGATTTATTTCCAAAATCTTATGGGTGCCTTTTTCAACTGATACCCTTTAAATAACCTTTAATTTTTCTGTGTTAAAATCTCTATTATAACAGGGAAAATTGAGGAAGACACTTATTAAAAAGAAGCAGCAACACATGTGGTATTATTTTTACAGCCATTTGGTGTGTTGATATAAAGTAATGCATTTGAGTCAAACATCATCTGTGTGAGTAGTTAAAGTGAAAACCGATCTGACTTTGCACTGTGGCTCAACTGGCTGTCCAATTAGCAAAATGATTAGCCAGGCTAATATCAACAGACCCGTTCCTGTGTCGATGTGACAGTTATATCACCACACAGATTTCAGCTTTCCCTGGGGTCTCCGACCATGATCCATATATCCTTTAAAGAAGCACCATTCATTGGATTTCTATCAGAGGCACGAGTGTTTTCTCTACAACTCAAAAATACTTCAACATTTTCCCCCCAAAAATTGCAACGTTTTGCTTTTAAAATATATCATTAATTCAGCCCATTTCCAAATTATCCTAGAAGAGTTTGTAATAGAAGAGTTGGTTGTATAACAAATGACTTTGAACATGAAGTATGTCTAACTTGCAGCTATAGTGAATTAGAATAGTTTAAATATAAACCGTTTAAATACTGCTGTTTGAATATACACCCTCACTTAAAACTCTTAAATCCCATAAATGTATTTTAAAATAAATACTTGCAAATCATTTCCATATTGATGTGATTGCCAAGGGTGAATTTCTTGACAAGAGTATTCTCTTGATTGTCCGTATGTTTTCCAGACAATTGATTGGCTCAGAGGCCACAAAGTTAGATAAAAACCCTCCTTTATTTTGCCAAAGAAAGTAGAATTAAAATATTCACGTGAGAAAAAAAATAAGATCCCTAAACGTTGTTAGTATACAGTAGACATTCTTAACCTGGATCTTTGGATAGGCTCAAGCAGTTTCCTAAGGCTTGCTAAAAGTGCAAGCCCCATTGTGGTATCTTTGTGTGTGTGTGTGTGTGTGCACATGTGCATGTGTATGTGTGTGCATGTTCATCTGTGTTTACAGGTATATTTGAGGGTATTGAGAGATTATAGTCTTCCTCAAGTTCTCAAAATTATCTGAGGCTCACAGAAATTTAAACAATTGCTTTAGAGTGTTTAGCAGACAAAAGTCAAACCTCAAAGGAGAGAGTGCTGGACATCATCCATTTGGTCGTACAGATCCTTTATCTGCTCTCCCCCTGCACTACCCCTGTGCTGGGGAAGCTGGCCTTTAGGGACTGTGTTAGCTGGCTTTCTTTCAGACTTATGTTATGTTATATTAGAGGAAGAGAGGAGAGTGTATCCAGGTACAGGTCTAACATCCACTTGCTTACGGTAAGTGTGCCATCTCTTCCTTTCCATAATTGCAGCTGATAAATAGATGATAATTACAATCCCCTGCTTTTTTTATTGTGAGGTGGCTGGAGTGAGCAAGGAGAAAAGCAATGTGATAGGAGAGAAAAGATTATCATGTTGGAGGAATAGATGACTGTTACCTGAGGTGAAACACAGAAGTAGGTCTCAATGGACAGAACTTACTCTCTAAATTTAAAAGAGAAAAAAATATAGACCAATTTTCTCATGGCACAGAAGGACATAAACAAAATAATATTAATAAAGTGAAAATGATTATTAACTCCAAATAACCCCCCAAAAAGAATTTGCATGTCCTACAAAATTGTGTTGATTTAACATTTTTTTTACAATATTGAGACCTTGAATAATAATTATGAATGGGAAAATGTACATTACAATGGACCCATCTGGCTGTCCAACTCTAACCAAGTTTCCTCAATTGTAGGCAACTTAACATTATATGGATCCTAATTGGATGTGATAAGAGATATACAAAAAAAACATGTTTTGTTAGGGTATTTAACCATCCCATAAGCCTGCTTCCAAGTATACCATCAGTATGTCTATATTTAATATTAAATATCTAAAAAACAGAAAAATGAAAGGAAAAAATAAATATTTCCTAATAGCATGCTATTTACAAATAAACACTTTTAATTCTATATCTATATACGTACACATATGCATATATACACAACCATATAAATATGTGAATGCATAAATTTGGAAAATAATTGTTTTTCAACACACAAATTGCTATATCTAACTCTTGTTAAATCAATGTGTGTATGAATTACATTTGATATTTAGTGGAGTTTTTCTAAATAATATGAAACTCACTAGAGTATTTCAAAATCATATTTTAATATAGAACCTGCTCTTAAAATGTTCTTTTTTATATCCTTAAAGAATCCTTTTATTAGGAATCTTCATTGAGTTGTATTGGCAAAACTTATTCTGGATTTTAGGGTTCTGAGGTATATACAGGTGAAAATGACAATGTTTCAATCTGTACATAATTTTTTAAAGATTTTATTCTTAAGGGGTACCTAGGTGGCTCAGTTACTTAAAATTCTGCCTTCGGCTCAGGTCATGATCCCAGAGTCACTGGATTGAGCCCCACGTAGGGCTCGCTGCTCAGCGGGAAGTCTGCTTCTACCTCTCCTTTTCTATTCCTTCCACTCATGCTCTCTCTTGCTCGCTTGCTTGCTCTCTTAAATAAATAAATAAATAAATAAATAAATAAATAATATTTTTGAAAAAGATTTTATTTTTAAATAATCTCTATACCCAAAGTGGGTCTCAAACTCAACCCTGAGATCAAGAGTCACATGTTCTACCAACTGAGCTAGCCAGGCATCCCCAACCCATATATTCTTTCTTGCATTGGTTCCTCATTGAGCCTGATAAATTAAACAGATTATATTTGGGGGGCTGGGGGGCTTAAAAGAACACATATTTATGATTTCACAGTTCTACGGATCAGGAGTCCAGTAAGGATCTCACCCTACTAAAATTGAGACGTCACCAGGGCTACCTTCCCTTCTGTGGAGTTTGAGAAACAAAATAGGGTCTTTAATAAGGATTTCTGCAAAGTGATTTATAAAATGTCTTCTAAGAAGAGTTTAAATCATAAGGATTTGGATATGTGAAGCAATTACTTTGAAAAATTGACCTTGTTCAATGGGAATTTATTATTATGGATCCATCAAGCCTATTTTTAGTGTCAGTTACTATTTTTTTCTTCCTAAGATTTTCTTAAGATGGAGATATATAGTTAACCACTTTGGTATCTGCATAATATTGATCCCAGCCAGCTTTTATTTCTAGAATTGCTTTTATGTCCTTGTTTTGTAATTGCTATTTGTTTTTCATAATGAACATCCCACGAGATAGGTACTGTGAAGTATTTTTGCCCTTTGAGTTGATATATTACCTTTTCATGTTACTTTAAGAAACATCAAGAGTACATTTCTATAGCATTTTGTCCCGACATTACACTTGATTGTTCCGTTCTACAAAATTTGCTGCCAAGTATATCTAAATTCAAGCTAAATAAGTAAGATGCTCCCTTGTTAAGCAAATAGAAAGGACAAGAGTTGTGATCTGTTCTGGTACAAATTCTATTTGTAATATCAGCCACTGGGTGGTCAGTAGCTGATTTTCTGTTAACGATCTGTGTGCAAACACATGGGCTCCTGTAAAGTTAGATATCCTATTAGATGCATATCAGTCCTTTTTAAATAATGTTTCCCCCTAAAGTAGTCCTTCTTGGGCTAGGTCAGCAAAGGTGATTCCTTATGCCTTGGCTTCCTAAGACAGGAATCAAAATGTACTCGAAGACAATGCACAGGATAGAAATTGTCCATAATTCACAGCCTTGGTCTTATTTAGAAAGCAGCACAATATAATTCATTGTTGGGTAACAAAAACCTGTATTGCTTAAAATGTCTGTGATTTGAGTCCCCTCCCCCCACCGCCCCCACCCACCCAACAAAGTGACATTGACTGAATCTCTCCATAAAGAGAATTAGGCTGTTGCTTCTAGTTCAAATGCATACCCCGTCATTTCCTCTAATTTTATACAATGTAAATAAATACTCTGTGGTATTCAGAGGCTACTGGAAAACTCTGAATGCCTATCATGTGTTCTAAATAAGGCCCTCTTGAATAAAGAATTACCTTTGAGCTAAGGAAAGTAATAGTTGCTAAGCAGAAAGGTCAACAAGAGCAAGTGGGCTTTTTCCTGTATTTGTCTGTGAGAATAAACATATGGAGGGAAATGTCCTTCTATAAAAGAATTCAAACAAAGCAAAAGTCTTCAGAAAATAGATTGCCATGGAAAGTTTATTTAAACTTAAGACTCCCGCATGGAATTAGCCATGTTAGACTGCATTGAAGTGAATGAGTAATTCCATTCCAATATGGTCTACCTTCCTTTAATTTCGGTGAGTAATGTTTGGAATATTTGTGCCCAGTAGAATATGAGACATTTCAACATCAGCAAATCGAGCACAAGAAATAAGACCCCAGAGGAATGGCCTCACAACTTCAGTGCTGGTACCTTCAGACAGGTACAAACTCCCATCAGTACAGAAGGTGAGTAATATCTGAGGTTAGGAAACAATCACAACAGCTAGATTTCAAATGTATAGCATCCATTAGAATCAAATGAATTCTATAATTTAAATTCACAGTTCAAGATTTGTTTCTGTAGGGAAACATTTTACCCAATTCCCACAGTATTTCACAGATACGTGGAAAATAACACAGAATAGCTACGTTATTAATCGATTGGGAATATCTAGATGTTTACCTCCAGGAGAGAATAGACAATTTCATTCCCGAAAGAGCAAGCTTTACCCTTCCTTCTATTGATCCATTCTCAACCATCTGTCTTACATCTTTGTTCCTAACATATGATATGGTCCTTTGTGAGTTTTGACCAATCATTATAAAAAGCCAGGCAGGGCTCTCTGGGTAAATTTTCTCAATTTACCCCTAACAAATTAACCATAATTTACAAATGTTGAAAACTTCAAGTACTACTAAAAATTAAAACCAAAAGGTAACCTATTGCCAGAATCTGTATTGATTTTCATGTTTTTAGAAGAGTTGAGTTTTTTAAAGTGATATGCAGACACCATACCTAATGAGAAACATTGGGAAGGAAAGAAGGCAATTTAATTTTTTCCCTTCTCTTTTTCCAATCCTCTCTTTTCTTTAAAGACTGGGAATCTGGACTAGCTAGGATATGGGGAGCCATCACTCACTTCTGTGGCCATGAAGAATCTTCTGGGAAGTAGGGGTGACAAACCAATAACAGCACATCTAAAAAGTGTAGTGATCACAGTTACAAAGGGAGAGAGACCTATCAGAGGAGATATTAAAGCATCTTATTAAACTATATTAATTTTAAATGGGTGCTCCTCACACCAGAATATATAGACTGATCAATCATGCAGAAGAGAGATCTCATAAATAATTCATGTGGACACTTGAATTTACTTAATTTTTGGAGGTAGAGTAACAAAATCTGTAGTAAAAGAAAGGATTAACCATAATTGTATTAGATTTGTAATATTTTGAACATGTTGTCAGAGCATCACCAGGTGCCATTTACCAAAATAAATTCTGCATTGATTCCACAATCAAATATATGAAAGAAGAGGAAGAACAACCAAAAAGAACCTCAAAAATATATAGCTAAATATCTACTTGCTGTTAGAATGAAGGAAGCTTTTGTCAGCATTAAAACAAAAGGAAAAACATAGTGAAGATATTTGCACACATGAAAGTTAAGGGTAGATGGTATAACTATCTTTTTTATTTAAAGATTTTATTTATTTATTCCTGAGAGACACACACACACACACACAGAGAGAGAGGCAGAGACACAGGCAGAGGGAGAAGCAGGCTCCATCCAGGGAGCCCGATGTGGAACTTGATCCCAGGACCCTGGGATCCTGACCTGAACCAAAGGCAGATGCTCAACCGCTCACTGGGCCACCTAGGCGTCGCGAGATGGTATAACTATCTTAATTAAATCAGAGGGTCAAACTATAGACTGGGGAAATATGTGCAATCTATAAAGCTTGCTAATAACTAAATAAGGGGAAATTACACCTCGAAGGAAAGAATAATGCGAAAAAGACATACACAGATATTTACAGATAAAAATTCTCATTTGGAAAAAAGAAAGCATGAGGCACTAATGCCTCACACAATGCATTTCTTATCAATAAAATTGACAAATATTGAAAATAATTGAGATGAGAGGTACATTCTCCTATAATTTTGGAAATACACATTTAGGTTATCATTTTTTAAGTAATCAGGTAAATATTCAGATTTAAAGTTGACTAATCAACTCTCTTCTTAGGAAGCCATCCTAAAAAAATGAACAAAGATGTTGTCAAATACAAAGGGATGCTAGTAACACAACCTTCTTTGTGACAGTAATTTGTGAAAATAAAAATTAAAAACCTGGTTAAGCTTCAAAGAAACATTCGGTGAAAAATTATGTAGCTATTGTAATGAAATATCGGAGAATATTTGAATGCAAAGATTCAGGGGAGCGTTACTTTTTTACAATCTATATTAAGCATCAGGCATTTTGAATATGATCAAGGCATCTTCTGTCCTCCCCTCCCTTGCATTTGGAATTATTGGCTTATTACAACAAGGCAAAAGGTGAACTTCCCAGGGACAGGGTCTTGCCTTATTTATTTCTGTCGTTATTTTTGTTTGTTTTGTTCTCTACTGTCCTCTCACCCTTCCCCCACCATCCTCCACACAGAAACACAATATATTAACTCCAGCACCAGGGACTGGCATGTGGTAGGCACTTGATAATATCTGAGGATGAACGAAAAAAATATATTCAGCAGTAGAGGCAACATTTTGAACTTTAGTGGTGACATCAGATGATTTCAGTGTGCAAGATCAGACTTATGAGTGCTTGTATTTGACAGTTAAAAAAGAAAAACATCTTTCCAGGAAAATGCTTTTTAGATAAATAATGATAGGCTTTTATGTGCATGTTTGTTTATGGAACTGGGTTTATCTAATGAAATATATTTTCTACTGTCGTCTTATAAAACATCTTTTTTCTTTTAGCATAAAAAATGGAGACACACTTAAAAGTATGCTATTCCTATTACTTTCCTCACCTCTAGTGCTTCACTTTTTTAAAAATAAGAGACCACAATACATTTTATTTCTCTGTTTTATCTAATTCTAAAATATTTAAGAGGATGTAGTGGCCTCCTTTCCCAGATACTTATTCTGTGCAAATTCTGGCCTTTTCTTTTTTTCTTTTTAAAGTTTTATCCATTTATTTTAGAGAGGAGGGAACGGCAGGGGAAGAGGGAAAGAGAAGTGAATCCTCAAAGAGACTCCCTGGTGAGCATGGAGCCTGACACAGGGCTTGATCCCAGAACCCTGAGATCATGACCTCAGCTGAAATCAAGAGTCAACTGCCCAACCAAATGAGCCACCCAAGTGCCACTCTGGCCTTCTCTCAGTACAATCTTTTGTCAATCAACTGTGGAGAATGATTTTTAATCTTAAACAAGCAAGCAAACAAAGAAACAAAAAGGTCACCTTAGTATACAGTTGCATGGATTAATCTAGCCAAAAGATCCCGGTTCATTTTAGTCTAATAAATATGACTCATCAACTATGAATATGAATTTTATAAGACATTATACAGCAAAATAAAATAAATAAAAACACACTACTTCTGCCCACTAGGATTTTCAAGTCTAATAATAGTTCAACATTATTCATCATCAGGGAAATATAAATCAAAACCACAATGAGATACTACCTCACACTTGTCAGAATGGCTAAAATTAACAACACAGGAAACAACAGGTGTTGGTGAGAAGATGGAGAAAGGTGAACCCTTTTACACTGTTGGTGGGAATGCCAACAGGTGCAGTGCTGTGGAAAACAAGATGGAGATTCCTCAAAAAGTTAAAAATATAACAACTGAATGATCCGGCAATGACACTACTAGGTATTTACTCAAAGAATACAAGAATATTAATTCAAGGATCCCTGTGTGGCTCAGCAGTTTGGCACCTGCCTTCAGCCCAGGGCATGATCCTGGAGTCCCGGGATCGAGTCCTGCATTGGGCTCCCTGCATGGAGCCTGCTTTTCCTTTTCCTGTGTCTCTGCCCCTCTCCCTGTGTGTGTGTGTGTGTGTGTGTGTGTGTGTGTGTGTGTCTTTCATGAATAAATAAAATATTTAAAACAGAATATTAATTCAAAGAAATATATGCACCCTGACATTCATAGCAGCATTATCAACAATAGCCAAATTATGGAAAGAGCCCAAATGTCCATCAACTGATGAATGAATAAAGAAAATGTGGTATATATTGCAATGGAAGATTACTCGGCCATCAAAAAAGAATGAAATCTTGCTATTTGCAATGACATGGGTGGGGCTAGAGTGTATTATGGGGCTAAGTGGGGCCAAGTGAAATAAGTGGGGGGAGGGCTAAGTGAAATAAGTCAATCAGGGAAAGAAAAATACCATATGATTTAACTTATGTATAGAATTCTTTAAAAGATTTTATTTATTTTTTCATGAGAGATACAGAGAGGCAGAGACATAGGCAGAAGGAGAAGCAGGCTCCTTGTGGGGTGTCCAATGCAGGCCTCGATCCCAGGACCCTGGGATCATGCCTTGAGCCGGAGGCAGATGCTCAACCACTGAGCCACCCAGGCATCCCTCCATATATAGAATTTAAGAAACAAAACAAATAAACCTCGGAAGGAAAAAAAAAAAAAAGACTCTTAACTATGGAAACAAACTAATGGTTACCAGAGGGGAGGTGAGTGGGGAAATGGATAAAATAGGTGATGGGAATTAAGGAAGACACTTGTGATGAGCACTGGCTGCATGTAAGTGACAAATCATAAAATTCTAACACCTGAAACTAACATTACACTGTATATTAACTAAGTAGAATTTAAATAAAAACTAGAAAGAAAAAGAATTAACAGTAGAACTCAAACCTGAAAATGTACTACAATAACGAAAACAGTGAAGGATAAATGAATACAATAATAAAGTGCAGTTGGGATCCCTGGGTGGTGCAGCGGTTTGGCGCCTGCCTTTGGCCCAGGGCGCGATCCTGGAGACCCGGGATCGAGTCCCACGTCGGGCTCCTGGTGCATGGGGCCTGCTTCTCCCTCTGCCTGTGTCTCTGCCTCTCCCTCTGTGTGTGTGACTATCATAAATAAATAAAAATTAAAAAAAATAAAGTGCAGTTAAGGTGCCAAAGTATTCTGAGGAGAGAGTAAAATAGAATGAGACAAATGGGGAGTGTCATGAAATCATGTATGTGGCCAGCTGTCTTACTCTTGAACCATATCTGTTACCCAAACATACAAAGGGGGCAGGTTGTTGAGGCAGGGGAACATAATTATTCTTAACCCAGGTGGGAAGAGTCAGCAGCGAAGACAAGTAGGTATTACATGAGCTTGTTGTCTGTAAGCGACCACAAGCAGTTTGGTGTTGTGAGATCATGGCATGCAGTGATCCAGGGAAGGTAAGTAGTACATGATAAAATTGGAAATCAGCAAAGCCATATCGGTAAAGCCAAGATCTTAGATCAGACTTTATACTCCATGGGCTAGGAGGATCTATTAAGTTTTCAGCTGAGGACTGACATGTTCACATCTGACTTGTTTAAAGATATTAGTGGTAGGAATGTAGCTGAAGTTCTTTTCAGAGGTGCTACTAGGGGCAGGGGATGAGTTAGGAGGCAGTTGTCTGTAGGAGTGGATCCCTACAATCTGGACTAAGGATGCAAATAGAATGAAGGAAGTGGCCATCTCTAGGATAAGAGATGTGCTCATGAAATTTTTTGATCCTTGGTTTATATCCATCATACACTTTAGAGCTTACACAACCCTCAAATATGATTTTATATTACAAAGCAATTTACCACATCCTTAAGGCATTAAATTTTTTCTAGAGCTCCTCTTGTTGAATGGAAAAGTCAGTATCATTGAATAACTTTCTCTTTAAAGTGAAAATGACTTCAAGTTTTATACAAAGCATATTCGTTTGCACCTAGTGTGTTTTACCTTGTTTCCTAGGAGGGTGCATCTTTTTGACACATCTACACACTTTCGGTTATAAAAGTAAAAGCATTTGAAGCATCATTTATCATGGCTGAGTCTTTGGAGAGAGTTTTGCCCTGCTTATTAAGTTAGATATAAATCTATGGTGTGGATTATTTCTCTGTGCCTTCCTTATGTGGTTTTGCCTATTAGTGTAAAACCAGGCTCAGCGTTCGTTATCTTAAATCCCTTCTTAATTTTTTCATGGTGTTGGATACCAGAGAGATTCCTATTGGCTTGAAGTATTGATGTTCCAAGTTGAAAATCAGAATCTTCAATAAATTTATCATTTCTCAATTTGATTGGGAGGTGATAGCCCTAATCTCTCCAGTGAAAATGAAAAACACTGAAATAATGTGGGTAACAGAGATAGGGCCCAAGAGTATTTGGCATTTATCTAAACTAAAACAGGATCTCTGTGTAGCTGGTAGAGGCTTCAGTAGCAATAGTTTTTTCTAAATTCTGTTTCTGTCCTAGGGCACCGGCCATGCAGCACTCCAACGATTGAAATAGAAAAGGCAATTAACTTAAGGTAGTTGCTTTTATAATAAGGAAAGAGTGAGTGCTCCAGAATTTTGCAGACATGTCACTTACAATGACCTGCATGGTAATTGGATGTGCATCGAAAGATATTTATAGTTAGTTTTGATAAAATACACAGTTGTCTGAACGTTTGCCCAGACCTAGAAACCAAATAGGACGTATGCCTTCCTTTGGAGAGCTCATTTATGCATTTCTGAATTTGAACTTTCCCCCATACTAATGGAACATTAAGGACTGTGGTTAACTCGAGATGAAAATTTGGAGGGGCTACTGCTTGGATAAAATGATTTTCTTGTGTTTTCATATAATCACTTAATGAGCTGTATCCCATGAGATCATATGTAAACCAAACATAGCCATTTGAAGCCTATGCTTTTATCAAGAACATTATTATTATTATTATTATTATTATTATTATTATTATTATTATTTTAAAATGCTGCATTTGCTCGGTTTGCTTTCCCACCCACCCCAACTTGTTAGGCTAACATATTTGGCTCTAGGTTTAAAACCAGAAATGGAAAGTTGTTTTGGTTTTCCTTAATAAAATCTTCACAAATTTGATTTTTAACATACAGAACAGAGTTTTCCATTAAGCTCTTTTTCCATTTAAGGAAGGCAGTGAAGTTGGCTACGCAGAAATCTATAATTGAAAACAAAGCTTCTCTAGTTTCCCACTTGCTCATATACATGTTATGCTTCTTGATTCTTGTATTTTAAAGCTTTTCTCGATGAGTTGTACTTGTTGTAACGTGATACAATTAGGGGGATTGGCACGAAGGGGAAGTGCCTTCTGAAAAGTGGAGGCAGAGACATTTAAATGTGATGTGAGGTGTCTGCTAATTTATAGAATTATGAGTCTTGGACTTGGAAGTAAAACATCACATCTTTAATAAATTTTTCCTCCATTGTTGTTCTGTTTTCCTTCATCTATCTATAGAGGCAGATTTTGATGAGGAGTGAGTGGGATTTAGGAGAAAGCACTGGATTTGGGTTCAGAAATTATATGCCACAGCTAGCTGAAGCCTTCTATACAAATTTGAGCTCCTTTAATATATTATTTCATTTAATCATTGACAAATATCCTCTATGGCACTTAATATTACCTCCATTTTATGAGTAGGAAAATTGAGGTGTAGAGAAGTAACCTACTGCAAGACCTTAGAACTTGCCAGTGGAGGACCAGCCAACCTAAGTGTGACTTCAGAGTCCATGCTCTTTTCCACTTACATAGAGTGGGGAAACTCCAACTGGCCTTGTCCAACTCTGCACACTTGGTTGATTTTTTTTTTAATTTCTCCGAGCCCTCTATTTATTATTATATGCAAACTGGCAACAATGATCTTCCTTTCTCAGGTTGCTTTGCACATTGAATGACTTGACATGTGTGAAAATACTGCTATGGACTGAATGCTTACCCCCTCCCACCCCCACCAAGTTTCTGTGTTGACACCTAATCCCGGATATGATGATATTTGGAGATGGGGCCTTTGGAGGTGGTAGGATCATGAAGGCTGAGGGATTCATGCCCTGTAAGAGGCCCCAGCAATGCCCCTTGCTTCTTCAGCCATGTGAGGTTATAGTAAGACCACCATCGACAAGGAAGCTCTCATCACACCCTGAGTCTATGCCACGATCTCACACTTCCCAGCCTCCAGGACTGTGAGAATCCGCCTTTGCTATTTATGAGCTGCCCTTTTTACAGTATCTTTGTCATAGCAACCTGAGAAGATTAAGACAAGCGTGTAACAAAATGTTTTATAACACATGTAGGAAGTTAAGAAATGTTTGTTTAAGTTAAAGAAATATGTAACGTATCTATGACTTGAAAAGATTAAAACTTGCTGAAGGGAGACTATGAGTTTTACTGAATAGCTTAGGCAATTAATGGTGGGTCAATAAATAAAGGTACTTTGGGCCAGAAAATCTGAGAAATAAGAAGAATGTGTATTCTCTTTCCTTTTGGCCCAAGAAAGTGTTGATGTACCCTGCAGAGACGGGAAAAAGAAAAAAAAGAGGTCAACTGTTTTTCACAATATTCATTGATTTACTGGATGAGAAGGTGTCTTTCAACATACAAAATGAATAGTGTCAGCCTTTAAAATGTATTAGTGGCCCAGGAATTCAACAACTCGACACTATTTCATTCTGAAGAAGAAAATTAGAAATTCCCATTAATATACTCTTTGCAGACAGAAGAATATATAAAGAATACACACAGTAGAGTTTCGTAATGAATTTATGATGTTTTCCTTTGCTGTGCATTTTGGCCCTCTCTGAAAGCCACAAATGTGAATGTGGGGTATAATGGAGCTTAGAAAAAGATGAAGCAGAAGGAACAGGGGAGGAGTGGAGAAAAATGATGCCAGCAAAATATGATACCATTGTAAAAGTAGATCATTTTAATGGCCAGACAGGGAAAATATAATCCAATAGCAAACTTTTTTTTTTAAGATTTTATTTATTTATTCATGAGAGATACAGAGACAGAGAGGCAGAGACACAGGCAGAGGGAGAAGCAGGCTCCATGCAGGGAGCCCGATGTGGGACTCCATCCCGGGACTCCAGGATCACGCCCTGAGCTGAAGGCAGATGCTCAACCCCTGAGCCACCCAGGGATCCCAATAGCAAACTATTATACAAAACATCTAAAAACAAGTTAAGGAAGTTAAAAACATTAAAAAATAACTATGGAAATTGGTATTTGCACAACAAGAATGATTTTTTGTTAGGAATAAATTTTATATCACAATACTGGCAGAAGGAGGACTCTGTGTGTACATATATATGTGTATATATAAGGTTGTGTAATTATTAATTCTCATTAATTTTTATGCTAGAAAGGAACATCTTTTTTATTTTATTATTTTATTTTATTTTATTTTATTATTTTATTTATTTTATTTTATTTTATTTTATTTTATTTTATTTTATTTTATTTTATTTTATTCAGATTTGTCTTTAAATTCTGGTTAGTTAATGCAGAGTGTAATATTAGTTCCAGGAGTAGAATTTAGTGATTCATCACTTAAATACAACGCCCAATGCTCATCATAACCAGGGCCCTCCTTAATGTCCATCCCCCACCCACCTCCAGCCATCAACCCTCAGTTTGTTCTCTATTCTTAAGAGTCTCATGGTTAGCTTCTCTCTCTCTCTCTTCTCTCTCTGTCTCTCTCTCTTTCTCTATTCTTTCTTCCCCAAAAGGAACATCTTTCTAAATAATTGAATGACTCATCTAAGCTATTATTTCTATTTGCTCTTATGCCTTGAGAATGTACTTGGGTTTCTTTTGTACCCTAAACTTAATATTGGAATCATTATCTCCTAACGCTTGGATATTATTAGATTGCTCATTTTCATGCCATTATTTGGGTTTAAAGTGTATTGCATTACCTCTTTCAAGATTTAAAATAAATAGCTGTATTACTTTTCACTGTGTAGTACAAAAGTTAAAGTAATATGTAAAATTTAGGTTACTCCCCAGCATCTTTTGGAATATAGAGAGCAAAATCTCTTCATTTCCCCCTAGAACTACCTTTTAGTCCATATTTTATGAAGCACATCACTGATTACTGCTTAACACAAATTATTAGGTGGGAATTGAGTCTCCGCTGGAGGGGAGTATGAGCTTAGGAACACTAACCTTTCACCGGGGGCACAGCAGCCAGATTCTAGGCCAAGGTGAGGGGATCACAATTGGGCATCTAGCTAAGCTAAAGTGTTAAAGAAGATTCTGCACACCTTAGCAAGTCACAGAATTCACCTCAGCCAAGAGGAGACGTGGAGGAAGAGGTAAGTTCTAGTCAGGCAGAGAGAGAGAGGGGACCCAGGACAGCTGCCACCTGCCTTGTTTCTTATCTCTGTGTTGTAGATGATTCTGTGTCTACAAATGTGAATGATTGTACTAGGGTGCTAGATGACTCTATGTAAGCTTTTGGTCCAATTTGTGCAAATGCCACACAATTATAAATTTATAAAGTGTCTTACAAACAGACACAGATTTAGGTTTTGTAAAGCCTGAAGCTCACACACTTTTGCAGACTCTTTGTAAAAATATAATAAAAAAGACGAGTATAAAACGAGATGTGAATATTAATGTGTAGCTAGAATGACAGGATCCACAAATGACAGATTTTAAAAGGCTCAGAAATATTACAAAAACACGAAAAAATGAACATAAATATAGTTCTAAAATATTTTCACATACATTTTCAGCTACCTACTCTTTGATAACTTGTTCATAACACACCAAAATCTTTAAAAATATTTTCTGTATGGAGAATAAAAAGATAATTCAGTCAACTATCTAGTATGGCTGATTTATTTTTCTGACAAGTGATAAAAGTTTCTTTAAGTGTTATAACTTTTTGGTGACATCCTGTAATTTTTAGGAATGCTGTCAAATTGTGGAAATGAGGCTTCTTTCATATAAGGACCACACACTGTAGAAGAATTTTCCATAAAAAAAAAAAGAATTTTCCATATATTAGCTTCTGTGGAAATAAGAAATATCATTTCTCTTCTATAAACATTGTTCTCCCATTGCTGGGCACCATAGGATGCATGCATATCTTCATAGACTGCTGGCTCTGTACTTTGTCACTGCCCCTGATGAGGCGGCACAATGGGTAATAGATACATTTGTGGAGGATTTTCAGACCCCAGCACCTAGAAACTTGTAAAAATGGATAAAAGTTATGTGCACTACAGAAATATATCCAATACACTAAAATTAAATGCATATGCATCTCAAATTCCCCTTCCCTTTAGCCAGGTCTCTGAAATGCTCTCTTGGTCACTCCAATGCTACTCATTAGGGGATCAGAATCTGTAATGGAAGGGATGTCAGAGTAGAGACAGATGATTGTCAAAAGCAAGTGCAGTTCAAGTAACTTATTTCTTCAAACTTTATAAATGCATATGACCATGCAAGGCACCATGTAAATAAGACCTAAACCCAAGCTTTAGCTTTAGCTCCAGGGTAAACCACCCATGGCACCAACAATGTTGAATAGCAACGATGGGAAGGTGAATGAGAAAATGTTTGGGGAGGGCGGGCACTGGGGTAGCTCAGTGGTTGAGTGTCTGTCTTTGGCTCAGGTTGTGATTCTGGGGTCCTGGGTCCTGCATTGGGCTCCCTGCATGGAGCCTGCTTCTCCCTCTGCCTGTGTCTCTGCCTCCCTCTCTCTCTGTGTGTTTCTCGTGAATGAAAAAATAAATAAAAATCTAAAAAAAGAAAAGAAAAGAAAATGTTTGGGGATAATATATTCACAATGACACCTACATTGTTATAAGGAATGAAAATTTTATTCTGATTATTTTATTGGGCAACAATTGAAAGGTGTTACTTTGAGACGTGACATGACTGGAAAAGACAGATTATGGACCCATTTACCAATAGTCCTCTATTCCTTCTTATTGTTATATAAAAATGTAATTTTTTAAAAAATGTTCACTTCCTATTTTACATATTATCATTCATTAATCCTAACTTAAAAATATTCTTGATTTTATTTTTTATCTATTTATTTGAAAGTAGGCTCCATGCCCAGTGTGGAGCCCAATGTTGGGCTTGAACTCATGACCCTGAGATCAATACCTAAGCTGAGATCAAGAGTCAGTCACTCAATCAACTGAGCTGCCCAGGTGCCCCAAAATATCCTTAGTTTTAAAATTATGACTTGAACCGTAGGGGTTCCATCAGTCTGCTACTGTATCTACTGATAAATTGTATTTTCACGTTTTGGTGACATATATAGAAATTTTTTATAGAAATTAACAGAAAAAGGAGCTCTGGGTTGAATGAATAACCAAATAAACTTTCATTCACATTGGGTGATTTCCAAGAAGTGCCTCTGCCATAACAGTCTCAGTAATTTTTTTGAGGTCATAATAATTTAGATATCAAAAGATGAGAGAAGAGCAAGTGACCTAGAGATATCCTCTTCTTCTTCGTCTTCTTTTTTTTTTTTTTTTGGTAAAACTGTCCACGAAAGAGAAACATTAATTTTCTTGTATTCCATGTTCAAAGAGCTTTTGTTACCATTGTAAGTCTTCGGTAAACTTTCTTTTTTGGAGTAATTTTAGATTTACGGTATATTTGCAAGGATGATACAGAGTTCCAGTATACCCATGGCCTGTTTCAGACTCTCCTAATGTTAGCATCCGAGGCTGCCATTGCATATTTACCCAAATTCAGAAACCAACACTGGTATGTTGCTATTCACTAAGCCCCAGACTTTATTTGGAATTCACTCCTGCTTCCATAAGCATCATTTTTCTGTTCCAGAATCCAATTCACGGTATCACATGCATTTAGTTGCTGTCTCTCTCTTGTTTCCTTTGACGCTTGCTCAGTCTTTCTTCATTTTCCATGACATTGATATTTCAAGGAGTACTGATGAGAATTTATTTAGGTTGCCCAAAGACTTTGTTTTTAACCAGATCAAAAATTAGGGTCTAAGAAAATGGCTGCTGAGAAAACGGCCTCTGATCTATACATTCACCTACTTGAGACATTTGTGCAAAATAAATTCAGTGGATACAAGGCTGGGTGAAAATCCTCAAGCCAATTTAGGACCCTCTGGAGGGAGAGTTATTTGCAATGTTAAATGCTCCATAGAATCAGGGGATTTTGGATGATATTTATAACCAGAATACCAGGTACCTTGATGAAGGTAAAATTTTACATTTGAATTCCCTATTTTAGTTTCTTATATAATTTGTTTCTAAGCTGTAAGCTCTTGAATCTTTTCCAGTAGATTTCCCATTGTCTTGACACTGAGAGGCCTAAGTGTGAACACAAAAACACAATGAGCCCGGTAGAAAACTGAAAGTGTACGACTTGGAGTTGCATTGCTTGCAAAACTTCAGGAGTCCATGCTTGCCAAGAAAAGAATTTGAAGCATTGCACTTCCATTTCTAAAGAGAAGGGAAGCCAATACCTATAAGATATGTCTTTATTTACTCAAACATAAATCAAATGCTTCAGGAACTTGTGCAAGTAAATCGGATTCCATTTGTATGTTTTTCCTGACACATAAATCTAGCTGCATGCAGAATGGCATGAATAATGCAGGAACTGAGGTCCCAGAGTGAATAATCTTTCATTGAAAACCTGAGAGTGATGGCTTACCTTACAGAAATGGACCTGGCACCATGGAGATAAATGCAAGAAAATGCATAAGCAATCTGTGTGCATCTATTTTTCTCCGATTGGATTTTAATGTTCATGAAAGAAGTGGTATTATTACTGACTATTTTGTGCTGGGCACAGTCCTCACAATAATCTAGAGAGATGGACATTATTATTATTGCCATATTAAGATGAAGAAGAAGAAGAAGAAGAAGGGATTTTTGTAACTTATCCCAGATCATACTCTTGGTCAAGTGCAGAGTCAGCTTTAGTGGGTCTGACTCCGGAGGCATGACCATTACTAAACACCATTCCTATCTTAAACTCAGGATAGTCTTTGATTGCTTATGGTGGTAAGATGAAATACTCTCACAGAAGGAAAAAAGAATAAAGAAAAAAAAAGTTACCACAAAACCCTGAGTATAATAAAAAGAACATATCTTGTGCTCAGGCTACAAAGCCTAAAGTACACCATGGGATCATTATTCCAGAAGCCTGAAGAACAAATCTACGTAAACCAATATTCAGATACCATTTATCACTTACTTGTTTGAACAGTTCAGGGGAGGGAGAGACTTGACTTGAAACCATAACTGAAGTTATGAAAGCCTTCATTCATTTATTAAAAATCTACCCACTAATTAGCTCAGAACTAGGCAAATAGTAGGTTCTCAGCAGACTGTATTGAAGACAAGCATCCATACATACGGCCAAAAATAGTTGGGGGCCATTTGGTATGTATATTGTGCACCAATTGATGGAGATTGATTATTACCAAACCTTCTCTCTTCTGGAACTTAATGCAAGTTCAGAGAGAAAAACCTAACTTAATTTTTTATTGATGAGATTCATATTCTATCAGAGAGCCAAATGAGAGTTTGAAATAACAATCAGAATGACTGACAGATAAATACATTTTATTATCTATTAGTTGTAAACAGTTCTGTGAAACTTATACCTGCATATAAATTTTATGTTCTGATATCACAGATCAGATATGAATAAGCTCCTAAACTCAAGGAATTCATTTTCTACCAAAGAATTACCATACACTTGGATTAGAGGGTTAGACAAAAGTAATGGGAATTATCTAGAAAATTATGCAGAGCCAAATAATTGAGACTAGCTGAAAAAAAAAATTGGTGATCTACATCAAGTAATCACCTGGCCTCCTTTCACTAAAAATCAGAGATACTTTTGAAAAATCTATGTCTTGGATAAAAGTGAACAGTAGAGATTTAATCTGGAAAAGGTGAATAGGATTTCTCACCAGGAGATGTAAGCAAAGCACCAGGAACAGTTTGGGTGATGGGATTAATCCTCCTGAATGGTACTGAGAGTCTGACACTGGCTGGTAAGGGGTAGGAGTGGGGTGGGAGGAAGATAAGGAGATGCGGTGCATACAACCCACAGTGTGTGTAATGTGATGTAAGCTTGAAGCATCTTAGCACTGTGTCAGTTCCTGGGAAAAATGCAGAGAGAAAATGGGATACACACACACATATACACGTAATGGAGTATAATGCAGCCCTAAAAAAGAAGGAAATCTTGTCACTTGTGACAACATGGATGTGCCCTGAGACATTATGTCAAGTGAAATAAGTCAGAGAGGGAAGAAACCATTTGCTTTCACTTACAAGTGGAATCTAAAAAAAAAAAAAAATACATGTGGTATTTGTCTTTTTATTTCCGTTTATATGTTCGTATTAATGGAGTAATATAGAAATATATGCACATAAATTATGAATAAATAAATATCAGGTATGTGTGGTGTGTACTCATTTTTTAAAATCTGATACGGTTATAACAGCAAAGATGGGTGACACTAATTTGCACCATCCGGTAGTCACGATACTTATCAGTGACCACCTACTTTCATTTGGGTTTTATTTTTTTTTCTTTTAAGATTTTATTTATTTATTCATGAGAGACACAGAGAGAGGCAGAAACACAGGCAGAGGGAGAAGCAGGCTCCTTGTAGGGAGCCCAATGCAGGACTCGAGCCCAGGGCCCTGGGGTCACAAACTGAGCCGAACGCAGATGCTTAATCACGGAGCCTCCCAGGTGCCCCTACTTCGATGACTTTAAAAACGATCACTTGTCATTGTGTCTCTAAAGTATCTTTTGCTCCCTCAGAATCTTTGTTATTATGCCAACCAGACCGTTATTTGTGGTGCTTTTTGCAAGACACTACAAAATAAATGTGTAATCAATAAATGCAAAACTGTGCGGAGAAACGTTGAGGTATCCTTTGGCTGCAACCTCTTTGTAGGAGCAGAAATGCACAGAGATAACCTATTTTAATATTTCAACATCTGGTTGGTTATCTCTGTAAACCAAGTTAAATTAGCGCAGCAAGGGAATAAAATTAGTGTGCTAAAACCATCCTGGGATGATGTCACACTAAAAAGCCAATTCTCTTTATAGAGTTTAAGAGGTAATTAAAAGGTTATTTTGGGAGGCTTTAGTAACATTTTATCTAATGTGAAGCCAATGTGCTCCAGGTCATAGGCAGGCCAGGCTCGAATGAAGTCACAGAGACGAAAATGAAGATGGAGGTGAAGATTAAGTTAATTAGGATTTCTTAAGATAATATTTAATTTAATGAAGGATTTTAAGGCTGTAAGATTGTTTCCTCACATCACAAGCTACATCAAACATGCACATTTTCAGATTCGGCACAGGCGCTGTTGGCCAACGGGATCTTAGAGAATTCACAATATCCCAAAGACAGAATTAAGACCAGTTACAATAAGAATCTAGAGAATATTAGTGGCATGCAAATGGATTTGATTAATGATGAAATGCGGGGTGGTATTTCTGTAAGTATACAAGCCAATGATTTTTGGAAAGTCTCTGGTCTTGATCTCATTTTGCCTGGAAATTGTGATTTGGTGCTGAACTGCGTTTGATAAGAAACTAATACTTAAGGCGTAGAAGAAAAGAAGCGTGTGTCTTGGTGTGTGGGCATGTGAGAACTTGGAGGAAGAAAAATAAGGATTAGGGAACCAATCTCTGAAACAATATAGGCCACAGTGCACATAAAAGTAGGATTTATTTATGACTTTGAAATATTGAAAAAAAGAAAAGTGAACGTTCTGGAAGCTGGTAGCTTACTGCGCGAGATCTGGGGATTTTCTTTCAGGCTGTTATAAATATTTTGAAATGCAATGTTACATTTTTAAAGGGTAGTTGTGAGCGGCAGGGATAGTTCTAGCATGGAAGGAACCAGGTTTTAGATGTGAAGGGTCCTTGCGAACCTCTTTCAGAATTTATTGTTGTTCCATTCACACAATGGTAAAACTGAGACACAGGGCAGGCTACCTGCCTGTTACACAGCTATCCGTGGCAGAAACAGAATTCAAATCCCATTTAATCGAATTCCAGGATCAACACCAGACTATTTCCCAATTTCAGGCCTCAGTACACTTTTTATTGTACCCTGCCCTGAATTTGTTGCTTATTGGAGGCTGAGCAAGTGAAGAGAGCAGTAGCGTGCATTGCCCTTGGGTAAAACTGTATCCCCACCCCTCCACTGTCCCTGCACACACATGCACACTGTTTCTCTGCCCTGTCCTATGGCCTGGGAGGCTTGTGCCCTAGGTGATGAATCCCCAGCACCTCCTCGCCTTCTGGCTTCTGATTTGGTGGGTCTAGAATTACCTGAGCATTTCTTCCCTGCTGCATCTGTACATCAGCACCCATGACTCTGTTTCCCTAAACGCTGGTTTTTGTTGGCTGGCTTCTCTTTCACCTCTCCTTCCCACTATTTTCACTAGATCCTGCTGAACCCCTTTACCCTATGGTCCTTGAGACCCCCAGGAGTTGTAAACCAACCCAATGTCGCTAGTTCTGGAAGTCTCAGCATCACTCAAGAGTTAACTTATCCCTACCCACACTTCTGGAAATAACTCTTTCATTAAAATTCCCCGGAAAATCCCCATTGTGTGCACCTGCCCATTCCTTTTGGAACCCTGAATGATATAAGAACTACCAGAAGATTTAAAATCTCCATAAATACTGGCCCTTATATGTGATCCTTTGTTTTGGTCATTGATTAAATTAGTACAAGCAGACACCTATGCATATCGAATTTTCTTAAATCTGAGGATCTGCTGAGTGGTTCTTTGAGTCTGGGCTGGTTTGCCTGGGGCTGCTCGGGGAGGCCCTCCCTAATACTCAGATGCTTAGCTCAAGGCCAAGTGATGTGATGAGTGACTAGGTCACATATCTCTCATCTTCTAGCAGGATGGCCAAGACTCTGTCACATGATAGTGGTCATAGGCTTCCTGGATCTGAAGGTACAAACGCTTTTCATGTCTCAAGTACATCAAGTTTATTATTGTTCCTTTGTCTAAATTCAGAGTCATTGTGAGAGGGAACAAACCCATGGTGCGAACATAGGGAGAACCATGATCTTGGCCACTTTTGCAAACAATCTACCATGGATATCTAGATTTGCAATCATTGCCTATTTTAAAAACCATTTCATTTTCAATTTTCTTTCAGGCTTTGACTATAGGTTCTGTCTCCCTGTGTGAGTCTGTGAAACTTCCCTGCTGTATAATGCTCTTAGAAGTCTCAGATGAAAGGTGAGGTATTTATTTATTATTTTTTTCTTAACTCTAATTAATAGCATATTTTACCAATGTAGAAATATTAGATTTTGGAATCTGAAACCTTTTCACAACAGGAAAGGATGTTATTTTTCTTTCCTTCTTTCTTGAGAAGAAATATTTTAAATTAGTAAGAATGTTCTGTGAGGAGAAATTCTCAGCCCCCAAACTTCAGAGCCAGTCTAGGAAATTTGCAATCTGTTTCTGTAGTCTTCTAAGAGGCCTGACAAGAGTTAACATTTAATAAAACTTTTAAAAAAGAAAGATTCTTCCCAAATCGGGGATCTCGGAAAACCTAGATTGGGAACCAGCAGCACAAAATGTCTCCAGTAGGAAAATCCTTTATGTTTTACTTACAAGTGGTGACAAACATCTTGAAAACAAATATCTTTCCAAGAAATCTGATGAAACAAAAAGTATTTTGTTTCAACTATATAGAATAAATCTTACACATTTTAAGTGGTTTCCTGAACAAGAAGAGTATGCAAAATGCCAAAGATGGTTTTTCTAGGCATTTCCTTCAAGAGCAAAATTTTAAAGACTTGAAAGATTTTGTTCTGATTTTATTTTACTTTTTAAACTACTAGCTCAAATATTGATGACAGGTATTTTTTTCTTAGAGTCACCTTGAGGTGTATTGAGGATGCATTATGTTAGCATCCCTGGCTACATTTACAGATACAGTACATAGGAAGATGATTATTCAGTGCAAGCATGCACACGCGAATGCACACCCACAGATTCTTTGCTCCAAGATAGCTAGAATTGTGAATATTTTTTTCTTTCAGAACCGTCTTTAATCTTAAGTCCATTTTGTGCTTCATATGAGGATTTCTGAATGATAGGACTACAAAACCAAGGCTGCTGTCAGATAGAAGAATGATAATACATTCATGGATTATAATCATTAACAAGTACAACATTTTTAAAAAATGATTTCTTCTTATTGGTTGTGAGTGAGTGGTTTAATCGTGAGCCTCCCATTCCTTAAGGAGCAGTAGCCTGGTACCATTAATTGGTGACAAATGCCTGAACTTGAATACTGGCCCCATCATTTCCAGGAGAATAGCTCTAGGGAAATCTGGTTTTTGTTTTTGTTTTTGTTTTTGTTTTTGTGTGAGTTTATGTTTCCTAATCTGTTCAATAGGAATAAACAATATTTATCTCTGTTTTCCAGGTTGGAATTTTGAATACTAGAGCTCAGTTAGTTTTTTTTTAATATTAAAAGGAAATACATTTTTATCTGTTTATTCATTTGTAATTTTACACTACATATGAAAATGTGTAAAAAAATTGTATGGATATTCAAGTGAGACCATTGTAGACATCAGAAACCTTTAGTTGGATAGAAATCCAGAAAAAAGGGATTGAGCCCAATCTTTATGGTTAAATCTAAAATTGATAAATTAACTGCTGGATATATCATTTTAGCATTCAATTCAGCTCTACAAATCAATTAATTACTAACCAAAGGAGTTTTAACTAATTGGTATATGAGTTAGATGCTCTGCTGTAGGCATTCACAGAAGGTAAATATTGAGTTTGCAGATGAATTCACGACACGCATATCCACGTTTTTCCATTGCTACTGGACAGTGCCACTTCTTTCCACAGTTTAACTACTCTTTTTTTTTTTTTTTAACTAGTCTTTGTTTCATGGTTGCACCAATTAATCCAGTCATTGGCTTTCCACAATACAGGCAGACTTATTATTTTGATTTTAAACCTAAACCAGGTCTTACCAATTCCCAGTTTAAACCCTTCAATGTCTTTGTATTGCTCTTAGAATAAAGAAAAAAAAAAAAAAACAGATCCCTGGGTGGTCTGATCCATATTAAACTCTTAACCTCTACACTTTTGAGAGGTTTAAACCCTCAGCTCCAGCAGTGGAACCCCCCCCCCCCACTCTGCCAGTTACTAGCTGAGAGTAGACCCTGTGTAAGTTAATCTTTCTGAACCTGGATAGCCTCATCTATAAAACTGCATTATGGATGGTATCTACCTCACAGGAATCTTTGAGGAACAACATGAAGTGGCATATTTAGAATGTGGAAACCAAACAGTTATGTACTGTGGAAATGATTACCTCTTCCTATGTGCTCCTTCTCCCTCTACCCTCTGGTCCCATGACCTTCATTCAGTTTCCAGCTTTGTTCATGCCACATGCTCCACTTGCAGGAGCCATGAGTGCTGTTACCTATCTGTGATGCACTATCCCCACCTCTGAACCCTGATTCCATCTGCAGCACCCAGTCCACACATTCCCACAGAAACTTTTATACCTGACATCGCTTACCTGTGCTCCATGTCAGTCACCAAAACAGCCCATTTTCAATCATGTGTGTAGTTTGTACTAGCATGTGAATGGCATCTGGTTCCCCTTGTAGACCTCAGGCTTCTTGAGAGCAGAGACTAAATGCTATTGGTTGTCTTTGTATTTCTAGTAGCCAGCACTGTGCTCAAAAATATTTGTTGAATGAATAGATAAAAGAATTAATAGGGGCCCCTGGGTGGTGCAGTTGACTAAGCCTCAGACTCGTGGTCTAGGCTGGCGTTGTCATCTCGGGGTGGTGGGATAGAGCCCCTCCTTGGACTCCTGCTGAGCATGGAGACTGCTTGGGATTCCCTCTCTCCCTCTGCTCATCCACTGTCTCTAAAATAAAATAAATAAATCTTTAAAAAAGTAATGAAATGGGACACCTGGGTTGCTCAGTGGTTGAGTGTCTGCCTTTGGCTTAGATCATGATCCCGGGGTCCTAGGACCAAGTCCCATATCAGGGTCTCCTCAGGGAGCCTGCTTCTCCCTCTGCCTCTCTGCCTCTCTTTCTGTCTCTCATGGATAAATAAAATCTTTAAAAATAATAAAAATTTAAAAAAATCCTTCAGTCAAGTGATTTTAAATGGGTAAATTTGGAGATTTAAAAAAAAATGTATCTCTATGCCTTGGTTAATATTTCAAATATATATGTTTTTCAAACATATAAATATAAATATAAATATAAATATAAATATAAATATAAATATATATATATATATATATGAAAACCTTTGTGTTGCAGGTATTATCCTCATTTTAAAAATGAGACTAAGGTAAAAAAAAAAAAAAAACAAAGCAAAACAAAAACAAAAACGTGGTCAAGATCAGAGTTAATCATGACATAGTTGGTGGGCTATCGGTCAAGATCTTCACTCTGGAAGTCCAGAGATATTGCCCTTTTGTCTCAACTAAGGAGAAACTTAAGGAAATGAAGAGAGAGAAATAAGGAGAAGAAAATTGCAACGTAATCCTTTTACGGGGATCCCAGTACCTCTATATAGCCTTTTTCTTTTGAGGGGACACCTAGGTTCTATATAGTCTTTTTAACTCAGCAGAGTACATCTTAGCCTGGTTAGAAAATTATCTTTACAATCTAGTCAAGGAAATTAGACAGAATTGTTCTTCAGTCTCTAGGTTTTCAAGGCTACAATGGTGGAATGTGAAGAAAAATGTGAGCACAGTAATCTGAATATCTTGGCATTTGTTTGCTTGCTGTTAAGCAGAAACATTTTTAAATGTGAAGTATTTCAACCAGATGATTGACTACTTAGGAGAATTATGTGGATCTTCAATTAGGTATTTTCATTCTTTGTATTTGTTATCCGTTGCATTGGAAAGCTGAGGATATATATGTGTGTGTGTGTTATATATATATATTATATATATATGTATTTGTATTTAAGAATATATGTATGTATGTAAGTATATGTATACACACACACACACACACACACACACATATATATATATATATATATATATATATATATTCCCAAGCCAAAATGTTCAAAAAGAACTAAGTGAGCTCACAGTTTCTACAAGCTAAATTAAAACAGTATTTCTTGAATCATGGCATTTATAATTGTGCCCTAAATTTCTATATGTAATATATTGTAATTATATTTAATGAATGTGATCTAAAACATATGAAAACTTAAAAGCATATCAGAAAACTGTTTTTCTGAAATAAAAAGTTCGTTGTGATAAGTTGAATTGAATATAATTAAACCCAAGCTATAATTTCATTTGAATTGATCTTATGGGAATGGGAATCCATTTTTGTCATCAGGTCATTTGAGGGGAAGAGCTTGAGAATGTTTTCAAGATTTCTCTGTCTCGATCTTGTTATTTTAGGCGATATTATTTATTGTTGTGAGGTCTGTCTTGTGCATTGTAGAATATTTAGCAATATCCATGGATTCTGTCCACTTGATGCCAGTGGCACCTGCGCTCCCTTTCCCTTTGTGATAACCAAAAATGTCTCCAGACATTGCCAAATATCTCCTGAAAAGCTAAGTACCCCTCAGTAGGGAACTGAGGATTGCCGTATTCATTTGTTTGTTCTGTGACAATTCGTAATAGACTTCAGACTTTTTTAGCCCCAATATAAACAATGTTGCATAGCATTAGAATGATAACCTTAGAATTTTTGGTTGGAGGAAGAATAAAATACATCATAATTTTATATTTTCTTTTTTTTTTTTTTTTTTGAGGGGAAATACACTGTACCATTTTATTCCCGTAGTGCCTCATACATATTTAATGTTCAGGGATTTCTTATAGTCTGTAAAATCATTTTCAAGCTTTCCTTAAACTACACCTGAAGAGTAATCTATGTGTTCTCTTAATGCTTTCTGCTAAAATAGGTTTTTGTGATTATTTCTACAAAATTACTTTTTCTTTTTTTTTTACTCCTACTCTGCCACTGGCTTTCTTTTTTTTTTTTTTTAATTTATTTTTTATTGGTGTTCAATTTACTAACATACAGAATAACACCCAGTGCCCGTCACCCATTCACTCCCACCCCCCGCCCTCCTCCCCTTCTACCACCCCTAGTTCGTTTCCCAGAGTTAGCAGTCTTTACGTTCTGTCTCCCTTTCTGATATTTCCCACACATTTCTTCTCCCTTCCCTTATTTTCCCTTTCACTATTATTTATATTCCCCAAATGAATGAGAACATATAATGTTTGTCCTTCTCCGACTGACTTACTTCACTCAGCATAATACCCTCCAGTTCCATCCACGTTGAAGCAAATGGTGGGTATTTGTCATTTCTAATAGCTGAGTAATATTCCATTGTATACATAAACCACATCTTCTTTATCCATTCATCTTTCGTTGGACACCGAGGCTCCTTCCACAGTTTGGCTATCGTGGCCATTGCTGCTATAAACATCGGGGTGCAGGTGTCCCGGCGTTTCATTGCATTTGTATCTTTGGGGTAAATCCCCAACAGTGCAATTGCTGGGTCGTAGGGCAGGTATATTTTTAACTGTTTGAGGAACCTCCACACAGTTTTCCAGAGTGGCTGCACCAGTTCACATTCCCACCAACAGTGTAAGAGGGTTCCCTTTTCTCCGCATCCTCTCCAACATTTGTTGTTTCCTGCCTTGTTAATTTTCCCCATTCTCACTGGTGTGAGGTGGTATCTCATTGTAGTTTTGATTTGTATTTCCCTGATGGCAAGTGATGCAGAACATTTTCTCATATGCATGTTGGCCATGTCTATGTCTTCCTCTGTGAGATTTCTCTTCATGTCTTTTGCCCATTTCATGATTGGATTGTTTGTTTCTTTGGTGTTGAGTTTAATAAGTTCTTTATAGATCTTGGAAACTAGCCCTTTATCTGATATGTCATTTGCAAATATAATCTCCCATTCTGTAGGTTGTCTTTGAGTTTTGTTGACTGTATCCTTTGCTGTGCAAAAGCTTCTTATCTTGATGAAGTCCCAATAGTTCATTTTTGCTTTTGTTTCTTTTGCCTTCGTGGATGTATCTTGCAAGAAGTTACTATGGCCGAGTTCAAAAAGGGTGTTGCCTGTGTTCTTCTCTAGGATTTTGATGGAATCTTGTCTCACATTTAGATCTTTCATCCATTTTGAGTTTATCTTTGTGTATGGTGAAAGAGAGTGGTCTAGTTTCATTCTTCTGCATGTGGATGTCCAATTTTCCCAGCACCATTTATTGAAGAGACTGTCTTTCTTCCAATGGATAGTCTTTCCTCCTTTATCGAATATTAGTTGCCCATAAAGTTCAGGGTCCACTTCTGGATTCTCTATTCTGTTCCACTGATCTATGTGTCTGTTTTTGTGCCAGCACCACACGGTCTTGATGACCACAGCTTTGTAGTACAACCTGAAATCTGGCATTGTGATGCCCCCAGATATGGTTTTCTTTTTTAAAATTCCCCTGGCTATTCGGGGTCTTTTCTGATTCCACACAAATCTTAAAATAATTTGTTCTAACTCTCTGAAGAAAGTCCATGGTATTTTGATAGGGATTGCATTAAACGTGTATATTGCCCTGGGTAACATTGACATTTTCACAATATTAATTCTGCCAATCCATGAGCATGGAATATTTTTCCATCTCTTTGTGTCTTCCTCAATTTCTTTCAGAAGTGTTCTATAGTTTTGAGGGTATAGATCCTTTACATCTTTGGTGAGGTTTATTCCTAGGTATCTTATGCTTTTGGGTACAATTGTAAATGGGATTGACTCCTTAATTTCTCTTTCTTCAGTCTCATTGTTAGTGTATAGAAATGCCACTGACTTCTGGGCATTGATTTTGTATCCTACCACGCTACCGAATTGCTGTATGAGTTCTAGCAATCTTGGGGTGGAGACTTTTGGGTTTTCTATGTAGAGTATCATGTCATCGGCGAAGAGGGAGAGTTTGACTTCTTCTTTGCCAATTTGAATGCCTTTAATGTCTTTTTGTTGTCTGATTGCTGAGGCTAGGACTTCCAGTACTATGTTGAACAGCAGTGGTGAGAGTGGACATCCCTGTCTTGTTCCTGATCTTAGGGGAAAGGCTCCTAGTGCTTCCCCATTGAGAATGATATTTGCTGTGGGCTTTTCATAGATGGCTTTTAAGATGTCGAGGAATGTTCCCTCTATCCCTACACTCTGAAGAGTTTTGATCAGGAATGGATGCTGTATTTTGTCAAATGCTTTCTCTGCATCTAATGAGAGGATCATATGGTTCTTGGTTTTTCTCTTGCTGATATGATGAATCACATTGATTGTTTTACGGGTGTTGAACCAGCCTTGTGTCCCAGGGATAAATCCTACTAGGTCATGGTGGATAATTTTCTTAATGTACTGTTGGATCCTATTGGCCAGTATCTTGTTGAGAATTTTTGCATCCATGTTCATCAGGGATATTGGTCTGTAATTCTCCTTTTTGGTGGGGTCTTTGTCTGGCTTTGGAATTAAGGTGATGCTGGCTTCATAGAACGAATTTGGAAGTACTCCATCTCTTTCTATCTTTCCAAACAGCTTTAGGAGAATAGGTATGATTTCTTCTTTAAACGTTTGATAAAATTCCCCTGGGAAGCCATCTGGCCCTGGACTCTTGTGTCTTGGGAGGTTTTTGATGACTGCTTCAATTTCCTCCCTGGTTATTGGCCTGTTCAGGTTTTCTATTTCTTCCTGTTCCAGTTTTGGTAGTTTGTGGCTTTCCAGGAATGCGTCCATTTCTTCTAGATTGCCTAATTTATTGGCGTATAGCTGTTCATAATATGTTTTTAAAATCGTTTGTATTTCCTTGGTGTTGGTAGTGATCTCTCCTTTCTCATTCATGATTTTATTAATTTGAGTCTTCTCTCTCTTCTTTTTAATAAGGCTGGCTAATGGTTTATCTATCTTATTAATTCTTTCAAAGAACCAACTCCTGGTTCTGTTGATCTGTTCCACAGTTCTTCTGGTCTCGATTTCGTTGAGTTCTGCTCGAATCTTTATTAACTCCCTTCTTCTCTTGGGTGTAGGATCTATTTGCTGTTTTTTCTCTCGCTCCTTTATGTGTAAGGTTAGCTTTTGTATTTGAGTTCTTTCCAGTTTTTGAATGGATGCTTGTATTGCGATGTATTTCCCCCTTAGGACTGCTTTTGCTGCATCCCAAAGATTTTGAACGGTTGTATCTTCATTCTCATTAGTTTCCATGAATCTTTTTAATTCTTCCTTAATTTCCTGGTTGACCCTTTTATCTTTTAGCAGGATGGTCCTTAACCTCCACGTGTTTGAGGTCCTTCCAAACTTCTTGTTGTGATTTAGTTCTAATTTCAAGGCATTATGGTCCGAGAATATGCAGGGGACAATCCCAATCTTTTGGTATCGGTTCAGACCCGATTTGTGTCCCAATATGTGGTCTATTCTGGAGAAAGTTCCATGTGCGCTTGAGAAGAATGTGTATTCAGTTGAGTTTGGATGTAAAGTTCTGTAGATATCTGTGAAATCCATCTGGTCCAGTGTATCATTTAAAGCTCTCGTTTCTTTGGAGATGTTGTGCTTAGAAGACCTATCGAGTATAGAAAGAGCTAGATTGAAGTCACCAAGTATAAGTGTATTATTATCTAAGTATTTCTTCACTTTGGTTAATAATTGATTGATATATTTGGCAGCTCCCACATTCGGAGCATATATATTGAGGATTGTTAAGTCCTCTTGTTGAATAGATCCTTTAAGTATGATATAGTCTCCCTCTTCATCTCTCACTACAGTCTTTGGGGTAAATTTTAGTTTATCTGATATAAGGATGGCTACCCCTGCTTTCTTTTGAGGACCATTCGAGTGGTAAATGGTTCTCCAACCTTTTATTTTCAGGCTGTAGGTGTCCTTCTGTCTAAAATGAGTCTCTTGTAGACAGCAAATAGATGGGTCCTGCTTTTTTATCCAGTCTGAAACCCTGCGCCTTTTGATGGGGTCATTAAGCCCGTTCACATTCAGAGTTACTATTGAGAGATATGAGTTTAGTGTCATCATGATATCTATTCAGTCTTTGTTTTTGTGGACTGTTCCACTGAACTTCTTCTTAAAGGGGAATTTTAAGAGTCCCCCTTAAAATTTCTTGCAGAGCTGGTTTGGAGGTCACATATTCTTTTAGTTGCTGCCTGTCTTGGAAGCTCTTTATCTCTCCTTCCATTTTGAATGAGAGCCTTGCTGGATAAAGTATTCTTGGTTGCATGTTCTTCTCATTTAGGACCCTGAATATATCCTGCCAGCCCTTTCTGGCCTGCCAGGTCTCTGTGGAGAGGTCTGCTGTTACCCTAATACTCCTCCCCATAAAAGTCAGGGATTTCTTGTCTCTTGCTGCTTTAAGGATCTTCTCCTTATCTTTGGAATTTGCAAGCTTCACAATTAAATGTCGAGGTGTTGAACGGTTTTTATTGATTTTAGGGGGGGATCTCTCTATTTCCTGGATCTGAATGCCTGTTTCCCTTCCCAGATTAGGAAAGTTTTCAGCTAGAATTTGTTCAAATACATATTCTGGCCCTCTGGCCCTTTCGGCGCCCTCGGGAACCCCAATTAAACGTAGGTTTTTCTTCCTCAGGCTGTCGTTTATTTCCCTTAATCTATCTTCATGGTCTTTTAATTGTTTGTCTCTTTTTTCCTCAGTTTCCCTCTTTGCTATCAACTTGTCTTCTAGGTCACTCACTCGTTCTTCCACCTCGTTAACCCTCGTCGTTAGGACTTCTAGTTTGGATTGCATCTCATTCAATTGATTTTTAATTTCTGCCTGATTAGCTCTAAATTCTGCAGTCATGAAGTCTCTTGAGTCCTTTATACTTTTTTCTAGAGCCACCAGTAGCTGTATAATAGTGCTTCTGAATTGGCTTTCTGACATTGAATTGTAATCCAGATTTTGTAACTCTGTGGGAGAGAGGACTGTTTCTGATTCTTTCTTTTGAGGTGAGGTTTTCCTTCTAGTCATTTTGCTCAGTGCAGAGTGGCCAAAAGCAAGTTGTATTGGGAAAAAGAGAAAAAGAGAGGAGAGAAAGAAGGAAAGAAAAGAGAAAGAGAAAAAAAAGGGAAGAGAAAAAAAAACGAAAGAAAAAAAAAGAAGAAAAAGAGAAAGAAAAAGAAAGGAGAAAAAAAAAGGGGGGTGGGGGAAGGAAACAAATCAAAAAGCAAAACAAAACAAAACAAAACAAACAAACAAACAAAAAAGAACCACGGGGGAGTATCTTCTGATTCTGTGTACTTTAAGTCCCTTGGGTTCCCCTGGAAGTTGTCAGTCTAGCTGGTGTTCTGGGGGAGGGGCCTGTTGTGCTGATTTTCAGGTGTTAGCAGTTGGGGGAGCTGCTGTGCCCCTGCCTGGTGCAGGGCTCAGTGGGGGTGTTTACCCCGTGAGGCCGCAGGAGGAACAGCCCCAGTGGCGGGGCAGCTCTGGAAACCTGGATTCAGCTCCGGCAGGAACTCCGTCTGCAGGGCCTGGAGGCTCCGGGCGGGGCCGCTGATCTGCTCAGCTGGGGCAGGAGCGTCCTCGCTGTCCTGGGCCCTCCCGGCCTCTGCCTGTCCCGGGGGAGGCGGGATCCTGGGCTGTGTCCCGGCGCCCTGTGCTCCGGGGCCTGCGCTGTTGGTTTCGCGCTCCCGGGCCGCGCAACCCCCTCCGCGGAGCCGCCGCCCGAGCCCCTCCGAGCTGCTCCTGGAACCGCGCAGCCCCCTCTGCACGGAGCTTCTTCCTCTGCCCGAGCCCGGCCGAGCTGCTCCCGGGGCCGCGCAGCCCCCTCCGCGCAGCCCCCTCCGCGGAGCTGCCGCCCGAGCCCCTCCTGGCTGCTCCGGGTCCCGCCGGGTCCCGCGGTGCGCGCTGCAGCCCTTAGGGAGCTCGGCGCACTCTCCTGGGCACGGAGTTGCTGTTACTGTCCCGGGGAGCCCGAGGGCATCCCCTCCCTCCTGGGTCCTGCTCCAACTCCCTGCGAGCCCCTTTCTGCCCGGGAAGGTCGGTGCAGCTCCTGCGTCTCCGGGACGGGGCTCTCCTGTCCTGGGGACACTCGCCCCGGCCCCAGCCCGGCTCCTCGCGGGCCCCTCCCCCTTGGAGGCCTTTGTTCCTTTACTTCTTTTTCCCCGTCTTCCTACCTTGATAGAAGCGCGAACTCTTCTCACTGTTGCATTCCAGCTGGTCTCTCTTTAAATCTCAGGCCGAATTCATAGATTTTCAGGATAATTTGAAGGTTTTCTAGGTAGTTTGGTGGAGACAGGTGATTTGGAGACCCTGCTCTTCCGCCGTCTTGCTCCTCCCCCCTCTATATTTTCTATAACTATATATATATATATATATATATGTATATATATATATACACACACACACACTCACGTACTGCATGTTTACCATATGGCAGGAACTTTACTGTTATTACATTATTTAATAATTAGACTGTTGCTACTCCATTTTACAAGAGGGTAAATAAAGCATAGCTAGCCCCAAGTCACAAAGCTCGTCAAATGATATTTGACTTGAGTTCTTTCTGACTCTGAAACCCTGGTCTCCAACTATACTAGCTAGAAGAATAAGGATCTTTGGGGTATGAATACAGCTGATTATTTTCCTTTACTCCTTTATAAGTCTATCAGCTTTAAATTAAATGACGCTATCTCTGCTGAGCTCTTGAGGAGGACTCAAGATGCCTTGTCCTAACCAGTTCTATTCCTCACTAGCTAGGTGAACAGAGACAATTCACTTAGACTACATTACTTGCAAAGTCTCAATGATCTCAAAAGAGATAAATCAGAGCCATTACCTATTCTATAAAACAAAAAATCATGATGATACCTTGATATATAAGTAAATAAATATACATTTTGATAGTCCAACAGCATAGTTTAGTTTACGGAGAATAAAAGACATAAACAGACGCCCCACAAATGTAAGCAACATCCGAATCCAAACTGAATATGGGTGGGAGACTTAGTAGCAATCACCAAGCTGTCCTTAAAAGGCAATATCCTTAATTTTGCAAAAATATTTTCAGAGTAAATTTTGGGCCAGCACGGCATTGTCTGTATATTTCCAAAACCAATAAAATTATAACCATAGGAACATTTTTAAAGATTTATTTATTAATTTTAGAGAAAGAAAGAGGCAGAGAGAGAGGGAGAGAGAAACTGAAGCAGACTCTGTACTGAGCTCAAGCCTAATGTTGGACTTGATTCCATGACCCTAAGATCATGACCTGAGCTCACCACCTGAGTTAAAACCAAGAGTCAAATGCTCAACCTACTGGGCCACCAGGTGCCCCTAACAAAAAGAATGTTAAATGTCTATAACAACTTAGTGGTTTGGGAAATAAAACTATGTAATTAAAAATTCCAAAGAAAGTAGTTTTTTTCCTAATTAAAAAATATATTGGAGTTGAGCAATATGTGTTTCCCCCCAAATACTATATCTATTTACAAAAAGAAAAAAAGTAGGCTTGAGGATAGAGTGTGAAACTCATATTAAAAATAACAGGCCAGAGAGGTGAGTCTGTTTACAGATATACTTCACTGATTTGGAATAGAACGTAGACAGCTCTACAACTTTAGAAACTTTTTACTTCTACTTGAAAGTATAAAATAATCTACCATCACCATAAAAGGCTTATTATGGAGATATTAAAAGTGAAAAACAAAATACCTGCCTCTTTGTTCATTAATCAACAAATCAGGTAGAGGCAAGAACATCCTGATTCCATAATTCTCTACATAATTCCAGAAGAATTCCTTCATTTCTCCATATTCCTCAGAGTAAGTGATGGTCGTGATTGAGCTCACACACTTTTGGCTTTGTTGTAAAGGCACTCATAAAAGCCATAGGATGTGTTTGTTAGTTCTGAACATAAAACATAGAACATTGGCTTGTTTGAGATTCTGTTGTGATCATCCAACCAGTACCACTTAGAAACATGCTTGGCTTTGAAGGCAAGGAAAAAAAAATGAATTCAAAAGATGGATTTGGAGCCAAATCATCAAGAATAAATGTGAGGAAGTCATCTGAGGGCTATATGTAAACCTATAAACAATGTGCATGTGTACAGTCTTATGTTCCTTGGGTTTAAATAAAATAATAAACAGATGTTGGTAAAACATTCTGATCCTGGGTTGGCATTCAATGGAAAGATAAAAGAAAAGAAACAAACAACAAAAAAAGAATATTAAGAATTGAACAATGCTATCTTTAGTCTAAAATGGGGCTAGGCTAAAAGAACATTGTGCAGCCTATTCCAATTTCCCACTAAACACTTAAGAAAATAGTCAAAGCAACAACAACAAAAAAGTAAATAAAAGTGCCTATCATTAAAAATTAAGACTGACAGCAAGACTATTATGAGGATTTAAGAGGAATTTCCACGAAATTCAAAATCTGTGTTGCTACATGGAGAATTACAACCAAGTCTAACAAAACAGTGCAAATCTGTAGGCTTGAAAGGATGGAATCGACTTTGTCCCCCCACACTGTTCTTTTTGATTCAGATATCTTCAATTCATGAATAAGTAATTACACTAATATTTTTTAACAAAGTTTTATGTAGAGATGTCATCATTACTAAAGAGTTTGTTATTTCAAGCAAAAGAAAATGTTATAGAGAAAGTATTTTTTCTTAGATTTGTTGTTAATATTTGGAGTAGAAATCCAAATGTTTTGCAAGGATTTGTGTGATAGAGAAGGATATGTGTATGTCGCTATTATAGCTGGTGGCCAAGTATTCACTGAGGGTTTACAAAAACATTTATCTGAGTATACCCATGGAGTCCTTCAGTTTTGTCATGCCCAACTGTACTCAATTAGAAGATGGTGGATGAAAAAAAAAAAGGTAATAAGCTATCCTGAGTTGGAATACCTTCAGTGTAGCCTGTAATGTATTAAAAGATCCATGGGAAAAAAAAAAAAAAAAGATCCATGGGAAAGTTTCAAGATCATTTTGTACAACACTGTCTTCTACCCCTGCCAGGTGAGCAGGAAAATCATCACTTGCAGCAGAGTGGGAATAATCAGACAGCACCATCAGAAAAGAGTTTGAGCATTCTCAACTTCTACCCCTTTATCCCTCCATAAAAAATTAATAATATTAATAATAATAATAATTAATAATTAATAACAAAGCAAAGAAAGAGGAAATCTGGCATTCCATTGGAGTTGTCAGCATGAATGAGCTAGACAAAGAAGGGAGACTCCAAATAAGAAAGAGAGAAGAAGCAACATTAACAACTATGTTGCACACAGGCACGCGTGCACATGCACATGAGAACACACACACCCACACTCACACCCACATCCCCAGAAGAACACATTTCGCAGGAAGTACAATGGAGACATAGAGAACTTCAGAGCATAGGAGTTGTTCCTGGAGTGAGTAAGTGTGAAAGAGATTTTAAGCCTAGACAGACAAAAAAATTTCCTTGCTCCTTTGACTTATCTTTATCTCTTTTATCTCTTTGACAAAACTTTATCTCGACGACAAACATAGCTTCTGAAAACTAGAGACAGCTAATTAGGCTTCACCGTTAGAATTTACTGTTGGCAATTGGAAACATTTGACTACTTACTCCCTTCTCCTTCCCACTTTCTACTTTGAACATAGCTTTTGCAATTCTATTTAGTTCTTTCCTTCTGATTATCTCTTCTCCATTCACAGGTCTCTTAATAGAAAATGTAGATTTTCTTCTATAAAATGAAGACTCCCAGTTCTTGGTATTTCTCTGCTGTGTTTACAATGGCTTGGTAATTTGAGTCACTACTTCCTAATGTAATATTAGATCTTTCAATAGTAGTTTAAAAATCCTCAGAAACTTTTTTATGAGCTTCCTTTCTGGATTGTAATATTCTTGGAACTGTGCTTTATATGAAATTATATCTGTATTGAAAGCTTCTCCACAGTAGAATTTACACTCCATTGATTTCAGTGGTCTATGTTTCTTACCAAACACAACAGTTCTCATTGTGATTAAAACACAATCTAAGTACTTTTGGCTTCTTTTTCCAACTTTTTCAGATAGTTGGAATGTTTGTTCTTGTTAAGAATCATTTCAGGTTGTGACTCTGTGGTACAGCTGGTAATTTTCAGCAGAGATGCTTCTTTTTGTTTGTTTTTTTGTTGAACGTAGAGAAATCCTTCCTGCTATTAGAATACACATGGAAGTAACAGCTCTTTTCTTTCTCAAATTCAGTGTTATGTTTCCAATTTTCTCTAAACATAGAGTTACTTAATTTGGTGCACAGTAATCTGATACAAATAACTGGTATACTAAAATCTTCTTCAGAAAAGCTAGTTGTTCTATCAAGTCAACACAACTCAAGTTGCTATGGATACTTGAAGTTATGTGGAGGAGAATATGCTGGTATTCCTTGAGATGAGGTACGTTACTGACTTTCTGATTGAAATTCTCCACATGAACTAGGCAGTTATCCAGAAAGTTGTTCTATTTATGGTCCTGCTTTACATTAAAATACCACATATCTATTTGTATACCCATATTATCCATATTAAACACAATAATTTCCATAGCTCAGAATTCTTTAAGGAGCTATAAGACATGCCGTGAAGAAACGTGTTTAACACCTTAGAATCATAGTGTCCCAAAGGAAATCCACCTTGATGTCACTCTCAGTGGTTTAGGCAGCACACGGTTTCCCTTAAAATTGGGTCAACACCATATTAAACATATGGGTATGGAATTGCACTAAGGACTCTTCATATGAATGTTGTTGAGATATTGCTGTTGCATTCAAGATGCTACCCCACATTAAACTACCTTTTCAATTTTCTTTGCCACTCTCCTTCTTCACACAGCCTTTTTTCGGACTCACCACATTGTCCTATTTTTATGTTTCTGCTGAGCTATCCTGGCTACCTAAAATATCTTCATTCATTCAAAAAATATTTACTGAGGTCCCAGTGTGGGCTGGGCAGTGTTCTAGTTTGAGAACAAACTGTGAAGAAGATAATCAATGTTCCTGCTCTTAAGGATTTTTCTTTTGAGGAAAGGATATCAAAGAGCTATATGCACTGCCATGATTATTAAAACATTATTCATAGTAACCAAGATATGAAAACAACCTAAGTGCCATCAACAGATGAATGGATAAAGGAGATATTATATCTATCTATCTATCTATCTATCTCTATCCATTCATACGCATAGACAGATAGATGTGGAAATACATGTATAATATATATATATATGACTTCTATATATAGATACCATGTAAGCATATAAATAGATAGATATGGATATACATATATAATATATATAACTATACACACACAATGGAGTATTACTCAGCCATGAGAAAGAAGGAAAACCTCCCAGTTGTAACAACATGGATGGACTTCAAGGACATTGTGCTAAGTGAGATAGGTCAGAGAAAGACAAATATTGTTTGATATCACTGATATGTGGAATATTAAAAAAACCAAACTCATAAAAAAGGAGAGTAAAATGGTGCTTCCCAGGGCTGGTGGGGTGGGGGATAAGAGAGATGTTGTTTAAGGGTACAAATTTGCCACTGGAGATGTAATGGAGATGTAATGCACAGTAGAGAAAATACAGACAACACTGTATTATGTCTTCAAACTTGCTAAGAGACTAGATCTTAATTATTCCTGAGACAAAAGAAAATGGTAATTAGGTGATATGATGGAGGTGCCAACTATGGCTACAATTACAATCATATTATAAATACATAAATGTGTCAATCAACGTGTTGTATGATTTAAATTTATACAACGTTATATGTCAAATATATTTCAATTAAAAAGAAATCGGTTTCATCATGGTCTTGGAGAGTTCCTAAAAGGAAAATTCTGGACCCCAAAGCACGAAGGTATTCATATACATCACAAATTTGCATCCTGCTCCTGCTCCCCTCTCCCTTCTCTCTTGAATTCCTAGGTTTCTTTTGTGGCAGCTGAAGAGAGGAAAGTGTAAATTTGCATAAGTGTGGTTTTCTTCTCGATTTGATGATTCCCAGAACTGTCTGTCTCTTCACTGACATTCTCTTGCCATCCTAATCCATTTTACCCCAACATGATGTGTTTTTTGTTTTGTTCTTGAAATGTATGCAAATCTTAAACCAATTTAAAACATCTTTCCTGTCATTTAGTGAAGAACATTTAGCATTTTAGTGTTCTACAGCTTACCAAGTCATTTTTTATGTGATCTAATTTAAGCCTCCTAAGCAGGCTTTACAAGAAGATTAAGATGGTAATTGTTCACATCTTCACAAGGCAAAGAAGAGAGATAGGTTCAAATCCTTCCTTCTGGTTCTGAAACCGATACATAACACAATTTATAATTTGGATCTCTACCTTTTGTCTTCATTTTCTCTCTCTGTCTCTCTCACTCTCTGCAATTGCAAGACACAGTAGTTCATGGAAAATCAAGTTGTTTAGCTTCTGTAATAAAATGCAACTCTGGTCCTTGCATTCAAAAGAAATACTGACATTACATCAGAAGGCATGTTTTAAATGTAATAAAATTTGCTTGACTTGTAAGGCAGGAGCAATGTGGTATATTTTCTACTGGCTTTCTGCTTCTAAAAGCTAACCTACACTAGCTTCTTCTTGCACTGTGTCTGTGATTCCCGAGGAAAATTTGGAATCAGCATCCCCCCGCCGCCACTGCTGAGTGCTCTTTTCTTCATGTTCTAGAGATTTTCTTTTAAATTGTGAAAAGAAAATCCTTTTAACATAACTATAAACAAAACTTGCTTTTGTCACTAGCACCCCGTAGAAACCAAAGATGAACATTAAATTACTCTAGGCACATGGCTACTTGCCAGTAATTATTCACTATGAGGTTTAACCAAGTTTATCTAGAAGACGAGGACCATGTATACACAGCTAAAGGGAAAGATATGGTTAAAGTAATTATCTGGCCTATTCCCACAGTGTAGACAGTCAGTCTGGCTCATTTGGACCAAAGAGTAATAACCCAGCACACTCTTTTTGCCAAAAAGAGTTATTTGGCAGGTCACCTCAATGTGCCTCAATGGATGAACGTGAAATCTACAAGATGCCAAAAGAGAAAGAAAACAGAACCACCCTTGGGTATCAGAAAACCTACAGACAGGAAGGCACAAGGGAAGCTTCGAAGAGGATGGGCTGGGAATGGAGACAAATGCCTCAAAATTCTATGACCCTTCCTGGGGCTTGTGAGGTACTGAGTCTAGAATTTCTTCATCTTCATTATCCATGCACAATGATTGCTTCATTAGTTCTTCCCATGAAACTTCTTATCTTTTCTTAGATGTCTTTTCTTTTCCCCCCTAGGATATGAATATCAGACTTCTTCCTATAATCCAAGCCCTATGGTTTATTTGGTGATTAATCCAATGCACCAGTTAATCTCACTCTGAACTTTTCCTCTGTGTTGAATATTGGGTTAGGAAGAAAAAGAGACATTGGTTGAGAAGCACCAGCCTTGTTCCCTTGTTAAGCATAGTTGAGATCTCACTCTCCTATGCAGATAGTCGATGCCCTTTTTTGTTTTCCCCTTTGCTTTAATTTCTTTGTGGTGGTTTCTTAAATGAAATGACCTTGACCCACTACCACATTGAGGTCCCCTGTATAGAGAATATAGAATTATTCATTCTAAACATTTGAGTTTTTAATTTCTAATACCGAAGTAGAAGTGATGAATATTCTTTTCTTTTTTTTGCCTTACTGATGTAGACAAAATTTCTGAAAAATTCAATTAGGTTTTCTTATGCTGTTTATTCTGGTGTAGCAGATTGAGCAAGGTCACAGAGTCTGGAAGCAGTTTGACCAAGTTCAAATATCTCCTTCGCTTCTTACTAGCTGTGTGACCTCACTTAACTGTCTTGGCCTCAATATCCTCATTTTCACAGAGAGGCAATAACACCCTTTACTATCTAGGATTCCCATGAGGAATAAATAGGATGATGTACACAAAAGCGAATTGAGCCTGATTGCATGGAAATCTGTCAATATTTATTAACCATTAGAGACAGTGGCATGCGGTGGTCAAATATGCATATCCCTTGGACTTAGATTTATTGTGAAGCCTTAGGCAAATTACTTACTTACTTGAGATGTAGTACTGACCTCATAGGTAGTTAGGTGTCATAAAGATTGAATGAGTTGATTCACGTAAGGTGTGATTAGAACATTGTGTGGCCTAGGATATGCACTCAATAAAATTAACTATTAAACATATTACTTATCCACACAGGATGAAAGGATTAAGATGTAAGGAACATGAAATTCTACATTTGAAAGAGTTGTTTAATTATAGATGATTTAAAACCAGTAGTGCACTTGAGTGTATAGTAAAATAAAACATAAATATAAACATTTCAACAAGGAAAACATTATCAGCAAACATATTGTGGGGCTCCTCTCTGGAGTGAAATGTAGAAGGCTATAGATGCTGATTAGCCACAGTCTGCACATTCTACTCCCAGAAGCCAATTTTCTCTTGGGGATGTAGAAATACACAAATGTAGAAATGCGCCAAAGCCCATTTTTCTCATTTACATTAACAGTGAAGTACGTGCCAACCCATATCCTGAAACATAGGGTTTGTGTTTGTATCAGATGAATTGGAACCCAGGAACCCAAAATTGCTTGGTTCAAAACCTAAACTATTGCCGAGCATGCATTCTTTTTTCTTCAAAATAATTGTTTTCTGAATTTCCTTAACTGTCTACTCATCTTTGCTTATTAACCATAGATATTGTTGGAGCCTGGAACACACATAACATAAAAAATTAAAATGGACTATTGAGAAAATTCAAGCAGAAAGATCATCTAGCAATGTTTGTTACACAGTAAGCACTTAATAAATGTTGAACAAAAGAATGAATGCAAGCAGGCTTTCAACTGTTCTTGAGAAAGTAGGGAAACATGGCAGGTTGGATGAATAAAACTGGGTTGATGTGATTAATTTGCTGATAAACAAGATCTCCAATTTCCTCTTTTGCTATAGACCAAGCCACAGAATGAATGCTATTAGCATTTCACAAACCAGGGCAAAGAAGAGCAACAGCTAATTTCAGTTTCTGAGTTAAGGAAGCAAAGAGCCTTTAATTAAAGTTACCAAAAGTGTATGGGGAATAAACATGCATGTCTTTTTTTTTTTTTAATTTTTTTTTTTATTTATTTATGATAGTCACAGAGAGAGAGAGAGAGAGGCAGAGACATAGGCAGAGGGAGAAGCAGGCTCCATGCACTGGGAGCCCAACATGGGATTCGATCCCGGGTCTCCAGGATCGCGCACTGGGCCAAAGGCAGGCGCCAAACCGCTGCGCCACCCAGGGATCCCCATGCATGTCTTAAATAAAACAAACATTTAAGAATGTATTAACACATATATTACCTCTTTTGGAGGGATTACAATGTCTAACAAAAATGTGTGTCTCCAGTTGGGTCAATACATTTGGGTATGGGTGAATGTTGACTAGAAAATATTCTGTTAGGGGTGGCTGGGTTGCTCAGTGGTTAAGTGTCCGCTTTTGGCTCAGGCCATGATCTCAGAGTCCTGGGATGGAGCCCCACATGGGGCTCCCTGCTTCTCCTTCTCCTGTTGCCCCCCACTCATGCTTGCTCTGTCTCTCTCTCTCTCACATGTAAACAAACAAAATCTTTAAAAAAGAAAAGATAAGAAAAGAAAATGTTCTGTCCCTTCAACTCTGTACTAACTTTCACAAGTATAAGGATCATCCTGCATGGATGGGCTAGCATCTATCCAATTATTTGACATATGAGCTTCACATTTTTAATATTATTTTAGTTTTCTTTTAAAATTTGTCTTAGAAGATTTCTTTCTGCTGCTTTGTAGCCACCACGAAAGGTTAGTTAGCACTGTATAAACAAAAGTCAACCAACTTACCCTGTTGAAATTCTGCTGATTCCCTTAGCTGTACCTTTGGTCAGTGGTGTGGGCATGAGGACATCCAGTGGCGGCCTGCCATAGCCACACACCCAGAACCCTCAGTTCTTTTTAAGCACATGGGTAGAACTAGTCAGTTTTATATTCTTGGCATCACTATGATATGACTATCTACCTAAATGCTTAAGCAAGCCTACTATACACAAAGTCCTTTAAAAAAAAAAAAAAAGGAATTACTCTAGCTTTAAAAAAAAAAATATTGTGTGCAGGGTGCCTGAGTGGCTCAGTTGGTTGGTTGAGCACTGTCCTTTCCTCTGTAGTTTGATTCCCAGTGCCGGGTCCCCTCTGCCATTTGAAAACATTTGATGATTTTCCCCCCTTTTTTTCTCCTCTTGCCCACGATGCCCCAACATTCTCCTCAGCTTGACTGAACTTTAGACAACTTTCTTCCTGACCACAGATCTCTGACCTTCTTTTTTCTTAGAACATTAACTTTGGAAAACTTGTGATTACAAATTCTTTGTTCTGCCCCTCTGAGATGGAATTCTTCTCCAGATCTTTTGCCAATTTTGCAACTCAGGAATGTCTTTCTCAAGGACCTGGGATCCATCCTTGGTGATGTAACCAACAAGGATGTAACCAACAAGGAAGTTAGTCCCTCTCAGTCTCTGTCTCTGTTGGAGGCTGGGAGACTAACCTGGGTTAAGTGACAATTTAGCAAACATGGATGGCCTGATGACATTGACCAATGTCCAGCACTCTTCCCTAGCTGACTCTAGCACTTAGAAACTCTCCCACCTTTTGACTGCTGTGGAGCTGTGCTCAATTCTGACCCAAAGCCTCTCTCCAGCAATCCGAATTAAATCTGCCTCGCCAATTTTAACAAGTGTCTGGTGTGATTTTACTTCCACCACATTTTCTCATACTGTTACCGCAATGCTCCCCATTTTCCCTTTTGAGCTCCCAATCCCTCTTAATCTATTCCTTCTATTAAACCCTCCCATTGGAATAATCAATTTTCCTGATTGTAACCTGTTTGACCTACTGTGCCATCCCTTTCTGTGTGACCAAAAAACACTCAGTACTTTTCACTTATTTCTACAGAAGTCAAAGGACCCCTCTCCCCCCCCAGAAATAGAAAACCAAATTGATACCGAAAAGCATTTATTATTTATGTTATATTATATTACATTATATTAAATTGGCTTTTGAAATAATTGGGTAAAGAGATTTATATCATAGTGATGCTAAGAATATAAAATTCAGTGGTTCTGCCTCTGTGCTTTCAAAATCCCATGACCATTTCAACAAACCTGAGCTCCAGAATCTAATGAGGATGCCCAGCTTGTTCCTCCTCTCCTCTTAGGAGGACAACTGAACATACAGATCATATTGCAGTTCAACTCTTGGATTTGTTTGTCCCTCACTTTCTATGTTTCCACACCAAAATGACTAACCACTCTATTTGACTAAAGGAAGACGGATGCCTTAGAGGAACTTGGGTACCAGCTTTTAAGACTATGAACCCACACAATAAATTCTCACTAACAAAATCACAGAACTGTTTATTTTATTTTATTTTATTTCATTTTATTTCATTTTATTTTACTTCATTTCATTTCATTTGCTTCATTGTGATTTCACTATCTTTACTTTCCAGCCATCTGTAACAGGAGTGATGGACCAACCATTGTAGTTGTAAGGGGAGATGTGGGGGAGGACGTTCAGCTGATTCATATAGATGATAGATAGATGATAGATAGATAGATAGATAGATAGATAGATAGATAGATAGATGATACCTAGCATTATATTTCTAAATTTTGCCACAGTAGAGTTTTGAAACGGTTGGTGTACAACAAAGATTTAAATGTTAAAAAAACAACCAGTAATCTTTTTTTAATGTAATTTATGTATTTTTTAGCTCCTCTGATTCTTTGCTGTGATTTGAAACCTCTATAATTGACTTGGAATCATCCTGGTGCACTTGAAAAGCAACACTCTGCAGTTACAGAATACAAAAAGAAAGAAAGAAAGAGGGATTGAAAAGGAGTGTATTTCTAACCTTGGTCATAGGTATCTTCAGAGTGTTTCTGTTTTAATAATTAATTAGCTTATCAGTTCAGAAATGTTGAAATGACTTTTGGAATCCCGTGCTCTAAGGCTGTTGGCACCATACGTGTTTCCTGAGTGCAGTTTCCTTAACTTTCCATTTAAATTTTTTTCCCCCTTGAAACTAAAATCATTTAATGAAATCGGACACTTCAAGGCCACTGACTGATCTTCTGAGCAGAAGGTATGCAAAGGTGGCCAATTCCATTAAATTACAGCCCCCGCCCAGGTGGTAAGACATCACTTTAAGGCAGAGAAGGGCAATGAAGTCAGGAATGCTAAGAGACATAACTAATAACAAGAGAAAAAAAGAATAATATGAAAAAATCTGAAGGAAAAATAAGTTCAATGCGCAGAAGAGAGAAGATTAGGAGTTAGGGGAAGGGAAATGGCACATGTGCAATTTTTTTCCCACTTATTCTATTTCCTTTATGTTCTCTAGTTCAGGGCCGCTAGTAGAAGATTGATACATTTATTAATTCTCCATGCAGAAAGACAAACAGTGGACTCAGTCCAGTGGGATACAAACGTCTGGCCCCAGGTGTCCCTATGGAATCTTCCAAAGTTGCCTAATGGTCTTTGACCACACAGATCCAGTTAAGGAATACGGTATCCATTCTCTAAAATCTCATTTAGACTCATACATAAAATAAAATCATCCTGTCATCTTGCACTGGTTTTCTCTGGTTCTTCTTTTAATTTCTCTTGGTTAATTTAAAATGCAGGGCTAAAGGGGAAAAAAAAAAAAACAATTTAAAGGATGTTCAAGATAGTCTCTGTAATATGAATTTTCTTTTTAAATTGCAAGAGCATAGTAAAATAAACCATTTCTTTCTGCATACAGTGGTATTTAGAAACTACTTAAGCAAATATCCATGGAGAGACATTTTCGTCTAATTTACATGTTTATTGACTTAAGATTTGACTTTGAGGAAATGACAGATTATGAGATCTATTTTATTAGGGTTGATACTGCATTTTTTTAAAAGCAGAGTTCAAATTATTGTTTATTGGTATAATCTGTTCTTTCTCTTTTTTCTCTCCTTTATTTTGGAGTAGAGCCTTGCTGTTTTCCATTTTTAGGATACATGCTGGATCTTAGATGCTTAACAAATATGAACAACTTTCTACATATTAGGTTAAGTGTAAGTGGAATCATATTCATGTAGCAGAATTTCTCTTCTCTCTCCATCCTAGTATGCTACAAACAGCAGCAGCTAAAAAAGAGAAAAATCATATGATCTAAGGTTGTTTCGATTTTAATTTTGGTTTTCAAGGTAAGTAAACTTGGGTCGATTTGAGGCTCCTTTACATGCATTTCTGAAATTTTCTCAGCACAAGATGAAATTAACTGTCATCTTTGTATTAAAGAGCACCCAGAAAAAAAAATTTAAAAAAAAGAGCACCCAGGTTTTTTGAAAGTAAATATATTAGGAAATTATTAGAAATGAAAAAAAAAAGCCACCACTTGAAAATCAATTTACTTATAAACTGACTCAAGTTTGTGTTCTGGATAATGAACTGGAAAGGGTATTATTTTACAAAAGTCTTCAGTTATGTCTGTTTATGTTATTAAGTACGATGAGATAAAGTATATATTCAAATTTTTTTAAAGGACAGAATACATCATTTTAAGTAATTAGGTCCATTTATCTTAAGTTTATATTTCTTAGGGTTGCTTCCTGAAAAGACCGTAAAAGCAGCCTATTTGAAAGATTTGTTAAAAAAAAAAAATTTTTCAGAATTTGCTGAACTCAGAATATCTAACATAAGTTTTCAGTGAACTACATTAAATACAAAATTATAAAACTCTAATTTAATGTGTAAATTTATTTTACTGTTTGTAATATTCTAAGATTCGTATTTTGGTAAAAAAAAACAGTTCAAAACAAATTAAAATATTTGGTGTACAGATAAGATTATTTTTACATATATACATAATCCTAATATTAAATATAATTATGTGTATGCTCATACATATATACTTTTATATGTATAGTTTTATGTGTATATACACTTACCTACATAGTTATATTTGCTAGATGTGAAATACTTATTCATAAAAATGCTTCGTGATGTTATCCACCCTAAAATACAGCTCTGTGAGAGACTACTGTACCGGTTGTAAGCCCTTAGACTTTAAGGATAACTATTTTTAAAGTAAATAAATACAAAAATGTTTTAAAGTTTGAATTCCAACCTTGCTCTATGTACCAAGTAGTTAAATGTAAATATAGAGATTTTAATGGAATAAAAGCAAATATAGGTAATGTTTTAAAATAAACTGTAAGTGGAAAGTTCTTTTTAAGGATATCATTAAGTCAAATAACAGAAAAAAGAATATTTGTTATTCTAATTGAATTAAAACGTAACATTTTGTGTAACAAAAAACAAGCAAATAAACAAAGACCAAAAGTCAGGATGACTCTTGAAAGAGAACCCAGCAAAAATATTTCCAACAGATGTGGTAATAAATTAATGCCTGTAAGTGTATAAAAATCAACCAGAAAGACATTTAGAAATCAGTCTGCATTCCAATAATAAAATTACATTAAGATATGAATGGGCAATTCACAGAAAAATACAAATTTCTAATATAGTCTTTCAAAAGAATCAAACTTGCAGTAAGGGATATATTTGCATTTAACAATGAGATGCTTTCTTTATCCAAATGGAAAGATCAAAAAGAGTCATACCCCAGTTGGACAATTAAAAAAAAAAAAAAACAGTCATTTACTTTTAACTATCAGTAGAAATTTAAAGTATCACAATTTTGGTGAACAACCAACCTATATCTAATTATATAATGTACCTACAAAGCAGTCCTTTCTAACTCTAATAACATTTAGAAATATAAAAACAAAAAGATATGTATACAAATGTTTATTCCACCTTTTTTTAGAAACAGTAAACTTGAAATGTTGCAGTGATAACTAAATAATACAGTACAAGGTAGTCATTAAAAAGAATGAGCTAGTTCCATCTACGATAAAATAGAAAGTTGTATACAGTATGTTATAACATGCAATATGGTAAGCCGAAATGTATTATATATGTTATATTTTTCAAATGTAGGATTTAAAATTTTGGTAAAACATGTGTTAACTTGTTTACATATGTTACTTATTATTAATGGGCTTATGGATGGAAATTCTGTATATTTTTTTAAATATTTATTTTAAAATATTTATTTTACAGAGACAGAGACAGGGGCAGGGACAGAGCATGTGCTGGGGGAGGGGCAGAGTCAGAGAAAGAGAGAAAATCTCCATCAGAAACTTCCCACTCAGCTGGGACCCCGACAATGTGGGGCTGGATCCCAGGGCCCTGAGATCATGACCAGAGCTCTAAGAGTCCTATGTTTAACCAACTGAGGCACTCAGGGGTCCCTAGAATGTCTGTATATTTTTAATAGTATACAATTAGCATGTTTTGCATTTATAATGATATTCATAAATGAAAACAAATTTTGCATAGAGATTTTCACGTATATTCTCTTCTTGGTAATATGGGATGGCCACAAATGCTGAGAAGGTGCCCTGTGTGAACCAATCCGTCTGCCAGTGTCCCCAGAGTCTTGAAGAAGTCCCTGGACTTCTCAGTTCAATTGTTATTCACAGTTCAACCCTGTTCAAAGGGCAGGGGATGGGATTGAGGTCTATGAGTGACACTGAATATCTAATTCACTTTTTTATTTTTGTTTTTTTCTGTGTGTATCTCTTTAAGTCTGCATGCTCATAAAATGGGGATACTTCTGTAAATAATTTGATACATTCTGCTCTTACCTTTACTGCAGGTGGTAATTAGGTTCTGTGGTGTTAGATGCTGAGATGCTCCAACTATACTGCTTAAGAATGCCAACCTGGGCGCTGGATGGTTCATCTGCCTTCTGCTCAGGTCATGATCCCAGGGTCCTGGGATAGAGCTCCAGGACAGCCTCCTTGCTCAGTGGGGAGCCTGCTTCTCCCTCTCCCTCTGCTGTTCCCCCTGTTTGAGCTCTCCTTTCTCTCTCAAATAAATAAATAAATAAATAAATAAATAAATAAATAAGATCTTAAATAAAAAAGACACCCAGGGCTCCCAGCCATATTCAAAAAGAATATGCTCTGCTATCAGAGAGCTTTGTCTGTTGCAATTAATAACATTACAAATATCAAACTTTTTGGAAAAGTGGGAGAATCTAGACAGAAAAATAATGTAAGAAAGACAGTAACAGTGAAAAAATAGATTTCAAAGACTTGGAGGACATATGGACAGCTGTCCAATCTCAGCTCTGCTAGTTATCAGCTCTAACACAACTAAATGAAGAGATGTTATTACCTCTTGTCCTCAAAAATAATTTATGAAGATCACCATGTTATTTAATATGCAAGTTTGTAAAGGTGACCTAGTATGGTGGATATAAGGTCCCTAGCATAGCCTACATCTGAGTGGGAGGAATTGAACCCATCTCAGTGTCCCACTGTTCCTCGCCTCGGGTTTTTGCTTTGTGCTAAACACGCAGAGAAGGTTTTTAATTTGGAATATCACAGAGGTAGTGGTGTATATGTAAGGAAAGAATCAGACAAAACCCTCATTAATCCATCCGCCAACATAGAGTTAACTCAGCTTTGAGAGCATGGATGTATTGTAGGGGAAACAGCACGAATTTTCAAATCAGCTCAATCTGATTATGTATGATAAGCAATGTGGTCTTGACTTGCTTCAAAGTCATTCTCTTCATTTGTAAAAGAACTTGCCTCCAAGAGCAGTGATGAATGATAACTAAGGTAGTGTTGCTTTATTTTTGAAGCAGCAGAATCTTCGAAATACTTGTTTCTATCCTCTCTTTTTATGCATGATGTGTGATCAAGGGGACAAGCGTTGGTACACTTTTTGGCCCATCAGATTGGTATGGATATGCTAACAGACAAAAACAAACGAACAAAAAAACTCCGGACAAAACAAAAAGCAAGTTTCTAGGTCAAGTCAGTCTATAGTCTGCCAAAATCTTATCAGGCAAGACAGGATCGAGATGGATCATGGACTTCTAAAACTAAGGAAAAAAAGAAAAACTAACGGATGCTGCCAATTTGGCAAAGTGTTCATTCTCAACAGAGAGCTTTTGTCCAGAGCTGCTGAGAGAAGCTTAGACAAGATGGGTTTGGTCGTAGTGTGGAACTCGGTGCCTCCAAGAACTTTCCTTAGGTATGGCATAAACCTGCAATTAATTCAATAGACATTTATGGACATCGGCTGTGAAGGACGGATGAGACTGTGACACAACCTCTCTCTTGGCCAAGGGAAAGTGTTGCTACCGAATTAAGATAGTGTGATTTGCTCCCTTTTAGTATCTGATTCCGAACTGAACTGTTATATGGAACATTTATTTTCTCCAGTTCTGAGGGCCACCAGGGCTCTCTGTCTCTGACATTTCCTTGAAGCCTTTTTGTTCTGCCAAGATGCTAACCTTGCTACCACTCACAACTTCAAATCTATCTCATTTCGGTCATGTACAGTAAACCAGCACCTTCCCTCCTTGTGCTTCAGACTATGAATATTCAAACGATGATGAAGACCTGAAAAAACATATTTTCCATCTGTTCTTAACCTGGCATCTTTGCATATATGAGCTTGCTTTAGATTAATTCATTAAATGTTTATTAAGCTCTCCTGTATTCATGGCACCCTTCCATCCACATGGATGGCACGGCTTGAGGGTCCCTTTTTGCTGTGACTCCCCTTTCTCTGCTGAGTGAAACACATAAAGCACCTTACCATGCTCCTTGCATGGCTTAATGAAATGGCTTAATGCCATTTTCTGAGCACATTGACTATCTTTCAGGTACGTTCAGCATCAGCATGGTCACCTACCTGCTGTGCCCACGTGGCTGCCGCACTAGTCCCTTCATACTCCTCAGACACTGTGGTCTTTTCACGGGCTATTCAAATGCTATTTCTACAGGTGATTTCCCCCGACCAGAGAGTTCTTTCCCCAGATGTCACAGCCATCATCGCTCACATTCTTCAAGTCCATGTGTTAAAGTCATGTTGGAAGTAAGACCTTCATAACCACCTCATTTAAAGTTACAAACCCATTTCCCTCCTTCTTGTGTGTTTTCCCCCACCTCAGTTATCGTATTGTAACCGGCTCTCTACTTTGGTTGTTTTATTAATTTTCTGCCTCTCCTACTGGAATGGAAGCTGTGGGCAGGCAGGATTTTTGTCTTTATTGTACAATTGTGTTTCCAATGCCTAGAGGTGTGCTCGGTACACAGGTAGTCCATTAAGTATCCGTTGACTAATGACTAAACTATCATCAACCTCAGCTCAGAAACATCATAATCCTCTGGATATGTAAGCTGGGTCCTGTAGTTCTAATATAAGTTGAAATAATATTTATGAGGTTTGACAGTAACTATCAAAGTTATCAAAAAATCTGAAGATACTTTTCTAATTTTTGGCATCAGGATGAAATCTCCATTTGAAAAGAATAGGTAAATCCTAGAGATAAAATTCTCTGGGATTGGTCATTGATATTCAGAAGAACAGTCATAAAGCAACAGCAAAATTATCTAAATAAAGAAAAAAATAGAGGGATAGTATCTTGACATCTTTAGACCTCAAGATTTAGCAAAGGGATAAAAATAATATTTTGAAAAGTTGAAAATCATGGCCATTTTAAATTTCCAAAAATGTTGAGAAGCAGAAATCAATGAAGACCCTCAAACACTGTGTGCTGTCTCAAGCATGCTAATGCAAGTTTCCATGTTTTAGAACTTGGCAGGGAAATCCTTATAAAAATAAAAGTGACTCACTGTATGTTCACTGCAACTGGAGCCTCTATAAGTTATGTTCTTGTCTCTAGGCCAGATCAGGGTGGCAATGAAAATATTTGGAGCTAGTCCTGGCACACAACTTTTGACATTTAGGTAAAATTCACTGGGAAAAGAGTCATTTTAGGTTAACCTGAATCTGAAGCCTCATTATACTAGAGACATAAGCATTCATTTTCGCAGTCCTGCGTTTGGTCTTCCAGCCAAATGTAGTGGTGACTGTGGTCCTCCATTGGAGTGGTAGGATGTGCTGAAGAGAAAATGAGAGGTCTCGTGCTGACTTTAAGCATCATTCCTAGAATGATGGTCTTCTTTTGCTGCTCTAAACCCTTGACTCAAGAAAAAAATATATATACATGTATAATTTATATAGTCCAATGCTTTTCTATTTTTTCTACCAAAGGGCTTCAATTCACACGGCATTTAAAAATGTGAGGATGTGTATGTACCTTTGTGTGTGTGTTTTTCTGGAATGGACAATTGTTCTGTCACATTTTTCAAACTACAGATATCCCATCAAGGGGGAGGCAGAGCAGATACATGGCTGTATCCTTTTGGCAGCCAAGAGGTGGGCAAATGTCCTTAGCTCAGCCAGTTGGAGGTCCCTACCATGGACTTTGCACATTTGGTGGTTCTCTTGAGATGGAGATGCAGTTTTAGGCAAAGCTTATTCCCAAGGGTGGCAGGGTAATTAAGACCCCACAGCTGGTCATGGCATGAAGAGCAGTGGTGCCAACCACGTTGGCAAGGGCGTTGGGATGATGGTTCTGGTAAAAGCATACAAATCATGTTCTCATTCAGGATTCTGGTTGTGATTTGCCTTCCTCTGTCTCTGCCTGAACCTCTTTCTTCAAACTCCCTGTCCATTACGAGAGAGCTGCCTAAAGCCCTTGCCATGAATCCCTTGTCTACTTAAGTTCATCAGAGCTGGATTTTGTTTGTAAGCAAATATTCAGGTGAGTACCATAGAATATGAGTGTAGTTTCTCTGTGCTTGATGCGGATAAAGCCACTAATATTGTCTCTATTATGAAAAAAATATGAATTTTTGTAAGCCCTTACTTTCTCTTTCTTCCTGACAACCTTCCAATTTTCATATTCTTTGACTAACTACTTGTACATTTTCTTGGTGTCCCAATGACTTTAACAATTACTAATCCTCTTATATTTTAGTGGTTTCACTGTTCATCATCATTTTTCTTCTACCTTATCTTTCCCGGTATTGAATTAATTATTTTTATTTATGTTCCATTGGCCAGAGTTTTTCTCTGGGTAAATGGGTGTTCTACGTTCTGAGCCCTTGCATTTCTAAAAGTGTTTAAAGTTTTCTATGATACCTAAGCAATGGTTTAACCAACATACCTGTATGTTTATAGGATTTTCCCCATCTGTTTCTGAATTTTATAAATACATATATTTGTTTTATAAATGTACTATATACATATATTTACATATATATGTAGCTTTTTATTATCTTTTTTTCTTAGAATTTTTGTAACCTCTTGATGTGAAGGATCCCATTCGTTTTTAGCTTGGAGATTAGGTTTTACATCTTCTTGATTTGGGTATTGTTTTCACTTTGCAGATTCTCTATTTCATTCTCTGCAATTTCTGTTATTAGATCTTGTTATCTTTGTCTCTCATTTTTATTTTCTGGACTTCATCTCTTCATTCTTTTTCAAACTTTAAGAGGGGATGTTCTTAGCTTCTTTTGGTTTTATTTCTCTGCGGAGTCTATCCTTGATAGGTTAACTGAACTATTAGTTTCTCTTCTGTTTCTTAGAAGCCTACTTTCAGCTTGTTATTTCTTACCCTGACTGCTCTCTCTAGTCTGGGAGATACAATATCATCCTGAAGTTCTGGGAAAAGGTGAATTTCACATTTTATGAAGTTTACTTTTATTTTTCAGATGAGTCCTTTTTTTTTTCTTTTTCTTTTCTCCATGGAAACATCTTTTCTCATGTAAATGGTTTTCCATATTGGGTGATGAGATGATGTCATAAATCATCTTGAAATTCTGCCCATAATGTTCAACCCAGGTAAAGGAGGAAAGGGGGAAAAAAAAACATTAATTATGGCCTCGCTTTGTTTTGCCAAATTGCAAGGAGAATTGAGAGGGAACGAGGCAGGGGGGACATCCAAATGAGTAAGCTGCTTTTTGTAGTAAAAAGATTTGTTTTCATTACGAGGCGAACAACCTGGAGTTAGCTAGGGAAGGACTCCCCTTCTCTAATTGACCTTTCATTAGGTGTCAGGTGCAGCAGAACCTGCAAATGATTTCCAAGCACATCTGTGGGACAGAGGTCAGTTGAGAATTAATTATAAAATTAGGAAATCCCATGGATTATAGCCTCACTTCAGTAGCCAGAGCTTTCCTTTGGGTGATGAATATATTGAATATATTAGCACTGATCAATCTCCACATGGGGATATCTTTAGATGCATAAGAAAAGAGATTAACTGTTCAAATGATTCTAACTCTGTTCAACCTAGTTTCTTTTTTTTTTTAATAAACAAGAAAATAGAAATTTTTTTTTTTTTTGCATTCAATCTAAATAAAAGTGTTCCTTCCCCCCTCACTTATTTGGCAGGTACAGTTGCTGTTAGAAGGTTACCGAATATTAGAAGGTTACCGAATAGACCATTAGCATAAGGGACATGTGAAACTGAAGGCTTCCAAACTCAATCTTTTTGAGTCAGAGCTGTATAAAATACAACCTAGGAGAATGTTAACGTGGGCTCCAGGGTATAATCTTTTCGCGATGAGATTAGTGATGAAGTGAAACAAAGGCATTTCAGAAAAAGTGGGCAATGTAGCAAAGTCTGGATGGAGCTTGAAATCTCCAATGACTAACAAACATGGAGAAAAGACAACCACAGCCTCTGACATACCTCATAATTGGGGATGTGACAAAATAAATATTCTGACAAAGCCCCAACATTCAGTAAGGCATGGGAAAGGTCAGCTTTGGAGAATGTTGTTCAAGAAACAAAATATCTACCAAAGAGAAATTTAACTAGAAGGAGATTATGGAAATTTGGGAAAGATACCACCACTGCTCCAGTGTTTAGATGCCTGTGTAATGCATTGTTTTGATCTGGAATTTGTAAAGGTGGACCCCAGGTACATGGGTGAATATCTGCATTCTGTTGTGTTCATCTCCAGAAGCATCACTGTCAGCTCCCTCACTTCTTCTATTCCTCATAGACACACCAGGCTCCTGCAAATCCAGACTCAAGGACTAAGTACCCAGGATCATGGCACCTAAAATTGGGACCATGTTTTCGAAGCATACAGCGTTAATGGTCCTTAAATTTTATTTCAGCTCAAAACTATTTTAAGTGAAGGTAGCCCAATATTTCTTTCTTAAAAAATAAAATTATTGTAATAAAAAAGAATACAGTAACTGAATTTATTAAAAACAACAACTAATTCATACCAATAAAGGATTAAGGGCTTTTCTGCTGCTTTAAGCCTGAGTTGGTTAAGAGTGTTAGGAACCACAACACCTTTAGAAATTCCAAGGCTCCGGGGATCCCTGAGGGCTCAGTGGTTTGGTGCCTGCCTTCGGCTCAGGGCGTAGTCCTGGAGTCCTGGGATCGAGTCCCACATCGGGCTCCCTGCATGGAGCCTGCTTCTCCCTCTGTCTGTGTCTCTGCCTCTCTCTCTCTCTTAATCTGTCTCTCATGAGTAAATAAATAAAATATATTTAAAAAAAAGAAAATCCAAGGCTCCAACTTTAACTAAAGGTGACTAAGTTCTTAGCCTCCAAACATCAGAACCCTATATCTTATCAGCTGTGAACTTTTCCCTGTTCCTCATCCTGACCCAGGGACTTAGAAAACTATTTGTTTTGCATGGTCCTTGTAAATGCTTCGCATCTGTGTCACTGATTGCAAAATTAACTTCCATAATAAATGGTTGCCTGTGTTCTAATGTATTAATATAAATGAGGAAATAAATCCGTTAAAAATCTCAGTTTTAAGATTAGCTATTCAATTATTTCTTTTAAACTGGAACTCCAAGGCTATTTTGTTAAATTATCTAAAATACTAAATTGTCTAAAATTGGCAAATACTGCATGATCTCTCTTATATGTGGAATCTAAAACAAAAACAAAAACCAAGCTCATATATACAGACCATAGACTGGTGGCCAGAGGTAGGGGAGGGGGCAGGAAGAAATGGGTAAAAGGGAATCAAAATTTGGTAGAAGTTAAATAGTGATCGATCACTCATAAAAACAACTCTATGGTTTCAGGAATGTTGGAGATGGTGCCTCAGTCCTCTGAAGCTCCATAACTGACAGGAGAGTTGCAATGCACAAGGTAATTATTCACCTGACACTCCCTGGAAACTTAAGATCATTATTAGTCATCATGGAGATTTAAATCCCCAGCGTCTGTCCCCCAGGTGAGTTGATCTTGTGATACAAAGTCCCAGAATCAAAGTGAAAACACTAACCAACTTCATTTCATTTTTTTATTTGCAACTACACAATGTATTTAATTGCTTGTTTAAATGCTAAATTCTATTTGCTGCTAGATTCTGTCTGAATTATTTTCTTAGCCTTCTTGACATCGGGCCCATGCTCTTGTCAATACCGAACTGTTGAGATTTGCTTGTCTTTGTGCTTGTCTTTGTCTGGCTTTACGAACCTTACTAATGACATTTGTTTAAGAGCCTCCTAAATCACCACCACGTTTTATTTCCTTGAAAAATATGGTCAGAATAGACTGCTTTCAAAATGAGACTTACAGAAAAATATCCATAGGAGATATGCTATAAATGAATGATTAGCAAGTGAACCCCAAAGCAACAGAATCCAGTGTTCAGCTTTGAGCTACTTAAATTCCTTTTAACCTAAATTACTTGTATGGAAAGTGATGTTGTATCCAACCTCCAAACCACCAAACCACAGGTGTTTAAGTAAGTCATGAACTTCTATTATTTTTCTATTCAAATAGATTCTTTGGGGTCCTAGGAAAATACTAGGAAAAGCATATAGCATGTCACCAGTATTTAGGTGGGACATTTTAGCATTGGCAGCTCTTCTTCTACATAAATCATTTTAAATTATTGCTGGGAATTTACGTGCTAAATGTTCTTCAGCACAGAGACCTTGACTCATTCATGCATGCTAAGTACATGTTCCTCTTTCTCTGGCCTTCCCACCTGTGCACCCATCTGAATATTCTAATCATGTAATTAGAATAGTGGATCCAGGACATTTTCATGATTGTTCTGTTTCTCTCACCCCAACACACTTCTACAAGTTCACAGGAGGGTTTTCTTATCCCACCTCTCTCTCCTTTAGAGCCATGAGACTTGATCAGTGTTGAGTTCAGACTGGCAAGTCAGATGCACACAATAGATTCAGCCAGTGCCAGGTTTATTTAGTTTTAAGCAAAGGTAGAGACAAGCACGATAGAGCATGTGCAGAGACAGCACGGCAGTGGCTGTGTGTGGCTCCCAGGCACAATTTCCATTGTCTCCACCACCCTACACCAAGGATAGGTGTGATTGAAGGGGGCGTACTGGGGGACGTGGATCCCCTTTGTTCAGGGAAGCCATAGGCTCTAGGGCCCTTCAACTTTCAATAGTTTTTAAGTCCTGCAGCTCCCTCAGGCTCAGGGGTATCTAGCGAGTCCCATTCTCCGTGCAGCTGCATGTCATCAATATCTGCCACTTGTTACTTGATAAACAACCTTGACAAGGAAAGAGAAGAGCTTCATCTGGAACATAGTAATTGTGGCTCCTTAATCTTGGAAACTTGAGTCAATATGGCAAGGAGGATTTAATCAAGGGTCAAATTCTCAGGAATCGACTGATTAATCCTTTTCTTCCAGAAACATTCCTCAGGGGACTCTTTATCCCAATTCCTAAAAATGGATACAATTGGTAGATGAATCTGTCTTCTGTTCTCTCTCTTTGTTGTGCTTTTCTCCTTAATCCCCTCAAGTACCATGTGTTTCCACATTTGCCCCCAAAATTTGTTTGTCCACTTGTTTGTTTTTTAATCTCTTTAATCCTTTTTAAGGACCATAGGCACGTGGATTTTTACAAAGGAGTCTCAAGAGGGAGTTTATCAATCATCTCTGTTTTCACTCCCCCTATCATTTCACCTCATATGGGGGTTTGGGCGACCACTCATGGGTTTTTGTCTCTGTGCTCTCTTTTCTGAAGGACACAAGCCTGCACGTACTGCCCCCATTCCCAGAGGGTAGCAAGCTGCTTCACCTGAAATTCCCCCATGGCCTCATTGTCCTGGCTTCTCTTTCACAGTGAATTCACCAATACAGGTGTTCAGTAGTATGTGTCCATGGCATTGAACCACCTGGACACACTTATCCAAACATGGTCAAGTTACTGCCACACATCCCTGGAGATAGCTCACCCTCACCAGGCTATCCTGACGTTTCAGTGATCCACGTACATACATGAGTCCCTTCTAAGTTAGGCCATGTGACCCTCTGATACTTACAGGGATGTTTCTCTCACTTTGGGAATAGGTGATACCTTGGGCTGCTTCCTAAAGGCTGTGGTCCCAAGAGAACTGATGTTTACCTTGCTTATTTTTCCCCTGTCACACAAAGGGAAAGAATAAATCCTCCCAATGTACGATGAAGCTCAAAGCAGAAGTTGACAGGCACAGGGCAAGTAGGCTGAATGCATCTAGCCTCATCAAGGGTTGTTCGGTTGAGTGACATCACTAAATCCCTGCCTCCTTGCCTGTGTTTATAGGATTTGGAAAGAGACAAGGACTATCTGATGGATTTGGAAGAGCTCAAGTTTATGTCTTCAGATGTGCTAGAATGAGAACCATGATGTTCTTGGATGCCAAATGTGAAAGAATTTGTATATTAGCACCCTTGCAACCTTCCGGGGTGAGCTAGCTCATTGCTGGGCTGCGTAGATGAGGGCTGTTCAAGGCAACACTATGAAGTGCTCATCGTGGAAAATGTGCTTCACTCTCCAGGCACTCTACCACCATCATAAAGACCCATAATCCTGGTCCCTGATAAGTGCTGCCTTCTACATACCCTGGCAGCCAAACCAAATATAATTTAACCTGTTTGCTCTGTGAGCATGAAGTGAAGAAAGCCACAATGACTCTCCAGAAACTTTATTAGTTGTTGAACAATTGAGGGCTTTCATGGTTGCATTTTCAGGGTGATACAAATTAGTGGCAAAATACTTTTGCAGGTAAGGAAGATTTGGTCCTCAATCAAGTCATATCTCATGGTAAGGTAGAAATTTGAAATGTAATTATAGCAACAGCCACCCAGAATTGCTACTTGCCATTAAAAATTAAGTATTTCTGTCCCAATTAAGGAATATTCCAGGAAACACTGGAATAGACTTTGCTAACATTTGCCATAAGACTTATTGGTCTGATTCCTTTCCTATTCAGTTCATTTTATTTTTTTTAAAGATTTACTTATTTATTTGAGAGAGAGAGAGAGAAGCAGAGGGAGAAGCAGAGGGAGAGGGAGAGAAATCTTCAAGCAGACACCTTACCAACACCACCAAGCAGGATCGTCATGCTGGGCTTGATCCCAGGACCCTGAGCAAAAATCAAGAGTCAGCTGCTCAACAGGCTGAGCCTCCCAGGTACCCCCTATTCAGCACATTTTCAAATTTCCAAGCTGCTTCTATATAGATCATATTTTTGTGACTTCCCAAGTACCTTAAGAGTCAAAGCAAGGCAACCACCTTTGCAAGTGAGAGAAGTAACATCCTGAAGTGATAGACCCAGGGGTCAGAGCCACATAGTCCCAAGTGCCAGGATCAAGACCCCATCCAGATCCACACATGCTCTATCCGGTAGAGCTTTCATACAGAGCACTGCTTCCTCCTGGAAAGAAAATGAGGAAAGACAAATGACCGGAATTTCAAATTTCCAAAGAGAAACACCAGTGATTAGAAGAATTCCAGCAAATACGAGGGATGGCAAAGAAACCCAGACCTGGTCTCAGAAACAGGAAAAAGAGAAAGGGAGCTCTGCAGGGCAGTAAGGTTTACTCTGTGCTGCACTTCGGTTTTGCCATTGTTTAATTGTTTTAGGCAAAGCCATTCATCTTTCACGGGCATCAAATAAGCTGGGTGGTAAAAACAAGGCCTGTGTGATTCATGGGGAACAGGGGAACAGCGTTCGGGGGTGCAGGGGGGAGAACCGGGAAAATCAGACTTGTGAGACTTGCTGCCTGGATCTTAGCATGGGACTCGGGGGAAATTATTGTTTTTCATACAAAGTGAAAGAGGGGAACACAGGCTTCCCCTTAAGCAGCGCTGTGCACTAGGGATTCCACGTAAGGAAACTGATCCCGCTTTTACCCCAAGACCCATATCGGTTTCAAAGCCAGATATTTTTCTTCTCCTCCCAAGATAACAGATAACATAGGTATAGTGAATTATCAATATCTGCTTCTAGAAGCGTAAATTCACAGCCACTGCTGGCATAACCAGTTAGAAGTGGAGTTCGAAGTAAAAAAAAAAAAAAAAAAAAAAAAAATTGCAGAAAATTTATTTCACTTTTTCCCCCATCCCATGCACATAAACACTTCTGTGTGTTATTAAAATGACTACAAAGCTCCGAGTTCTAACAAATGCAGATTTCCTCTCTGAAGACTAAAAAATAACCAGTATTATTGTTGGAAAAATGGAAATTGAAAAACTTTCTAATTTCTTTCCTTATCAGAAATGAGGCAGAGCAAATAAGTTACATGATCTATTCCTCTGGCTGTGCACACCACCACCCCCGCAACATCTCCTAAGATTATAAAAATGGTATTAGGTTTTCTTTGGGTGCTCATTAGCTGAGCCCCTTTCTCTAATCTTAGGTCAGGGAAACAATCTCCTACTCTGGTGGGAACACCTAGACACAATGTGAAGAAGAAGGAGGAGGAAATATGAAATCTAATTTTTTTTCTGCCAGAGACTGAATTACCTGGAAAAGACTATGTTTTTTTTTATTTTTTTTATTTTTTGTTTTTTGTTTTTAATTTATTTTAATATTTTTTTAGAGAGGTGGGGAATGGTAGTAGGAGAGACAGAGAGAATTTTAAGCAGGCTCTATGCTCAATGCAGAGCCCAACATGGGGCTCATGAAGCTGAGATTGTGACCTGAACTGAAATCAGGAGTCTGACACTTAGCAACTGAGCCACCCAGGCGCCCTGGAAAATGCTATTTTTAAACCAGAGGAGACGAAGATATTATTAAGTGGCAAGTTATAATCCCCTTCCCGTGGTGAAAGTAGAAATTCAGAATCTGATGCAGGATCTCATAGTACAACACATCTTGTGGATATTTTAATATCTGACAACCTCCAAGAAACTTTCTGAAAAAAAATGTTGGCAAAGTGGACAGGGATTGCTGCAAGTCTTAAAATGGATAGGATATTTGGAGACCAATTTGTAAAGTGTCAATAAAAATGTGAATTTATAAGCAAATTTATTTCACATAAATTCCTAATCCTTTATTTCCCTATATAATTGTGGAAATTCTGGTAAAGAGTATTTGGAAATGGAAATGTACTGTATTGGGTTGGAATAGAAAGTAATTTATTACAAGCTTCCACCCAACTAAAACATTCAAGCATCTGAAACCTTAAGCCATGTTCGATTATTCTTATTAGGGCTGTTGTTTATTCCACTCATAAAAACGGAAATGGATGAAATTTCTTAAACTAGGATTCACTGGTTAGATAGATCACTTATGCAAGGGCTTTTCTTTTCTTTTCTTTTCATCTTTTCTTTTCTTTTCTTTTTTTTTTCTTCAGTGAATGAGTGAAAATCCTCTTATAGCCACTGCCTGTTAAATCTTTACTACTCATTCCAATCCTGAGACTGCCATTGACGTCAGTAGAAATCCTTGATATGAAATAAAAATATTAAAAAAACAATAAGCATAAAGGACTCTGTGTGTTCGTGTTTATAGTAGGTTACAGATGTACGTACAGGGCTCTCTGCAAATTGGTCTACTTAAATAAAATGTGTGCTTTTGCTTGTACAAATAGAGTTTACTTATAAGATGAATTAAGTACGATTAAGAAAAGAAACTTGCAGTAGCTATAAGTACCTCCCGTTTTCCTTATTTTTTTTTTTTACCAGAGTATCTTCTCTACCCATGGAAACATTTTCCTCATGAAACTGCACTCAAATATTTATTTTAAGGTGGCCAAGGACTTCCACCTAACGATACAATGAAGTGTTTATACTGACAAATCTAAAACAAAGTGAGATGTTAGAATGTGGCTCAGTTGTTAACCTATGATTTTTAGAGGAGAAATGTTCTAAAAAAAGATTTTGAAATAGTATATGATTTGCTTCCGTTAAGATGAGACAGAACTATCTGCTTCTTTTTTTTTTAAGATTTTATTTATTCACTCATGAGAGACACAGAAAGAGGCAGATACACAGGCAAGAGGGAGAAGCAGGCTCCCCGTGGGGAGCCCAATGCAAGACTCGATCCCAGGACCCCAGGATCATGACCTGAGCCAAAGGTAGACGCTCAACCCCTGAGCCACCCAGGTGCCCTGAGAACTATCCATTTTAGAGACAAATTATCCTTTCATGAAGTTGGTTAACTGGAAGGGTAACGTGAGGGAGACATGCAGACATAAACTGGTGGAAATCTGACACTGGTGAGAATAGAACATTTTATTTATTGCTGGAAGGGTATGAAGGATATCTCATCGTGTCAGATGTCAAACTTTCCAATGGTTGTCTAAAGAGTTTTCTAGAGTCATAAGGAACTTTAGGTTTCATTCTGTATTCTTTCTGATATTAAGTTAAGCCTCTTTCCCCATCTGTGTGATCTTGGGAGTGCCTCAACCTCTCTGGACCTCAGGGGCCTTCACTATGTAGATATCACTCTCTACCTCATGCTGATGAAACGTGCAACAAGGTCCATGAGTTAGCATATAATACATTTGCATTAATTAATGAGTCACATGTCTAGACGTTGGCATAAAGTATATTTCCACATCTCTCTGAGGAGTAATCTGAAAAATGTTCGGAGACCCTCCAGCGATAGATTCTCACAATCGTTTTGTCTCCGTAATCTGGACGTTTCCAGGAAAAGTCATTTTTCTTTCAATAAAATGCCCAGATAATTGTCTCCATTTCCTATCAGTGAAATGTACTTGATTTAAGCAAAAGTGAGTGTCTGTAAACCAGAGTCCGGCGAACAAGAGAAGTTGGTAGCTAACCTGTTTCACATGTGGCAACCACAATTACATTTCATACTGGAGCTTGTTTGCTTTCTTTGCCTTCCCCAAATGGATTCCACGGTAGCTGGGAACTTGCAAAATTATTGCCAGTTATAACTAGAGGAAAAAAATATATTGAGTTTAACTTCATTAGAGCGACAGCACTTGTATCAACAGAGCCTGGCATAAAATGGGAAAGTTGCCGAAATCCATCAAGTGACGTCACTGTTTAGAATAGGTGGTGGCGACTGTTGCCACTCCCAATTCCAGATCTTCTTATTGATTCTGCTGTTGTGGTCTTCTGGCTCGATGGGCTGTCGACTTGGAAGACTGAGGCCTAGCAGGCGTAGGCCATGGGCAGGATGAAGCCGATAGACCTAGGTTAGAGCTGAGGTAGGGCAGGAAGAAATAGGAAGGTACAGGAGTCCAGGCAGCCGGGCAAGATCCAGGGCCAAACAGATTAATAAGGGAGCAGCAATGAGCACAAATGAACATGGATTCTAGTTCAGAAACCTTGATTTATTCATGTCTTTATTCCTCGAGCATTTATTGAGTGCCCAATATCCGTAAAGCACTGAGCTGAATTTTGACATAGACCAGACCTGTGTGCCTCAGCCTCAGCCATTATTGACATTTTGAGCCAGAAATTTCTTTGTTTGGAGGCAGAAGGGTTCCTCTGCATTGTAGGATGCTGGGCAGCCTCCCTGGCCAGTGGTGATTGAATGTCAGGAGCAACCCTTCTCCCCAGCTGTGTCAACCAAAAATGTCTCTGGACCTTGTTAAATGTCCCCCGGTGGGCAAGATCTTCCCCATCAAAGATTTTAGGCTAGAGGGATAGAAAACACAATCCCCATACCAGAGCCTTCACATTCTCGGAGAACATTACCTCTGGAACTCTTGAACATTGCCGCTTGTGTGTGATTTGGGGCTTTGCATTATACCTAGAAAGTTGTCTGATAGACAAGAAAATCCTTTTATTTTCGGTAAATTTTGGGTAGTCACTCCCAAAATTTTATCAGATAAGGAGGTATAAAGTTTAGAGGTTCTCCTTTTCTTAAGCTAACTTTCCACAAGGAGATTTCTGAACTTACGACTCTCCATATATTGTTCGACTGGTAAGAAGAAAGTAATATGCTTGAAATAATCAGGGAGCTTGTAATGCTGAACTTTTAGAGTTGACTTTATATGAAGCAGGCTTCCAGAACAGTGAGAAATCACTTAGGTAATTGGAAATGAAAAGTGTTTGTAAAGAATCTGATTCAAGAAGAGCCGTGTGATCCCATTCATGGTGATAAGAGGCAGAGACCAGGGAGACAGAGAGAGAGAGAGAGAGAGAGAGAGAGAGAGAGACATATGTGGGAGAACAAGGAGAAATCACTTTAGAAAGAAACTCTCTTTGGGGCCCCTGGGTGGCTCAGTGGTTGAGCGTCTGCCTTTGGCTCAGGTCATGATCCCGGGGTCCTGGGATCAAGTTGCACATGAGGTTCTCCGCAGGGAGCCTGCTTCTCCCCTGTCTGTGTCTCTGCCTCTCTCTGTGTGTCTCTCATGAATAAATAAATAAAATTTAAGGAAAAAAAGAAAGAAGGAAGCCCAAGGAATTGAGCATGCAACTTAATCAAAATACCTCTGCAGCACTTTGTTCATGTGATTTTGACTCAAAAGATCCCCAAGGGCAACACTTCGTTTAGGACATTGACCACTTGAATCAAATTTCATCCATTTTTTAAATCTCTAGGCCTAAGCAGCAAGCCATTCAGCCAAAACCCACCATCTCAGGGCTCAGAGCTCCGATGTCACCTCCATCCTGAGACTGACACGGCTGGGCTTCATAGTTCACACACCAGGCCCCCAGTTCAAAGCTAACAGTGTCTGACATATGAAGCAAACACATTCTGCAGGCTGTTTGTTGCAGCAAGAAGGCCCACAAGCTTCTGGGCCCAGCCCGTGTGCTGGGATCCCTGGCCATGATGATTAATGAGAACGTGGAATCACCATGACCCAACTCCCAGGATGGTGGCTGTTGAAAGAATTCAGTAAGAAAAACAGTAAAACAGAACATTAAGGTAAGCACTGGGCTCAAAAATACCTCTGGGAGGCAGGGAGGGGGCTGGTGGTGGGGTGGGTTAATTTGTTTTTATTTGCAGGTTTCATTCTAAAAGGTGATGTTTGCTGTTACCTCCAGAACTGGTCCAGGGGAGGAGATAGGCCCCCATGAAGCGGAGGTGGGCTTCCCAGGCAGAACCCTGAGGAGATGTTTGTCAGAGTTCCAGACGCAGGTAAACAGCCCCCTGGATTCCCTGAGCTTGTTGTTATTAAAAGTGGGTTGAAGGCTGATGAAAGCTCCCAGGTCAGTAGCCTCTGAAAACTGTAGTTTAACAGCAGGGAAGATACAGCAAGGACATCCTCCAGTGCAAAGATAACCGCCCCCCCTTCCTTCCAAGCACTGCCTCCAGCCGAGCCAGAGTCTTTGGCAATGGACCTCAACTTTGATTTGCAGGATCCTAGGGGAAGAGAAAGTTATTCAAACTCCAGGACACCTTCATGCCAGACCCTCATTTCTATAAAAAGACCACTGCTTGTCAGTGACCCTTACGGTGTCTAATGAGGAGCAGGGAAATGGGGAGCAGGAGTTCTCATACATGGAGAAATGAGCAAAACGGGAGCAGAGAGGGCCCCGCAAGAATGAACGTGTGTCACAGTGTTTCCAGAAAGACAAAGAGGTCCTTCGTCATCTTAAATGCTGACAAGTTCCTCTTGCATTAATCCAACAGATCATTTCTTATATGATCTCCTGAGTAGATGTAATCCTTCAGAAAAATTAATGATGAACATCATCTTTCCTCAAACACAGTTTAGTACTTCAATGGCTTCCAAAAATGGTTACAGAGTCACTTGATTAAAAAGGCTTTATCTCTGTTTTTTTTTTAAGATTTTATTTATTTATTTATGTGAGGCAGAGACAGGCAGAGACATAGACAGAAGGAGAAGCAGGCTCCCTGCGGGCAGCACGATGTGAGACTCGATCCCGGACCCTGGGATCATACCCTGAGCCAAAGGCAGACACTCAACCACTGAGCCACCCAGGTGTCCCTTTATCTCCATTTCTATTGCTCTTTTCTCAACTGGAACTGGGTTTCAACAACATTTCCTGAATTTTGGAGTATCTTCCTTTTAGTGCTTTCTTTTTAAAGTGTCTTTTCTTCAGGCTTAACAGGCTGGGTCTAGCAATCTTATGTGCTGGGTAACTGCTCTGTTCATATTACTTGACTCCCAATGTGAGACACATTAGAATTGATTTCAAAAATCCTGACTCCTTTTCCAGAAGGCTGTGGTTGATATTATTTCTATTAGTTACTATACACCTGATTAATTTCATGAGTAATGATGGATTGCAACCACAGAAGGAGCGTGTGGGACCTGTATTCTGGAAGTCCTCAACCCAGTAATGAACGATCTATAACACATGTGACTGCCTGTCCTTTGCTCCAACATGCTTTTGCACAGACACGCCACTCCCCAGCACACATGCACACAAGCCTCGGCTATCATTGCTGTTGTCTTCTTCATACTCCCCCTGTCTTCGCGAGACCAAGGCAGTACATATCCAACCACTGGAATGATATGTGGCTTGCTGGTTCCAAGTGGAATGGGAGAGCTTATGTAAAATGTGACCTCTGTAGAGAAAGAGACATTTGAGGGATTCAAGTACAGAAGGCATTTTGTAAATGATGTCGGCTGAAGCAATTCCTAGGAACTGACTCCTTAAAAGTATTAGCCTGTTATAGAATATTTCTAGAAGGAGTCTATTTTGTGTTTAATGGAACTTTTTTTTGGAAAACCTTGAAAAAGATCCAACATGTAGATATATATCTGAGTTAGCACAATTGTAAAAATGCAGTGTCTTCAAGGAAACATGGCCCAGACACCTATGCTTTAGCGAAAATGGGTTAAATCAGTTCTTCCAGCCATCAGATGAAATCAACTGAACTTGGAGGGCTGGAATTTTGATGACAGCAATAGAGATAATGTTCATGAAATCAGGTAAGCTGAAGCCCTGGGTATGAGTAGTGAGAGCAGGGTATCTGTACCAAGGATCTCCAGTCACTATAGGAAGAGATGAGTGCAGGAAGAAGCATGAATTGTCTCTTCTAATCCCCTTAAATCCTTATTTTTTTAATACACCCCATCACTTTGAGGATTTAGTCTTTCCAGCACCGTCAGTGATGTACTCAATTTATTGAAGGCCATAGACTATAAAGGAGACCAAGAAAACAGAGAAACCAGTGCTCAACCTAGAAAGAACTTCACCCACTAACTTAAGTAATCAACTGCTGAGTAAACAAGATGGATTTAACTGCTTTGGAAATATCATGAATTTTCTAATGTGCTCAAAATGCTAATCCCCTTAGCAAAAGTGAAATGTTGGCCAACTTAAGGTGCAAATACATTGATACACAGAGAAAGCTTTTTTCATTTTTTCATTTTTCTCTGATTTTCAATGTATTTAAATATATGAACACATTCATTGTCTCGAGGCAAGCAAGGTTAAGTTATCTCTGGTCATGAATCTAGATGAGTCCCTATGTCAGAATACAGGTAGCCATTCCGTTAATATTCCTCTGTTTATCTGTCAGAAACATTGCCTTTTACACTTAGTTTTATCTGGATTCTTTCACTTACTTGTTCATTCTTTTGATTCATTCAAAATTATTTGTTGACCATCAACTAGGTACAACATACTATGTATTAGGCTACATACCCTGGAAAACAGTAGGATGGTTAAGGCTTTCATTTCCATGGCACTCACAATCTAGTGGGAAGCTTATAGTCTATACTTGTCATCTGTCATTCATTTCCCAGAACTTAATGCAGTAATATTTGTAGATACGGACAGTTTAACGGCATTTTTTTCTCCAAGCACGTGAGATTTTTTTTCTTGGTACTCTAAATCAAAGAAAATGTAAATGATGTTCTACTATTCCTTTTGTTAGTATCACAAGCATTATGATTTGCAAATATTTGTAAAAAAAAAACACTACTTCTATGAACAAGAAGTGATTCCTATTTATTTTGAAAAGTGTTCCTCCTTCCTTGAGAGGTTATCATCAAGTTACAGAGACTAGATAATCTCACCAAATGATGATGAATCATAAACCAAGAAACCAAGATGAATCATAAACCAAGAAACCAGTCACTGAGTGCTAAGTATATGACTCAAACAAGGAGTCATATTAAAATGAAGGAAAGTGAATAAACTCTGGAGAAATCAAGGAAAAGTCTGTGGATAGGATGGTTCTGATTGAAGATGGAGCCTGGGAATCACTTAGGATGCAGCAAATAGCAAGGAGTAGAGCATAGCCGGTCAGAGAAATGATTGAAGCAAGGGCAAAATGTAGAATAACACTGTATTGACAAATAAAATAAATGGGTCACCTTAATGGAGGCAGGGTTTCTGGGAGGGGAGAATTGAGAGAAAGTAAGTGTGATAAAAGTAATGATAGAGATATACAAATATGCACTTGAATTTGTCCAATATTGGTGGAGGAGCTCAGGCAGGAGGGATGATGCTTACAGAATATAACTGTTAACATTTCCTAAGAAACACTTAGCTCTGAAAATCTGTGTTAGTATAGGGCTAATAAATATTGTCGTAAGAGAATAAAATGAATATGTGAATCTGAAAGCAAGTTGATCATAGTAATTCAAGAAGTCACAAATGGAAAATTTACCTCTCTCGTTTAGTTAAATTAAAATTCTCAGAGGCATACGCGAGCATTACAATAAGCTTTGCGCCCTCTCACTTTCTTTCCTGCCACTTCCTGCAATTAGATTCTACAAAAGGAAATGAGTTACATGCTTGTTAGGAAAATTTCTGTTTGATTTATGTATGTTGATTAATACTTTATTTTTATTTACGTGTCTCTGATCTTAACACTGTGGGTCTCATAGGTCAATGCTATCACAATAATCTATCAGAAAAATAGAAGTCTCTTGAAATTCAACAAATATGTGCACATTACTCGTGTGCCAACTTTTCTTTCGTGGGAGTTTCTCAGTTCACAAGAATATTCAGTTAGCAAGGAAGGGGTTAGATGAAGAATCTCCCTTTTAATGAAATGTATCAATAAAGGGAAGGCTGTAAGAATCCCCAAACATGGGTTCTTGTAAAAATGTCTAATGATCTTTTACCTTTCCATGTTATCAAGATAATGATGATTTGTGATAATTATTCTCCATCTCCAATTCAAGAATCTTTAACCAGGATGGCAAAAATTCAATTGAGGAGGAGGGTTAATCCCTGTGGCACAGAGGTGGACAGTGAAGACTCTTGATGGTAGAGCTGAAATAATTTTCTGTGCATTGAACACAAGTCAAGAGGAAGGAAGCAGAATGTGTTCTTATTCATCCAACGGACTCTTTGGGTGAAAGAGGTTAAACTCATGCTCCAGAAATGACAAAAGCTATGACCGGATCTTACCTTAAAGAACCTACGTACGCTCTCCTAGAACAGAAGGCACAATGAAGAGAGTGCCGTGGGAGAAAAACAGTGAGGTGGAGTTATTTTGGCCACTGGGTAAGGAGGAATGAATTCATTTGTACAATTTAAATGTGAGGAAAGGGATTGCTAAATCTTGGTGGTCTGGGTGGGCTCAATGTATCTGGTATCCATTAAGATCCAAAATTTACTCGAACCTACGGATTAATTCTCCTGCAGGAACTGAGGCAAACCAAGAGCAGCTGAAAGTTAATCAAGCACTGATCTCCCCCAATCCTCCTAATCACCGCCAGCTGTGGTTTCAAACCTCTGCTCTGAGGTTCCCTGGGGCAGTTCTGCACGAGCCCTGGAGTGAGCACCCTCGACTTTTGAAGGGCAAGAAAGAAGTTAATAAAATAAAACTTAATGCCTTCAATCAAGGAACTGAAGAATAGGACTGGGACAGTCCACAGCTTTCTGTGTATTAACCTCTTTCCTTTTTCCCAGCTGCCTATCCCTGGAAGGCGTAGGATTTCTTCCGAACATTTGCTGGGAATCCTTTATTGAAGAGAGTAAAACAATTGGGAACAGTTGGTTGTTGGTCCATTGGGGAATCTCTATCTGTGTCTTGAGAAGTGATTTTTTTTTATAATGCCTAACTAAGCTTTGAAAATTTTATTGATATGATAACAGAACTTTTGAGTTTTTATAATAAATGTCACCCAGGTTGATAGGAACATCACTGGCCCAAGCTTAAGGAAGTCAAAACATATTTTGAGTACACGTATCTGAGCCCAGGCAGTTAGTAAATTCTAATACTTTAACTGCAAAGCCATAAAATTTGCAAAGGTGCTTTCCATAAGGCCGGTAGTTTTGCAATTTTACTTTTAGTTCAGCAGGATGAATAAAAGATAGTGTGACAGATAAAATGCTATAATTATCTAGCTCTTCCTCCGGTCTCCTATCCGCCTCCAAAGTTTTGGTACCTAAACTTCCTTTCTGAGCCAGTTCTCTTCCCCTGGGATTTACCTTTCTCTTTGCTATCATAGTTCAGCTCAGAAACTTGGGCCTTCCCTCTCTGTTGACAGAATCATGAAACCACTTGTCTATCTTCTTTTCCAAGTGTCTGTAATATTTCTGGACGTCTATCTCCTTCAGGGTTATGCTTTGTCATTTTTGGCATACTTCTATGCTGGGGCTCTCTGGTGTAGACAGCAAAGTACAAATGTCATTCATTGTTGGCCTTAAGTGTTAGAAACCATATTTTGTCTACTAGGTTAGGCTTTCTTCTATTGTTAAAATACCACAGAATTCACAAAAGCATCACGCAAGCATGCACTGAGCCACCTGCAATTTAGGATTAAATTATAAAATGAAGCCATAATGGATAAACTGATGTCTAAGTTAACTTCTCATAAAAACATAGAATAGATGTCATAAGCATATTGGTTACGTTAACATACCAGAACTGCTCTGTGACATGGTGATTTGGGCACAAATGTTTAATCTCCATCTTTAACTCACGCACAAAGGAATGTATTGAGAGGAGAGTACGGAATCCGATTTAGAAATAAGGGAATGCTTCCATCCATCTATAGAAATTTCAAAGAATGACTCGATCATGTAAAAATATTAAAGGATGGATCAATTGACCCATAATACACTGAATGCAAGGTGGCTGATTAAATTGAAATTGCATGGAAGGTATGACTCCTGGAGAGCCACACAACGATCTCCTATGAGATCCTTTGAGATAAGCTGCAAAATGTGTGGGGGTCATGACAGGATGTGGGACCATTGGCCAGCCACAAATCCAGATCCTTGCCAATATTTTGGAAAGTTCTCCGGCACAAGAGTGTTGAGAAGGAGGGCAAGATCCCACAGAAAACTTACTCCTGCTTTTCATTTGATGCAGACAGAAGTGGTAGGCAAAGTAAAGGTTTGGCTGCACCTGTTTTCAATCATAGACACCAGGCCTAACAGATAATGAGGGCACTGCCCCCAAGAATCTTTGATCACTGCAACAAACAAAAAAAAAATCCCCTATGTAATCTCCCAGTACTTTGCAAGTAGAGACACATGGGGATGAGTAGAACAAAAAGGAACCAAACACGTAGCAGAAGGGCACTATAAAACAGAACTTTCCAAGTCAGGATGACAGACCAAACACATGTATTTGCCTAATTTTCTTCACCAAATCCCACTGAACTAGCAATAAAGCTATTGAAAAATAATGAAGCCACGGTAGCAGTAAGAACAAAGGATAAAAGGTGCTGTCAGTGATTTAAAATACTAGAAATCTTCCTTTCTTTCTTTCTTTCTTTCTTTCTTTCTTTCTTTCTTTCTTTCTTTCTTTCTTCTTTCTTTCTTTCTTTCTTTCTTCTTTCTTTCTTTCTTTCTTTCTTCTTTTCTTTCTTCTTTCTTTCTTTTCTTTCTTCTTTTTTCTTTTTTTCTTTTCTTTCTTCTTTCTTTCTTTCTTTCTTTCTTTCTTTCTTTCTTTCTTTCTTTCTTTCTTTCTTTCTCCTTCCTTCCTTCCTTCCTATTTAGAGAGAGTGAGAGAGAACATGCAAAAGCAGGGCAGGGGGAGTGGCAGAGAGAGAGAGAATCTTAAACAGGCTCCATGCCTGATGAGGAGCCCGATGTGGGGCTTGATCTCAACCCTGAGATCATGATCTGAGCTGAAATCAAGAGTCGAATGCTTAACCAACTGAACCACTCAAGTGACCCCCCAAATCAAAACCTTTCTTAAAGAACAAACTTGTCATGTAATTGACATTATAGAAAAAGCAAACCTAAAGCTGAAGTAATGTTGGAGCAGCTGACTGCAAGGTAAGATCCGGTCAACATAGAGACAATGGCTAGGCTGTGCAGCCCTAGGGATTGGAGCTCACTGGAGGACAGCTGCACGGACGAATCCCTTCCTCTCTTCCAGGAAAATGAAGCAGGTACCTGCTGCCTTTTTTCCCAGCAGAAGCCCTAGCAGCTGCTCTCTAGGTTATACAGAGCAATTTTTGGAGATGGCATTGAGCCTGGAAGAAATTCAGAACAGAGACATATCTAGTTCTCTACCTTCCAATAGATCAGTAGGGAAAATTCTCCATCTGGCAGGGAATGACACCAAAGAAGCTTCATGCAGTCTGCATTAGCTTCCTGTTGCAATTGTAGTGAATTACCATATATCTAGTGGCTTAAAACAATATATATTTACTATCTTACAGTTCTTTTTCAGAGATTTTTTGAAGGTCTTTACAGAGTGAAATCCAAACTCTAGATCCAGCTGCCGAGGAGACCCTGTTATGCTGTGGGTACTGGCTGTGGCTTGGCAGGTGGCTCTGGCTTCCCACCCTTCTGTTCCATGATGTGGGTGGTGGGCAGTACCTCAATTTGGGTTCCACATGCTCATATGATCAGGGAGGGGCTTCTTAGGGCCAATCTTACATCTTGAGTCCCAGGGAAGCATGATTTTCACTTTGACACCCAGCATACGAAGAGGCTGCCACAGTTAGAATCTGGCTGTGGTTGTACCGCTTTCATAATAGGATAGAGCGGAAGGAAGAGAATAGTAGGTTTCTCAATACTACCTCACAGTTCTGAAGATCAGAGGTCTTAAATGGGTTTTCTTGAGCTAAAATCAAGGTGTCAGCAGGCTCTGCTCCCTCTGGAGGCTCTAGAGGAGATTGCTCCCTTGCCTTTTCCAGTTTATGGAGGCTGACTGCATTTTTTGGCTCGTGGCCCCTTCCTCCTTCTTCAAAGCCAGGAGGGTAACATCTTTGAATTTCTCTCTGATGCTAACTTTTCAGACTTATAAGAACTCTTGTGATTATATTGGTTTGTACCCAGATCATCTAGGAAAATCTCCCTCTCTCAAGACTTTTAACATAATCATAACTTCAAAGTCCATTTTGCCTTGCAAGGTGATATATTTATGGTTTTCAAGGATTAGAAAACAGGCCTCTTTGAGAGGGCTTGTCCCACCACTCACAACTGAGCAAAGTGATCCTTAATCTGGGGGGACTAATGCCTTAGTTCTCTCTGTTCATATGATATAAATGGAAATCTGACTGTGAATTCATAAGAATCATGATCTTTGAGATAAACAGGATCTATGCATCAGTAGAAGAAACTCAGTCAAGTTGCCTATGCCGATATCATAGCTCATCATTCACATATGATTAACCTCAAAGCAGAAACAGTAAATTTAAATTTAAATTTAAGATTAATTTATTAATATATTGGAGTCCTATTGTATGCCAGGAATGGGAGATAAATGGGGAGAAATATAAATATCAGGTCTCAGTATCATGTAAGTTATAGAAGAGGAAATTGATTTATTCATTTGCTCCTTTGACAAAAGTTCTCTGTGGCAAGGACTGCCATAGCCACTAATATTTAACAGTGAGCTAAACAGAAAAGCTCCTGCCTTCATAAGTTCACATTCTAGTATGAGGAGATAGACATGTATCTTAATATATAGGCATATATTATATATAATGTAGTAAATATATTTCTGTATTTGTATGGACACAAACTCTACTGTAGCAGGTGATGATCAGTGATGGGAAGGAAAATAGAGCAACATAAGAGGTGTTTTAAACATTAAGATATAATTACCCGTCCAATCTAGACAATTTTGAGAAGACTGGAAGATATTATTAATCATTATGCCATGACAAGGGGCATAATCTGAGACTAGCCCAGGCAAATTGGAAAATAGGATCATTGTAGATGTGTGTACATATGTATGTGTGTGTGTGTTTGTGTGTGTGTGTGTGTAGGAAGATAACAGAGTGTGTTATATACACAGAAGATCTTATTGACTCAGTCACTTAACTTCAGAGATTTGAAGAAAGAGTAAGGAAAACATAGGCTGTGGATAGTGCTATGCATGGTCTTAAAATAGAATTGTTTTGTTTTGTTTTGTTTTAGAGAGAAAGAGTGTGCTACACGCACTCAGTGTAGAGCCCAATGCGGGGCTCGATCTCATGCCCTGAGAACATGACCTGAGCTGAAATCAAGATTTGGATGCCTAACCAACTGAGCCACCCACACACCCTCAAATAGGCTGCTTTTTTTATACAAAGAGGTTAAAAGCTACTTTAAATTACAGTCAGAGAAAAACCTTAAAGAGATGACATTTAGGCTGAATCTGAGCAACAAAAGGAAGCAGCCATACTTCCATCAAGGAAAAAAACTTCTATGAGTTTCTACTTCCAGTTTTGATCGATAAGCTTTTATTGGACAAAGTGTCCTAGAGATAACAACTAAAAGCTCTGGACAAAATACAGAAACAATTACCCAAAGATGCTGGAGAATAACTGCAACGTGGCAGAAATTAGTTGGGGATTGACGCTTGAAAGAAGGAAATGGGATTGAAAGTTTTCTAGTCATTGGTTCCAGACTGAGGACATGTACCATTCTGGGTCTCAAGTGGAAGCTGTGGGGGCAGCAGGGAGGGCTAACACTTCTATAGAAAACCCATAGTGATTCTGGTTTGAAGAACCAAATGATGAAGTTGGTGTGTTTTCTAAGATACACAGAATTCCAAGCGTAAATTAAACGTGCCGTGACTTAGAGTGACAGGTGGAAGGCAAAGAAAGAGAACTTGCTCTTAGCATTTGGGACGTGGTTGCTTCCTTCCCTCCTCCTTCTTGGGAATGGAAACTACAGGTCATCCAGATAAAGATCGCCATTCCAGATTCCCTGCAATCATACGTGGTCATGTAATTTATTTCTGATTAATGGGGTGTAAATAGCAGCAGTATGACAATGCCAAAAAGGGCCCTGAAAGGGTAAGAGCCATATATCTCTCCTAACACCTGTCCCATCTTGCTGGGTGAAAAGTGAGTAGGATAATCAGTTGGATTTGAACATGAACTGACCTATCTCTGGATTTTGTTTATGTAAGAAATACATTTCCGTTTGTAATGACACTATTATCAGGGGTTCTCTACTACTCACACAACCTCCGATAACCTTCACTTTTTAAAGATTTTATTTATTTATTCATGAGAGACACAGAGAGAGAGACAGAGAGAGAGGCAGAGACACAGGCAGAGGGAGAAGCAGGCTCCATGCAGGGAGCCTGACGTGGGGCTCGATCCCGGGTCTCAAGGATCACACCCTGGGCTGAAGGCAGGTGCTAAACCACTGAGCAACCCGGGCTGCCCCGATAACCTTCATTCTTAAATTTTTCCCACGTGTGCTTTTATTAAATCAATTCTAAATGCCAAGGACAAAATTATTATTCATATTATGGTAACTATTAATATTTTTCTCCAATGACCATTGTGGTTTTGAAAATGCTGGGTTCCAGAGAACCTTCCGGTTCTACACAAGTTGTTGTAGTGATTCTGCACACATGGCATTCCGCATTTTTGATATGCATGATTTATATGCTTTCTTTGACACCGTTACAAACACAATATTTATCTGCAAAGTGTTTGCATTTTAGGAACATGTTCCTTTGTGCTGTAAATTGAACAGATCATGGTGAAAATTTCACAATGAGATATCGCTATTATGATACTTTTCCTGAAACTTGAGGGTAGAGCTTTAAATCGGTCACCATGTATTATTTGGTTTAACAAATCAAGGTTTTCTGAGTATTGTGCAACCAAATAAAAATACAGGAGCAAATAGTAATTGAAATGTAAGTAAAATTGCCATTAACACTTCGAAGCTATTATTTCAAGGATGTCCGTGTTGAACAAGGTGATCTTGTGGTTTCTGTACAATGCCTCAGCCATCATTGGAAGTTAATCATTTAATAAACATTAAATTTATAAAATAAATATAGTAATAAGATAATTATTTACCTGTTTTCACATATTAGGATTTCAAGTAAGATTACATGGAAAATCTGCTTACTTATGAAGAATTTGAAAATCATGGAGCTAGCATAGATAGAAAAATAAATATCTTTAAATATTTAATGGTTGCTTGCTTGCTAAAAAAAATTCTAATGTGGAATGACTCTAACAGATTACTTTTTAAAATAAAATGTTTTTTTCTCTAATGCGCAGTACTCACGTGTTTATATATTAAACTTCAAAATTTAGCTTCCTTGAAACCCACTCGAAATGAATAGAAAAGTTGAGTATACATGTGAATGTAAGTATATTAAATCATGTTGATTATGCCAAATCTATAAAATATAGAGTAGTTATATTACATTACTTGTAACACGAATAAAAAGAGTAATTTGGATGATTTAGTTAACCTACTAAACATACAATATCTGTCTGCAAATTTTTCTAAAAAGTTGCCAAAACCTAGTTATGTCATTTATGGAATCCTATAATTATCTTCCAGATTCCCTTTCAAATAGCCTCTGGCTACATGCTTCACAATGACTGTTTCTATTTTGCACAGATGCTTATTAATAGTAGCCAAATCATCTTTTTTTCTCTACACATCAAAATCTCAAAGAAATCAGGGTTATCAACAGTGAGTCATCATCTCATTGGAATTGAGGGGCTTGTCTTGATGGTAACAAAGTCCCTTTTAAATTGTTGGCAGCTAGCAACATTTTTAGTAAAGGGGAGTTAAAGCCATTACCCTAAATTACTTCCTCTTGGAAATGCTACAGTGTTATATTTTATATCATTTAAATCATACTATGCAGCTGTAAGCATATTATATTTAACAATTTGAAGTCATAGCTAGGCTATGCACTTGATTTTCTCATTAATGCTCTATCTGAGCTTTTGGTTGAGAAGGGGGTGACAGTGCTTCCATGTAAATTCACTCCAGGCCAATCCAGTTTCTCGAGTTGTACTATTTGCTTCCTTCTGGCCTAACCAATGCTGACCTTTTCTAATCAAATATTCCCTAAGCTAGAAAGAATGGTACAAAAGAATGAATTAAACTCCGATTTCACAAAAAGTTCTTATTAAAATTGTGATCAGACTGTGATGATCTAAGATTTGATCTCCTGATTCTGTCCATTGGAAAAAGTGATCAGTTTCTGTTCATTTTAAGGTTCGTGCCTGCCTGGTCATTCTTTAGTTTTTAAATTTTTTTTAAAGATTTTATTTATTTATCCATGAGAGACACACACAGAGAGAGAGAGAGAGGCACAGACACAGGCAGAGGGGGAAGCAGGCTCCATGCAGGGAGCCCGACATGGGACTTGATCCTGGGTCCTCAGTATCACACCCTAGGCCAAAGGCGGCGCTAAACAGATGAGCCACCCGGGCTGCCCTGGTCATTGTCTTAAAATGTAAGAAAGCTATAGAGTAAGCAGAGTACAAAACTGACAATTGGATGAAAAGTGTGACATTTAGAAAGTATAAGATTTTGGTGGGTCCTACTAGGCCCCACTTGTAATGAAATTAAAATAAAAAATTTGAATGGCAAATGTTCGTTTTTGAGATTCCAGTCACATCTCAATTTTCGTCCTTCTGATGATTCATAACAAGATGTGGAAAATGGAGCAAAATCAAGTATTGTACTAACATGGGTGTGTGTTCTTTGTTTACCAAAGAGCCCCTCGTTAAAACTTAAGGTCAACACAATGCTTGGTTTTACATGACAATCAATAGCAAGCATCCAGATCTGTTTACTCAGATGTATTCGAATATCAGTTCACTTGACTTTTGGCACTTTACAAAAAAGAAAAATACTATTTTTTGTTTGCTTAATTGAAGTCAGAGATATTAAAATCCAAAATGGTTTTCATTTTTCAGATCCTCAGGTGTTTTAGACTAAAACGTGAATCGGTCTGCAATGTCGAATGGGTTAATACAATGTTTTTCTGAAATGTAGATACTTTGATTACTTATAGGGCATGCACACAAAATTCAAATCTAATAAAACATTCTTATATAATCTTAGTGCACATCAGCCAAATATCTTACCATCACGTTATTTGCTCTATGGGAAAAGCAATCTAAAATGAAAAGTGGTTGATGTTAATGCAATTGCATTACATTACATTTAGCAATACAATACTATGTTAAATTTGGGTGAGAAATGGAAAATCTTTGAAGGTGAAAGAACCTGATTATGACTCTTTATCTTATAAACACATTGTATTTATTAAATTCCCATGGTTCTTTTAAGCATAGCTAAAAGAGGATTATAAGGGTTTTCCCCCCCATGTAGCAAAGTAATTTATATTCTATACCAGAATGCGTTACTGTAGGTGATGATATTCATTTGTGAATAAAAGGGAGTTCATAGAGAGTTAGACCTGCCCAGAGGTCTGATAGAAGTAAATACGGTCTTATTAAAGAATCATCCTAGTTATAGTATAAATGTTTTAAGTAGGTAGTCTAGGTTCCAACGTTGCCAAAATATGCCTTTAATTTAAAAGAACTTATTTTCCTTCAGAATGAGAAAGTCTGCTTCCATTTATTTCAGGCGACCGAAAGACAACGGGGCAGAAGGAAAAGTTTAACACTGGCACTGCAGTGTCTTGGAGCTAATCGTTTTTCACCAAACACACACATGTAGCAGCAAAACATCCTTAAAATGTAAAACATCTTGCTTTTTTTAATAACCCCTCATGGTATGTTTTTGCTTTAGCAATAATTGTATTTTCTTTTTTGCACATTTTATTTAACAACATTGCAGTGCCAGATAATCGGTTCCATGTGTTCAGGGTACTAGCAAAGTGCCTAACGGAGAAACAATTAACTTTATTGGGCTCCTGTTATTGGCAGACACAGCCTGACACCCTTACTTTTTCATGGTGCTGAGCCACATATGAGCTGCAAAGAATTTGATGTCCTAAGTAATCACACAGCAACCTGAATTGAGAGCCAAGTTGTCGTTAAAAAACATCATGATCATGAACTAGAAACAGAAGTTAAAGTCCATGACAAGATCAGAAGATAAAGTTCACTTTGGTTACAAAAAGCACCATGATTAGCGTAGGGCGTGTAGCCAATGGTTGATGAGCAAGTCTGGACTTTTGCAGAAGAACGTACAGCATGGTTGGAAGCCAATCCGAGCTCTGTGATTGGAATGCAAGCCCAGCTCCTAGAGTTATAGGCATTGAAACAATGGTTAAATGCAGTTAAGTGCAAGGAGTAACATAGTTAGGTTTTATCAAACATTAACACTTGTGCTGGAGAGTCCATAAAATTCTAATTGCCCTCTTCTGCAGAAAGCAGCCCCAAGAGGTTCTTTATGTACAAAACAGCTCTGACTTACCCCAGGAGTACCATGAGAAATAAACCCTGCTAGCCTAGCAGCTATTGATTGGTCAAGGAAATGATGCCAAAGCTGCAGCCACGATAAATAAGTTAGGCGTGAGATGGAACAACCAGCCCTGCTGTGACCCAAACCAAAACTCTGCATTTCTTTGGACAAATGGAACAGAATGAATCCTCTCTTACAAAGCAGTGAGAAGGGGAGGTATACTCAGGGAGGGAATATCATCTGGTGGAGGATGATGTCCTAAAGAAACCTGAGCTATGGGTCTGCTTCCCCATGCAACACACGATACATCCCAGACTTAGAAGTGCTGGCACCCAGGGTACATGTTACCCTGCCACTCCCTGTGCTCCTGTAATAAACCCCCATCGTTGGACAGAAGCTAGACAGCTCTTTTGGATTAGGTCTACTCAACTCACACTATGTGTTCAACCCATCCATCTGGATCTTAGAAAACGGCTGTTAATGAATGAAACATAAGATGAGACTATGGAATCTGACAGGGAAAGTCTCATTGATAACATGTTGCTCTAGTGAATCCTTAGTGGAAGGAAGCAGCACAAAATTAAAAAAGCAACTCCAGGGAATTTGAACCACTGAAAGGAGATGAGCATGTGAGAGAGGAAGAAAGCGGTGGTGAGGACATATTTCTATTTATTTTTGTTCTAGATGGTTCCTCTTGAAGGGGCACAATCAGCAGGGCACCATTGGCACATCATATATGTATCAACTCTTAAATTCATGAATTTAATTTTTTTTAAATGACACACATAAGCTATCCCACTACTTATGAAAATATGGCCCCACTGAATTCTGAAATGCTTGGAGATGATCCAAGGATTATTGCTGCTAATGCTGAATTTAACATTATTTTCCTATGTTAAGAAAAACAAACAACTGAATAAAACTACTTCAATTTTAGATTTTTTTTTTCTTGAGTTAGCCTTGTATAGTTAGTACCTGTCTTATCTACGTTAGCATCCAATATGTTGGAATCACTCTCGTGATATGATTACACAGGTAATTTCTTTTCACGTTTACCATTTCGATATTTCACAAATGAGATTCCTAAATTGTGGCAACCAGGGGATATAGGGCTCAGATTGTGCCTCAGGAGAGAATCCATTGAGACAAATATGGATGGTGGATAGCCTCCAGCTGCCACCTTTTGGGAAGGCAGGCTACGCTCCTTCCAGCCTTATCCCAGATAATGCCTGAGCACAGCTGGGATATTAGAGCTCAGCGTCTCCTTCTGAATGAAGGATTCTTCTTACAAATGATCTTTCTTGCTCCCCATCAGCCTGGCTAAGATTTTGTCAGAGCAGTCCTACAGGGTGAGGCCCATCCTCCTTCATTTCCTTCCTTCCCTCTCTTCTTTCAAAGATGTCAGACCTCTATCTGCTGTCTTCAAGCCTCTTCCCCTTTTTAATCCTTCAAAGATGTTTCTTCAATTAATGTGCTTATATCTAATTCCATTTTTATGTCTGTTTCTTAGAGAACTCAGATTGATACTCTGAAATTCAGGTACTCTGTTTCATAATGTTAAAAATTATCTTTCTAGGGGCACCTGGGTGGTTCAGTGGATTAAGCATCCGATTCTTGATTTTGGCTCAGGTCGTGATCTCAGAGTTGTGAGACCAAGCTCTGCGTCAGGCTCTGTGCTGGTCGTGGAACCTGCTTAAGATTCTCTTCCTCTTTCTGCCCCTCCCACCACTTCCTCTCATTAAAAAAAAAAAAAAAAAGATTTATCCTTCTACAGGATACGTAAAAAGTGGATGATATTACCTATATGGCTGAATCAACTATCACTTGAAAAAAAACTAATGTCACAAATAAGCTCGGATGGACTAGTACAGACTAATTTACAACTTGTAAGGAACCTGTTTGGGAAGAAATGTAAAGGAATATATATATTTGTAATAGCAGGGCTTGAGTCACATTATGGAAAGATCTAGAGTGCACAGTTTAAGTATAATGTTTCCTATCATATACTAAAAAGAGACATAACTTTTATACCGCAGCAGTCTCTGAACAAGAAGTCTTCTTTATTTCTATGGTATATTCTATTAATGAAATGAATAAAATGTTTTATATGCCATCCATGTTTTCAAACATTACCGTGGTTATAGTTACATGGAAATATAACCACGTCCTCAGGCATAGCATGGTGTATGAGCAATTAAATGCAGTTCAGTGTGTTTGCCACCCATCTCTGCTGGGCGACAGAGTCATCTAAGCAGTTACGTCACCATGTTCAAAAATCATTCTAAGTGGTTAAAGTTGGTGCTGGAACATAGTTTGGCATTCCCTTTCTTTAGCCACTGATACATTTTTTTTTCCCTGAAAGTCGATCTCATTAAGCATAACCTCTCTCTCAAACTACTTCACCCTATATCTGGAAAAACGATCTCACTCAGACTTCTGTGATCCCGAAACTAACTGATGAAACATGCACTCAATCTGTCTCAAAATGAAGTGCCTAAACTAATTAAGCTAAAAATATTCTTAAACTCTCTGGGTCTTCTGTTCCAACCACCCAGAAGACATTTGGATTTTTAGCAGCCCCAGGAAAACAAGAATCTTTTTTTTTATTCTCAGGGTCGTGTGAGAAGGGAAATTGATTTCATATTATATTTTGCACTTCATTGCTTCTGCCTCCCCTGTTGAGAGACCCTGTTAGATCTAAACAAAAGACATCACTTTTATGAACTGCCTATAACTCTAGGTCTTTGTTGGGTTATGGAAAAGTCTGCCAGTGGAGAAAGCTCGAATTCAGAGTGCTCAGTGAGGCTTGCCCAATGGAGGCCAGCTCCGTAAATCATATCTGACAGCCTTTTGTTAAAGGACTTTCTCAGCTCACGCTGTGGTGCTCTATATGGTCCGAGGATACAACCCCCACCCCTACCCCGCACCATACCCATCGCTATTGGAACCCACGATTTTTATATGTGAAGATTTTATGGTGCCTGCCAGCACCGACCAATCTAATTCTCGACTAGTCTAGTTACAGACTCTACTTTTTGAAAATAATTGAGAGAGCCTCAAAGGTCTTCTCTCTCTTTCTCTCTCTTTCTCTGTAGATGATGATACTATTGTAATTTACCTTTGCATCTTGCTGATAAGAGTTCAATAAATGGAGTTAAACTTCAAATGGCACTGTTTTGCAGGGGCTATTTCTAACTTTTGATAGACAGAAAATGATGTCAAAAATAACGTATAACCTTTTAAAACCCAGGAAGCCACTTACTTGCACCTCGGCCCCTTTCGTGAATCTCAATAGCTGAGATTGTCAGGGGCTCAAGTGAAGGTACCACCACCATCGATTCTTAAATAGATCGAGAAGTGAACATCGCTTCCTTGAATGGCATCACTCTTTATAGCCAAGAAGAGAGTGACTCTGCCTCTTTATGAAATTTGTTTTTTTCTTTTTTTTTCTTCTTTTTTTTCTTTATAAAATTTGAAGGGAATACAGTCACTGTCAGATTTCTACCCTTACCTCAGCTCTCCCTCTCCCACTTGACATTACTTTGTACAGCAAAACAGATGCTTGCATCTGTCAGATTGTCTTTTCATTTTACACTTTGCCGATACCATCTTTGTTGTGTGAAGAGCTGTGCCTCCAACTGCTCATACTTCCCGCAGACAAGTCATTTTCACCTAACTTTATATTAATGAGGAGCTTTAATCTTAATATTTATGTTGTTTTAGCATCAGCAAAGCCTTCATAAATGGCTGACATTCTCAGATGTCATATATATGTACAACTGTGAAAAAGTTTAACTTGGTTTTCTCTAAAAGCACCATTTAAGAAAAAAAAATTAAGAATGGAAATTGTAAACCCTGTGATCTCAGGCCAATGTGGTAAAGATATTCAGACAGTTTCTCCAAAACATTTTGCTCTTATTGGAGAAAAACCATCAATATAGATGAAAGTTAGAAGGTAATATTATAAGGTGACTCGTTCTTAGACAGACAAGAGAGCTACGGACATAATCCATGAGTGCAGTTTCTGCGCTGATGGCTCAATGTCTATATCAAAAATCCTAAAGCAGTGGTTTATCTCTTCTTTGAGCTTTTCATGTAATAAAAGTTGTAACAGTAAAATTGTACAGAAGCCAAAAGTGTACATAACAGCTCCTCCGAGTGGCAGTTGGCTCGGAGCAAATCATTTTAGAGTCTCTTTTTGAAATGATGGAGTCCTGCATAAAAGGCTATTTAAGGTGTTGTCTCCACAGGGAAGCCAAGGGGATCACTGAGGCAATTACCTTCATAACACAGGCAGAGAAATGCTGTTATTAAGGGGAAAATCAGTATTTGAGGCTGGTTTCTATTTTTCCTTAAATTATTCATTCTTGCTAACTTCATTAATCGGATAATGTAGAAAATATTTACTTTCTTTTTCACTTCCAACAGTAATTGTGCATCAAGAGCTGCATTCGGACCACTTCTACGCAAATCAAAAATTACCACCAAAAATCAAGTCCCCAAGTGGCTTGCTGCCCCAAATAAAAGTTTTGGTACCCAAACAGAAGGTTTAAAATCCCGATTCTACATGTAGCATTTCTGACCCTGGGTGAGTCATTTAACTTCTTTAAGCTTTATGGGGCTTAAGAATCATACCTGTTCTTTGTAACTCACAAGGTTGTTACCGGAATCCAATGAGATAAATTGCGTGGAGGTCATTTGTCGCACACCACGTAAATATCACCTGCTATATCTATATAAAATACATTTTGGATTGTTCGAGATCATAAATAACTGCCAAATTTTTATTTTTACTCTTTCCTCATCTCTGGTAACACTTTGTAATTTTAATAGTCAGAAAGGGAATAAGAACTTAAAATGGTGCGTACCGTGCTATAAATAAAATACGTTGAATGATGGCTTAAAGCAGCCCATGGACCAAATCCTCCTTGCTGCCTGTTTTTGTAAATACAGTTTTATCAGATTGGAGCTATGCCTGTTCATGAATGTATTGTCTCTGGCTGCTTTCACACTGTAAGGGCAGAGTTGACTAGTTGGGCCAGAGACCATATGGTTTATAAGCCAAAAATTCTATCTAGCCTTTCACTGAAAATTTTGGCCAGTCCTCGGCTTAAAGGGACAACATGGGAACAAAGCTGTTTCATAAGACATACCTTTTGTGTCTATCAAATATTTCGTAGCCCTTTACTTTACAAATCTCACTAAAGCTACTGGGATTTGGCGAGCAAGTGTATTATGTTACACACGCGCACACACAAGAATGTGTGTTTGCCTGAAAATGTGCACCTTGTCTGACTACAAATTTGGTTACATTCAATGGCTTAAATATTCTGACACCCAGCCAGAATGATTCCATGGTGATAGTGAAAGCAGTGCTTGCTTCACAAATGAAACCAATTGCAGCTGTCATCCACTGTCACTTCGACTTAATTATTAATATAAAGACAATTGGTTTGGAGCACACAGAACATTGGAGATTTGAAGATAATTGTTATGAAATAATTCTGCCTAGAAAACCAGTAACAGTACATGATTTTTATTGTGCGCCTGTCAGTGCAAAAATCTGACTGTCAAGCCCACTTTAAACATGGATACAAATATAATAGGAGGTTTGCCTATGCCTTTGGATTGGTAAACCGAAGCGAGAAACAAACACACACCTGCGGACTAGTGGGCAGACAAGCTTTAAGTGCAGATACAAAGAGATGCTACTTCTTTAAGCGAAAAATTCAGAGCAAAAAAGAGGGAGCTTTTACAGGGGGAGAACTCTGCACAGTTATTTCAATGTTGAAGAATATCACCCTTGGCTTTCTTTTCTCGGCACAGATGTTCATCTGCATCCCATCTGATCCGAATATTCGGCTCTCTTGGCACACATCTCTTTATCTCAACTGTGTGTTCTTCCTCTGGGCCAAACTCCAGTGTCACAGATGTGCAAAGAGAGAGAAAGGAAAGAGAATATAAGGGATGGAAAAGCCTGAGCTCAAATTTATCAACAGGTCCTTATGGGTGCTGTTTATTTCCCTAAACTCCCACCTGTGCTCGTGCAAGTCTGATAGACCAATCTGGCCACAAATCTCCTCTCTGTGAAAGAATTCTTTTTCAAGAACTAATGCCTTACGGAAATAAGTCTTAAAAAAAAAAAAAAAGTTGAACACAGGATAAACCAACCGCAAGTCCTTTATTTATTTACTTAGTTTGTGTAGAAAGGGGGAACATAATTCAAAATACCCTTTGCCTTGAAGTAAACTTAAAAACTGATAAAACCAACAGAATCTTACTTTTTATACCACATCTTGTCTCTAACTCTGGGCAGCATCAAAGAACCATTGGCTATTCTTCTGTCCTAGCGGATGCATAGACTCTGGGGAGAAGCCTTTTAGTTAAGGTTCATACATTTTTCACTTTTTCAATCTCTCAATTCCCCAGTGAAAATCTCCAAATAGCCTAATTTTTTTTTAAACCCTGGGTTTCCTCAATGCATTAATTTGTGCTGTAGTATATTGTATTTTGTCCATGGACAAACATTTTATCATGGTTTCCACTTCTTATTCTCTATGATAAGACTTGGCAATTTTTTTCCCCTGTAAAGTGCCAGATACCATCTCTCACAATTCAGCTCTGCAATTGCAACACAAAAGCCACCATAGACAGTATGCAAATGAATAGGTGTGGCTCCGTTCCAATAAAACTACACAAACCGTTGGCAGGCCGGATTTGGCTCACAGGCCATAGTCTGATGATCCTTGCTGTACCCCATTGTGGGTTTCTCAGGAGAGTGTATTTCCCTTGTGACTGTTTCCACCAAATGACATTTTTCTTCAATCTGAAGAAATCCTTTTCACATCTGTAAAAAGTTGAAAGCAATTAATTCTCCTCTATTGTTTGGCTGGGATTCTCTTAATTTCATCATCATTTTTTGAAGGATATTTTCACTGAATACACAATTCCAGGTCAACATCTTCCCTCACCACTTGAAAGACACAATTTGATTGTTTTCTAGCATCTGTTGACATCAATGAGCAATCAGTCGATTTCATATAATAAAATCAAATTTCCCCAGCTGTAATCTTTCTTTTCCTTTGGCAGAGTTTAAATTTCTCCTTTTCTTAGCTTTGAGCAGTACGATTGTGATACACCAAGGTATGGTTTTTTTGGTATTTATTCTACTTGGTTTACCTTGAACTCCTTGGATATGTAACTTGATTTTTCCCCCTGAGAATAGGTAATGTCTTCAAAAAATATTTTCTTTTTCTTAAGATTTTTTAAAAATATATTTTTATTCATGAGAGACACATAGAGAGAGGCAGAGACATAGGCAGAGGGAGAAGCAGGCTCCCTGTAGGGAGCCTGATGTGGGACTTGATCCCAGGACCCCAGGATCATGCCCTGAGCTGAAGGCAGAACCTCAACCACTGAGCCACCCAGGTTCCCCTCCAAAAATATTTTCTGCCCTCCCTTTTTCCCCTTCCTATATTGGTCTCCAATCACCTATATTAAACCAGTTTCTATTTTTGCACAGGCCACTGAGTCTCTGTTCATTTTTTTTCAACCTTGGTTTTTTCAAATGTTTTTAAACTTTCCCTCTTTTTGTTTTTTGGAGGTTGTCTTTTTATTTTATTTTATTTTATTTTAAATTCAATTTGCCAACATGCAGTATAACACCCAGTGCTCATCCCATCAAGTGCCCTCTTCAGTGCCTGTCACCTAACTACCCCCTACCCCCACTCACCTCCCCTTCCACAACCCTTTATTTGTTTCCCAGAGTTAGGAGTCTCTCATGGTTTGTTTTCCTCCCTAATTTTTTCCCAAAAAGAAATAAAAGGCATTCAAATGCAAAGAAGAAGTCAAACTCTCCATCTTCGCAGATGACATGATACTGTATATAGAAAACCCAAAAGACTCCACCCCAAGATTGCTAGAACTCATACAGCAATTCAGCAATGTGGCAGGATACAGAATCAATGCAAAGAAATCAGTGGCATTTCTATACACTAACAATGAGACTGAAGAAAGAGAAATTAAGGAATCAATTCCATTTACAATTACACCCAAAACCATAAGATACGTAGGAATAAACCTAATCAAAGAGGTAAAGGATCTGTACCCTAAAAACTACAGAACACTTCTGAAAGAAATTGAGGAAGATGTAAAAATATGGGAAAACATTCCATGCTCACGTAATGGAAGAATAAATATTGTGAAAATGTCTATGCTACCCAGGGCAATTTACATGTTCAATGCAATCCCTATCAAAATACCATGGACTTTCCTCACAGAGTTGAAATAAATAATCTTAAGATTTGTGTGGAATCAGAAAAGACCCCGAATAGCCAGAAGAATATTGAAAAAGAAAACCAGAGCTGGGGGCATCACAAGGCCAGATTTCAGGTTGTACTACAAAGCTGTGGTCATCAAGACAGTGTGATACTGGCACAAGAAGGACACATGGATCAATGGAACAGAATAGAGAATCCAGAAATGGGCCCTCAACTCTTTGGTCCACTTATACTTGACAAAGCAGGAAAGAATATCCAATATTTTTTTAAGATGTATTTATTTATTTGAAAGAGAGAGTGAGACAGCAAGCAGGAACAGGAGGGGCAGAGGGAGATGGAGAGAGAATCTCAAGCAGCCTCCAAGCTGAGCATGGAGCCCGACTTAGGGTTCGATATCACGATACTGAGATCATGACCTGAGCTGAAACCAAGAACCTGATGCTTCACCGCCTGTGCCACCCAGGTGCCCCACAGTTCTAGTAGTTTTTATTATAGTCTGCACATTATGGCGATATGTTATAAAGCGTCTGTATTATGCCACCTTTCTTAAAATAATGGGGTGTTTTTTGGTTTTGTTTTTATTTTTGTTTTCAGTTTTGTTTTTTTCCTGACAGGCAGTTAAGCTACTGGCAGATCCTATTATTCCTGTGAGGCTTGATTGTTTTATTATTTCTGAGAACACCGAGATTTCAGTTTTCAATTGAGCCCTAGGGCATGGCCTTTATTCTAAAAGACAGTCTTTATCACTAAGCTGTGACTTTTCTAGGCTCTTACCTGAATGCTTGAGCTTCGCAGAGACATTTCTCCAGTTTTCCTGGGCCAAAATTCCATTTCCACTGTTGAAAAACCTTTGGTGTCACCGTTTCTCTCTCATCTCTGCAGGAAGCAATTTCTGCTGTACCTCACAGTTACTTGCCCTGCATCAGCACAAATTCTCTCAGTGGAGCTCCCTTGATAAATCCTCGTGTAGATCTGGACCTGCCTCTCGATGCAACTCCTTAATTTCCAGGATCTGTTCTGCAAATTCACATTGCTGCAGCAGCCTGAAACTCCCTGTCTTTATCTCTCAACTCAAAGACATTTCTCCTCTCCCTGGCCTCCACTTTGCTCTGCCATGAAGTCTGAACATATGTCCCCAGGCAAAACACCAGGGAATGTGTTTACCTTCTCTTGGGGTAGTTCCCTGAACTACCGATTGCCCAATGCTGGACCACATTGCGTTTCTTTAGAATACTTGTTTACATCAGGAGGACAAATCACAGACAAACATGGATGGGAATTTAGTATCCAATTTTAAACTAATATTTATCATAGGACAGCTGCCACTATGCAAAATAAGTGCCCAGATATTTTAAAGAGCAAATATAAATTACAAAGCAGTTATGGTGAAGTGAGAAAGCTTACCAGTTGTTTAATCAATCAATCAATAAATCAATCTTTCCTAAGAGTTTGATGACTGTTCATGAGCAAGTTGAGTGATGAAAACTTGTAGTAAGTGCATTGTTTTCATGTCTGCAAAAGGAGCCTCATATCTACCTGCCCCATCTGCTAAGTATGTTTTTAGGACATGAGCTGGCATAGTTCAGATAGACATGAGTTTAATTCCCCATGTGATTGATCTCTTACAGTTGTGAGAACTTAAATGAGTTACTTATCCTCTGTGAATCTGAAATTGGGATGGTAGTAACTGCCTCATACCAGTTTTAAAGAATTGAATAAGATAATTTATATAAATTCCCTTAGCATATTAATTGACATATGGTAAATACTCAAGAAAATTTTTTTCAAGAATATGTTAACTAATAATTATATTGGTAATGGTTGTTAATAGTAACACATAGCAGTGTATAACCAGACAAAGTGAAAAATTGAAGGTTATTAACATTGCATTACATAATCATGAGACTAGTCTCTTGTGTTTGAAAAGATGGCTGGAGATAAATTTTTTAATGACCCTGCTTTGATTCAATTCTGGTTAACTGAATATATACAATTACACAATAAGCTATCCAAAAAAAAAAAAAATGCTTTTTGGATACTATTTACACAGGCAAAATGAAGAGGGAAAAAGTCAATGAGTGGAATCACCATAAACAATCAATATGAACCAGCCAGGAAAAGAAAGATTTTATCAAAATATTCTATTTCAAAAATAGTTTTTCTTACGTTTTGTCATTTTTTAAGTTTGTTTGTTTATTTTATCTGCTCTAAAGAGGTAATGCTTCAGCTTAAACCATTCTCTTTAGCTTTCATGTGGAAACACAGAAATTGAAGAAAAAATAAAAACATTTGGGATCCATTAATACGTCCTATCAGTCCATTTGAAATTTTTCCAGCTGTCATGTTGTTATTCTAATAACTTCCTGTGCTTAGTCTCTTTCTTTACAAATCTCAATTCTAATTAAAGCGGAACTTTATCACTGAGAATTCCTGAATTACAGGGGAATGCTGAATTTTATCATAAGAGGGAAACACTGAAGGTTGCATAAACAAGTAAAAAATCACCATGTAATGGAATATGTATGAGGCATTATGAATATATGAATATATACTTTGGTGATCCCTTTTAAAATGTGATTTCTGTTTAGGTCTTATTGAGGACACATTTAGTGCTACATAATAGTTAACTGAGACATGTTCTACATTTTTGAGGATTAAATATTAAGAAAAAACCAATTAAGATTCACTGTGAAAATGCTAAGTTACATATTAAATAAGCAGAATAAATATTAAAACTCACAGGATTTGTACAAATTTCTCTAGAGAAGTACTCAGGTCACAAAATGGTCAGTCTGGAGATTTTGCCAACATCAAGCTAATACTGTACAAAAATGAAAGACTGTGAAAGTATGTCTTTCAAAGTATGTCTGGAAGTATATGGTAGTTCCTTGGGCTTCAGTAATCAATCTAAGTGTTAAGACTTTAAAATCAAATAATGCACTTTTTATTAATTTACTTTTTTAATGTCTCGGTGCTCTCTTTGTAGACAAACCATTTCTTTTTAAAATAATCTCATCAAGAATGCTGTTTTTGTTTTGTTTTGTTTTTGTTTTTGTTTTTTTCCCAAGCAATGTCCTTGTTTTTGTCAGAGATCCAATTCAGTAAAAAGCATTATCAAGGTTTCCGGAAAGTATGAATATATATCATGTATTAAGTCAGGATGGAATCTCATTGCCAGCTTTTATTTACAAGTTTGCTGAGAGAAGAACGAGTTGAAGTTTTACATCATTAATAAGAACTGAAGATGCTTTATGCTGCATTCACTGAATTGTAAATGTATTGCCATGCTAAATTACGGCAACGGTATTACTATTTCTTATCATCTGACCTCATATTGTGAAAGCACTAATTTTGGAAATTCTCAAAATAGTTTTGTGGGGCAGACATTAAGTTCAATTTCCTCATTTGCAACATGCAGAATAAAAGAATTTATTCATGCCACTAGAGACAACATATGCAGCAAATCACTCTGTCTTTGGATTCCAGATCTTCGTTCTCCTCCTCTATGTTTGTGTTTAGCGTGGCCATTATTTCTTTTGTATGATACCCAGCACTTAGCAAAGGGCTAATTATACAGTAGATTCTTAGGAAATATGTGTTCCTTGATACACTTCTTTTGATACAAATAGAAAGGTTTTGAAACATAGATTTAATTAACTGAGAGTGAACACGTATTATTCATCAGGTTTCAATAACAAAAACAAATTGAATGTGGAGTTTTGTGTACAGGTGAAGAGATAAACACATAAGAAATGTACAATGTGTGAGAAATGTGCTTGGATAGACAAGCAAAGGGTACTTTGACACTGCAGAGTAGGGATGCTTAATTAGCAAAGCCTCCCATTATATATTATTAATGAGTTTTGTTTATATACACATAAATGAATTATACTTAGCAAAAGAGAGAGAGAGAGAGAGAGAGAAATACACAGTCATGTTTATAAAGACCATCAATGGACAGTGAGACTAGGAGTGATTTTTATTTTGTCAACATATCTGAGGGTCTCTATTTGTGAAAGTCTGTATAGACTGTTTAAAAACCCAGGAGCAGGTGAAGCAAAACAAGGTTAATCAGAAGAAAAAGATGTGATGATGAAGTTGCAGAACTAAAGTGATCAAAAATAGTAAAATAAAAAAAGAAAAGAAGACAGAAAACTGAAGGGATTCAGTACACACCACCCTCAAATATGCTGCATGAGTCCAACTACACGACATTTGGAAAAGGAGAAACGATGGAGATGGTAAAAAGATCAGTGGTTGTCGAGGCTTCAGATGGGGGAATAAATAGAGCACAAGGACTTTTAGGGCAGTGAAAATATTCTGTATGACATCATAGTGATGGATGCATGTCACTATGCATTTGTCCAAATCCACAAAATGTACAACAACAAGAGTGGACTGTAATGTAAGCTATGGACTCTGGGGGATGTTGATGGGTCACCATAGGTTCATCAACTGTAACAAATGTACTACTCTAGCAGGGGAGGTTGATAACAGGAGATGCTATTCACAGGTGGGGACAAGGGCTTCTGTCAGATTTCTGGGGAAATCTTCATACCTTCCCCTCAATCTGGCTGTGAACCTAAAGCTGCTCTAAAAATAAATAAATAAAATAAACATCAAACAAACGAAAACACACCATATAACATTTAGCATAAGAGTTTGTAAAGAAATATCTTCTCAAAAGAGCTTGCTTAGTCTTCCCAAAGGCTTTTCTCGTATTTCCTTTAAAAAGAGAAACATTTCCAATCGGACTCTGCTTTTGTAATGATTACGTCATTCAAGTTGTCTACAGAAATGGGAAGCCTTCCTAAAACTCTCAGACTACAAATGCCAAACTTGGATTTCAAATTCATAAATCCTCAGGTGTTTGGGAAATCATCAAAGAACAAAACTAACCCTGGAGTTTCAGGATTAGACAAAGTAGTTAGTGAATAAATTGAATAATAAGAAAATTTTCTTATACCTCATAGAAATCCCTATTAAAAATTCCTCAGAGATACCTACTATTTAATCATGTCATATTCTTTAATGGATTTATGCAATCAGGTGACCAATAGAAGCCATGAAAACTTAATATCCATTTGCGTATTTATTCATTGATTCAACAAACATATACTAAGCTTATTTGTTTTTAAGGGAAAAGGAAAAACTGATGGAGAAAAGAGATAATATTAAAATAAAGAAAGGGATAAGCACTAGTAGAAAATTATTACAAAACTGAAGTGAACATATGTCTCTGGAAAAATTAGAATGGAATGAAACCAGAGGAGTTAACGAAGGATTTACACCAGAGGAATAGATCATTCTCTACTAAAATACAAAATCATTTTTGTTTAAAAATGAAAGAAAACAAGAAGGTAAATATGCATATTCGCATGTTTTTATCAGACTTATTGGTACTTCAAAAAATCCGTAACACAAAAGTCTACTATATAGAAACTTATTAAGAAGTAGAAGACCCAGGCAAACAAAGAGGCAGAACAGTATTTTGTCATAAGGTCAAAGGGGTGTTGAGAAGTCAGGTGTAATTTTATGATGATCAAATTACAGCATTTGAGGGGAAATGGGCAAGTGAATCTTGTGGCCTAATTTAGAATCTAACTTAAAATGAGTTAACTGTTCAAAAAATGTTAATAAGGAACCTAGATGAATTTTTTTAAAAAGTCAATGAAAACAAAAACTTCAAGTAAGTCCCAAGGGAGGAGGCAAAGATCAAACAACATAACAGGTAAACCAGTGACCAGAAGAATGCAAAGAATGAAATCAAAAGAGTAAGACAAGAAGGAAGCCATTTTGTACAATAGAAAATATTAAAAGATGATAGATGTTCATTGGGTTATATGAGGAAGAGGCTGGTTAAGGTTGGAATATATTATCTTGAAATTATTGAAAATAATCTTCATAAATGTCAAAGCTGATATCAATAAATATCAAGGGATAATAATATATATATATATTTCTGTCAACTCCATTTTTGCCCAATCTTCACATCAGTCTTATATTGTAGACACTGACATTATTAAGGTTACCTGCATTTCAGAGATGAGGGGACCTGAGCACAGAGTGTTAATGGTTAATTGCTGAAATTTCTAAAGTTATTAAGTGACACAGCTAGGACTTTCAACTCCAAAACCTCCAAAACTTACGCTATCCTCTCAGCAAACACTTCCTACTCCATCTGTCCCAAGGAAAAATTCTATTATCTTCCATCCCAGTGACAATCACAACTAAAATTGTATGCACGCCCTTTCTCTCTTGTATTGTACATTACTTAATTACATTACATGCATCATATAAAGTGTCCTGCTTTGTAGGTATAGCTCCGTATTAGCAAGGTATTCCTAACATTTCCCGATATCAGTGTTCTTCATCAAAAGGGACCTCTATACTACTAATTGTAGAAAATGTATTGCAAGCAAGTATGTTACTGGCTAGGACAGGTTAATTTGATCGTAGAGAAATCTCCAAGAAATTATTTACCTCCGTGGAATTTAACTATTACATAGATGAAAAGCAGAAAGAAGCATTCAGCACTGAAATAGAAATGTCTAAGTCACAGTTAAATACATAAGAACTTTCATAGAACAAGTCAAATAGATGCTAGCTCCCATCCCTATGACAAATTTCTCAACTATTCCGTTGCCCTGGGTCCCATTATTGCTGTATCTCTCAGCATGATCAATAGTAGAATGAGTTTAAACGGAATTGGGTAAACTGTATGCAATTATATTGGAAAATTAGTTCCAAACCATTTGATGAAAACTCCCATTTTAGTAACAAACAAAATCATAGGTTAAAATTCCTAACTATAGAACATAGGAGGGCAATATGTTGTTTCCTGCTGTGTGCTGAAAAGAACCACTTTTTTGTACTAAAAAAAAAAAAAAAAATAGAAGTAGCTAAGCTCTAGGTTCACACATGTGGGGATCCATCCTTACCAGGTCTATGATTTAAATTAGTAATAGCCCTGTAATAATAATAATAATTGTATCTGTCTAATGTTTATTTTGTGTACTGACTGTGAGTCAGGCCCTGAACTCCGCTCTCCAAACGCCCGGTCCCTTGGTATGCATGGTTTTCGATTTTCATAATAGTTGAAAGAAACACATATTATTTTCGTTTTTTTTAATTAATTAATTTATTTATTCATGAGAGACACAGGCAAAGACATAGAGGGAGAAGCAGGCTCCCTGTGGGGAGACTGATATGGGATTCTATCCCAGGACCCCAGGATCACGCCTTGAGCCGAAGGTAGATGCTCAACCACTGAGCCACCCAGGTGCCCCACTACTTTCAGTTTTAAAGCAAAGAAACACAAAAATAGAACCTACAAAATGAATCAGACTTAAATTGAGTAAGTTAGTTGTGCTGACAGTCAAATCCACCAAGACTTAAATTTTGGACTTTCATCATCCATTTTATTTTCTCCTCACCTATTATGGAGTTTAGAATACTGACATATTAGAAATAGCCCCTCCAAGAAATGTGGCCGGGGATGGTCCATCCACCTTGCCATCATTCTTCCAAATTCAATCTAGTCAAAAAATCTTAAAAGCCCTAGGGAGAAGCACTACATAAGAGGGGTCACGATTCAAATGAAAGAATACTGGTTTCATCCTGTGCTCAGCAGCTTGAGATTTGATAATTTGGTGTACAATAAGCCAGTTGCATATATCCTTGCAAAATTAATGGTGCATGCATGTCATATGTGGATGCATTTGTATGTGTGTGTGTCGAGCAGGGCAAGGGTCTTCTTTTTCTTCTTCCTCTTCTTTTCCTCCCCTCCTTTCTTTTCCTCTTTATTTTCTCCAGGCAGGAGTTTGATGCCAAGCCTATTTACAAAGTTCAACGTTGGGGTCATGAGAATTTTGCTGCACACAACTGAGAGTTTTATGTTCCTGAGACTCAACAGAGCTTTTATGCTCTTCCTTCTCTTTCTTTGCTGTCGTGTATCTTAACCTCTTCTTCTTGACCTGCCCCAACTGTTATTCAGAATCAGATAGTGAAGTGTGGACGCGGACAGCTAGACATTCAGCTTATTACCTGAGAGTTACTGCGGAAACGCATTTGACAATATTTTGGTGAGTTTTTGCCGCAATGGGATCTATCCAGCTGGTTAGACCACAGTCTTCCTTTGAGCAAGCTTGATCTCCAGAAAGAAATAAGATTAGGGATTTTGGAGTGGCATAGTTCATATATATACACCAGTAAGTTTGTGATTTCAATCGATGACCTTAAAAATAAATTTATAAAGAAAGCCCCCTGAAGGGAATGCTCTTTATAGGACCAGAATCTAGAAAAAGGCTTTCTTCACTGGAGATCAAAAATAGTCCATGTCACAATTTCTAGCTGTGGGTGCACTGTACCCTCAGGAATTAATGACTTCAGAGCCAACTTGCTTTCAGTTGTAAAAACAAGAAAAAAGAGCACCCGGGTGGTTCAGTCTAGTTAAGCTTCTGCCTTCTGCTCTGGTCATGATCCCAGGACACTGGGGTGGAGCCCTGCATTGGGTTCCCTGCTCCACAGGGAATGTGTTTCTCCCTCTCCCTTTGCTGCTCCTCCTGCTTGTGCTCTCTTGCTCTCTCTGTCAGATAAAATCTTAAAAACAAATAAATAAAAACATCAAAAAAGATTTCAAAAATATTTTTAAAAAGAAGAAAAAATATAAGCAATTTTCAATGTACAAAGAAGCTGTGTTGAATTTGTTTTTATGTCAGCTTTTTGGAAACTGAAACACATTTTTCTCCATGGAACCAATGATATATATTGTAGTTAGGTTCTTTAAAAAAAAAAAAAAGATTTTATTTATTTATTCATGAGAGACACACACACACAGAGAGAGAGAGAGAGAGAGAGGCAAAGACACAGGCAGAGGGAGAAGCAGGCTCCATGAAGGGAGCCTGATGCAGGACTCTATCCTGGGTCTCCAGGACCACACCCTGGGCTGAAGGGGGTGTTAAACTGTGGAGCTACTGGGGCTGCCCTGTGGTTAGGTTCTTAAGTTGGTCAACAAAAAGTCTATTTAAGTAATAATATATTTGAAATATAGTGTTAATGGCACTCACCTTAGGTCCAGGTGTTGGTGGCCAAGGGCCAGAGAGAACTGGATGGAGGAACATAGGAAAATAGATTCCCCCCTCCCTTTAAAGATCTGATATCAAATCATCTGTAGATATTGCAAAAAGGCATTTAGTGGTAGCTTTTTCTTTTAAAAACAGAACACGTTTGTGTGTTTTGGAGTTTTGAAAAAGAATAAAACTTAGCATCACCATAAAATCACACACAAGAAGTAACCACTACTAGGATGCATTGAATAAGTGCAGAGGCTGGTTGCAAACAAAATACATGGTATGAATTATTTGTCTGTCTACCTATGAAAATCTCTAAAAATACATAAATACGATTTTTATTTGTGCAGACTATTTTCTGCTAAAATAGTCGTTCGGAATACCTAAATGCTTTTGTTGGGATAAATGCTTCAAATTGTTCTTGCTGGGCCAGAGTATCTGCAATGCAAGCCCTTGATGGGTATTGCCATTGACCCTTGAGAAAGGTGGCTCTATTTTATGTTTTCATCAGAAGTATGTGCAAGTAGCTGTGCTAAAATTTTGAAATAAGTTTTTGTCTTTGGCGTCATTTCATTTTCCTTCCTGTGCTCTTTCTAAACCCATCCCTGTTGGTTGCTCTTTCTGGGTTTCTTCCACACCAAAGACGGTGGTACCTTGTGCACTGTAAACTTCTCTAGAAACACAGAATTACTCATCCTATTGCATTATTACTTGGAAAGCGTTCTTATCCTATTGCATTATTACACAGAAAGTGCTCTTTATCCAAATTGCCACCAGGTCTCCAAAAATTGCATGGATGCATCCGTGAAAAGCTTCCCAGTGAGTGCATCTGCAGAACTGGAAAAGGTTGGTTTTAGGAATGAACGGCACATCCTAAGGAGCAAGTATTTTCTACGGCGTGCCATCATTCAAGGTATATGAAAAGCCCAGTGTCAAAAGAAACACTAAAATACTGGATTTCTGAATACATGGAGGCTGGAGATGATGAATTACACTTATTAAATCATTAACAAGAGCCTAAGAAATAGCTACATATTTTGACTTAGATGAGCCCATTTCTAAGATGTAATCAAAGGTCTGATGATAGATTTAAGTAAAAGGAGTTCATCTAGGGTTGTTTAAATACAGAAAAATAGGGACACCTGGGTGGCTCAGTTGGGTAAGTGTTTACCTTTGGCTCAGGTCATGATCCCTGGGTCCCTGGAGCTAGCTGTGCTGGGCTCCCTGCTCAGTGGGGAGTGTGCTTCTCTCTCTCTCCCTCTGCCCCTCCTCCTGCTTGTGCTCTCTCTCACTATCTCTCTTTCTCTCTCTCAAACAAATAAAATCTTTTTTAAAAAAAATAAAATAAACAGAAAAATATTAGATACAAATGTCAATCATAACACATTCATGTGAAGGAATGAATAAACACTCTTAACATACCACATGTGAGAGATGTTAATGGTATACAGGATGATGGTAATACAGTTAGATTATAAAAGTTAAAATCCTGGGGTGCCTGGGGGGCTCAGTTGGTGGAGCATCTGCCTTCAGCTCAGGTCAGGATCTCAGGGTCCTGGGATCCCGTGTCTAGCCTGCTTCTCCTTCTCCCTCTGCCCCTATCCCTGTGCGTTCTTGAGCTCTCTCTCTCTCTCTCTCAATCAAATAAAAAAATAAAATCTTTTCAAAAAAGTTTGAATCCTCATAAATTTGTTAAAATTGGATTCCTGGGTCGATCAATCAATCAAGCTGCAGATACTAGTCATTTTGATATTGATCATAAATGGCAATTTCAACTTTCTTTTCCATACCTTGCTGCAGGATGAATTTGCACAGCTCTCAGAGCCTGAGTTGGGAAGTTTGTTTTAATAATGAGCTCTTACAGTCAAAAGTCAATAATAAACTCTCTGAGCCTGTATTTATGAATTTTTGTCAGTGGCAAACAAGCTGCGGAAAAACACACATGCAAATTAGAGTCCCCAGATCCTTAAAGAAACAACGGCCCTATTTTTGCCCCTGCCACTTCTCATCTTCAATAGTACAGGTGCTGGGTTCTTTTTCCCATCTCTATGGCCCAGAATAAAAAATAAATAAATAAAGACACACAGTCTCCTTGTCATTGCCATGCTCAGCAACAAGCATTTCAACTGGGGTTTATGAGGCAATAAATTATTGTTCCCTGTCCTGGCAAGTAGCTTTTCTGAAAGGCCACATCCGGTCTTTGGGGCACTAGCTTTTATTATGCATTTCATATTGAAACAAAGGTCAAATTAATTGACCTTATCTATGTGAAAAACCAGCTGGTTGCCTAGAGAAATAAAATCTTTTACAGAGACTTTGGGAACAAGTAAACAACAGGAAAACCCAATCCAATGGCAGCTGGAATCTGCAATTAGAAATAGAATAAATTTGGAGGAATTTAATTTTTAAACGATCAGTTAAGAATCAACAATTACATTTTCTCCAAGGAACAATAGGCCAATGAGACTCCAAATGTTATCTGCACCTACACAAAATGTTTCCCAAATTTCTTCACGAATATTCACGTTGAGGGAGGGACACAGAAAAGTTGCAAGCCTTCCATTCTGTGGACAAATGTTGCAACCCTTTCTACATGGTTAACTAAATCATTCAACATTCCAAAGAAATCACTTTTCCATCTGAAAGAATCAAAGTCAGAATATAGTTTTATTTTCCCAAAAGAAATACAAAATAGATACTTTATGCCCTCTGAATCTCCCGTAATTATATGTACCCACCCAAAGACTGAAAATTTTAATGCAGAGACCAAATAGAATAGAAGAGGAGGCTGAGTTATTTTTCTAAAGCATCTGTTCTTCCATTTTTTCATCTGGTAAATGGGATGATAATTCTTCCATCTCATCACGTTAGGGAAAAATCAAAACAGAAAATGTAAATAAATATCTCAGCACTTAGTGTCTGGCAATGCACAATAAACATGTTAACCTTCAGTGTTGCTTTTAAAAAAGTCCAATAATGATTCAGAACCACAAAATGCAATTGTCCCCACTTGTAATACACACACAAAAAAAATAAGCTTAGGTCTCCAATTTCTTAGTTTATTGCTTTTCTCCTTTCTTTCTTAGTTTAGATATGCAAACACAGCCCTTGACACGGTTTTGTGTGAAAAATGATTTAGAGTGCTGTGCTAGTGGACAGGCATTATGAGACCATAGATAGTTGTGACTCTCCTATGTGAATTTGACTCACATGTGAATTTAACAAGTGTGCAAAGAAATAAGGGATTGGTGAGACCTGAGAGACGTACGTTCCCCATGTCTCCAATTTTAATTGCCAGCAAACTTATGACTCTTTGCCATGCAAAATAAGTATTTTGAATTTATCATATGCAAACAAAATGGGGACATTGGATTTGATGGATGAGATTTTCCTGCTGTCACAAAGCCCACATCGGGTGGAGGCCTGCTGTATCATCCAGTATGGAAAAGATTAAGCCAGAGAAGGCACATCTGCATGGTGGGACGCTGAAAAAGTTAATGGCTGTGAAAAAGGGTTTGAACTTCTGGCTGAGGTCAGAAGCAGGGTGATTTAGTGACTTTAGTAAACAGACTCGCAATGAGGTAAAATGAAATTTGGTTTCATTTTGGTCAGTACCTAGAGAAAGAACATCAATAAAGTTTTCAGTGCTCAAAGGTAAGTTCAAGGCCTGTTTGGAAAGGGAATGACTTGCAAAAATCAGTTCATTGTTCTAGTCGATCGTAATTGTATCTTTTTTATTTCACCCAACTCAGGATGTAATTTTAGAAATGAGACACAGAGATAATGTGAATCAGTCAAATTACAAAGAATTCCAAAAAAAAAAAAAAAAAGAAAGAAAGAAAGAACAAAAGAAACAAAAGAAAAAAAGAAAAAGAAAGAAGAAAGGAGAGATAAGTGACCCTGGACATTTGAACATAAAGGTTGGACTGAATCTTCCGGAACCAGAAGAACTGACTCTTACCTCTTCCTTAAATTCATAGGTAAGGCAAATGCTAATCAATATGCGAGGCTGATTTAACATAACAACACCATGTTCCTGAATATGCTTTTTAAAATTCCTGGTGTTTGCTTGTGAGGTGATATCTGAGGTTAGAGGGAAATAAATTCAAAATGAAAGAACAGGTCAGAAGTCAGTAGAACAAAGCTACTGATTTTGGAGCTGGGTGTGGAGAAAAGAGGGACAGAGACAATGAGATGCCTCTGCAAAGAATTTTCTTTCCATTTCTCTAAAGATGTAATAACCAAAAATGATCTCTACTTAGTAGAAAGGACTGATGGCACGTCTCCAGAAATCTGTGTACAGACAAGGGCATGGACACAACCTCACAGGAAATATATTACTGGATCTTGGGCCATCAGGTAGATCCATTGGCTTATCAGATTTTTGGAGGGATGTGAGATTCAGACACAGTTGCTGGTATTTCACAGGCATTCATAGGAGTCTTGGAGGAGTGATCCTATGTCCTTTGCTGCATAAGAAGGCCAGTTTGGGGACGGAAGGCTGATCAGATTCCTGTAGCCTCCACGTCTCCAAGCTTCCTGGTGGAAAGCAAGAACGTGCGTGAGCTGCTTTGACTCCAAGTACCCCAGGAACCGCCAGTGAACCTGAAAGCCCCCACATCTGGCTACAGCTTGCCCTTGTTTGCTTTACATTCTGCACACAGACGACCACCCTGGCTGTGAATTCAGGGATGGCCCAGCCTTCTTGACGCATGGCCAGGGGAGGTGGGGAATCTGTAAACTCACCTGGTCCGAGGGTGAGGCCCACCACATTTTTTTTTAACCCGCCTTTGTTTTTGTTAGTGTTAGTCCTTTGGAAAAGGGTTTCTGCAGCAGCGAGCACACATTCATCATCCTTTCTCCTTTGCTTATTCCTTCTCCATCAGGTATAAACTGTGTCCTGGCCAAGAACTGGTCAGTGCATTACAGGGACGTTCCCAAACACATAACCCTACAGAACAGAAACTTCTGGGTAAGATGCCTCCAGTAACAACCCACTTTCTGCAGATTTTGTTTAGCTGTGTGGCCGTTCAGATGGTTTCTTTTCCAAAATTATCTTCTATCTAGAAGAAAAAATTAAATACAAGAGCAAACTCTCAAGGAGCATAGACGTGATGAAGTCCAACGTGTTGCACTTAAAAATCAATGTTTGGGAATAAGACAAGCAGAGATTATATAAGAGAACGGCAACCTGAATGCTCTGGGAGTTAATAGACAACAGAACAAGCTGCTCTTTTGTATTTTCAGAAATTCATTAGTTTTTTTTTTTTAATGGTGTATATACAAAACTGAAAAGGAATCAGTCAAGAAACAGTTCTTAAAAAAAATCAAACAATGCAATCTTTAACCTTTGTTTCTTTTCTTTCAAAACAAAAATAGGACTGTTTTTGTGGGAATTCAGATTCCAGGGACACAGCATCAGGGAAAGTAGTTGAACAGTGAAAAATTATATTGAAACATTTGTCTGTCCCCACACTGGACATATTTCTGGGCACAAATGACAGGATGAAATGCTATTTTCTCATTTATTTGTTTGTTATAGGTGCCTTTAAGTATATCATCAAGTAACTAAAATTTTCTGCTATATTAAGAAAACCCAAACAAAAACAGTACAACAAAAACAATCTAGATTCACACTTTTTTCCTTTTATATGTTAAATATGTAAAATATAATGTGTGCAGGAAAAATCTAGATTATGTCTAGGAATCACACACCACTGCATCTGTTGCCACCCTCCTGGCCTCTCATTCATTCTTCTCCTCGCTGAAGGGTCAGTAGGATTGTCTCCTCTCCCTTGTTGGGGAGGTTGCCCCATAGAAGCCCATTGATCTGCCTCCTACCCACAGAGTAAGGCTTCGCAGAATTTTTCCAGAGCATATATTACATCTTATCTTTCTCAATCATAAGTGTCCAGAAGTCATTGTCTAGGTTTTTTATTTTTTTTTTTTAAGATTTTATTATTCATTCATAAGAGACCCAGAGAGAGAGGCAGAGACACAGGCAGAGGGAGAAGCAGGCTCTGTGCAGGGAGCCTGATGCAGGACTCGATCTCAGGACCCCAGGATCACAACCTGAGCCGAAGACAGATGCTCAACCACTGAGCCACCCAGGTGTCCTTATCCAAGTGTTTTTCTTTTCTTTTCTTTTCTTTTCTTTTCTTTTCTTTTCTTTTTTCTTTTCTTTTCTTTCTTTTTCTTTTCTTTTTTTTCTTTTCTTTCTTTTTTCTTTCTTTTTTTTTTTTTTTTTACCAAAAATGCTGTCTTATAATTGTCTAACGGTTGGGAGAACTTGATTCACAGAGTTGTCTACATTTCTGAGGAACAGCTTTCTAACTACACACTTAAGTCTGCAGATATTATAGGACTGGCTCTATTAAGCCTAATCCCTGAAAATTCCACTTATGGGAACTGCTGCTCCAAATAACCTGGATAAAGATTAAATAGATGGATATGGACATAAAGCAAAGGAGAGTATAATGGGGAATGTGGTGGTTGGACATCACTAACAAGGAAACGAAATGCATCTTTTTGAAATGCGCACCATTGCCATGGCTGTGGTTGGCAGTGTATGTGGGAAGTGTTGCTCAGACATTGTCTAAATTTCAACTGCAGAAAATATATGTGCAAATAAAGAAAAGTAATTAGACCCTATTGCTAGAGACAAATAGTGTTGTATGTTTAGCACTAAATGTTCAATGTTTCAACTGTGGATGGTAGATTTTCTCTATTTAAAAGAGGCAAATTGGGATCCCTGGGTGGCGCAGCGGTTTGGCGCCTGCCTTTGGCCCAGGGCGCCATCCTGGAGACCCGGGATCGAATCCCACGTCAGGCTCCCGGTGCATGGAGCCTGCTTCTCCCTCTGCCTGTGTCTCTGCCTCTCTCTCACTGTGTGCCTATAATAAATAAATAAAAAATTAAAAAAAATAAAAAATAAAAGAGGCAAATTGAACACCAATAAAAAATAAATTTATTATTGAAAAAAAAAAAGAGCCAGTAGAGGGCACCTGGGTGGCTCAGTGGTTGAGCTTCTGGCTTCGGCTCAGGTCGTGATTCCGGGGTCCTGGGATCGAGTCCTGCATCAGGTTCTCCTGCAGGGAGCCTGCTTCTCCCTCTGCCTATGTCTCTGCCTTTCTCTCTGTGTCTCTCATGAATGAATAAATAAAATCCTTAAAAGAAAAATAAAAGAGCCAGTATCGATATGGATTTTCCTGACAACTGGGACAGGAATAAATTCTCAGATTTCTAGCATCTTTTAATTTGAAAAGCAGGTAAAGATGTATTTTACACACGACACATATCTAAAGAGCTTTATAACTTTTGTGATAACTCCAGAAAATGGACAGCTCATTATTTGTGTATTTCAGTACCATCAGCATCTAACATAATGTGGTCCGTGGCAGTGAGTCCATAAATATTAATTTGTCAAATTATGGCTGAATCACTAAGTTTCCCTTTGTGCCGACTTATGTCTCATATAATCTTTCTGAAAACAGTCCTGGTTGCCTCTCCTACCTGTATCAATCTTTAGGGAGAAAGTTTACACAGAGAACAGAGAATTTGATTGGCCCAGTATCCAAGTCATAACAAATATCTGATTGCTCAAACTAACAAATGAAATTAATGAATTGGAAACCTCAAAGTCAGCTTTTTTTTTTTTCCTCTTGGAGATAGGAATCTATTCTTAATTCCTCTTTTTGGGTTTTAGAGATCGCCTTCCTAGTGACACCTTGCATTGGCCAATAGCAGAAAGTGCTTTTATTTCCTGAACGATTCAAGGTGTAAAAAGAAAGTGGCAGGAAGAATGCAGATTGGTCCTGTAAATGGTAGCATCCAGTCTAAATGGTTTGTCTGTACTTAAACACATCACCCATACTGAGGCACTGAAGCATCGTGCTGATGGTTTTAGACTTCCGTGCCTTGGTAGGTTCAGACATTGCATGCTACACTTACGTCTGGGGAAAGATAGATGTCTGTTAATTCTCCAGATGTGCTATCGGTCCAACTACACTTAGATTCACGTCTGGAAATGTTTAAAATAAATGGCTGGATTTTTTTTTTCCACTTTATTTCTGGATATCTTAGTATCCTGGATTCCTGTCCACAGCCAGTTTGTATCTTTCTTGATCTTCATCACCATACTAGGAATTCTCCCTCCGACTATCTATATAATAATGACATATCATAGCATTTTTCAAAGGTCGTTTGTTTTCAAAGGGTTGGGTTAGATTTTTTTTTTTTTTTTAACTTCGGATGGAAGAGTGGATTTTTACTGATGTGCTGATACTTCCACCTAGTGGCCACAGTGGAGGGTACAACTGTCTTCTGTTGGACAACTACAAATACATTCCTGGATCTTCTATAATTCAATCAGTTGGGAAATATTTCTGGAGTTCTTTCCATTCACTACACGAAACAAACAGAACATAATGAATAAAACTGTCTCGCTTTAGAAGTAAAGATAAGATAATGAATTTAAAAATACTCCAATATGCTTACTGAAATGCATGGTTACCTATTGAATTTTTAATAAGCATATTTTTAGAACGATTGTATATTTACAGCACAGCTGCAAAGATAATACAAGGGTTCCTGTATCCACTTCATTCAGCTCCTCCTTATGCTAACATCTTACTTTTTTCATGGTGCTTCTGTCAAAACCAAGAAATTGACTTTGGTACCTTATTATTAACGATTAGTAGTGTCTTCAGACCTCATTTGGATTCCACCCGGTTTTCTACTTATGTTCCTTTTCTGTTCCAGAGTCCAATTCAGGATACTACATCACATTTCATTTTATGTCTCCTTGATCTCTTCTGGTTGGTTCTTTTTAATATATCAAATTATTGTACTCTACTGCAATTATTTGGGTAGCAATAAAAAGAACAAAAAGAGAGTACAATATGTGTATCTGTGAGTGAATTAACTATTATATTCCAAAGAGATTATCTTCAAGGTTTGAAAGATGTTAAGAATTGGGGAAATGACAATGTTTGGAAGAACAGAATGAGAATGTGCTGACTCCTTTTCAAAATAAGAATCTGGGAACAACATTTTCTTTGTTCGTTTCTGGTTGGCCTTTGAGCTCTTCTCACAAGGGACCAGTGCTACCCTGAGCTGGTAGGTGACCAAGCTGCTACTTAATGGAAAAAAAAAAATAATTGGAAGAAGCAGCAACAAATACCACATTTAAGAAGATCAGAAGAGGGAGCTTCATGGTTAAAAAAATATCAATATCCTTTCAGAACCCAGATGTACATCTGTATCTAGCGAGTGTAGACTGCCTTAGCCCACAGTGACTTACAACTCTCCAGGTCATCACAGTCTACACCACTTGATTGGCAAATAATAACTTCTAATCTGAAGTTATACTGATGCTATAGTATAACTTTTATATTTAACTCACAAATACTATTTGTGGGACTCTCCACCCAACCACTTTGTAATCACTCATAATAAAGAATAATGTATTTTACTTTGATCCTGTTATGTGCTTCACGTAAATATAAACTGGAAGACAAAAATCATCTACTCACCCATTCACTCATTCATTCGTCCCACAAATATTCAATGTCTATCACAGGCAAGTCATCCCTCTAGTTGCTAGATAGGCAGAGAAAAATAACAACATCCCTGATTTTATGAAACATCACAGACTCTGAGTTGGAAATAAAAATTTCCTGATTGGCCATGAGAGTAAGCATCTCTCTACTTTTCTCTTCTGCATTACTTTTTCTCTTTTGCAATCCACTTGTTCTGTTGCTACTTTCTACGACCAAGCTCAAGAGTCTTATAAAAGGCTGCTACAGGATCAAATGGAAGAGCCAAAAGCATGCAGCTATAAGATAAATAAGCTGAGTGCCTCTGGTTGTATCAGAGCTCAATTTCTAAATTATGTGAGACTTTTTAAGAAAGACTCCAGTGGTAAGGGGATGGCAGTTTGGTAGCAAATGAGCACCTGCTTTTCCAGAAAAAAAAAAAAAAACTTATTTTAAATGCAAAGAAAACCATTATTAAGTGCTTCAGGTAGAGTCAAGAATATATAAAAATTTAGTTTATGATAAAGATAGCTAAATAAGTAGGGAAAGAAAGAAAAATTTAGTTTATGATAAAGATAGTTAAATAAGTAGGGAAAGAAAGACTCGTTCACAAACATTGAGGAAGAAATTTTCTTTCTTTGAAGAAAGAAAAAACAGATTTCTCCTAAATCACAAAACATACTGAAAAAAATTAGATAAATTAAATGGTGTGGAAGGAAGAGGACGCCGTCCAACATTTGAAAAAAAAAAAAAACTGAATTCACTCCTTACATTGTAAGATTTTTTTAAAGTAATTTCTACACCCAACATGGGGCTTGAACTCAAGCCCTGAGATCAAGAGTTGAATGTCCCACTGACTGAGCCAGCCAGGCTCCCTGAATTTGTTATTTACTTAAGGAGGCAAAGCTGTGCTTTTTTTAGGCATGGTTTCCCTGATTGCAAGGCAGGAAGCTTATCTTAATAGGGATTTGGAAAGGGTAGAGTTCAAGGCTTTTATAGTCAGGAGGGGATCTATGTCAGCTATGGAAGTATGGGAATGTGCTTCTCCAGGTGGGCTTATTGTTGATTGACTGACTAGCTTTCAGAAATGGTTGTGGTGGCCGTAATGCACCATCTGAGCTTCAAAAATGTGTGGCTTTACCAACTGTCTGGCTTTCAGAAGCATAACCATGGACCAGAATTGTCACCAGTCTTTAAACAGACTCTGCAGATAACATAATGAAGAATGGGCAAAAGATTTGATCAGGCATAGTGTATATATATAGTAAATATATATAGTAAATATATATAGTAAATACATATATATAGTAAATATAGTGTGTGTGTATATATATATATATATATATATATATATATATATATATAACGAATAAGCATAGGTAGGTAAAAAAGAAAGATGTTTGGTACCATTAGTCCTTAGAGATATGCAGTCTAAAACCACAATGAGAAACCATTACTTGAATTAGGCTACAGTGAAAAAGATTGATCATAGTAAGTGCCGGAAGGCACTGGAATATACTCTTGGTGGGAACGTAACATGGTACCATCTGTTTGGGAAAAAAATTTGATGGTTTATTTAGGAAGTTAAATATACATCTGCCATTCATTCGTGCCATTCTAGTTCTACATTTTTAACAGAGAGAAATGAAAGCATGCGTCCGTACAAAGACTCATACACAAATGGTCATCGCAGCTTTATTCGTAATAGTCAAAAAATGGAAACAACACACACAATGTTTACCAAGAGAGGATGGATTAAAAAAAAATTAGCTATCTCCATATGATTAAATACTAGTCAATGAAAACGAATGAGCTATTGATACACCTAGCAACGTGGATGAATCTTAATAACTTAGGCATGCTGAGTGGAAGACATCAAAAAGGTATATACTTCAACCTTCTATTTTTATCAATTTCTAGAAATACAAACTAATTTTTAGTGACAGAAAGTGGTTGATGTTTACCACATGAGTGGGGGTGGTGGTGGTGGTAGAAATTACCAAAGGGTCTGTCTAGGAATGAGATTCGTGAGTAATATGGTAAATCCATGTTTAACTTTATAATAAGCTGACAAACATTTTGTATTCCCACCAACAATGAATGAAAATATGCCTTAAAATTTTATATAATATATCCTTGTTGGATTTCAGTATTTTCATTTTTCTTTTTTTTTTCTTTCTTAACTGTAGCCATTCTAATAATTGTATAGCAGTATTTGTTGTGGTTTAAATTTACATTTATTTTAAGGCTAATAATGTTGAGCATCTTCTCATATGGTCATTTGCCATCTGTATATTTCCTTTGCTGAGGTGTCTGACTATATTGCTCTCTCTTTTTAACTTAAATTATTTTTATATTGTTATTTTGTAAGAGACCTTTATATATTTTGGACACAAGTCTTTTATCAGACATGTATAACAGAAAAATATTTCTTCCCATTTTATGGCTCGTTTTCCCATTCCCTTAGCAATTTTCTTTCACAGAGCAAATATTAATGGAGTCTTTAATTTGAATGGAGTCTCATTTACTTTTATAGATTGTGATTTTGGTTTTATATCTTAAGATCTCTTTGCCTAACCAAATGCCACAAACATTTTCTCCAGTGTTTTGTTTGAATTTTTCTATATTTTTGTGTATTAATTAGGTGCATGATCTGTTTTGAATTAATTTTGTATAGGGCATGAAGTATATAGTATATCTCTTAGTCTCTCTCTCTCTCTCTCTCTCTCTCATAGAGGTCTAAACATTACCATCACTATTTCAACGTGCTGACTAGGATTGGTGATGGTGGACTGTGTTGCCATATTTGTGATCTGGGGATAAAAATAACCATTAAGTCTATGCCAGTTGTAGTTTCTTATTATTGTCAATGCTTTCCAGGAACTTAAAGAAACTTCTAGTGAACTAGACGTTGTTATGATAGATAAATGTTGAATTTTGAGTGTCATCTGTTGATTAATTAGGTTGTTTTGGTTGTCACATCTCCTATATACTTGCTGACTTTCTGTCTACTCCTATCATTTGATGGGAGAAGAATGTTAAAGTCTCTGAGGAAATTGATAAGCTTGTCTGGTTTTCTTTTCAGTTCTATTATTTTCCTTTATGCATTCTTGAATACTTTTGTTGGGTAAACATTTAGGATTCCCATGTTTTATTGATGAATTGACCATTTAATCATTATGAAATGTTCTTTTTTTTTTCCCTCTGTCATTTTGTTTCTGAATTTGTTTCATATTAATATAGCCACCGCATCTTTATTTTGATTAGCATTTACATGTTATATTGTTGCCATTGTGTTTTGCTCTTAATCCATCCATGTCATTATATTTCAAGTGTGTTTGACAACTCATTGGAAATAATGGTAATGTTTCTCAAATAATGGGGAACAATCCCAAAAATTGGGTTTTGTTAATGTTATTCGGTCTGACAATTTCTGACTTTGAGTCCTTGTCTTTAGGCCATTGGTATTTAATGGGACAATGATATGATTAGACTGGGTCTCACACTTTAAAAAAGTTTCTGTTTATATGTTCTTTTTGTTCTTCTGTATACCCTTTTATTATAGACTATTTAAATATGTTTAGTATTCTATTTTAATCAGTCTATGTATTGGTTTAGGCTCTCTCTACTTGTATTATTAGAAGTAACTCTAGGGGTGATAATACACACATCTAATTTTTCAGTCTGACATTATTATTTTACCAAATCAATTGAAGTTTGGAAATATTACAATCATAGAATGACTTTTACTTTATACAACCCTTATGTCATAGTTGTCATACATATATTACATTTGCAAAACATTGAACATTGTCAAAATTTTTGCTTTCAGTACTCTTCATACTTTGAAAAATATAGGAAGAAAAAAACATAGTGTTTCCTTACTCAGATATTTTTCCTTTCCATGGCTTTTCCTTTATTCTTAAATCTCCAACTCTCTCTATGGTATAGTTTTCTTCTAGACTAAATAATAATATTAGCATTTCTTTTGGAGCAACTAATTCTATTATAACTCCTACAACTCAGAATGTTTTAATTCTCCTTCATTCCTGAAGGATATTTTCATTAGATATAAAGTTCTGAGTTGATAGCTACTTTTGCTATTACATTGAAGATGTTTTCTACTGTCACCTGGACTCCACGTCTTCTGCTGAGTCATCTCTAGTCTTTAAATCATGGCCCCCAAATATAGATGACACTTTCACATTTTTCTCATCTTTGGTTTTAGATGGTTTGTCATAATATGCCAAGCATGGTTTTCTTTGACTTTTGGTTTCATTTTATTTTTCTGTTGTTATCCAATACCAAGGTTTCTTTGAAGCAAGTTCAAGTAACATGAAGACAGAAAAACAAAGCAAGAAAGCAATGTAGTTTACCCAGAATTTTCTTTCAATTTTTCCCTACCAACTATAATCATTTCATCCCTTCCACTCATTCCTAACTGACTCAAATTATGATTCTTCTCTTCTACTCCATAAATAATACTTTTGCCTATATCTCACATAATATCTATTTCAATAAATGTAATGGAAACATTTTGGTCCTTATGTTTATGGATCTCTCTGCTGCAGCTTGTAACACATTTGACCACTCCATGCTTCAAGAGAATTATACTGGCTTATGGAGCACTACACATTTGATTTCTGGTGCCCCTTCCCCTTTTCTAAACCAGTTTCTCTTCATCTTTTAGTTCCATAAATGCTGCGAGGCCTCATAGTTCTCTCTCAGTCCTTATTTTAATACCATTCACAAGCAATGTAATCAATGTCATGGTTCATCTTTATCCCATAAATGCAACTCACAAATATACATATGTCCAAAGTGTATCTTTTTGCTGAACAACAAACCAGTCTAACCCAACCATCTATTGGCCATCTCTACTTGGATAGCTCTCAAATATCTTGAAGTCAGCATTGCCAAATTTGAATTTGCATTTCCCACCAAGTATGCTCTTCTGCCATTATTTAAAGCACTTTCCAATAAATAATAATATACTGTGCCTAATCAGAAACCAGAAATCTTAGCATGGGTATAAATCTTCGTCTTAACGTGCTCATCTATCGGGTAGCACACCTTGTCAATTCTCCCGCCTACATACCTCTTAGGTGAGTGGATATGACTCTTTTCTCACAGCTGCCATGTGCTCTAATCCAAATCACCATTGCATATTAGTGTAATGCAAGAGTCCCTCTCACATGTTTCCTTGTGTCCACTATTGCTCCCACTCACCAATTCTCAGTGAGGCCAGTTGGCGTGATCTTTGAATATGCAAACTGGACGATGTCATCTTCTTTCCTGAAATAGACAATAGCTCCCTGTTGGCCACAAAAAATAAAATCCAAAACACAGCCTAGAGAGCTGCCCTAATCTCCCCACTGACAACACATCTAATGTGTTAATTTTCTGTTGCTGCCCAAGCAAATTCTCACAAGCTCAGTGACCTACAACAGCCAAAATGTATTCTGCGCATTCTCGTATACTTCTTTAAGTCAGAAATCCAACACAGATCTCACTGAGCTAAAATCAAGAAGTGGAGCTGGGTGTGTTCCTGTCTATAGGCTCTACAGGAGAAGCCACTTCCTTGCGTTTTCTAGCTGCTTGATGCCACCCAAATTCCTTGGCTCATGACCTCCTTCATCCATCATCAGAGGCAACAGTGATGCGTCAATTCCTCATCATTTCTTAGACTTTTCCTCCTTCTTTTATCTCGTCTGTCTACCTTACTCTTTTCCTCCCTCCCCTACATTTAAGAGCTCACATAATTAGATTGGGATCATTTCTGTATTTGAAGGTCAGTGGATTAACGATCTTAATTCCATCTGCAACCTTAATTAGCTTTCACCAGATAAGTGTTCACAAGTTCCAGGATTAGTATATAAATCTCTTGGAGAGTGGACATTATTCTGCCCATCACATCATTACATTACTGTTGCATTTCCTGGTCTACTCACGTCCAATTTCCTTCTGTTTCTTGGGGAAAAGGCTAATTAATGGTGAACGTACGTAGTTCCAAGGTTCACATTGTCCCCAGTGCCTAGTTCATCCTCTTACCCATCCTTCCCCTGCTCCCTTGTGTCCCTGATTAACTGTCTTTTTTACTTCGTTCTTTAAATTAAATTTTAGTTTGTCATCTTGGTCTTCTCTGACCTTCAAAATCAGAGCAAATCCCTTTGTTTCAGGACAATCTACTCCCCCTTTTTTCTCACTCATCTCCCATATGTGACCTCCCTTATAAGATACTATTTGCATGTGTGCCTTGTCTCCTGTGACACCCTGGCACCTGGTGGGATACCTGGCAAATCAATCATAAAGACATTAGAAATCTGACTAAAATTTTTACTCCTCCTCTCTACCCATGATATTCCCTCTGCTTTGATTCCACTTCTTCCCGTACCTTATTTCTTCCCAGTTTTCCTCTGGTTGGGGGGTTTCTAGACAGATTAATCTAGGCGAATCTAGATTATTTTCTAATTGTCAATATTCAGTTCTCATGTTTTCTTTTTTTCAAGACCCTCCCTACCCCCACCCCACCCCCTCCATGGTGCCCACCCCCGAGGGCACCATTCTGAGCCCGGTGGCTGACCTTGGAATTTCTGTAAATCGTTTGATCATCACCCTTACATTGTAACAATATTTACCTTCAGTTAGATCTTGAGCTGTTTGAGGACAGGCACATATTCTTGTTAAACCACGTATCTCAGGTCTAGCACAGTGCCTAATATATAGAAAGCACTTAATCAATGATGTTAAAGAATCAATAAACGAGTTTAATCTTAAGAAAAAAATTACATTCATCCTTTTCCAAAAAAGAAAAGCATCAAAGTTGCTAAATAAGTATACACCAAATGATGTGTATGCTGATAAAAACCCTTCTGTTTTCTATCTATCTATCTATCTATCTATCTATCTATCTATCTATCTATCATCTATCATCATCTACCTCTTTTGCTTTCCTTATTTTGGGGAAAGGTGCCCTGGAGCCATGGCATTAAGATAAAACCCACTACATCAGGGGAAATAATATGGCTGTTAAATGTCACGCTACCACAAGATGGCAGGATCGTATTATGCTTACCACTTACTTATAAGTATTTTATACATTTATAAATACTTTATATGGTATATATATATACCATATATATATATACATACATATACATACATATATGTGTATATGTATATACACCCATATATAAAATAATTTGTGTTTTTTCTGAATAATTAACATATTATTATAGAATAAGTAAATAATAAGTTGATCCTGTTCAAAATAAATTATACAGAGGCAAATTCTGCCTAAACTTTCATTCTTATTCCTTCAGCTAAAATCCATGATCCAGCCACTAGCCTCATAATTTCATTTTCCTTCCTAGCACTAGTAGCTATAATTTGACACATGGCTGTATGAGCAAGTGGTCAGTCTATAGGTGCATAACATCTCTATTTTTATAAGGAGAAACTGAAGCGAGGAAATGTTGACTACCTCATGTAAAAATATCTGGTACAATTGTGAGCTAAAATGTAAACTCAGGCCTTTAGACCTTTTAAATTCAAAATTACCAAATTTTCTACTAGACTCTTCCACCTCCATAGCTTTGTGTGCATGCATGTGCATCTAAGTCTGTGTGTATGTGTGTATGCGTGTGTTTTCTCCCATGTGGGCCTCTATTCCTAATACTGCTTGGTTTTGAAAGATAGGATTATAGCCTAATCAATAGATTCTTCTCCAAACAAAACGTTAAATTAGACGTCCCCCTCTGTGCATTCCTGATGCTCCTAGGTTCCCTAGCCATTCTGGGGTAGGCTGAGCCAGGGGTCTCCCTATGGTTCCTCTGAGATGATCATAGTACTTGAACTGATCAGATAAGAACCTTGAAGTCAAAGAGTTTGTAATTAGCAAAGACAAAACAAAATTATCACTTTGAAAAGCAATTCTACTTAAACATGTTGAAATTGGGAAGAGCTCTCTAATAAACAGATATAATTAATACATTTGGTACCCAGGCATTCCCTGCAATAGTTATAGGATTTTTTAAAAAATTTTAAAGATTTTATTTCATTTATTCATGAGAGACACACACAGAGAGAGAGACAGAGACACAGGCAGAGGGAGAAGCAGGCTGCACACGGGACGCCTGACATGGGACTCAATCCCGAGACTCCAGGATAATGCCCTGGGTCAAAGACAGGCACCAAGCCGCTGAGCCACACAGGGATCCCGTTATAGGATTTTTAAAGTAAGAGTTGGGTGAATGGTACATTGGAACCATGCAAGTTTGGGACATATTCAGTTAAGTCTGCTTTAGAAACTCAAGGGCACCATTTAACAGAGATGCTGAATGCTGCCTCCTTACTTTTTAATTTTTATTTATTTTTAAAGATTTATTTATTTATTTTAGAGGAGGAGGAGAGAGAGAGATTGAGTGTGCAAGTTAGGAGAGGGGCAAAGGGAGAGAACGCATTTTAAGCAGACTTCATGCCCAGCACAGAGCCCAATGTGGGGCTTGATCTGAGCCGAAATCAAGAGTTGAACACTTCACCAACTGAGCCACCCAGGTGTCCCATCTACCTTATTTTTAGTATACTTGACTCAAAGTCTCTAGGATTTGAATAACTGGAAGAAATAATTCATATATTAGGCAGTGTCAATAAGCCTGAGAGCTGCAGTTTTGTGATTCTAGATAAAAAGATTGAACATGTGAATAGCAGGTGGCTGTAAAAGAAACCCCAGGCTGGTGCAAGTACAGCAATTATCCTTAAAACAAGGGCAAAAGATGTCAGTAATGCTGCACCATGTATAAGAAGCAGTCACAAGGGTCCTTGCTCCAAAGGTTAAGTCAGATACATTGACACAACCAGATGAAGCCCTAGTTTACTCATCTTCCTATAACTGGTTGAAGTTATCGTCAGGGCGTTCTAACCAACTCTGATGACAGACACACAAGTAAATCCATGGTTGATTAGAGAGTAATAATTTCAGTAATGTGTTATCGACTAATAACAATTAAATGAATGTATAATGTTGCTTCATCAGTAGGGAGGAGAAAGAAAAAAACCTCCTCACTAAGAAATTTACTTACTGAATAATGGAAACTTGCATTTAAAAATTTTAAAGAGTATCTAATAACATTTCTTTAATTTAAATATGTAAATCATGGATCTAATAATAAGTGTGGTGACCAAGACAATAATTATAATTAAAATAGAATGTTGAGGGCAGCCCCGGTGGCGCAGCGGTTTAGCACCGCCCGCAGCCCAGGGTGTGATCCTGGAGTTCTGGGATCAAGTCCCACGTCGGGCTCCTTGCGTGGAGCCTGCTTCTCCCTCTGCCTGTGTCTCTGCCTCTCTCTCTCTCTCTCTGTATGTCTCTCATGAATAAATAAATAAAATCTTTAAAAAAATAAAATAAAAAATAAAATAGAATGTTGAGTATTCTAGAAGTTGTGTGTTTTTTCCCAAGGAAAATAATCATAATAGACCAAATTTTAATCTCAAAAAAAGTTTAATTGGCCCTCAAATCCCCCAAACCCTACAATGATCTAATAAATTTTCCAAGTGGCAAATGAAGCTATATTCATTTCTCCTTAAAGAGGGAAGAAAGCAGGTGGTTTCACAAGCAGCTAACTTTCTATAATATGGAATTCTCCGTTGCATGCTCAATGATAGCCTGGTGGATGAATTTGAACCTCCAGCTGTCCAACATTGGGCCAGAATCATTCAAGGTGTGTTGTGGAGACGGGGCAGGTGCGAGGCGGGCCACCATGCTCCATCACCTCTTCAAAAAATGATGACACAGACCATATGTTTCTAGTAGTCTAGCTTTTTCACTTTCTTGACAGCTGTGCAACCGGCATGCAGGCTGACTGAAGCTTTATCACTCTCCCCTTAGCAGGAGACACATTAGCAGAACCTCAAGGGAAATGGCTCAAGGGAATTGAAATTGTCTTTGTGGAAGCCGGAAGTTCCCTGAGCACCCTCCAGTATCAGAAAAAGTTTCTGGCTGACACAGTGCAACTTGAGATAACTCAGTGAAGGGAGTATCCAAAGAAACCTGGCACAACTTTTAAAATTTAAATTCCTCACTTAAAAAAAAAAAAAGTACAGCTAGAAATGGGATGCTAATCATTTTCAGAAGCAAGACTCCTCTGCATTGGTTATTAATTTTAATGACTTCTGTTTAGTGCCACTAGCTAATGGGCCTCTTCCAAAACACGAGGACCTCTGCTGCAGTGATTACTTAAATAATATCATACTGTTGAAGGAGGAAAATAATGAAACACTCTTTTTTTTCCCCAGATCATTAGCATTGGGGGGAATAAACAAAACAAGGCAAGACAAAATCCTAAATATCCTCTGATGATGTCTCTTTATCTTTTGTCTGGGATTAATAAAACTAGCTACTTATTAATAGTAATGAAAACATTGCTCCTGGGAAAACACATCTAATTTGTAGCCATTTTAGACACAAAGGTGAATGCGATCACTGGTGAAAAGAATCACTTTGGGACTTCCTCATTGTGATTACAATAAATAAGTAATTATAAGTAATTTTGATAGCTTTCTAGTGAAAGAACAACTTAGATTGACCCAGAAATATTTCAGGCAAAACTTGCCACTAATGACTTTGAGTTGTCATAATAGTGATCATATTAAAATGATCCAGAAGGAGTTAACTTTGGGACACAGCCATGTTTTCTGGTCAACTCCGTTACATACGCACACTACAGTTTGTTGATGAGCTTGCCCAGTTGCACTGTTGCTCAGAACTGCATGTTCTAAACTGTACCTGAGTCTTTTTGCAGTAAAAATACTACCATTTAGCATTATCCCTACTTGTGCTTAAAACTGTTAGCCTTAGGAAGTCATGTTTCCAGCGGTGAAAATAATTCACAGAATGACTGTACAAATGGGCCCCCCTCCCAGGCTAGAATATTGGTCCTGATTTTCTCCTCCTTTCCTACTTTCCATTTATTTCTAACTCATTCGTACTGAGATCAGTATGCTTTTGTACTTTGAATTTTTTAGTTTCTGAGAATTTCTTTTCCCCTAATCCAGAGCAATAACTGTTAAAGTCTTAGTAGGTACTTTTAAAAAATTCAACCCTCAAATTTTTTTTTAATTTTTTTTAATTTTTATTTATTTATGATAGTCACAGAGAGAGAGAGAGAGAGAGAGAGGCAGAGACACAGGCAGAGGGAGAAGCAGGCTCCATGCACCGGGAGCCCGATGTGGGATTCGATCCCGGGTCTCCAGGATGGCGCCCTGGGCCAAAGGCAGGCGCCAAACCGCTGCGCCACCCAGGGATCCCAAATTTTTCTTTTTTTAAAGATTTATTTATTTATTTAAGAGAGAGAGAGAACATGAGCAGGAGGGGAAGAGGGAGACTGAATCTCAAGCAGACTCTGCAATGAACACAGAGCCTGATGTGGGGCTTGATCTCATGACCCTGAAATCACAATCTGAGCCAAAAGTAAGAGTCAGATGCTTAACTGTACCACCTAGGTGCCCCAACCCTCAAAATTTTTTAGTCAGGGTAAAACCAGAAAACTACTGGATTTATTTCAAATTCTTTTTTTTCAGATAAGAAATACAATACATTATGCACAATTTTATATAGTTTTGTTAGAGACCACAGTAAGGATAAAAACAAAACCCTCCACTCTAAATTGTATTGTATATTACTAAAATTAATGGAAGTGTTTCCTACTTAAGAATTAGAATTAAAGAGTATTCTTTACATACCTTACAATGTATGGAGATTTTCTGGCGCTAATTGCTCTCTGAAACCAGCCAGGGTTGGACTGCCTTCAGGGCATGTGAGAAAACTAATTCTCAGTCTGAGAGGACAGAAAGATAGGCAACCAACAGTAAGACTGGCCAACGTACAGTGGGGAATGGGAGTTCATACCACTGTGGTTATTTCCAACTGCAATGCCAATTGAAAACGGGTTCATGTGATTGTGACACAGACCACTCTGGAGGAACTGCCAAAGTAGGTATGAGAGTCTATTCCATTCCTATTATACCTCTAACCCCCTTTCTAGGTATAAAATGTGGGGATTTGTCAGAATTCTTTGGAGAGAACTAATGTCATGACTGTGAGGGACTGCTCATTTGTCCCCAGCCTAGGGAGGATTAGGCTTCAACAAGACTACTTGGAAAGTCTAATATATGTCTTGGCTTTTGAAGACATGGTAGTCTGGGGTCTAACTTCCACCCAAGGAAATGTGAAGGGCATGAAGAAAGTTTGGGAAGGTGATTTGGCTGGTAAAATGGGAAAACTGCTTCTTGGTGTCAGAAGTAACTACACTTCCATTCCATAGCAGGCCAAAGAATACACGACTAAGACCAGATATGGGCTTGGGTAGGATAGAGAGCTGGCCTAGGGGCTGCTTAAGTCCTACCCAGGGGGCAAAGGAGATCCAACCTTTGAGAGAGGAGACGAGGTATAAAGTAAACCTCCCAAAGATAGGGCCTTAAGGGGGGGGGGGGGGAGCACCTGATGAAGAGGCAACCTTGCACACATCCAGAGTTTGAAATGGGGAGGGAAAATTAAATTTCCCCCAAAGAACCTGGGAAAGTACCTATACTGGGCACTCCAGTGTATCATAACAGATCCATTCAATCTCATTGTTCTCTGATTTTTGGCCACCACTTCAGTGATGAGTTTTGCACAGGCTCTAAATAGCTTCCTGCAGGTGCATCCTGGCACCACCTCACTTTAAGCCCATGCTGCATTCCTCTTACCTGCCCCTGGGCCTTTTTGTGACATGGTAGCAGAAGCTCACTTGGCACTCATGCATGTTCACCCTTGAACTTTAGGAGAGATAATGTCCTATGAAATTGACCTTTAAACAAAAGTGGATAGAAGCCAATGAATAAAAGCTTCTCCTCCCTCTGTTGAATGATTGTTTCAAAGGCTTATGCCATACAGCTTCTCAGAAGGTCCCACTGGATCGAACAACCAGTTATCCTGGCTGACCTGACAAAAAAAAAATCTTTATTTTGGTTCTCTCTCCTGCCTTGTTTCATTATCCCTGTCCATCACTTTTGCTCTAAGGTCATAGTCCCTAATAAATTGTGCAGGTTCAACTTTCTGAGGAACCATGGTTAAAAAAAAAGAAAAGAAAATCCTTGAGATAAAGAGAATTCTAAGCCAACACAGAACTCATTTAAATACATTTCCCATTCTTGTTTACCTTTCATACACTCCCTCATGCTCCACTTTCCAGCTCTTACCTAATAACCATTCCCATTCCAGCTAATAACTGGAAGAAAAGGTGAGCAAGAAAGGAAATGTACCATGGCCCTCCCTTCTTCCAGGGCTGTGGCCAATTCCTACAGCTCAGCTGTAGGAGGGGAGAAAATGGAACATTAGATCCATTCAGGCACATGAATATTACATAAACCTGAATATTTCAGCTTTCAAGTTAAAACTGAGTTTGCAATCTATACTGAGTGAAAAACTCCCTGATATCAAGGCCTCCTCAGGTTTTCATCCAGAGTTATGGAAAGGCTACACAACAGAACAAGTTGTAAAGGGACAGTATGGAACAAAAATAAAGTCCTATATGTTCATATCTCATTGATATTTCTGACTCAACATATAGGTTATGTATCTTTGATTCACTTGGTTAATATCTCTAGGTTTTTTATTATCCATACTTCAGAATGAGTTAAATACACCCTATCTTATTAGAATAAGGATAAATGAGATCATGTAAGTAAAAGTACCTAGTGAAATACCATGCAAATGGCAGGCACTCAGTCACTGTTGGCATCTTTCCTTCTCCAAACATTTGTGTCCTGTCATTCTTTGATCTAGGAGTAACATTGAAGAATCATTAGATAGGTCAGTTTATTAAGTAAAGGAAGAGTGGATAGAAATCAATGCTTAGAAATCAGCTGTGGTTGGAAGGCATTACTGTTTGATTATTAGGCAAACCATTTAACATCATTCTGGGCCATGGTCGTGGCTGGATTCATGGGTGTGAAACCTGTGCAGTGACACACATCCTCACTCTCTGAAGGGCTCTAGTGCTTGGTTTAATGCTCTACTTTCACCTGAAATTTTTAATAATGCAATCTTCGAACTGGTGTTTTGTGAGTGAAGTCCAAGGGGACGACAAATCCTATGTGTAAATGAAGGAGATCTGCATAATGTCTATGTCCACCGTGTCTTCTTACTGCACTCTTTACCTGCAGCATCTGCAATGCTCCATGACACAAAATTCTAGAGGACCCTCAAGGCATGGAAATTCAAGTGTTGGGGAGTGTTACCAAAAAGACACGACCACCAATTGGCCAATGAGCTACACCTCTACATTCACAGGTTCCTCTTCCCTTCCACTGTCTTTAGAATGTGAGTTCCACTTGGCTTTCCCACTCCCAGAGGCTGCTCCAAGGACATGGCCTTGAGATAGTAACGTGGTGCAGAACACACCTGCATGGCATATGTTACTGCACCTAGTGAGGGCCCTATAAGCTTTTCAGATTTGGTGGGCAGGTGTGGGGATCCATTCATCTCGCTGCCATCCAAGATAAGCCTCTTGTGCAAGTTGCCCTTGCTTATTAAAACTGCCACCTACCAGCTTGGAGTGGCCTGTCTTTTTTTTTTTTTTTCAGTCTTTCTGTGTACTCTGAGGACAGGGGTCAGTTTCAGATTATACCAGGGAAGTTCCTGAGAAGGGTGTAAAGAAACAATGGGATTACAAAGTGAGCGTGTTTCATCTCCAAGTGAGTAAGGAAAGGCTCTGATATACTGAGTGGCCACGTTTTCTATTCAAATCGGAAGTTGCTTTCCAATGCAGAAAGAAGGTAGTGACATTCTTGGAAACATAAATGACCAAGGAACCTATCATGTCTTGTGTTACTTCTTGCTTGTGTTATTTCTCGGTACCAGCCAAACATTTATGCTGAAAGGTGTCCACCAAGGTGAAAAGATAGTAGCATCCACAGTTCCCTTCCTTTCACCCCATCTTTACTCATTAGTAAGCCACAGTGTTGACAAAACGTGTGTCAAGAAGTGACAAAACAAGGGCTCCTGGGTGGCTCTGTTGGTTAAACATCTACCTTCGGTTCTGGTCATGATCCTGGAGTCCCGGGATCTAGCCCTGCATTGGGCTCCCTACCCAGCAGGGAATCTGCTTCTCCTTCTGCCTCTCACCCTGCTCAAGCTCTCCCTTGCTCTCTCTCTCAAATAAATAAATAAAATCTATCTTTTTTAAAAGAAGTGACAAAACAGCGGAAGTAGTTTTCTATGACATTTCCACTGTTGTGAAGGAAACACATATGCATATATGACCTACAGAACACAAATTGTATAATTTAGGTGAGTCTGCATACCAGTGAAATGCTCTTCTACTTGTATTTAAAATTGGCATTGGAGAATATAAAGATGAAGTAGAAATTCATGCTAATAAACACATTTTAAAATTTTCTTGCTGAGGACAGCAATCAAGAAATGACACCAAGCAAATTAAAAATACTATGACAAGTTGAGAGAGCTCTCAAAATAAAGTAATTTTAGTACTTTTAACAGTACCCTTTCCTGTTTTCTGAACCAGGGGTTCCCATTTTCATTCTGTACATGGCTGCGCAAATTGTGTAGCTGTCCCTGGTATTCATTTATTCCCTTGTTTATAAAATCAGTATTTCTACAAGAAGACCTTCTAGGGCCCCTGGGTTCTAACATTCTATCTGGAGTTTCTGATAGAAAAATGGGCTCTCCCTCTGGCTGACCACAAGTCCACCAAATAAAGTAGCCCCCCTATGGGTTTGGCCAACAGATGGCGCCTTTGTGTTGACAAGCAGTGGCTTGGGTCCTGGGTGCTCAGGATATAGCAGCTTGAGAAGAATTTAAAGCTTTTATTTGCCCCCCTGGCTGGGTGCCTTTATGCAGAACAAACTACACGGCAGTCTTGATTTCATCTGCTCAAATGTTTTCCTCTTCCCACTTGCAAATTTGAGTTTGCCTTCTCTTCTTCTAGCCCATAGTTAATGAATCGTGGTTCAAAGAAATGCTGCTACTAATAGGGAACTTGTTTCTGCGCTAAAAGCAGAATAGACCAGTTTGGAACGAAGCTTCTCGCATTGTTATCTGGGTTTTGGCAATTCTAAGCAAGTGGTGGTTGAGCGAAACCTTATGAACTTTTGGAAAAAATAGTAGGAATTGTACAAAAACATAACCCAGTTGACTTTTATTCTTTGCTGTTGGTGTTCTTTTGTCATCTTGTTTTGACATAAAAGTCATCAAATTAAAAAAAAAATTGCTCCTTTGGTAGTATGTTCAAAACAGAAGGACTCTTTAAACGATAGCATTTAAATGTGTATCATTGCCTTTCAAGAAGAAGATGAAACCAAAGACCTGTTATGGTGATTTCATTAAAAATTCAGTCAGTGCCTTCCCCTTTGGAGTAGATCCGTTGACTAATTAGATGTCCTCGATTCTCAATGATTGTCTTTTGCCCGGGTCCCTTACCCTCCCCAGGGCAGTTTAATTTAAGTGCATTGCTCTTCCCTGTTTTCCTCCCACACTGTTGTGAAGTGTTGCTATGAGGCAGCTGAACACCTGCTCCGCCTTTCCCCAGAAGTGGCTGCGTTCCAACAGTGGGCAAAGCAAGTTATGTAAAGATCATCCTTTTCAGGGTTTCCTAGGAAACTAGTGATACTGGTCCAGTTCTGATTTGACATGGAAACAAGAAACTAAAGTCTAACTTTGAGGGGCCTGGGGGCTGGCAGGGGGGCAGGAAACTCTAGAGACTACTTCCATACTAGTCTGCTTCCTTTTTCACTTTGAAAGTCTATAAATTCAGCTTAAAGGGGCTTCAATAGTCCCAATAATAAAAATAGCAACACAGGCTTGCAGTTCATGGCCTCGTCCACACATCCACAGTGACCTAAATTGACTTCATCCATTAAAAATGGGGAAGAAATAAAATCCAGAATGTTTCCCCTTCTGAACTAATAAAAGCTGAACCGAGTAGAGGTTCCAACGACCATCTGATTATTTCGATATATGAAAAGCCAAACTGGGACAGTTCAGCCCTAACTTTCCTGTAATGTATTCATTACATTTAACTGGTATAGAGAGAGAATTTACTTTGCACTCAGTGCTGTGTTAGACCTTGAGAAAACAGAAGGATTGAAGATCATAGTCCTTGGGAAATCTGGGTGACTTGGTCAGTTAAGTGTTGGACTCTTGGTTTCAGCTCAGGTGATGATCTCAGAGTCCTGGGATTGAGCCCTGAGTTGGACTCCACACTCTCTCCCTCTGCCCCTCACCCCTGCACATATTCTCTCTTAATCTTTCTCAAATAAATAAATAAATAAATAAACTGTTTAAAATCAGAGCCCTTGAAGCACCTGGGTGGCTCAGTCAGTTAAATGTCTGCCTTCAGCTCATGTCATGATCTCGGGGTCCTGGGATCCTCTGCTCCTTGCTCGACAGGGCGCCTGCTTCCTCCTCTCCTACCTCAATCCCCTGATGGTGCTCTCTCTCTATCTCTCTCAAATAAACAAAATCTTTCAACTCCAAATAATGGCTGCATTTCCTTAACTAAAACAAAACAAAACAAAAAACCCGAAAAACAACTACAAAAATTAAAATCAGAGCTAATAGGAAAGGGAATAAGAGATGCTGAAATCCTACTGTAATGTAATAAACACCTCAGGAGCATATAAGGACCAATGACTGTATAATAAAGGCTTGCTGATTCTCCCTGGATATTTCTGGAATGCCTATTATAGCATGATTCTTGCTAAATATTTGAGAAAAGTTATTTAGAGTTGGTTCTAAAAATGACGACCCACATGATACCAAACAAAAAAATGTCAAACAGCTAGTTGCTTTGCTACATTATGCCAAATAACTCATTGTCCAAAATATATTTCACTGAAGCAACTGACCTCAGATAGGCTAGACTAGATGTCTTGGAAGTGTACACAACTTATAAGGCAGTTTTGATTCTTTGAGAAACTCTCATCTAAAGAAATGGACCTTACCTACAAACACTGACTTTAAAAAAAAAAAAAAAAAGGAAATTCAAAAGATTATAGAAATGCACAAAAATTGAATTTTTATAAAGCTGTGATACTTTATAAATTTCTTGTTATGGGATATTATTGTTATGATATTTCAACTCTTTTAACAGTGTTTAAAGATTTTATTTTGATGTGTGTTTTCAGTGACCACAAATTTGCTTTTATATACAACTTCTGTTTTCTTTAATAATTTCCATCATTAAAAAATTAACTTTTTATATTTTTGGTAGATTGGATTTGTTATTTCTCGCCTAAAACAAAAAGAATTAGACATTTACAAAAAATCAATCTTGAGGGATGCCTAGGTAGCTCAGTCAGTTAAGCAACTGACTCTTGATTTCAGTTCAAGTCATGATCTCAGGGTTCAGGGATGGAGCCTTATATCAAGCTCTGCACTCTGTGTAGGGTCTGCTTGAATATTTTCTCTCTCCCTCTGCCCTTCACCCTGCTCATGCTCTCTGTTTCTCTAAAAATAAATACATGAGTCCTTAAAAATAAGTCTTTTAATAAGAAGAATTAGAGTTTAAAGGTCTTGACTGAGGAAGGCCTGAGTTGCTCAGTGGTTAGGTGCCTGCCTTCAGCCCAGGGTGTGATCCTGGAGTCCCAGGATTGAGTCCCATATCGGGCTCCCTGCATGGAGCCTGCTTCTCTCTCTACCTGTGTCTTTACCTCTCTCTCTGTCTCTCATGAATAAATAAATAAAATCTTAAAAAAAATAAAGGTCTTGACTGATAGATTTTGTAAACATATTGATTTTTTTTCTATGATCCTATGTTTTAGTTTTTAATAAAAAAAAAGGTTACCATTCAAATCTATCACATGATATTGTGGGGTGAGTCATATCTCCTTTGTCATTTCTAAGAATTGGTCAAGACCATTTGTTTTTCTCCTCTTTCTTTTTTCCTCTTCCTGCTTGTGGACCTCACAACAATCCTGTAGGTATTGTCTTCATCCTCACAAATAATTTAGCCAGAGAGTTGAGTAACTTTGTGAGGATGTTATGGCTCTCCTAACAAGGGCCCACAGAGTTCTCTCCCCTATTATATATTTCTTTTGGCCAACACCCATGGCCTAAATCCAAGGGCTGTAGCCATTGCACTTGGGAGATCATATTCTCATAAATTATACCGTTTCAAAGCAGGCCAGGCGATGTGTGGCTTCTGGTTTGTAAATACGCACTGTCAGTTCTCCTTGTCTTGAAAATGTGAATTTGTTCCAATGTGATTGGTACTTTAAGGACCAGTTTGAGGAGAACACACATTTTGTATGTGCTGATGTGCTTTTCATGAATGGGGTGCACTGGGTAAACACCGAAAACTTCACTCTTACGAACAGAGCCATCTAGGAATATACAAAGCACACAAACACACAGACCTCACCAGACCGCGAGCCACACCCATCCACATCTGGTGTGATGACTTTCTGGTGTTCCTTCTACCACTTCACAATAACTCCCAGCTGCTGAACCATCCCCACTTCCACCAGCAAACTTCCCCACGTGCCATATTTATGATAGTAGTTCAGTAGTTCTTAGCCATTTAGCAAGTGCTACCATTTTTTATGAGGTTCTTATCAGGTTTTTTTAAGTATTACTGGTTAAGTTTCTGGATTCTGTACCCCCTAACTCAATGTATCCCAAACTCTGTGGTTTTTATTGTGTGATTTTTTTGCATGAAGTAGTGATTTTGAGGAACGTGTGTGTCGTACTGTAGCAGAAATGATCATACGTGCAAGCTGAATGGTGAAGAGTAGGGAGGGTATGTGTAATAAACAGTTGGAAAGATTGTCATTAAGTCACTCACCTACATGTGCCATTAGTTATGCCAGTATTGATCATAGACAGTAAGAACACTGTGCTAACCCTTTCACTTCCATGACCAAGTCAATCCTCATGGCAAACCTATTAAATGGGCATTTGCTAAGTAGAGAGAGTATCTTTTGTTCACTGTTGATACTACCATCCACATGAAGGAAATGATAGGAGTGGGAAAATTCTAGTTGATCACCACACAGGGTATTAATGCTTGTACTCTTCTTCAGCCCTGAGGAGTTCACCTCCAGCTTTTCCCCCACCCATCTTTCCCTTTTTGTCATCCCCATTGGGTGTGCTCTATTGGACTAGACAGTTCTCATCAGCTCTCCCATGTACCCGTATCAGGTCCATGAGAAGTAGTGATGCTTTATTGTTCTTGGAAATAACTGGAAGAGCAGGGCAATCACCATGGAGCAGCATCTCCTGTGTCTCCTAATATGCAGACTATTTGGAAGATTGCTCATGCTCTAGGTTTCTCAGGTGCGAGGCAGATCCCGACCCACTCTGCCCCTGACCTGCTGGAATCATAGAATAAACTGTCCAGATAGCCTCTTGGAAGCCCTTTGGAAGTCTAGAATAGAGATAGATGGCCAGACCTCTCATAATTGGGATAGAATGGGATGAAATCCATGCACTATTTTCTCAAAATGCATTTTCATGAAATTTCTTCCTCCCTACTCTCTCGGTCCTTTTTTATTCTCAAAGTAGGCAAACAGAATCAATTGTCCTGGAGCATGTTTGACATTTCTATTGAAAATTTGCACACAGTGATTTGGGACTTCCTGATGTCCCCTGTGTATATGAAGAATATGGAAGAACTATAGAAGCTAGATATATCCACTAATTGGGTTTTGTTCTGGCTAAGATATATGTTTTGGGGCTGTGAGCACAGTGTATGTGAAGAACATTCTTATCTCAGTGGCTAATAAAGGCTTATGTTAACCCAGGCAAATTTTTACCCTCATGTATTTGGCTCTTTGCTGCTGTGGAAAGGCCATTCAGCTTTTAATTGGCTGTGCTAAGTGCCTGGTGCTGTGTGTGCTGCCTTAGTCCATAGCAAACTATTTCCATAGATTCATGGACACACATACAGGTAGCTTCAAGTGAAAGTTGCTTGGGCTCTATCTGCCTCAGTCAAAGGGGTATAACCTTCAGCTGAGGTCCTGGTTTTGGGCCATGGAGCAAGAAGGCTTCCAAGGATGTTCAGGTCACTCAGACCTCAGGCAGGGTATACGGGCTATTGAATAGCTTCAGTAAAATCATGGCAGCCACACAACATGGTCTCCAAAGACAATGGCCATCCAGTGGTCACCCCCAACAAAGATGCAGGTTGTGCGAGGGCCTCATCTAAGCCACCAACTTGCAGTTAACAGGTGTAGAAAGCCTCAGCATCAACTCCTATAGCTTATCTCAGAAGTATACCTTCTCCTTAGCAAAAATCAGACATAGGAAAAGAATCATTCTGTGCACAAGTCTTTTAGGTATTAGGGGATCAAACCACATTTCTGGTACTAGACTGAGTTGTGTGTACATTGGTTAAGATTCAGTCTTTAGCATAAATGTTAGGTCTAGATCAGCCAAAAGAAAGAAGAAAGAAAGAAAGAAAGAAAGAAAGAAAGAAAGAAAGAAAGAAAGAAAGAAAGAAAGAAAGAAAGAAAAAAGGAAAGAAAAGAAAAGAAAAGAAAAAAGAAAAGGAAAGGAAAGAAAAGGTGAAAGGATAAATCTTGCATCATGTGTCCACTGACTCCATCACCTCCTCATGTTGGGGTTTAAGTTGGGTCTTAATTGGGGAAGAAATTTTCCCTAGAAGGCAGGTGTCTTGGACTTCAGCAACTCAACAACAGAAGTGGGTCAGGTCACTTTGATACAGAATAGAAAATGCAATGCCTCCACTCAGAAGTATGGGTGCAGAAGTGGACTCAATTTAGAACGAGGGTGGCAGAAACATGAGTCTCAAGGGACAGATGGAAATTAATAGTTTTCGAATATGTAGATATGAAGAGAAAAAGAACACCAAAAGAGCTGAAGGTTCAGACTGTGCCATTGCAAAATTTTCATTTGGCAAGAAAGCAGTGATGTCTAAGAGAGTAACCAGTAAATTTTTCCTCCCAGGTGGAATAAGTGAGTAGTGCCAAAAGTAACCATCTGCAAGAAGCTTACTCTCCACCAAGCAAGTTTACAGATTGTAGATTCTAGATAACTGGCATGGACTGAGAGATATTCCAATAAAGACAAAACTAAGGTGTTCATCTTTTGTTCAGATAACATTGTTTTCTTCTCTAGCTTTTGGCAATACCAAGTGCTAGGTTCTGAGACCATGCTCTTTCCTAGGAAAAAGCTCTCATAGCGGAGGACGATCTCATTTTCTAAATTTGTTGGCGATAATTCTGTGGGTTTATTTCTATTGGAATCTGTAAAGAAAGAACATGGGCATCAGAGTCTCAGTGTTAAGCCAATTTAACTTCCAAAATCCTGAAGGAACTACCCAGATTCTTGAGAGAAACAGCCCAGGCTACAGCTACTGAATAAAAAGTAACTCTATGTTGACATCAAGTGCCCCTTAGCTAAATCTAAGCAGAACAAGAAGCAGGGTTGGCTGCATCTTACTGTGTGTGTGTGTGTGTATAATATAAATTAAATAAATATAAAATAAATAATAATGAAAAGAATAAAATAATGTAAATAAAATATTGAAATAATATAAATAATATAAATAAATGACAAAATATTAAATATATATGCATATCTTTGATTTGAAAAGGGAAGAGAATTTAGGTGAGGGTTAGTTCTTTTGGACACTGATATATTATACTTAAGATACAATCTTTGACTTACATGGGGAGATACTGCTTGAATTCATTCCCTCTTGGAATCTCTAGTTTGAAGGAATTTTATTACTGAATATAAGACTGTCATTTAATCTTTTTACAGTGTCCTGATATGCTCCAGTGGATTATATGGCTGGACACAGTTCAAGACAGAAATAAAGAAATGGGCAGGGTGTGAATTTTCAGCCTTGGGTAAAAATATAGCCTAAGAGTCCATTTATTTTACATTCTATTCTGATCCATTTCAGAGCCTCCTGGGAGCAAAACGTGGACCCCCTCCTTCCACTTGTGGGTCTAGCAGGAGATCCCAAAGAAGTGTAGCTGGTATTGCAGGAGCCCATGAAACTGAACATAAGACCATCCTGAAAATCACTGCTCTCCTCTCCTGAGGTGGTGGCTGCTTCTCTGATTGATGCTTGGCATCTGAGCACAATGGGTTAAGACTACAGAAACCTGGAGGGATAATGTGAGGGAATGGTTCTTTCCAGCTTCAGAAGTTTTCCTCAATATGGACACTTCTGACCCTTTGTCACCCTTAATCACTATTCCAGCAGAAGAAATGAAATGATTTATTGGACCAATAACTTTGAGAAGAATAAATTAGTCATACTGACTTCAGCTCTTCTTCTTCTCATGCATTCTTTCTCTTCCCTCCCTCCCAGGACGTGAAGCCCCTCCATGCCCAAGGTGTGACCCTGGTGGTCTTGGCACATACAGGGTGGTTATCTGTTTCATTCTGAGATTCACATTGGCTCGGATACGAACTTTATCATTAGGCCGGGTGATAATTTGGACTCTGTCACTTCTTTATAACATTTTCTCAATTTTCTCAGAACTTGGGTAAGGAAGAGGGGTGCTATGTATGAAGCCTGTCAAATCTTCAGACAACTAGCATGGATCCCAATATGCAGATGAGAAGACTGAATCTTTGTAAGAGGAACAGACTAACCAAGTTCATATCATTAACAAGGGAACATGCCAGTATTCTGTAGTCTCAGCTTTCACCCCTTGCTGAGTTTTTGTTGTTTGTTCCTGGCTTGAATGCATACTTTATTTTCTGTGCAAAAAGACATCAGTCTCTTTCAACTAATTAAACAATTATTTAGTAACAAGCAGAATGAGTAGAAGTCTCAGACTCCTTTGTCCTTTTGAAGTAGTGTTAACCCAAAGAAGAGAATGTAGAGGGAAAGGAGGAGAAAAAGAGGAGAGCAGAAGAAAAGGTGGTGGGGAGAGAGAACATCTGGGAGAGAGTGGTCTTACTGCAAATGTCTTTCCGTGCTCCTGACTCTCCATGGCAAGAAAAGGATCACGAGAAACGACAAGAATTTGTTCCCAAATAATTTTCATGGTGAGGTGGGGAAAATAAGGTACTTGGTTAAGTATTTACATATGTTAGTAATTATTATTTTTATATATTTATAAGAAATGATGTATAATACATGATATTTCTGGCATGGATATACATTTTAAAGAGGATTCCTTTATGGTATATGTTCACCTTCATGCATTGAATGAACTGGGCAAAAGTGTTCAAACTCAATACAAGATTGACCTAAATCCAACAAAAGGAGACACATTTTCAGCCTCATGGAGCTGCTGGTGCCAGATACCTCATTAGAAGTCGATTAACTAGAAACCACCAAGAATTTAGAGTAAGAATTTTTCTTTACTCTCGACACAGAAGAATGATTTAAGTAGTTGGAGAGAAGAGCCAATAACCATTTTTTCCCCAGTAAAATCTGTATAGTTGCTAAGTTTTTTTGCTGCTTGAGCATTGGCAGGGGAGCCAGGATTATAATCCCCTTTCAGTGAGGGCTTGTAGAACCTCCTTAGAAAGGAGGCTTCAAGAAAAGAGAAACAGTATAATGGGATTGCCCTGAAAATACCTGGTTCATCCTACATGTGCTTATTTTCTAAGGTTCTAGATCTCTCTAGTTTAATTAGATGGAGGTTGGGTTTCTAAGGAACATTTATTTTTTTTTAAGTTTTTTTTTAATTTTTATTTATTTATGATAGTTACAGAGAGAGAGAGAGAGAGAGAGAGAGGGAGAGGCAGAGACATAGGCAGAGGGAGAAGCAGGCTCCATGCACCGGGAGCCTGACATGGGATTCGATCCCGGGTCTCCAGGATTGCGCCCTGGGCCAAAGGCAGGCACCAAACCGCTGCGCCACCCAGGGATCCCTCTAAGGAACATTTAGAGAGAGGACAAGAAAGATTCAGTGATGGTCTATTTTAAAATTTCTCAAGAGTTTTTGAATGCCCACAGCCAATGAGTTTTGAAGCAGTCCAAAGAAGTATATAATAAGAAGAATCCAAACAAGTAACAATATCCATCCATTACTTTTGCCTACAATACATTGATTGAAAAAAAATAAAATTTAACCAAAAGCCCCTCCGAGTTGTCTTGGTTAATACATCATAACCATATATCTACTTGATGTACAGATATATAAAAGTAAATATGTACTTATATAAATATAGATAGATATACTAAAAAACAATACACCAAGAGTAAATAAAATCCTTGATATATCTATAGATATATAGAATAATCATTGATAGATATATCAAGATACATATACATCTATCAAGGATTTTTTTAAAGATGTTATTTATTTATTCATAAGAGACACACACACAGAAGCAGAGACACAGGCAGAGGGAAAAGCAGGCTCCCTGCAGGGAGCCCGATGTGGGACTCAATTCCAGAACTCTGGCATCACGCCCTCAGCCAAAGTAGATAGATTCTCAACCACTGAAACATCCAGGTCTCGCTCTACAAGGATTTTATTTATTTTAGTGTCTTTGTCTCAGTTCTTAGGAAATGACCCATTTTCATATATAGCAGATCTCTTTTATACTAGAGAGTTATTCTAGCACTAATTGTCATTTGAATTATTTGAGCTTCTCATAGGGAAAATGTGACAAAATATATTTCAATTGTGTCCACAGGTGCCTACTAGAAGAGCACAATGTTTAAATTGTAAGATGTTGCTGGCCCTGATTCCAGGAAAGGGAACTCTGACAGCAAGAAAATTCTTGCACTGTCTTGTTTCTTCTTGTTTTTACAAGGACATTCCACCAACATTTGAAGAACGAAGTTACCTTGATAAACATAGTCCTACAGTCCCTTCCTTCTAGCTTAATCCTGTTTAGAAAGAAAAGATTCTTGCCTAATTACACCAATACTTTTGTAAAAGAAAAGGAGTCTTTCAGGTAACTGGATTTGGCCAAAAGAGAGCAAGTAGCAGCATTGGAAATAACAAACACATCTTAATTGCTAAATGTGTGGGTTCTAATACCAGTTACTAATTTCTAATCCCACACTTATCCCTACCTCAGCCAAGGGATCCTGGATAAGTCATTTTAACCTGTCCATGTTTTGTTTTTCCATTTAAAAATATCTTAATAGCAATAATACTTACTCATATGGTTGATATGAGAATTACATGAGAATTATGTAAGATGCATTCAAAAAGTGCCCCAATGAAACATGTGCTCAGTGTTACCTGTTTTTGCTAAGAAAATAAGTATTCATTTGCCAATATACACAATGAAGAAAATAAATATAAGATTTTTTTTCAATATAATATGGACTTTAAAATTCAACATTTGAATGTTTGGAGAAATTTTGTTTCGTTGGATATTTTCAAAGAAGTAGAAAATGATTTGTTTTAAGTCAATTTTTATATTCATCATTTATGCTGAGTAATATGTAATAGTTCCAAACTCTGTTCTTAGGCAAGCCTGGTTCTTGCCCTGGCACCTAGTGCTAATCAACCAGCTGATTGAAGCACAAATAAAATCCCAGGCACAGAGATAAAATAGATTTTGAAACAGTATCCCATTGAGGAGCACATTATCATTCATCTATTCATTACAAAACAGAGTGCTTTATATTCCTTTCTTAACAAAAAAGACAAAGTACAATACAGTATTGTTCTCAGTTGTTGGTTTTTTTTTAATGAATCGAGAAATATTTGTCAGGCTATCCTCGCAAAAGAGTAAACAGCTAAATTTATCATAATATTTTGCAGGCTCAGGAAGACTGAAATATAAAATGGGATCACAATAAGAAATGCATAAACATGCTGACTGGAGAAGTTAAGGAAACAAAAAGTCTGAGGGGATTTTTATTTTATAATTTTTTCATGTTTGCATTGTTATTGCAGATCCAGTTAGGCTACCAAGTGCATTAATTAACTCATTTCAAGTGCCTTGCACCATCTTCTTAGTTGTCATTTTTAATTGTTTTGGCCCTATTTTCTTGTCAAGCATCCTGCTATGTTCAGTTTAATTTTCATAAGTGACCATGAACAATAAGAACTCAGGCTGAGTCTCTCAGCCTCTTTTCCTTATGGTACTAGTGGCTCCAATAATGACAATGAGTTTCTTCAAAAGATAGCATGAGGCTTTCATAGTGTGAGTCAAAGGACTTCCAGGTGCTGATAGAAAGATCAAGTTACAGTGACTAACCAGGCTCCAAAGGAGCTGACTCCTAAGAAAGGGTATTATATGGGAAATGGTGGGGTGGGGGTGGGATAGTGGGGGGAGCTCAGGAAACTGGAGAGGCAATCTTATATTCCATGGGACCTCATTTTTCTTCTCTGTGAAAGAACAGAGACTATTTCAAGTATTCTTTGAAGAATTGCAATCCCGGAGATCTTAAAGTGTGCTTTAAAAGAATAAGAAATTTGCACACTTTAAAGCATGGGATAGGGTGAAAAATATACAGTGTTTTAAACAAGACAAGTTTGAGTTCACTCACGTCCAAGCTACTATTTATTGGCTCAGTGACCTGTCCTAGGCTTTTTGCTCATCTGCAAAATGGAGACATTTTCAGGTTTGTCCCAGGACTTAAAAGGTACATGAAGTACCTAAAAGAGTGCTAATACAAATTAGCTACTTAATAAATACTAGTCTCCATCTTCTTCTGCCATTATCATGTAAGGGAAACAAACAAACAAAAACCTTTACAAATAAAAGATGTGCTTAGTCATACACCCTTCTTATTGCTAGAGCCCTCAGAAATATCTTGCACATTTTCCCTGACCTCAGAAAAAGAGGTGAGGAAGAGAAGTCTAAGACTCAGAAAAAACTCTTGAGTGAGCAAGTATTTTAGAGAAATGAAAGAAATATTGTGTGACTGTAGTTAATAAAGAAGCAATTTTAAAAGCTTCTATCTGTAAAGCATCTTCCAATTCATGCTCGCTGACTGGCATGGAGGAAGGTTACTCAGACTCAGGGTTATGCAGAGTTTGTAAATGCTTCTGCAAGTAGATAGAAAGATTTTTAATTAGGATATTAAGTACTCACAAAAGAACTAAAAAAATATGGCATTCACTGAGCTGCTGTCGCCTCCATGATTTTAATTTGCTTTACATATTCTTTTTTTTTTCACAGATATTACAAAAGTTAGTTTCACCAGACTCCTTTAGCATGTTGAACTATTCAGAATTTAGCATTATTATACTTTTTTTTTTTGAGGTACAAGAGAATATATTTTGCTTTATAAGGTTTCAAATTAAATAATTTTTCACAGATAGATTTTTCTCAAGTATTATTTGTATAGTTATACTTTTTAATAGTTTGATCATTTTTCTAAGATTATCATAAACTGCTTTATTAAAATGCTATTTTAGCTGTTATATAGTATTCTACTATTTGTCCATTTCACTAGCTAGATTACTCCCACGTTTTCTTTTTTTTTTTATTTATTTTTTATTGGTGTTCAATTTACTAACATACAGAATAACACCCAGTGCCCGTCACCCATTCACTCCCACCCCCCGCCCTCCTCCCCTTCTACCACCCCTAGTTCGTTTCCCAGAGTTAGCAGTCTTTACGTTCTGTCTCCCTTTCTGATATTTCCCACACATTTCTTCTCCCTTCCCTTATATTCCCTATCACTATTATTTATATTCCCCAAATGAATGAGAACATATAATGTTTGTCCTTCTCCGACTGACTTACTTCACTCAGCATAATACCCTCCAGTTCCATCCACGTTGAAGCAAATGGTGGGTATTTGTCATTTCTAATAGCTGAGTAATATTCCATTGTATACATAAACCACATCTTCTTTATCCATTCATCTTTTGTTGGACACCGAGGCTCCTTCCACAGTTTGGCTATCGTGGCCATTGCTGCTAGAAACATCGGGGTGCAGGTGTCCCGGCGTTTCATTGCATTTGTATCTTTGGGGTAAATCCCCAACAGTGCAATTGCTGGGTCGTAGGGCAGGTATATTTTTAACTGTTTGAGGAACCTCCACACAGTTTTCCAGAGTGGCTGCACCAGTTCACATTCCCACCAACAGTGTAAGAGGGTTCCCTTTTCTCCGCATCCTCTCCAACATTTGTTGTTTCCTGCCTTGTTAATTTTCCCCATTCTCACTGGTGTGAGGTGGTATCTCATTGTAGTTTTGATTTGTATTTCCCTGATGGCAAGTGATGCAGAGCATTTTCTCATGTGCATGTTGGCCATGTCTATGTCTTCCTCTGTGAGATTTCTGTTCATGTCTTTTGCCCATTTCATGATTGGATTGTTTGTTTCTTTGGTGTTGAGTTTAATAAGTTCTTTATAGATCTTGGAAACTAGCCCTTTATCTGATATGTCATTTGCAAATATCTTCTCCCATTCTGTAGGTTGTCTTTGAGTTTTGTTGACTGTATCCTTTGCTGTGCAAAAGCTTCTTATCTTGATGAAGTCCCAATAGTTCATTTTTGCTTTTGTTTCTTTTGCCTTCGTGGATGTATCTTGCAAGAAGTTACTATGGCCGAGTTCAAAAAGGGTGTTGCCTGTGTTCTTCTCTAGGATTTTGATGGAATCTTGTCTCACATTTAGATCTTTCATCCATTTTGAGTTTATCTTTGTGTATGGTGAAAGAGAGTGGTCTAGTTTCATTCTTCTGCATGTGGATGTCCAATTTTCCCAGCACCATTTATTGAAGAGACTGTCTTTCTTCCAATGGATAGTCTTTCCTCCTTTATCGAATACTAGTTGCCCATAAAGTTCAGGGTCCACTTCTGGATTCTCTATTCTGTTCCACTGATCTATGTGTCTGTTTTTGTGCCAGTACCACACAGTCTTGATGACCACAGCTTTGTAGTACAACCTGAAGTCTGGCATTGTGATGCCCCCAGATATGGTTTTCTTTTTTAAAATTCCCCTGGCTATTCGGGGTCTTTTCTGATTCCACACAAATCTTAAAATAATTTGTTCTAACTCTCTGAAGAAAGTCCATGGTATTTTGATAGGGATTGCATTAAATGTGTATATTGCCCTGGGTAACATTGACATTTTCACAATATTAATTCTGCCAATCCATGAGCATGGAATATTTTTCCATCTCTTTGTGTCTTCCTCAATTTCTTTCAGAAGTGTTCTATAGTTTTGAGGGTATAGATCCTTTACATCTTTGGTTAGGTTTATTCCTAGGTATCTTATGCTTTTGGGTGCAATTGTAAATGGGATTGACTCCTTAATTTCTCTTTCTTCAGTCTCATTGTTAGTGTATAGAAATGCCACTGACTTCTGGGCATTGATTTTGTATCCTGCCACGCTACCGAATTGCTGTATGAGTTCTAGCAACCTTGGGGTGGAGACTTTTGGGTTTTCTATGTAGAGTATCATGTCATCGGCGAAGAGGGAGAGTTTGACTTCTTCTTTGCCAATTTGAATGCCTTTAATGTCTTTTTGTTGTCTGATTGCTGAGGCTAGGACTTCCAGTACTATGTTGAACAGCAGTGGTGAGAGTGGACATCCCTGTCTTGTTCCTGATCTTAGGGGAAAGGCTCCCAGTGCTTCCCCATTGAGAATGATATTTGCTGTGGGCTTTTCATAGATGGCTTTTAAGATGTCGAGGAATGTTCCCTCTATCCCTACACTCTGAAGAGTTTTGATCAGGAATGGATGCTGTATTTCGTCAAATGCTTTCTCTGCATCCAATGAGAGGATCATATGGTTCTTGGTTTTTCTCTTGCTGATATGATGAATCACATTGATTGTTTTACGGGTGTTGAACCAGCCTTGTGTCCCAGGGATAAATCCTACTTGGTCATGGTGAATAATTTTCTTAATGTACTGTTGGATCCTATTGGCCAGTATCTTGTTGAGTATTTTTGCATCCATGTTCATCAGGGATATTGGTCTGTAATTCTCCTTTTTGGTGGGGTCTTTGGCTTTGGAATTAAGGTGATGCTGGCCTCATAGAACGAATTTGGAAGTACTCCATCTCTTTCTATCTTTCCAAACAGCTTTAGGAGAATAGGTATGATTTCCTCTTTAAACGTTTGATAAAATTCCCCTGGGAAGCCATCTGGCCCTGGACTCTTGTGTCTTGGGAGGTTTTTGATGACTGCTTCAATTTCCTCCCTGGTTATTGGCCTGTTCAGGTTTTCTATTTCTTCCTGTTCCAGTTTTGGTAGTTTGTGGCTTTCCAGGAATGCGTCCATTTCTTCTAGATTGCCTAATTTATTGGCGTATAGCTGTTCATAATATGTTTTTAAAATCGTTTGTATTTCCTTGGTGTTGGTAGTGATCTCTCCTTTCTCATTCATGATTTTATTAATTTGAGTCTTCTCTCTCTTCTTTTTAATAAGGCTGGCTAATGGTTTATCTATCTTATTAATTCTTTCAAAGAACCAACTCCTGGTTCTGTTGATCTGTTCCACAGTTCTTCTGGTCTCGATTTCGTTGAGTTCTGCTCGAATCTTTATTAACTCCCTTCTTCTCTTGGGTGTAGGATCTATTTGCTGTTTTTTCTCTAGCTCCTTTATGTGTAAGGTTAGCTTTTGTATTTGAGTTCTTTCCAGTTTTTGAATGGATGCTTGTATTGCGATGTATTTCCCCCTTAGGACTGCTTTTGCTGCATCCCAAAGATTTTGAACGGTTGTATCTTCATTCTCATTAGTTTCCATGAATCTTTTTAATTCTTCCTTAATTTCCTGGTTGACCCTTTTATCTTTTAGCAGGATGGTCCTTAACCTCCACGTGTTTGAGGTCCTTCCAAACTTCTTGTTGTGATTTAGTTCTAATTTCAAGGCATTATGGTCCGAGAATATGCAGGGGACAATCCCAATCTTTTGGTATCGGTTCAGACCCGATTTGTGTCCCAATATGTGGTCTATTCTGGAGAAAGTTCCATGTGCGCTTGAGAAGAATGTGTATTCAGTTGAGTTTGGATGTAAAGTTCTGTAGATATCTGTGAAATCCATCTGGTCCAGTGTATCATTTAAAGCTCTCGTTTCTTTGGAGATGTTGTGCTTAGAAGACCTATCGAGTATAGAAAGAGCTAGATTGAAGTCACCAAGTATAAGTGTATTATTATCTAAGTATTTCTTCACTTTGGTTAATAATTGATTGATATATTTGGCAGCTCCCACATTCGGAGCATATATATTGAGGATTGTTAAGTCCTCTTGTTGAATAGATCCTTTAAGTATGATATAGTGTCCCTCTTCATCTCTCACTACAGTCTTTGGGGTAAATTTTAGTTTATCTGATATAAGGATGGCTACCCCTGCTTTCTTTTGAGGACCATTCGAGTGGTAAATGGTTCTCCAACCTTTTATTTTCAGGCTGTAGGTGTCCTTCTGTCTAAAATGAGTCTCTTGTAGACAGCAAATAGATGGGTCCTGCTTTTTTATCCAGTCTGAAACCCTGCGCCTTTTGATGGGGTCATTAAGCCCGTTCACATTCAGAGTTACTATTGAGAGATATGAGTTTAGTGTCATCATGACATCTATTCAGTCTTTGTTTTTGTGGACCGTTCCACTGAACTTCTTCTTAAAGGGGAATTTTAAGAGTCCCCCTTAAAATTTCTTGCAGAGCTGGTTTGGAGGTCACATACTCTTTTAGTTGCTGCCTGTCTTGGAAGCTCTTTATCTCTCCTTCCATTTTGAATGAGAGCCTTGCTGGATAAAGTATTCTTGGTTGCATGTTCTTCTCATTTAGGACCCTGACTATATCCTGCCAGCCCTTTCTGGCCTGCCAGGTCTCTGTGGAGAGGTCTGCTGTTACCCTAATACTCCTCCCCATAAAAGTCAGGGATTTCTTGTCTCTTGCTGCTTTAAGGATCTTCTCCTTATCTTTGGAATTTGCAAGCTTCACAATTAAATGTCGAGGTGTTGAACGGTTTTTATTGATTTTAGGGGGGGATCTCTCTATTTCCTGGATCTGAATGCCTGTTTCCCTTCCCAGATTAGGAAAGTTTTCAGCTAGAATTTGTTCAAATACATATTCTGGCCCTCTGTCCCTTTCGGCGCCCTCGGGAACCCCAATTAAACGTAGGTTTTTCTTCCTCAGGCTGTCGTTTATTTCCCTTAATCTATCTTCATGGTCTTTTAATTGTTTGTCTCTTTTTTCCTCAGTTTCCCTCTTTGCTATCAACTTGTCTTCTATGTCACTCACTCGTTCTTCCACCTCGTTAACCCTCGTCGTTAGGACTTCTAGTTTGGATTGCATCTCATTCAATTGATTTTTAATTTCTGCCTGATTAGCTCTAAATTCTGCAGTCATGAAGTCTCTTGAGTCCTTTATACTTTTTTCCAGAGCCACCAGTAGCTGTATAATAGTGCTTCTGAATTGGCTTTCTGACATTGAATTGTAATCCAGATTTTGTAACTCTGTGGGAGAGAGGACTGTTTCTGATTCTTTCTTTTGAGGTGAGGTTTTCCTTCTAGTCATTTTGCTCAGTGCAGAGTGGCCAAAAGCAAGTTGTATTGGGAAAAAGAGAAAAAGAGAGGAGAGAAAGAAGGAAAGAAAAGAGAAAGAGAAAAAAAAGGGAAGAAAAAAAAAACGAAAAAAAGAAAAAAAAAGAGAAGAAAAAGAGAAAGAAAAAGAAAGGAGAAAAAAAAGGGGGTGGGGGAAGGAAACAAATCAAAAAGCAAAACAAAACAAAACAAAACAAAACAAAAAAAGAACCACAGGGGAGTATCTTCTGATTCTGTGTTTTTTAAGTCCTTGGCTTCTCCTGGAAGTTGTCAGTCTAGCTGATCTTCTGGGGGAGGGGCCTGTTGTGCTGATTTTCAGGTGTTAGCAGTTGGGGGAGCTGCTGTGCCCCTGCCTGGTGCAGGGCTCAGTGGGGGTTGTTTACCCCGTGAGGCCGCAGGAGGAACAGCCCCAGTGGCGGGGCAGCTCTGGAAACCTGGATTCAGCTCCGGCAGGAACTCCGTCTGCAGGGCCTGGAGGCTCCGGGCGGGGCCGCTGATCTGCTCAGCTGGGGCAGGAGCTTCCTTGCTGTCCTGGGCCCTCCCGGCCTCTGCCTGTCCCGGGGGAGGCGGGATCCTGGGCTGTGTCCCGGCGCCCTGTGCTCCGGAGCCTGCGCTGGTGGATTCGCGCTCCCGGGCCGCGCAGCCCCTTCCGCGGAGCCGCCGCCCGAGCCCCTCCGAGCTGCTCCTGGAACCGCGCAGCCCCCTCTGCACGGAGCCTCTTCCTCTGCCCGAGCCCCTCCGAGCTGCTCCCGGGGCCGCGCAGCCCCCTCCGCGGAGCCGCCCCCGAGCCCCCCCGAGCTGCTCCGGGTCCCGCGGTGCGCGCTGCAGCCCTTAGGGAGCTCGGTGCACTCTCCTGGGCGCGCAGTTGCTGTTACTGTCCCGGGGAGCCCGAGGGCATCCCCGCCCTCCTGGGTCCTGCTCCAACTCCCCACGAGCCCCTTTCCCCCGGGAAGGTCGTGCAGCTCCTGCGTCTCCGGGACGGGGCTCTCCTGTCCTGGGGACACTCGCCCCGGCCTCAGCCCGGCTCCTTGCGGGCCCCTCCCCCTTGGAGGCCTTTGTTTCTTTACTTCTTTTTCCCCGTCTTCCTACCTTGATAGAAGCGCGAACTCTTCTCACTGTTGCATTCCAGCTGGTCTCTCTTTAATTCTCAGGCCGAATTCATAGATTTTCAGGATAATTTGAAGGTTTTCTAGGTAGTTTGGTGGAGACAGGTGATTTGGGGACCCTGCTCTTCCGCCATCTTGCTCCTCCCCCCGCATTATTATACTTCAAGTAAATGAAGTTTTGGTATATTGCATTTATTATCAAGGTTTTTTTTTTTTGCACATATCAAAATTGGCAATTGCAAATTTAAAACTTTACTTTTATGTCATGACTTGTCTCTGTATCTTACTTTAATTTAACTTACACTGAAAAAGTCAGAAATAAAACATTTGTTCCTGAAAAAAATATATATATATGACAGTGTGTTTACTTTTAAGTTTAATTATTATTTATATGAATAGTTGATCATGTCTTTTCATCTCACAGAGATAGTTTTACATTATTCATTAGGATAAGAAATATTTTCATATAAAGTGTAAAAAACTTGTGTTCAGTAAATCTTTATTGTCACAAACTAATAAGCTCTTAATTTGATAAACATTTCTAAAACTGCTCATTTATAAAAGGCAAGAATTTTCCTAAGTGTGTTAATGGTTTCCTAAGCTGTTAATGAATGTTTGGTAAGGAAGAGTTTCTGTGGTCTGATAAATTTGGGAAATACTTGACTTAAGAAGATGAATAAATGTATTTTGGGGATTTATATGAATCTTTAATCTGCTAACATATATTGTGATAGAAAGTCAGTTACAGTATGTGATGTTTCCCAACTTCTTTGATGATGGAAGTACTTTTGAGCATTCTGTAGAGTTTGTGGTCTTTAGAACACACTTTGAAAATACTGCTCTGGGCAGTATTCTAAAAAAATCATTCAAAATAGGGGCACCTGGGTGGTGTAGACTCTTGATTTCAGCTCAGGTTGTAATCCCAGGTCATGGGACAGAGCCCCCAGTTGGGCTCTGTGCTCAGCGTGGAGTCTGCTTTAGTTTCTCTCTCCATCTCCCTCCACTCCTCCCCCAAGCTTGCTCTCTTCTCTCTCAAATGAATTAAAATATCTTTAAAAAAAATCATTCAAAATAGTAACATCAGATAATAATAGTCATTTGCATTGGGCATTTCTCTAAGAAAAAAGTCATGCGTCATTTGATCAGAACCATCTGTGGACTTAGAAATTAATCAATGAGGGGGGATCCCTGGGTGGCTCAGTGGTTTAGCGCCTGCCTTTGGCCCAGAGCGCGACCCTGGAGTCCCGGGATCAAGTCCCACGTCAGACTCCGGGCATGGAGCCTGCTTCTCCCTCTGCCTGTGTCTCTGCCTCAGTCTCTCTCTCTCTCTCTGTGTCTATCATGAATAAATAAATAAATAAATCTTAAAAAAAAAAGAAATTAATCAATGTAATTTTCCATGCTAAAATGTAAAGAAAAATGTTTAAACATAGGAATAGATGCAGAAAATTTATTTGGTAAATTCAACACTGACTCACATAAAAATCTCAGCAATCAGGAAAATATGAAATCATTATACTATAAAATATATTCGTATCTATAATTTATATGTACAAATACATTTTTAAAAACCATCATGAAGGCTAAGATTACCTGGTGAAAGTTTTAAGAGAACGAAGATATAGGTATAGTCTCAAGGTATTTCTCCCAAGGTGTTATTTACAACAAAGAGAAAAATAATAACTTGACTGTGGAGAAATACATCAAGTACCATCTTAACCAAGCAATCCCGTAATGCCACATTGACATCATGTGCCCTGAGAGAAGCACAATGCCCTTTCTGTGGTAGTCTTGTCAAAAATTTATGACCTCAATCCAAACATTAAAAAAAAAAAAGTATTGGGCAAACCCAAACTGGGTTTTACATAAATTTTAAAATTTTTAAATTTTACAAAATAACTGACTGGTACTCGTCAACCATGTCGAGATTGTGAAAAAACAAGGAAGCTTGAGGATCTAGCTGTCACAGATTGCAGAAGACCAAGGAGCCATGGTCTAGATGGGATTCTGGAGGGGATCCTCGAAGAGAAACAGGATATCTGTGGAAAACCAATAAAGCTTAAATAAGGTCTGTAGTTCAGTTAATGGTATTGTGTCAAAGTTAACTTCCCGGTGTTGATCACAGTAGTATTTAAGTTATCAAAATTAGGGGAACTTGGATGAAGGGTTCTGCACCATTTTTGCGAATAGAGAGTTTTTAAAATAAATGAGACTTTTAAAGCATTATTTGGATGATTTCCTGATTTCCTCCTGTGCTTTTACATAGATAGACTCAACCTTGATCTGGATATATTAATATGAGATTTTGGACATAATTCAAGACAGCAATGAGTTCAGTTCCATGGCTTGGGTTTATTTTGTATTTTAATGTTTATAAAACATATTTTATTTACAAGCTCATAAAAGTATAAAAATTCAGGTCATTTATCCAAAAAGTTATCTCTCCTACCTTACATTTACTTGAAAGTGTTTGTACATTAGCATAAGTTTTGCTTTGACTATTTTTTATTTGTTTTTGTTGTTTTGTTTTCTGTTGACTTGGATAGTTTTCTAGGAAAAACCTAGAGTATTCGTGGGGAAACTTTTAACAGAAGAGTTATTTCCAGTCATTTTTAACACTGAGTCCTTTTTTTCCAAGTACAATGTCAGACACAACTACAAGGTACAACTCAGAGGCTAAGCTACTTTGTTTCTAGGAGGGCCATGGAGCTAGAGCCCTACTCACTTGGCTTACCTCTTAGTGTCTGCAGGGAGTGAGCTTTAAGAAGCTTCTGCAAGTTGCAAGGTTATGGCTCACAAGGTTTGAAAACCATTTGTGCAGAGAAAGTTTTAGAACATGAAAATGGGCGGAGGGAGCTCAGGAGAGAATTGCTTGGCTCAGAGAGTCTTCATTTCCTTAATGGAATAATAATACGTGCTCTATTCCCTTGGGGATGATGGGAATGAGCAAATTTATGATTATAAAATATCCTGCAGTTTGGGAGTATTTTGTTTTCAAAGTCTTATTGGCAAATACAGTTCTAAAGTTGAATCAGTTGAGTTGCTTTATTTCTTCTCAAGATGTGTGTGGGAAAAGGAGATAAAAGGAATATAGGAAATGTGCAAATGAGAAAACGGAGAGAGAGAGTGAAATTTTAAACTGGAACTCTATTTGCTCAAGCACAAAAATGCTTATGCTGCTTTTGGGGACAAACATTCAGCTTGAAAATCAGAAGCCAACTGTGTTAGCATACGTTGGGCGCAGACAGGAAAATGGCAGAAGGTTGGATTGGGGTGGAAATGGAATTTGCATGTAAATTAGCTGAGATATAAAAACATATTTATATCCAAGGCAAACATTTAGAAAGGGTAAGGGGGAAGCTCGGGAGGCATATCCAACCCGTGTAGCTCCACAGTTTTTAAGGGAAATGAAGATTCATTTAGAGCTTTCAGAATTAACTTTAGTCACAACTACAGCTACTTCCACATTATAATCCATTGTAATTTAAATGCGTTGAAATTTTATATTAGATTTTGCTATCTTCATTTTGAAAGTTAAAAAGGAAAATCTTTGAGAAATAAAACCATCTTATTAGAAAGTAAACACACATCCAGAATGGAAACAACATGACTAATGTGAGAGAGAAGAATGAACTAGGTTGGAAAAATGTATGATAAGCTGAAGAAATAACTATTAAGCTTCAGAAATTATTATTAAAAAAATACCAGAGGGAGCCAAATGGACTGTGAGTTGATCAAAAGACCTAAGGAATTGAGAAATGCTTTGATGTTCTGAAGGGCATTCACTTCAGTTCAGTTCTGTGGGGATTTTCAATTAACTTCCTGCAAGTTGAAGCTAGTTCTCTTGCTAAAGGAAGTGAGATCTCTTGAGAAATATTTTTTATACCTTTGCTTGTCAGGGACCATTGTTTTTAGATATTGCATTAGGGTTATTTGAATCGCATCTGTTAGTATTCCTAACCCAAACTAGCTTTAAAAATAAAAGGAAGCTCTACCCACACCTGAAAATTCTAAAGATAGAGCAGCCTTCAAGACTGATTTGATCCAAAGTTTACCAGGACTTGCAAATCCATTTTGCTGCCCTGCCTTTGAAGTCTGGTTTTTCCTCTAGCAAGATCGTTGCTAACAGCAATGGAACCATCTACATATTTCCGTGTTTAATTTGACAGGAGAAGAGTGAGTGCTTTCATTCCAGGGACATTACAAAGTATCCAACCGCATGGAAGAAAATAAATGCAGTGTATTTCTTTTTAAATTAGCCTGTTTTTCCAGATAGTGGAAAGATGCAACCTTCCATTATTTATGGTACAGTAAAGAAAGATCAAGCATTTAACTATTTAACCAGTGGGGAGAAGTCTATTGCTACTGATGGAAAAAAAAAAAAAAAGAAGAAGAAGAAGAAGAAGAAGAAGAAGAAGAAGAAGAAGAAGAAGAAGAAGGAGGAGGAGGAGGAGGAGGAGGAGGAGGAGGAGGAGGAGGAGGAGGAGAGAAAGAAGAAGAAGAAGAAGAAGAAGAAGCAGGAGGAGGAGGAAGAGGAGGAGGAAAAGAAGAACAAGAAAAGAAGAAAAAGAAAAGTTTCCACAAAGTGCAGGATAGATTAGGACATACATATTCAAGACTAAGAGGCAAACATCTCAAGAATTTTCAAAATTGTTAAAGGTGATCCAGTTTTGCTGATTCACTTGAGAATATGTTGTTATCAGAAGATCTCAGTAATGCATGGCACTAAAGTTTTGAATAAGAAATGGAATACCAAAAGACAGCAAGCCCAATTCTATTTTCCCTTAATTCTGTATTATTTGATACTTAAGGTACTCTATGCAATGTATATGGATATTGTGAAGCAAAATAATACAGTGAACACTTGCAAATCTGCCAGTCAATTTAATAACCAGAAAATTACCAATGGTATCAATACCATTGGGCTGTCTGATCCAATTTCCCCACCTTCTTCCCACAATTCTTAATCATGGCTTTTCTCTCTTACACATGTGCACACATACACAGACACATACCTACAGTGGAATAAACAATAAACAATCTACAACTGCACACACACTAATTTTGAATCTCATAACCAAAATGTTTAGCAAGCTAAAACAAACCAGAAATAAAAGCATGCATACTGTACAATTCCATTTAAAGAATCAAATAAATAAAAAGAAGCAAAACTAATCTGTGCTGTTAGAAGTTAGGACCTTAGTTGGATGGGGGATATGAAATCAAAAGAGAGCAGGTGAGCTTGTTTAGGATACTGACACTCTTTTGTTCCTTGGATGTTGTCTGTGTGACATGCATGGTTAGTAGTAAAACCTCATCAAGTTATAATCTTACGATGGATGTACTTTATTATATGTATGTTAGCCTTAATAAGAAGCTCCGAAAGTAAAGTGGAACAAAAATTTCAGAGAATGACTTGAGAAGTAGAACATTAAGAACAACAGCGACAGGCTAAGAAATGGCAATGTGATAGAAAACAGAAGCTTATTAAAGGAAAATGACGGAATGTCAGTATGCCCGACATAAATATAAGATATTAAAGATGAAAGTAAAAGTGTAGAGCACATACACAAGGCCTGAAAGAATAATAACTTTGGGTCTTTCAACAGTAATACTGACATTTTCAAAAGACAAAGGATAAATGCCTTGAAAATTGTGAGAGGGAATGATGTCCATCCCAGAATTCTATATTCAACTGAACTGGGTAAAATAAAGGTTTCAAACAAGCAAACTCTCAAAAACGGTCCTGGGGTAGGAAATGGCTAGATAATATGATCTCCTGAAACAAAGAAACAAATCAAGGAAAATGAAGAAAATGGGAACCAGGAAACAGAAGATCGCAGTTAGGAGTGAGGCAAAGGGTACCCCAAAATGAAGACCAGACAAGAATGGTGCAGCAGATGTGGGGGGCAACCAACCCAAACTGCATGAGGAAGACAAGAGAGCTCCAGATGGACATCTTTGGGGAAAATAATTAACCAGATGGGTTATCTTCCAGGATAGAAAAATGATTTTCAGAATTGTTGAAGGAGGTGTGAGCACTTAATGAGAAAATCAATGAAATACATATATTATTACCTCCACAAGAAAGATAATGTGCAATAAATGACCGATGACTATAATATATAAAAGGCTCAGTAGTGGATAATTTTCATGTAGTTGAAATAACAGAAACACTGCATGGTTTTAAGGAGATTGAATTGTTTGGAAACATGGCTAAGACCTCATGTATGAAAGATGCAGCGTATACTTATTTTTGTTCAGGACATGTTGAAGCAGATGACAAAGGGATAGTTAAACTGTGAAAATGGTTGCCTGGTGACCAGTTTTGGGAGTGGGGTCAGGGAGGGGACCACTAACTTTTGCATATGCTTCTTAACAATATTTCAATTTCAAGCATAAGCAAGACTTGCTCTGATAAAAAAAATTTATTTAAGGGTAATAACCATAAATCAATAAAAAAATAAATTGAATGGATGATGTCAGGCTTTGGCAAAGCTATGTTAGCAAGTTCTGACATTAAACTCTCCAACTTTCGATGGAGAGCAGACCAATAGAAAACCAGGTATCTTTGGGCTGCTAGAACTAGTCCATACATAGTCTGCCTTAAAGAAGAGGGGTGGGGGGGGAGATGAAAAAAAAAAAAAAAGATATCAATTCTCCTGTCTTCTGGTCGCATCTTGTCCGGAGAGCCTCATGCCAGTCTGAGCCTCCTCTTTGTCAAGCTGAACTTTGATACATTACCAAAGGACCCAGGATCTTCAGGGGTTCTGGACAATTTACTCTCTGAAGAATGGGTGTGAAAGATGGTGATGTTTGGCTCGCAGGAGATATAGTCATACACATTTTTTATTGTGCCAGATGCCAGAACCAGGAAAAAATGGATAAAAAATGAAGAAGGCAGCTATGAAACAATTCAATTAAAAACCCCAAACAGGAAAGTATACTTTCCCATGAAAAAGTCTGCCTCCCAGCACTTCCACAATGCCCTCCACCAAAATGTGCTGAAAGCTGAGCCCGCACTTCCTCCCCAGGCTGTATCCCCACAAAACAACACCTGTTGGACAGGTCACAAACCTCGCGGTTACTTATGACCTCATGCATGTGACCACATGCAGTTTGTCACAACACTTTGAGAGCTCCTCCTTCAAAACATTTCCAGACTGTGACCTCTTCTGACCACCTTGCTGTTCCCACCCTGGTCTAACCACTATGATCTGTCACCTGGATCATGCCCAAGGTCCCCCTACAGATTTCCCTGTATCTGCTCAAACAGTCAATTCTCAATGCAACAGCCATTGGGGGGGGGGGGTCCTTTCAAAATATAAGCCAGACAGCATTTCCAGATTCACCTTCAAGATGAAAAGGGTTAAAAAAAAGGGGGGTGGGAGGTTGTATTCAATAACTAAATAAACATAAAATTTAAGAGTTTATTCCACTTCTAGATTCACTTTTGTTAAAAATGCAGATAGTGAGTAAGGATGGGGGAATGGCTCTGAGACCTCCTCTGATTTAAATAATTTGTTTCTGTCTTGCTTGGATGTACCTTCTTCAAAATGCCAGCCAGGTCCTCAAATCCTGGTCTTGAGGATTCAAGGCAGGAAAGGTTACTTGAATCTGTACTCTGCTAGGGTACAGGTACCCTCTCCTAGGGAAGGGTAGTCCCTACACAACTAGCTCCAATTTGGTTTTACTTCTAAATCTTGTGTTTATACCCATTCTTGCCTATAATTAACAGTATACAACAACTTTTTCCTTACCTATACCTATAGTTTCACCCTCTTCCAGCAAGTAGGGAAGTTGTTCACCAAATAGAAGCAAGAAGAGCATACAGAGAGAGTTGCTTCTACTGTTTCCTATTTGAGCATCACAGAAAGCTTGGAGATGGCTTGGATTTGACAAGGGAAAAAAAAAAGTCAACGTAAGGAATATAGATGAGCCTTCCAATTGGCCAAAAAATGTCATATGTACTAATGGAGAACAAGAATGTAAGTGGTCTTGAAGAAGGATGATGCCAATGACAGTGGAATTCCTTAATTTAAGCAACTGTTTCTTATCACCCCAGACTTCCGACACCCCAGCTGGAGTTAATATTCCTGGTTTGCAAAGCCTCTCCTCATCAGAGTTCAAAGACATCCATGAGCTTTCAATCAGTTGTTAAAGGAAGGCAATGTGGTGATTTGTCATGAAAATCACGATCTTATGCTTATGTTACAAATGGGGAATATTACCCCGAAGAGCATGCTTTGATTGATCACCACATCCATACCAGTTCCCCAGACTACAGAGACACGACACGGAGCTTTGCAGTCAGCAAACATATTACTTGTCTTGGTCTTCTTTTATCTCTTGCTTGGTTCCTCAAGGATATTTTATAACTCCATCACACACACCACAGCTTGAGTTTCTTCTTGTCATACAATTTCAATTTTGTAAGAGCAGTGTATTTCTATGCAGTGAACAACTTTAGTCAAGTTTGGGTTGTTAGGATTTCTGTAATTGTGTTCTATCTGCAGGTGGGGACACAGATGTCTTTGACATAATAATGTCTTGACACAAAAAGCCTTGACGCAAAGTTGTCAGAACCGCACAGAACTATCCTTTCTTCCAAAAAAATTTTTTTTATTTTTTCATTGTGCTTGTTAGTTTTGCTTTCCAATTTATCTGGCACTTATCAAAAGGCACCAACAGTGAAAATAAGTTTATGAGGAGAAATCCTCAAGATGAGACATCCAAAATGGGAGGCTTTAGATATCAGTAAGTCTCCATTCCATAGAATGGATTACTCTTGGGCAAGCTAACTGAAGGGGGTGTAACTAGAAAGAAATGATAGAACTTGATTAAAATTTATCCTGGAATTTTGTCCTTGAGAGCTTAAAAAGCCTATTCCTGTGACATACTGGACTTCCTTATACCATATAAACTTCCAGAAGATCTAACAAGCTAAATTGATCTCTGTTTTAATTTGCCAGTCTTAGCTGTGGGTATAAGCAGCGTATATGTGTGTAATTGAGGAGAGAGGAGCTCTTCGTACCCCTAAGGGTGCTTTGTGTTCTGTATGTGTCCCCTCTCAAGAGCATATTAGTTTTGGAGACTGATAGAAGTTGAACTGTGGGTAAGGGGCTTTAACTCTGAGAAGCAGGTAAGAAGAGAAACGAGTAATCAACCAGATTATTGCAAAGACTCCTCCCCTCTGTCAAACCCCTTTCTGTTTGCTCTTTCTCGTATGGGCGAGTTCTTTCTTTATGCTGATTCTGTCTTAGGTAGGCAAACATGCAAGCCCTCTTCTTGAGAAAAAAAAATACTACTTTTCATTCTGGGACTGTCTGGAACAAACATTTTATTTTTATTTTTATTTTTATTTTTTTATTTTATAGCCCGATTTCTCCACCGTATTTACTCAAATAGTGTCTGTCTCCTTTTCATATGTTCAAACTCTAGTTTGTCACTAAGGTTTTCACTCCTGTTATTTTAACAAAATGACTATGAGTAAGATTGCCAATGGTGTCCTAACCATCAGACACAGAGTCATTTGTTCACATCTCTATGATCATGTCAGTAGTTATAAGCAATTTCTTCTTAAAATTGTTTTTTGTTTGTTTGTTTGTTTGTTTGTTTTTTGCTGTTGTTTTGTTTGGTTTGGTTTTGTTTTGGGAGGGGGTATTTTATGTCATCGTGACCTGGCCATATCTACCATTTTGCTTTCTCTTCTCTCTTCCTCCAAATTCTTTCCTCTCCTAGGTCTGTTAGTGTGTAATTGACACATGCAAATTGTATATGCTTAAAGTATACAATGTGGTGATTCAATATATGTACACACTGTGAGGTTCTTACCATAATCAAGCTAGTTAACAAATGTATCACCTCACATAGTTGAGTGTGTGTGTAAGTGTGTGTGTGGGGGGGGGTGTGCCGAGAACACCTAAAATGTACTCTTAGCAAATTTAAGTATTCAACACAACTTTTTTTTTTTTTTTTACCATACAACTTTATTAACTAAAGTCACCATGCTGTACAGGAGATTCCCCAGAGCTTATTCATCTCATAACTGAGAGTCTGTATCCTTTGACCAACATCTCCACATTTTGCTCACCCCCAACCCCAGGCAACCACTGTTCTACTTTCTTCTTCTATGAGTATGACTTCTCTAGATTCCACATATAAGTGGGCTTAGGTAGCATTTGTCTTTCTGTGTCTGGCTTACTTCACATACTGTAATATCCTCCAGGTTTGTCCATGGTGCTACAAATGGAAGGATTTCCTTCTTTTACTGGGTGAATAATATTCCATTGCATATATCACATTTTCTTCATCTATTCATCTGTCAACAGACATTTAGGGTATTTCAATATTTTGTCTATTGGGTTAATATCCTTCTTTCAAATTCCAAAGTTCAGACTTGCACTCTTTTTTTCTCCACTGAATCTGAATTTATCTGGAGAGCTCCATAATTCTCAAAACATTGACCATCCTTTATTTGGATAATATTAAATATATTTTCTTCCATACACAGTAGGAATGAGAGATTCTTTGATTTCTTACTTTTTTTAAAAGATTTTATTTATTTATTCATGAGAGACACACACACACACACACAGAGAGAGAGAGAGGCAGAGACACAGGCAGAGGGAGAAGCAGGCTCCAAGCAGGGAGCCCGACGTGGGACTCGATCCCGGGCCTCCAGGATCGCGCCCTGGGCCAAAGGCAGGCGCTAAACCGCTGCGCCACCCAGGGATCCCTGATTTCTTACTTTTATCCATCATTCCACTTTGAGTTAATCACCGAGTTCTGATTTTTACTATATATTATTTCTCATAGCTGTTTTTTTAAGTGTTATTGCTTATTTCTTGGTCTGTGTTATTATATCATAGAGCAATATAACATCTGTCATAACTTCTATGCTCCCTTTTATGCTGATATATTATGTCAGAATCATTATAGATGTCTATAGTTATTTAAATTCCTTCTCATCTAGACAGATTTCCTTATTATGCAATAGAAATTACTTAATTGCTGTTCAATAAACAATTATTTATTGAGTATGTACAAAATGTCCTTCCTGAGTGAAATGGTTACTCATGTATAATAATTACAACCTTGAGTTTGGATCTAAAAACTAAGACATGCTCCCTTAGCATGTAAATACAGATGTCTAATGACTCATTTTGGCACTTATTGTTGGTGTTAACTATTACAACAATAAACCCTTCTGATAGTTTCATATTGGTTATGATCCAACATTTCATGGGAACAATTTTAAGAGGCTGCTTCCAGGAATAGCATGAGGAAGAAACCACGGATTTATGAAGTTCTTTGGTTAGACAAGCTTTGTCCAGTCATCATCTCCTAACTAATCCTTCCTTTATATATATTATTAGTTCCAAGTAGAAAGAAACATACTTCTCTTTCTCTGTGGGTTTTTTTTTTTTTTTTTTGCCATAGACAGCAACTGCTTATGCCTTTTATATTGGTAAAAACGAAGTCCACTCTCAGTAGCTCAAAGTAGCCTACATAATTTTCAATAAACCCTTCAATCATTAACTCCAATGTGAAATCTATTTGTTCCAGCTGTGCAAAATTACAACTCTCTAGTTACAAAATAATATACCAGAAATTTGTTTTCACCCACAGAAAAAGAATTGTACCAGCAAATTGGGCTTTCTGCAAAAATGCTCTTTTAATGTAAAATCCATTAAAATTTGCATGTATCTAATGAATTTCTTGAATGGCGATTAAATTTACAAATAAGAATTTAAGAGAAATAATAAACTCTGGATTTTGTATTGGTTGGTAAAAGAGCTAATTTATAGCAATAATTAACATTCACCCTTATGTCAGGCAATATTCTAAGTCAGGGCAGCAAACTGTTTCTGTAAAGGTCCAAATATTAAGTATTTCTTATTTTGTGGATTACACAGTCTCAGTTACAACTGTAGCTACCTTTGCAGTAGGAAAGCAGACATATTTTACATGTAAACACATGGATATGGCTATGCCAATAAACTTTACTTAGAAGAATAGATAGCAGATGACTGGATTTGGCCCATGGGTTATATATATTTGCTGTTCTCTGGTCTAAGTGGTTTACTTCTATAATTTTTGGATTTCACTGCCTTTAACACCTGCCTTAGATAAGAACTATTTACTTATTCACAAATTGTATTTTTTGTTGACTAAATGGTACATTTGAGAAACACAGAATCATACAAGTAAGGCAAAATTTAATTAAGTAGGGGCTATTTATTATTCTTAGTTCACACATGAAGAAACTGAGGCTCTGAGGGATTAGCTAATTTACCCACATTGAATGGCTTGTACAGGATGGAGCTAGGATGTGCATTCTGACTTTACAAAGAGATGACAAGTGACAATGCAATATCAGATAGATGCTTGAGTGTCTAAGACTGTGACTTAACACATAAACAGGATGAGAAATGAGGTGGGAAATTCAACAGGATCAGGAAAGTTGATATGACAGTGGATATCTAACAGCACAAGAGCAAAGCTGCAGATTCCAAAGGCCAACTAATATATTGTAAAATTTCCATTTTTAATTTAATTTTTATTTTCAATCAATTTAGATAAACCAAGTCAACTGGAAATCTGTTTGCCAAAGTATTCTCTTTCTTATTTTAGTGCACAGCTGAATACTCTACAGAGTGAAAAAGAAAGTATTCAGTTCTTCCCCCCAACTAATTGGGTCATGTTGGTTAGCAGACCCATTGATGGTGTGCCCGTGAATAGAATGTAATGGAAAACTAAAGCATTATCTGATAGAAAACCACCCGGGTAAGTCTTTTAATCCCTTCAGAACTCATAAATAAAATGAAGGAGACTGGGATAAATCATCCTTGTGATCCTGTTCAGCTTAAACTTTTTCTGATTATAAATTTTGAAGGGATTGAACTCAGGTTTACTGCACATTTCAAATAATTATGGCAATATTTCAGATAACAATCATTTTAATGTTACCTGAACAATGGCATCATTTAATATTTCAAACTATGTGGTCATTGAGCCTGAAGAAGCAATATAATTACATTATTCCCCCCATCTCCTAAGTGTATTTATGATTTTTTTCCTTCAGTTCTTCTCTCTTTCAGGTTGTATATTTTATACAGACCTGATCTCCAGTTCAGAAATCCTGTCATCTTCTCTGTCCAATCCATTGTTAGCCTATCTTTTGTGTTCTTCATTTCATAGGTCTTATTTTTTCGTTTTAGAATGCTGCTCTAATCTAATTTATAGATTCAAATTTTCTGTGGAGTTTCTCCATTTTTTTTTCTCTTGCTTTTCTCTATTCTCTTGAGTAGATTAATTACAGGTATCACAAAGTCCTTTTTCTTGGTTTTTGACCTTGGCCATATGCTTCTATTGCACAAACCTAATTATTTCTTACTGTATGTTGTTCATTTACTACAAAAAAGTGGAGGCATGGGATGATGGAATTTCCATCAGTCTCCCCCATAGACTGGGAAGCCCATCACTTTAACCCAATGAGAGACTGAGTTCAGCAAGCTGGGTACAGTACTTAGGACTCCTTCTGCCTCTGGTTTACCCTTACTCCCTAAGACATGGCCCTTTGGGGGTTTTAACTGAGAGTTTGGGAAGGTTTCTTTGTATCTCCAACACTAAGAAATGGTAAGAATCTTTACTGTTTCAGAATTTTTTGGTTTAGTTAATTAGCCTCCTGCCTCTGTGTTTTCAGCCCCACAAATGTCTTATTTTATCACTCTAGTCCCACACAACCACTAATAGTTCTGCTGACTTCATATTCCCTGAGGGGAGTCTTTCTGGACCTGGCCAGTATTCTCAACTGTTACCAGTTCTGAATGTCAAATGCCACCTGCAAGAGACAGCCACAGGTCTCTTTCTTTTCCACCTCTGGAAAGGTTTATTTCCTCTAAAATGTTAGTTCTTGTATTCCTCATTGTTTCTCTTGTCCTCTGATTCTTCTAGAAATACATTTTTTTTGTCATTTACTCAGCTGTTGTTATTTTAATTCACTGGGAGTGTTGACAATCTTAGAAACAAACAGAAGTCAAGTTTTTGTTTGCTTTTTTTGTTTGTATTTCTTAGTTTGGTGAAGGTTACCTACAAAAACCTATAAGCATGCACCATGCTTAGTGCCATGTTCTTAGAAATTCATCTCCTGAAATCAAAAACTAGACAAGGATGTCTTTTGTTACCACACCTGTTCAATATTATCTTAAAGGTCTTTGAAAGCACAGTAAAGCAATGCATGCATACATAGATATATATGTGTAAACATATAAGAATGGGAGAGCAAAAATAAATCCTTATTTTCAGGAGAAAGAAAGTTCAAACTAACCTTCAGGTAAATTACACAGATTAATACATGAATTTTGAAACTTCTTGGAACCAAAATTCAACATAAAACAACTATATTCCCATATAGTACTAATGGTTAGAAAATGAAATGTCAAAAAATGCAACAATATTTATGATATATTAAAAACCATCAAAGAATTTGGGGGGTGTCTGGGTGGCATGGTTAATAAGATCTGATTCTTGGTTTTGGCTCTGGTCCTGATCTTAGGTGCAGAGCCTGCTTGAGGCACTCTCTCCCTCTCTCTCTCTGCCCCTCCCCCTGTGCTCTCTCTCTTTCTAAAACAAATAAATAAATCTTTAAAAAAATCATCAAAGAATTAAAAAATCTCTCCTGATAGAGGTGTAAGAGCTCTATACAGAAAACTGTAAACCTCAGAGAAATTAAAGAAGACCCAAGTAAATGGAAGGATGACTTGTCCCTACATTGGGAAATTAAATATTGTAAAGATGTATTTTACCTCACAGGGATCTATAGATTTAATACAATCCCAATCACAGTCCTGGCAGGGTTTTCTTTGCATGTCTATACAGAAATTGACAAGTTGAGCCTAAAACTTACAAAGAAATTCAGCAGGCCAAGAACTTGGTAGAACAGAGTTGAATGAGTCATCTCACAAGATACCAAGACATATTAAGAGTTAACACCATGTAGTATTGGTACAAAGAAAGGAAAAGTAGACCAATGGAACAGAATAAAGAATCCCCAAACCCACAAATGGCAACTGATTTACTGCAAGGTGCAGCACTAAGTAGCAGGGGGGAAATGGTCTTTCCAATAAACTGCACTGGATCAACTTATGTTCTATATTCACATAGAACAACAAACTCTGACCCCTCCATATCTCACAGTTCAAAAAAGTCATCAAAAATACTTCTAGAAGATAATATTTTCTTCATCATCTTGACGATGTGCAACTATTTCATAAAAAGGACAGGAAAAGCACTAACCATAAAGGAAAAGATTGTGAAATGAAACTCTATTGAAATTAAGTACTTTGTTAATAAAAAATATAGTATTAAAAGTAAAATGCAAGGTATAGACTAAGGCAATACATATCTAAATATATATATAAAGAGATGTTTAATATATGAATAATATAGAAATACTTCCTACAAATCATTTCAAAAGTAACAACTCAATTTTTTTTTTTTTTTTTTTTTTAGAAAGAGTTAAAATGTTGAGAGCATATTTCACAAAAAAATGGACAGGACACGTAAAAAATGCCAATGAGTACATGAATACTCATACTATCAGTTATCCTAAAAATAATGAGAAAAATAGAAATTAAATATAACTCAACCATAATTGCTAAAATTAAATAAAAATTGACAAAAAATGACAATTGTCAGTTTCATGTACTGCTGGTGGGATTGTAAATTGGTACAGCTACGTGGGGAAATTATTTGATAGTAGCTAAGTAATTTGAACATGTTCCTACTCTAAAGACCCAGTAATTCCATATATGTATGTGTATACCATATATACCACAAAAAGATGCCTAAAAATATTTGTAGCAACATTATTTATAACAGTCCCAAACTAGAAACACACAAATGTTCATCTGGTATAAAATGAATATACTGCTATACAGAGACGATGAATTATGACTCTATACACAGCAACATGGACTAATCTCAGAGACATAATGCTAAGCTAAAGAAACCAGACACAAAAATGTACACACTGTTAGATTCCATTTATATATAGTTTAAAAACAGAACAATCTAATCTCTGATGACAGAAGTCAAAATAATGGTTACTTTCCCTTGGTGAGGGAGGGGCTTGAGGAAGTGCTCTGGGGGTATTGGCAGTGATTACGATATTTTGATTTTGGGGCTTACTCAGTGTGTTCACCTGGTACAATACACCAAGCTGTAATTTAAAATCTGTACATTTTATTTATGTATGTCATAATTCAATCATGAGGATCTCCTACAAAATGAGCCAGAAAAAGAGTTTTACCTATATGTCACAGACTCAGTGTGTAATGAAGTAGAATTCATGGGCTCAGCCCTCATTTTGACATTAACAGAAGTGACTCAGAGTCACCTAAAATCAACTCAAGAATAGATGCATATTAAAGGAATCACATGAATGATTACAAAAATGTTACTTGACAGCAACTACTGTCTAAATTTCTTTGTACCCTTTTCCCATAAATGCAGCCTAAAGATGTCAAATAAAAGTCTATTTAGTTTTGAAACCTGAAATTAATAGTCATTTAATAAGTGGAAAGAGTTAAGAGGATTTAGCAAAATCTTAAAAGGACTGAGTAATTTTCTTAAACACGTGAGTATCTGTGCGTGCATGTGTGAGAGAGAAAGCGAGAGAAAGAGAGAAAGAGAGAAACTGAAACATTACTCAACAGATTTTTCTTGGTGACAAATACTAATCAAATCAAAGACGAGTACAAATATGTGAATATGTAGTTTGAATGATCTGCAATACAAATCTTTTTATTGAGCATTAGAAAACTAAGCATTCTTAAATTAATGCAAAAGAAATTGATGGTACATGACATTAGTAGGACTCTTCATATTCTTTTTTTTTTCCTACAGAAATCAAGCAGCTGTGCAATGTTGCCATCATTCTATATTCACTGGGGGTCTAACTGATAAAAGTTCACTCATTCCAAAATGCCACTTAGTGATTTCAGTTCACTTTTACAATAAAATGTTTTTTTTCTTAGTAAAGACAAACATCAAATTTGATTTTACCATACTTTTTAACATCTAGCTTTAAAAAAAAAATCTGGTTTTAAAGCCATGAATAAAACATTCTAGGAGATCAAGTTTTCTGGCACTGCCAATTTCAAAATTTCATTTTAATTAGAAAACAAAGAAGTCTCATTCTCTCGTCTCTTTGTGCCTAATTAAAAGCTAAGTAATGGATTTTAAATGAGCCTAATTAGTTGCAAACCTTTTACTGTTCTTACAAAGTCCTTACCCTAATTTAGCTAACAAATACATGTTTAATACTTTCCCATTTATCTGTAGGTAAAAAGAACATTTCTCATCTTTTGGAGTGGCGTCCACCCTTTTAGGTTTTCCAATAGCATTTATGGGTTCCATGGAAACCCAGGGAGACTCAAAAAGCAAATATATCTTTTTAAATGGACTATTTCTTGCTCTTCATAATATATCCTACAGCTTTTGCTGCAGATGTGTTCTATGTTAATTCTGCTCTATCAGAAACTCATGAAAATTCAGGAAGAGGCATGAAAAGATGTTTACGACTCGCTCTTTGTAATAATGTTAGTTAACATTTACATTTCCCTTATGCTACATTTATGCCTTTCTAAACATTCCACACATATTCACACAATTATTTCTCTCGATAACTGAATGAGAAAGGTATATTTTATAAGTGAAAAAAATGGAGGCATAACTAAGTTAATTTGTCCAAGATGAGAGAGCTAGGAGTCAGCAAAGTTTGGAATTTGAAGCTATGATCGATTCCAGATACCATCAGGTATAACAACATCATGTGAAGAAGTGGCGAAGGGGATTCCATGCAAGCAGAAATCAAAAGGAAAAAAAAAAAAAGAAATCAAAAGAAAGCAAGAACAGCTCGTTTGGGATCAGACGAAAACAGACTTTATGCCAAAGACTATACATATCTTACTTAAAGCCATATATATACATACATATACATACATACATGTATATATACACATATGCAACTGTACACATATTTACATCTATATACATATAATTAGCCTTCTACAAATTATCTTTCTTCTGGTGAAAATTTCCCTCACCCCAGTTGTTGAGTTTAGCCTTTCCCTCATGCTATTTGCATCCTGCAACTGTTTAGTGGTTTTGGATTGTGCTCTAACCCTTCCAGATAGCCGAGCCTCATTCCCTCTGCTCTGTACTCTTCCTGTGAAAGGACTCAAAGCAGCTGCGGACACTGGAGTTTCTTTTAGTTTTTAGTCAATGCATGGGCCATGCAGACAGTGCTGTGGGTGGGGATCTAGGGAGAATAATCCATCCATGTGGGAACTTTCTATTTCTCAGGTTCACCAAGTACCCTATTTCTCTCAACCAAGCTTCTGTAATCACTGACTGCATTCATGTGCACAAATCCAACCACTACTGCCTGGTCCATAATGCTAAGTGGGGCAGGGGGAATGGGATAGCCAGTAAGCAAGGTGGATTCTTAGCTGAACCCTCTTATTTGATGCTGGACCTCCTGTTCCTCGTGCCTTCTCTCAGCATCTTTGCCCATTAAAGTTCATCCTGTTCTGTGCCTCTCCTTCTCCAAACTTCTTTACCCTAGAGAATTTTAGTGTTCCAGACATTTCTCACAAATCTCTCCTTCCTTATTTCAAAATGTGTAGCACATACTCTGTCTGCCATTTGAAACCAAAACAACACCCCTTTCTATATTTAACATATGTTATGCAAATAGAACTCTGTGTAATGAATCACATTATCTCCCTCAGCTACCTTCCTTTTATATCTCAGAACATCTGACTTGACACTTCAATTCCCATCTCCTTCCCACCCTGTGCTCTTGGAAATGGACTTGTGTTTTCTGCTACTAGTAATAACTTATAAAATACCCATGCTAGTTGTCTCATGATGAAACCCGAAAACAGGCTTTTAGAGTCAGAGTCAGGCTAAGATATACCTTTGCAACACATAATTTAAACATATTTTCTTGCATCCTTATTCATGTGCATATGTGTGTCTTAACAAATACATTATGCAGTTTTTGGGGACAGAAACAATGCCTTCTCTGTTTTGGGGGTTTTTTTGTGAATCTTTTCCTAATTTTTTTCTATGCCTAACATGCCTTGGACATAGGAATCTCTCAGTATATCTTACCTGCTTTACTGGTAGCTCTCTGTTTTGGGAGCCAATAATATCATAATGACTTAAAAGCAAAATCCCCCAACACATTTTGTTACTAAATTTCAGCAAAGGAAAAATTAAATAAAATACATGTAAAATGATTACAGTGGATTCTTGTTTTAATGTCAATGCCAGTTGCATGAATTTTATTTTAAACAATATTTTAGATATTTTGTTCTGGGAAAGCTTGGACTCTGCCTGTCTCCCTTTGTTTTATGGTAAATCTAATATCAAAGCAAATAAAATGTTGTGGAAATTATTTTTCTTTTTGTTTTACTGTGACAAGTAAATGGAAATCTGAGACAATTGGAAAATAAATATTTGACTATAAATATATATTCCAGTATCAAGAATTTAGAATATAGATTTATTAGATACCTCTATGATTTAGACATTCTCTTATTTTCTCCTTAAATTATTTGTATTTCATATATATATATATATATTTACCTATTTTTGATCCATGTAACTGGAGAATAGAGGATTTGAGGCTTTAGGACCTTTTTCCTTGAAAAATCACAGACTTGTGTAATCCTGAAAATTTGCCAAAAGTTAGAAGAGTGTTTGCTAGAAGATGTAGAATGTAGAATTTAGGTTGTAGAATGTTAGGGGACTGGATTTATATATATATAATCTGGAAGGCTTACTTGGCCTTCTCATAGCCTTTGATTTTGAAAAAAAAAGTATCTTATTGACAGTACATATTATTTCTCACTTATTTCTCAGATAACATATATAAAATAGTATGCTTCAGCCTGTTGTTTTAAGGAGCAAATTTAGCCTTACAAGCCTTATAAAAAGCAGTTTGTCCTTTGGGTTTAGTGAGACACAGGGTTGTATTTGAAAGTGGAGATCAGAAAAGAACATAGCTCCGAGAGAAGCTTGGCTATTATCACAAAATTCACATTTCTTGGACTAATCCATCATCTCCAAATAAAAAGTACAGACATAATAAACAAAAAGGCTTGCTAGCCATTGCCAAGTTCAAGTTCATATTACCTGACTGAAATGGAGTGGGAAGTATTGTTTCTCCAGATTATAAAGGAAGAAAAAGCGATTATGATTATGATCTGGATTTTTCAAGCAGCAGCTGGATGAACAGGAGGCAATAAAAATAGTTTTCCAATTTTTTAAAATTTAAATTTATCCTGGCATGGAACAAGATTATTTATTACTATATTGCTATGTATTTAAAATAGTTATATTCATATTGGGAAAGCACAAAAGGAGAGCCTTGTGTTGAAAATTTTATCACAAGCAAAAGATTGTCAAAATAAGAGATTTTTTTTTTTAAGAAATAAAGTGTATGAGTGGTGGGGAGAGGGACAGAGGGAGAGAGAGAGAGAGACTCTTAAACAGGCTCCATGCATTGCCATGGACACAGAGGGGCTCAACCTCACCACCCTGAGATCCTGACCTGAGCTGAAATCAAGAGTCAGAGGCTTAATGAAGCGAGCTACCCATGTGCCCCAAAATAAGAGATGAGTTTGAGATACTTTCTCAGTTTTAATGTGTTTGAAGTCTCAACACCTTTTGTTGATAAAATGAATTTTATATAATATTACAAAAGTCATCTAAATGATATAATTGGTATGTGAAATCTGAGAAATATTTTAATCTCTAAAGTTTATGTTATTACCTATACAGAGAGAAAGTCTCAATGTGGAATTCTTCCAAAACTGTTATTTGATTAAGGTTTTCCTAAAATGGAAAAAAAAATGTATTGTGAGCACCTGTTAAACCTCATCTATGTGCTTAGCACTATTATCTCAAGATCCACACTTTTATGAATGCTGGACTTAGTGAATATTTGGAATGAGACTTGACTCTGGAGATTAATACCTGTTTACCTACCCATCTACCCATTGCTGGCTCCTTGTGCTCATCACCATGGAGCAGGCAACAAGCTCATTCCTCAGACCAGTGCTTGTTTGGAGAGTCTTCATAGTCATACTTAATTCTCACCATAAACACTTGAAACAGAGAAATAGAGAAAGAGAGAGAGAAGCTGGAGGAAAAGAAGCAAGGGAGAGAAAGAGAGGGAAAGAGAAAGAGAGGACATGTAAATTTGGTAAGGTTTATTAACTCTTCTCTTTCCTTGAATTACGCTAATATTGTTTCATTAAAATTCCCAGTGACATTCATGGACAAGTTGTCCTCTAGTCAAATTCTAAATTGAGGGGTTCCTGGGTGGCTCATTCACTTAAGCATCCAACTCCCTTCAGGTTATAGTCTTGGGGTGGTGAAATCGAGCCCCACATTGGTCTCTGTGCTCAACCTGGAGTCTGCTTGAGATTCTCTCTCTCCCTTTCCCTCTGCCCCTCACCCTGCCCATGTTTGCATGCACTCTCTCACTCTCTCTCTCTTTCTCTCTCTCTCTCAATAAATAAATAAGTAACATCTTTAAAAAATTTTAAATTGAATAAATGTTTATGGAAACAAATGGAGAACTTTGATTTGAAAGTTCCATCCACATAACTACTGCATATGACACCCAGACATTAACCTGGATGGGGACTTCTAATAGCACCCACAGTTAATATTATATATGTTAGTATTTTTCCCTTGTTCTTATAGATTTAACCTCTTTTATAAGAGACAACAGAAGAAAGAGGAATTATCACCAGCATAGATGAACATTAAAGCATTTACTAACTATAACGCCAGATTCAAGGTCTGTATACTGACTCTAACTTCATCTCAGATTGTCTTTTTACTCTATCTCTACCCAAATAGACATTGATGTGCAAGCACACAGCACACATTTGTTTGTTGCTGTTGAGATATTGACAGTATTAGGTGGAAAGTATAAAGGAGAGATTTTGAGATTCAAGGAAGTTTCTACAAATTGTTAGATTATCTCGTTAAGTAGAGTTCCTGATGGTTCATATGTATACTGACTAGCAAACATCCCATGAGTCCTCATCTGGAATTCAAAATGATGGTCAATGGTATCACTATGATATATTTGTCCACTTGTCCCTTTTCGGGCCCATGGCATTTTTGCAGATACGTTGTTTTTGCAAAGGGAGCAGAAATACAACAGCATGTCACCTTTAACTATGTATATTGATTGACTGGTTGATGGTTTCTTCCATTTTTCAATAAGCAACTAGGCTCTGGGAATTCAAATTTAAGTAAAGAATGACACTTTACTGGAAAATCTTGGTCCCATAGGAAAGAAAACATATCTACCAATATTTAGTATAAAGTAATTCTGAACATCAAGAAAAAGACAGATACTAGAATTAATGAATATAAATAATGACAACATACAAGCTAAAAATGAAAGTATGTCTAGGCTAATGAGAGTGATAGGGGAACGTAGAGTGGATTCCCTGATGGAGAAGAGGGATGCTCAGAATAGAAAATTTTCCAAAGTATTCTACAGAGGACATGGTGTTTGCCTGGTTGTTAAGCTGGGGAAGATTTTCAACAGAAGGCTACCTTGACCTATTTAAAACATATTCTTAAGCTGCACATTTTTGGGGAAGGGCTATATATTACTCATTGTTTTACATTATTTATGTGTTCAGCACATTCCCTTATATCAATAGGTACTTGACAAATTCCTATTAAGTATACTCATAAGTAAATTAAATCTATATTTTAAAACATACTTATTAAATAATTTACATTAAAAATAAATATAAATGCTCCTTGCTCAGTGGAGAGTCTGCTTCACCCTCTCTCTCTACTCCTCCCCGCCCGTGCTCTTTGCTGTTTCTCAAATAAATAAAATTTAAAATATACATATATAAATGCTATTATCATTAGTGGAACAACTCAGCCATCTATCACTTATATTAGTAAATGTCCTTTGGGCTATAAATGGGTAGGTTTAAAAACCTTGCATTGGTTAAAGGATCACTAGTAAAGCCTTCCCTTGCTTTGGGGAGGGGGCACTGATTTGTTACATGGCATGGGCACTTCAGTGGTCAAAGTATCAGGGTGCTGAAGAATAAATTCTCTATTTAAATGCATTTAATTCTTTATCAGTCACTTAAATTCCAGATAAGAGAGCAATTTCTTTCAGTCAAATTTATCACTGAGGTAATTATCGTCAGGTGGCTTGAGGAGATAATGTGAATTAGCGTCGCGGCTGATTATTCAACTTTCAGGAAGATACACTTAGTTGTAACTTGACACTTCTTTTAGTGCAAGAAAGTGCAACAGTATTTGTAAAATCTCTTTTATAAACTTAACAATGAAAGTATCTTGCTCTTCAACATATTTTAAAATTTAATATTTATTTTTGATGACAAGGATTCACAAGGGATTCACCTACTTATTTATTCTTTCAGCCAGCACTACTTATTGGGTGCTTATTCTATACCAGGCTCTGTGCTAAGTAAGCAGAAACATATATATTCCTTGCCTAAATTGAGCTTACAGGATGGAGGAAGTTCACATCTAGTGAGTGCAAGGAGCTTGGATAAGATGGTCAGAGAATTAGAAACTTAAATACAATAAGCACAAATCAACAGGCAGCATGGCCTTAGATGAATGCTTCCTTGACTATTTAGAAAGAAAGTGATAACAAAAATCAGTGAGCTCCTTTCTTTCCCAGCAAGGACATTTGGAACATTTTGAAAATGAAGAGTGTATCATGAAAATCAACCATTGAAGATGGTGGGGTGTAGCAGGCTCCAAGACCCAGTGAAATGGATTGAAGGCGCTAAAAGACGGATAAGGAGAACACCAAAATGCCAGCAGCCAATAAGGATATGCACATGATTAGGCAAATCTTGTAAAATGAAGGGGAGGGATCAAAGAAAGCTATAGAAGAGTCTGATAACTTCTTACAGTAGCTTCCTAAATTCCAGACCCAGTACAGAGGAAAGATATTTCTTAAAAAACAAATAAATAAAAATAATGTTTTTATTTATTTATTCATAAGAGACACAGAGAGAGGCAGAGACACAGTCAGAGGGAGAAGCAGGTTCCCTGCCGAAAGCCCGATGTGGGACCCAATCCCAGGACTCTGGGGTACCACCTGAGCCAAAGGCAGACATTCAACCACTGAGCCACCCAGGTGCCCTGAGATGTTTCATTTAGAGTTTTGGTTCATAGAAAGGAGAATAGTTGAAAGAGAGAGAGAGAGAAAGGCACAGATAGGCAGCCTTAGAGGAAAGCCAAGAGAAGCTTTCTAAGTAGATTCACTCTACTTTCTATCACTAGGCTACAACAGTGACTGGAATGGCTGTCAGGAGTGACCATGTTACATGGCACTGCCCTGCCCTGAGAGACTGAACCATAGCTGAAGAGAATGGAATGCAGTCCTGACTGTCTGCCATGAGCTGTGGCACAGGATGTTCAGACTTCAGAAAAAAAACTAGAACAAGTGTCCCTGAACAAAAACTCAAGCAGTTTTGAAGGATTTCCCTCTACACCCACCCCCATGTCTTACGAAAATGGAATGAAGGTAAAACAAAACAAAACAGACCAAAACCCTAACGTCCATGTTGCAAATGTAGTGCAGAATGGACACAAGTGGTCCAGTGTAAAAATGCTTGGCATCCTCAATAGAAAGCATCCAAAAAATGCAGCTGAAGAAACTGAGTATTGAAAATAGGTGGTTGTCTTTTTAACCAAGGAGAAAAATGAATCCTCAGCTAGGAATGGTACATTTCATTCTATGTGTAAGGAAAAGAAAAAAAAAAAACAACATGAGATAGTTGGCATTAGAACATATTCTGGTTAAGTTTTTGAATATCAGTGATAAAGAATAGGTTTCAACACAAATAGAGAAAGCCCAAGAATCAGTTTATTAATTTTTTTTCTAAGATTTTATTTAATTATTGATGAGAGACAGACAGAGAGAGAGAGAGAGGCAGAGACACAGGCAGAGGGAGAAGCAGGCTCCACGCAGGGAGCCTGACGTGGGACTCGATCCCAGGTCTCCAGCATCATGCCCTGGGCTGAAGGCGGCGCTAAACTGCTGAGCCACCCAGGCTGCCCATTAGTATACTGAGTTTTTGATGCCCCCACAACTTTCAGTGCCAGAGGTCATTAGATCACTGTCTACAAAGTTCAAGAGAGAACGAGGTGTGACCAAGAATATTTTAACCGGCAAAGAGTCATTTAATAAAGAAGACAAAATGAAATAGTCATCTATCTATCATCTACTTATCTATCTATCCATCCATCTTGATGTTAATATCCACCTATCCAAGAGATTAAGATAAAGAAATTAGGGACACCTGGGTGGCTCAGTGGGTTCAGTAACCGACTCTTGGTTTCAGCTCAGGTCATGATCTCAGGGTCATGAGATCAAACCCCAAGCAGGGCTCCATGCTGGCCATGGAGTCTGCTTCAGATTTTCTCTCTCCTTCTCCCTCTGCCTCTCCCTGCTAAAAAAAAGAATAAAGAAATTATTATCAGAGAAAAATTAGGTGAAAAATCTCCTGGTAAGCACTAATTCCATTTAACTATAGAACTTAGGGTAAAAACTGAGGCATTATGGCTAAGGAATAAAGGTAACATTAAAAAAAAAACTCTTGATGAATTAAAATGATTACAATTGAAATGGGAGAGATCAGACAAAGAAACTGTACAAGTTATCCCATTGTCTTCTAGCAGGGAATCGATTGATGATGCTCAGAAACAGACAGATGGAGATAAAGCTGTAGATAAATATTTAACATCATGGTAGGCAGAATTTTCAAATGGCTCCGAATATTCCCTCCCAAACTATCCTCTCCTCCTGAGTGTAGGTATGATGGGATTTCACTCATGGGACGAGGTTATGGTATATGGAAAAGGTGAAAGGATGCTGTAGATGTAATCCTAGTTCTCTGTTGAGATATTTATCTGCTCTCTGTCTTCCTCACACTGCCAAAAGTAAAATGATACATATTGGTATAGTTGTTAGTAGTGGGTAAAACAATACTCAAATCTGGACCAAAATCAAATGTCATTTGTAAAAGCTTTATCCTTTCTGTGTCATTATACATCTAAGCAGCCAATATTCTATGAGAAGAGTAAAGTTTGAAGATTAATACGTTCTTTAGTATATATTGACCTGGAGACAAATAGATGAGTATGAGGATCTTAGGGCCTTCTGGGGATGACGTCACCAAGTTTTCAATTTTTACTTCCTAAATTTTCTGGGTACGGGAGCCTGATGGGATGGCCCTGATTGAGAGAACTGCTGGTGGAGAAACAAATACCAAGATTTAATGAGGCACTCACAGGAGAGAGGGATTCATAGCTGGTTCTCCAAGACTTACCTGCTTGGAGTTCTCCTCATTGCTGAAGGGGATTAAGAGGTAAAAAATCTCCAGTTTTTTTTCCAAGACTTACACTAAAGTTTAAGCTTGGTGGCTAGTCTTGGCATAGTATGTAGCTGTGTTTGGAAGCATTGGTTTCAGCAGTTTATAGCTGAGACTGAAAGCTCCTCTGAAACCCTCCCTTCTGGCTAACAGACTGACAAGGAAACCAGAAGGATGAGCATCAAAATGTGAACCAAAAACTGTCATTTTGGAACACTGTGTGAGCGTTATTACTATTCTCACAAGGGTATAGATCAGCAAGGGCGAGCCTGGGTTAATAACTAAAGCAAAAGCACCACAAATAGATTTGACTTTGCAGATCTCTCTCTCTTTGACCTTTATTCGGGATTTGGAAGTAGAAGTAATTCCTTTTAGATAAAGAAAGGCCTGGGGCTCTTAAACAACTTGAATGACAAAAACACTGTAAAAGAAGAAACACAGAGATTTGCACGAACATATGTGTATACACATGATCATTTTTAAATTTATTTATTATGTTTTGCACTGAAGTATAGTTGATATCAATGTTATACTAGTTTCAGGTGTACAACATAGTAATTTGACAATTTTATACATTAGGCTATGCTCACCATGATAAGTGTGGGGACCATTTGTCACTGTACAATGTTATTACAATATTATTGACTATATTCCCCATGCTGTGCTTTTCATCCCTGTGACTTATTTATTTCATAACTGGAGATTTTTTTTTTACCTCTTAATCCCCTTCAACAATGAGGAGAACTCCAAGTGGGCAAGTCTAAACTTTCTATAAAATGGGAGTTCCACTGAGCAATACAATATGTGACAGTATTTGTACCTTAAGCTCACAAATTAGTTCCTATTGGTTACCTTAAAAAAGTCAGAATAACTGTCACTCTGTTTAATTCAAATCTGCACTATCTCCACTGATATGCAGAAGATTTGCCACTGTCCTGCCTCCTCCATACATCTCAAACTTCTTTTAACCTTGAATTTCCCTTTAAGGAATTGTATTTGCTAGCTCCTTTGCAAGTAAGGCACTGCTAACAGCTCCAGTCTCCTTGCCAATCTTTCCTGATATTTTAAGCTTTAGCAACACAAAATTTTTTACATTTCTTTGAAAGCAATTTGACTTATCTGGGTGCAATTTCTTGGGCTGTCCACCATGCCAGGAGAAGGAGGAGTAATCTCCCCTTACTGTGAGGCTGGACAGCTCCCAGCACATTCTGTGATGCACTCAAGACAGACCCTCTGTTAAGTGTGTCCCGAACTGATTGCCCCTTCCCACCAGGGCTAGATTTCATGCCTTTTTTGCTAGTTATTCCCTAGTGCATAGGATCTCTATCACTGCATAGAATCATGTTTTATTTGTGTTTGCATCTTATACACAGAAAACACTTAAGCTTCATATTGGCTGAATGAACAAATAAATAAATGGCTCATGACATTAGCTTTTCTGGGCAAATTATTTCACTACCTTTATACCTGTCATACAGCTTACTTACTGTGTCACTGACAGAAATACGCAATTCAAAATATTGGCAGTTCTATCTTTTTTGGAAGCCTTTTTCATATGCAATTACATTTAGTCTCAATAGGAAGAAAATTAAAAACAAACTGAAATGGAAGAAAATTAAAAACAAATTAAACAACTCTTTGTGATTTTTTACTATTAGAACATGTGGAAAGAAACCACATAACTCATTTGTTTGTTAAAAACAACTACTTTTTAATTTCCATCCATTTTTCACTTTGGGTAGTTCTACTTGACTGTGACACTCAGTATGTCATTTTATAAATTCAAGAATTACTGGGACAGCCACTAACATGATAAATGCATTGTCACATAATTGAGGTTGTCTGCACTTTGGTGATAATGGTAGTTATTAACTTTTCTAAAAATGCTGAAAATATTGTAAGAAAGCACTTGTGTGTGCATTATCATTTTAGATTTTTATGATTTTATGTTTTCAATGTATAAGCTAGTAGTAGGAAAAACCAACCTATCACCTTGCAAGATCAATATGCAAGAAATAAATGCATGATTCCAAGATTTAGCAAGTTTAATCTTTAGACTTGCTTCTCTAATTACTTTGAAATATTAGACAAATTAGGATAGCTTTCAGGCCAAAGTAACCATATAACGACCATGGCAAATCTAACTTTTGTTAGAGGGGGAAAAACACACTGTTTTACAAGGAAACAAAGTCTAGGCAAATTGAATCAGGTTTAGGATATCTTCAATTTTGAAAGAAAAGAAAATCATAGTTATCTAAGCCTTCAACAATATGATCTTTCTGGAGGTGGCTGATCAATACTTTACAATCCTGAAGGAATAATTAAAGCTCACTAAATGATATTAGTGTGTGGGTTAAGGAGGGCTGTAGGGAAGCAGGAGTTCATAAAAGAGAAAAATAACTATTTTTTCTTTAAAAAAAAAGATTTTATTTATTCATGAGAGACACACACACAGAGAGAGAGAGAGAGAGAGGCAGAGACACAGGCAGAGGGAGAAGCAGGCTCCATGCAGGGAACCCTATGTGGGACTCGATCCTGGGACTCCAGGACCAAGCCCTGGGCCGAAGGCAGGCGCTAAACCGCTGTGCCACCCAGGGATCCCAGAACTATTCTTTCATGCTCAAAAATTAAGAATTATAATTTTGTTACTTCCAAGGCATATGATAGCTAAAAAAACTATATAACAGTCTCAGGTAAATCTTTATGGGATTTATTTCGATTATTACAAATATTTTTATTTGTATCATTATACATAGCATCATACTGTTGAAGTCTTAAAAATATTATTACTCAAAACGTGACCCATAGAACCTCTGGTTCGGAATTGCCTGGCATTATTAATTACAATGGAGAGTCACAGAACTTGTCCCAGATCTACAGATCTACAGAATCTCTGGAATTATTTGGAAATATGATGTTTAATAAGTTCCTCCTGCACACTGAAGTTTAAGAATTCTCTTAATTCTTAATTCTCTTTTCAGAGAATTTACAAGAATTTGTAAAGAGAAAAGAGAGCTTATCATCTTACCTTAACCCCCACAAGCACATAAGAATACATGTACATATATCACATCTCATCTATGTTACTGTAATGTCATTCAAATAATTAATTTTTAAAAATAAATCAGAATGCCTGGATTTGAATTGTGGCTTTGCTACTAAATAACATAATTTAAGGTAACGTAACTTGATATAGTGGAAAAAGGACTTTGTTGGCATCGATTCAATTCTCACATAATGTGTCTAACTGCAAATATTTATATCAGAAAGACAGACATCTATAGTCAACAAGATTAGATATAAATCTTTAGGATACCTTCAGCACCCTCCACAGTTGGCATGCCCTGCCTAGTTACAAGCTTATTCACTATTATTTGACTCGTATCAAACTATCTTGTATTCCATGAACATACCATGGCATTTCAAGCTCTTCCTTCTCTTAAAATGTCTGCTAATGTATTTTGGATTATTTTGGATCCTCATTCATGCTATCTGATTCCATTCATGTATCCCTTCTCCTGAGGCTTTCCCTAATACTCCTGCTAAGTATTAGTTGCATATTATTCATCTTTCAAGGCATTTTTGCTTTTATAACTATAATATGACATATATTGCATCATGATTGACAGTATATGTTTCCAGTCTCCACTGGCCTGTGTATTCCTAGAAGTCAGGAATTATAGAGTTATATGAGAACATATTCTCACCAGTGAGCTGTCCATTAGATTCTCATTCAATGATGATGAAATTGAATTGGAAATCATTTTGAGTAAGCCACATCATTGTAATATGCTATTTTCCAACAAAGCTTTGCAAGTGGAGTATTGAATGTGTTGTGAAATCTAAGACAAATAAATCACTTTCTTTACCGTAAATCTAAGAGACCACTGAAATAGCACTAACGGAAAATGTAGACTTATTTTATGAAGCTAGATTTTGCAGGCCTGAACTACATGTTTTTCTTCTTTATGGAGTAAAACTCTTAGAGAGTTTAGAGCAGCTTAGAGCAGTTTTAGATCAGAAATGGTATCACATCACACTTAAAATAGATGCCAGACACAGAGGTCTAAATATCTTCCTTCCTATTCGCTGCCATGCACTCTTGCCCACCAGTTCCTTTTTAAATTTGTCTGCCGAAACTAAGATATGTTGTGTAAGGGAAAAGCAGACATGGGAACATCATCTCTTGCAGAGTCTTATCTTTGCCAACTGCCATCCTCTGAATTACCATTTTGTTCAAAATGATTTTATAATATTTGTCTTAATATCATAATAACAATGCATTATTCTGATACAGCAGGCCATGCTCAGTGCACGTTAGATCACACAAAAAAATTTGGAATGAAAAATCATGTGGAAGATGGCATTGTTCTTTGCATTTTCTTTTGGAGTCAGATACATGTCTGTGTAGTTGGGGAAGATGCAAGATATAAATATTATAATTTCTACGGTGAACTTCGAGAGCAACAGGATCCATTCCATTCTTCAAAGGTCAAGGAGAGTTGTCATGGAGAATAAAGATTGAATAAAATCATTAAGAAATTCAGAAGAGTTCATGCATGGCCAGGGGGGAAGATTTAGTTTGAGAAAAAAATAGAGAAAAATCCTCTTCTAAGCCATTGGGCAGGGCATTAAAAGTGATGTATCTTAGATTTTTTCAATATATGAAAAAAATTAGTAATAAGCACTCTATTCTTAGACATGCATGGTAGCAGTTGGATTTTTAGTAACAGCCCAGACATTTGTACATGTTTGTCCAAAAAACCATGAGATTTTTTAACACATTTGTTATCAGGACCAAGGTCCACTACTAAAATCTCAGGGAACATTGTTTTTCCCAATCATGTCATTTAACAGGACTTTAATATTTCATCACAGGAAATGAGTTCAAAAAGAATATTACAATATTTTGCTTTCCTTCCCTTTTTATAAATTAAGCCTGAAGTGTTAACTGTTAATCATTTACCAAGAGGAGGTACACTTGGTACTCGTCTGAGTCATAGGATAGGGACGGTGGTGGTTCAAAAAGTTCGTAAAACTAAAATAATATCAGTGTAGATGAGTAAATCAGAAAATACACATCCATTTTAAGTGGGAAAATTACTATTTGCTTAATAAAGTGAGTAGTTCCTGTCTTTTGTATAAAATTATCTTGATAATGCTACCCAGTAAAGTGCTGTTAATATGAGGGTAGTTCCATCAACTGTCTCTCTTTCTCCATGGACCAAATACACTCCCTATCTTTAAAATGCCAGTTACTTAAATTTATAATAATTGAAAGACCTTTCCCAGAAATTTGATATTTAATCAACTGTGCATTCATTTAACTGGGTGCACATAGACATCTGAGAAAAGTGGTTCCATTGAAAAGAAAACTCTGCTGTGTTTATCTTTTCACAGACTGAGTCTACAATATATTTTCTTCCACTGACATGTGAACTATGTGAGAATGTCTATGTGAACATAGGGTAAGGATGGCTGAAAGGTAGCACCTGTGGAAGCAATTAATTCACCCTACAATATTCAGTCGATCAATAGGGCATAAGGACAGTTTTTGAACAGCATTACAGTGTCTTTGATTTATGGTGTTTACAGCAGAATCTGATTTGCTGTCCTGGAAAATGTTTCCTCTATAAAGTATGACTAATAATATATATCAATCTCACTCTTTTGCACCATTCATGCTTGTACACTATTTAAGTAGACAAAGTGCCTTAATGTGAAATAGTGAAAGATCTCTGAAAAAATATGTATCAGATTTCACCAGCCAATTTCACTGCGTTTGTTAGTTTCTCAATTTGTTGACTTGGTTTCTTATTAAAACATAGACTACAAAGATGGGTTTAGCGGTGATTAATGAGATGGGAATCACAGATGCTTTTTGTCTGTTTTTTTCCACATCATTTCAAGCCCAAACCCTTTAAACATGTTTTCTACTTTAATGGACTGGATATTTTACTCAAGGTAAGGTACACATAGTTTTTTAAATTATTCTTCCTCTGATTCTTAACATGATAATTTTTCCCAGTGGAAAGGTAGAGATAAAGTAAAAGAAACCAATTATTGTCATCTTTTGATGGGGTCCAAGTTAGCATCAACACACACACACACACACACACACACACACACACACACTGGTACATTGATATAGGAGAATTATCTCAACAAAAAAAGCAATTTAGTTATATTTAAATATAGTCTATTAGTTGTTACCACTGAGTTTTTTTCCTCTAACACCCAGAACACGTCTCCAAATGATCATGAATCAGTTATCTGAAGACATCTCGAAAGTGTATTAATTAGATCATGTGTTTTTACATCTTTATTTCTTAAATGGGAAAAATAAGACAGAAAATTTAAGTGACTTGCCCTTAGATGTTCAGCATAAAAAGATCGTAAATCAAGATCCCCTGATTATTTCTGCTTATGCAATGACTCTGTCATCGTTCAAACAATTTTTATAATTCCTCCTCTGGATTAGTCTCTAGAGCCTTTTTAGAAGACAAGAAAGAATTCTGGTTTCATAGGTATGATCTATAGACTGTTTTGTTTTGTTCTTCTGCCACAATTGTACTACTTAACTTTATCCCCTGACTAGTCATCAAACTTGGCTGTGCTGTGACCTCCTTGGAGGCAAGTATCATACCATATTCCCACAGTACTAGGATTATCCCCCAGGATAATACCTGTTCCATTGTTGAATTGATTATATATTTATTGATAAAATATATGCAAAATGTATGTAATTTTTTAATATAATCATAACCAAAAGCATAGTCTCTGAAATAGACTCTGACTAAACTATTTTGAAGTCTCCTTTTGCCAAAACCTTGAAATTTGATCTATATATTTTTGTCTTTAGGAAGTCCTTACTATTATTATTGTTATTCATAGATTAATTTTGAGACTCTAAAAACAGCATATGCTAATGGTATGCTAATCCAACTGTCTAAACAATTAAAAATGTTAATGATTGGATTATAGTAATTTTTTTCTATTATTGTTATTTCATGCCTGAAATATTCCGTGCTTGGGTTTGTGTTTCTATAAATGGCACAAAAAAGAGTCTTTATAGCAGATCCTAAAATGACTGTGTGGATTTCAAAGAATGTTTTCCAATGGAAAGAAAGTGTAAATCTTTTATGTAGTTGAGTGCTAAAACAGCTTATTGATCAATGTCAACAGGTGGAGCCAAGACAAATGGTCCTAATCTGTGCCTTTGTAAATATGCTAACCACGAGGAGACAATTTTTCCAATGAATCAAGAAAATGAATATGAATTTTTGTTCAACCATTCAGAGTCTCAGTTTGTAAACCAGGAAGTCTAAGGGGATCTTCTATGGTATATTTGAAAAGTCTAGGTTATATATTTTGCCTGGAACTACTCATAGAGAACTATGATAGCCATTTTTAGAAAATCACTGTGGTTACTTGGGCCAGTGTCAAGGTAACACTTTCCAAAATACTACGACCAGGAAGATTTACACGTCTCAAAGATATTTGAAGTTGATGGAGTCGGTGGTTACTTAAAGATCAGCTGCTCTTATTGGATTAAGTAGAATTGGGTTATGATCTGGACACTGATTGTGAATGTTCTGAACATACTCCTTCCTTACACATGATCTAATGTGCCGTGATTTCTGACTCCCCCCGCCCCAATCCTAGTAATTCTTTCTTGGGAAATACGTTGTTCAGCCTTTTAAAACTGTTACTTACTATTGTATATTATTCTCTGGAGGTTGACTAACAAGCACAAGATATACTGACAATATTACTATCTATTCTTAAATGGGTAATACATTAAATTAATATAGAATATGTCAAGCCCTCATTAAAATGTCAGTGTTAGTCATTATTACGTACTCTTCAAATCTTTTGCTTAGCTATTGAATTAGCCTTTTAAATATACTGTTTATTGTCAACTAAAATCTTTACTGAGTTTTTAGCTTAATTTTTGTGTGCTGGTTTTGCTTTGTTTTCTTTCTTTGGTGGTGGGAGGGCAGGATTCTTTGCCTTCTTGAACTATTTTGAATTCAGTCCTCTCCTTAATCTGCATTTCAGGAGATGATTCTTGGGACATAAAATGCAGAAATTTTCATTTATCATTCCTAACTTGTAAATAAAGACCAAGCAATACAAGTTTTTAAAATTATTTATCATCTTGATTTTCTAAAGTAGGCTTTACAGTAGAGATTTATGATGTCTTCCTAAATAGGCTTTTTTGTGTGTTTTCTTATGGATTCCTCTCTAATACTTACAAGGTAAGTTATATAATGCACTTTTATGAACATGTAAGTGTTGGGTAGAAAATAAAAGGACAGTGAAAACATGAACCAAGAGAGCAAAGAGAATTCCCTATAAGAAGTCGTTCAGATGAGTAACAGATTGTCAGAATCCTAAGTAAAATTTTCCTGAGCAGAGATTTATCATACAAGAAACTGATATGGCCACACTGTTTTAAGATACAGGGAAATTTTTCAGTTCTATTAAAATCAGAGCAAAAGTGTTCAAGACATTCTCCCCTTTGATTTCCCTATGTGCCTTCAAAATTCTTTTCTTCTTGTCTTTTTCATGTATTTATTATTGAATGCTTTCTCTGGGGTAAACTGGATTATTAAGAAATGTTTTCTCCCTATAACAGAGAATGGAGTACAGTTAGAGCAAATATAAATGCTGATCCCCACAAGCAGAAAAATAAATGAAACATGTTTCAGAGAGTTCAAGACAAGAGGTCTTGTGCTGTCTGTCAGAAATCACTTTCAGCTGATAGAAAGCTGAAAAACAGTGGCTTATGTAAGTTGGGAGTTTATTTTTCTCTCACACAGAAATCTAGAATAGGCTGCCCAGCAATGGTATGGAAAATACGTAATGCCATTAAAAATTCAGGATCTTTCTAGCTTCTGCTGTATTAGCTCTTATCTTTTCAAATTGGAGTCCATACCCCAAAAAGCAAAGGGAAAAAGCCAAAAGAATTTGTCATGGAGTCAGTCCTGTTACAGAGCTTGCTGGAAGCCCTCATTCAAGGGCCTTCCACTTACAGTCAATGGCTAAATCTTAATCACATGGATACCTCCATCTGCAAATGAGGCTGAGAAATGTAGTTTCTAAGGTAGGTCACTATCACCTCCAACAAAACAAGGGAATGTTAATTAAAATGTCAGAGGAAAATGGGAGAAAATGTGTCTCTCACATTATCTGTCTTTAATATTTATATTAATCCTTCCCCCCCCCCTTTATTTTTCCTGGGAACTGCAATTTTTTTCAACAAGAAAGCTATTAGGGAATCTGCTTGCCAACCTACTTAGTCCTATGCAGCCGTACAGGTTAACCTGCTGCTGAGTACCAAGCTTTTGTAGGAGTGTCAAACATTTTCTTTTCTTTTTTAAAATTTTTAAATTTTTTAGATTCTATTTACTTATTTTAGAGAAGGAGAGAGTGAGCACATATGTGCCAGCAGGGGGAGGGGCAGAGGGGAAGGGACAGAGGGGGAAAGGGAAAGGCAGACTTGCCCCCAGCAAGAAGCCCATGGAAGGGTTCGATCTCAGGACCCCAAGATCATGACCTGAGTTGAAACCAAGAATTGGATGCTTAACGTACTGAGCCACTCACGTGCCCCAAACATCCTTCTCTTAAATTATGCTCTTGTTTAAATTACTCCTCATTTCACAAACAAATAAATCACAAAATAAAAAACAAACATCACAAGCACTATGAGATTATTTCATAACATGTTGTCCAACTTTTTCAATCTCTTTCCTTCTGTCCCCAATTTATTTGTTAAATTGTCAACTCCATAGGACCACATTTTTTTTTTCAACTAAAAAATAAGCAGGGAGTAAATTAAAAATTAGATTTTCTCAGTTACAAATAGAAAATGGAAATTCTGCTTGGCTTTCATGAACCTATTTCGCTCACATACCACAAATGTCCACAGTTAAATAATTTTGAGTTATGATTTGTTCAACACTTTGGAATCACAAAGGCCAGCCAGTCAAATTCCATACCCAAAGTACATATCTCATTCAGAGAGTCCCAGGTTCCTTTTCTAATACTTCCAGTTTAGATTTGATTTGCTTGCTACTTGAAGAAACAGAAAATCCCATTTGGGGATGTTTCATAATTGGAAATTTTTCTTATATTACAATCCACTGTTGCTCTATAACTTTTAACCCCTCACCTTGCTTTTATTTTTCTACTGGATGTTTGACTGAACTAACTCACATATTTCCTTAATATGAGATCACATTAAAAAAATTACCGTGTCTGAATAAGGCCTATAACCTATAATATCTATATTCTTTACATAGAGTATAAGGGTTGCGTATCCTGCACAGAGTTTTAACTTCTCCTCTACTAGCCTTAAACAAAACCAGAAGTCTTTGTTCTCGTGGTCGAATTTCTTGAAACGACATTAAAAGTACTTCATTGTTCGTAATGTTTCAAGCCAAAAATACAGTGGAAAATAATAATTAAATTCTATGTGAGTATTTTCACTTAATAAAAACATCTTCACATCCACTCTCTCAATATTTCAGGCCTACCCTACTTCGTGACATTTATTATGTGTAAATTGTTCCCTTTATCTGACCTTTTAGGTGTAAGATGCCTCCACAATGGAAAATATGTCTCAAGAAAGAGAGGAATGAAGCTACTTGGCTTTCCTCATCCACTGTATCTCATTTCTATCAAAAATTTAACATGAGTTTGTAAACTTGGAAACAAGTTTATTCATGTGTTATCTATGTATTTGGAGAAATGTCTTATTTTTTCCAAAAACATTCACCATTTCTAAACAACACAACAACAAAAATAGTCCCTCCAGAGTCTCTGAATTCTGTTTTTCTGTGACACAGCGTCCTTACATGTCCCCTGATGGAACTCACCCTCTTTTACTAAGTGAACCACAGTCACTTAGGTAATCTTCTTAAAGACTGAATATGAGAACAGATGGTCCAGGCAAGTATGAAGTTCAGCTGCCCATTCCATAACAACTGTACTGCTTTAAATGATTAGGGGAATCACAGCAGCCAGGAAATGTTTATTGTTTTGGAAAGAGGGTGGGTCAGGATGGGATTTCACTTTCACTCTTTCCTGGAGGAAAATATTCATCCAACAGATCTTATGTGACATATCAGACCTACAGTCTCCATTTGCCAACTGTCAAGACATCCGATGGTTAAGGCAACTGGGAAGGGTAGCAAGAAAATAAACGGACTCTCAGCCAAGCAAATGCCAATTATAGTTTGTTTAAAGTGTGCTAGAAAGGATGGCAGGAGGCCAACAGCATGGTGGATGGACAGGGGTTGCTTAAAGGGCACATAGCAAAGGCTATAGCCTGTGGAATTCCAAAAAGACATGACTGGCATGGTGACAGATGGAAGAGGGGTGGCCAAGCTCTTTCAAAGATGACTTATAGTCTGTGCCAATCAAATTATTCTTTCACATAGCGTTCAAAGCCTCTATGTATGATGGCAATTTTGAAACAAAGAGAATAATTTACTGAAAATTTTGGCATGATTAATATGATTTTAATCAGGAGAGTCCCCATGTTCCAGTGACTGGTGAGGCTTTGTCAATAGGCAACCTAAACCCATTTGGAGAGACAAAGAAAAGGGGGATTTTCTTCAGAGTGATCAATTTTCTGGATCAGAGTTTAGATGGGGTGCAGGGGTGAAAGAGCACCTGGATCTGAGGATCCAAACAGATGAGGTTTGGCCACTCTTCCCTGACAAAATCCAAAGACAGAGAGGTGAGTAGTGGTAAAATAGAAATTTATTTCATTGAGGCCAACACTGGTAGGAAGACAACAGACTAGCATCTCAACGATTGTCTCCAAAGTCCTGAAAATGCTTCCAGGTTTATGAGAAAAAATGTGGAGCAAAGTAAGGGGTACATGCAGGTGGGCAGTTAAGGTCAAATTGATCATTGTCATGGAGTCAATCATTGAGGTGGGGGGTCTTGCTGGCTCAGGGCAGTTCTTATGCTTGAGGGGGTAGTTTCAGTTCCCATGGGGGATGCTTTGCCCTCAGAGTCTTCCACTTGAACCTTGAGACTAGCTGGAGAGAAGAACCCAACTAGAAAGCTTGAGGTCAAAATGAAGTCAGCCAAGGCCCTCTTTCAAGAATAAAATGAAGTTACTTCTTACTTCAAATAGAACTTTGTATCTGGTTGCTTAAGTCATTAAACTTAAGTAGTAAAGACCCAAAGGTTCTTACCTGGGTATTCAAAACCTTTTCTTCACTAAAGTGAAAGTAAATTTATTTGGTGTTGTAGGGGAGAAAAAGATAAGTTTTCCTCTATCCTTCTAGTTTCTTGGCTGAGACCCCTTTGTAATAAAAGAGAGCTTAACAGAGGAAAAACAGATGTTTAACACCATATATACCTCCTGTATACATCGGAGGTACCCAGAAAAAAATGACTAACACAAGAAATGGCCCAAGCCATCACCTGAAATAACCATCTCCAGGTAAAGACAAAAATAGATATTGGTGTGGGAGGTGGTGGGGAGAGCCAGGTTTTCAGGCAAAGCACAGTCAACAAAGATATGGGTCTTATTCAGATTTAAATCCTCATCTTCCATATTGACAACAGTCTCTACAGATTTAAGTCATTCTCCTTTTCCCTGTACCTAGAAGGAGGCCCCCTTACAAATGGAAATTTTCCACATCAATGTAAATTGCTTTTACAAAAGAATAAGTTCTGTTTGGTTTCAGAGCTTCTCTGGTGTTTACTGTTTTCTAAAAAAATAATCAATCTAAATAATCCTTATGCCAAAAAGGCATATTTTAAGGTGACAACTTCTGCCCCCTATCAGTTAGCATGCTGGAATTCCGTGGCTTCAGTTGACTCATGCAATTGTCTGGATACACTCCACCAAATTATTTCATTGGAGAATAAAATCCACTTCCTTGGGGGACAGCAGTTATATGTGAGCACGACAGGCACAGAAAGTTGCATTTAGAAATACAAAATAGAAACAGTCTTTAAGCTGCTGTTTAGGTGAATTATTATATGGTCGAGTCGATGTTAGCAAATTTAAAAAGTGGAAGGTTAGCATTAAAGTAGAAATCCAATTACGTGTAGCCGAAATGCACTTTATCAGGTACGTTTTATCGAAGTAAATTTACTGAATAATTTACTGAAAATTTTGGAGCAAAGGGCAAGTTCACAGAACAAAGGAGGGGAACTCTATTTTATAAATGAAAAGGGGGAAAGTGGCTTTTCTTAACGTTCCTAATGGAATATCCTAGGAAGTTTTCTCCCAAAAGTGCATTTCACTTCCTTGAAATATATGCATTCCTGAAATTTGAGTATATAATACACTTCCACTAATTAAGCCACTGCACGGTAGTGCATTAAGAAAGTTCATCATTTAGTCACTTTATTATTTATTTATTTATTTATTTATTTATTTATTTATTTATTTTTGGAAAAAGTCATCATTTTAAGGTTTTTATAATGTTTTCAGGAAAGCTGAAATGGCATGCCCTTAAGCTGCTTGCAAGGAAAGAGGTCTTTATGCGGCACATACTTCAGATTCTAATTCTTTGGCTTAACAACAACATTCGTGTTGATGCATGGATAAAATTAGGACGTGAGATGATATGAAAATTAATAAAAGGATGTCTCACAAAAATGGGGTCGGGAGGCCAGCAGGGGGAGCTCTCATGCCCTACCTCTCGACCTCAATCGCAGACTCCACAGGAAGAGCTGGACCTTGGCAGGTGCATAGGACTTTTTTCTGTCCTGGCCAGAGAAGAAAGGCTTTCCTCCTTCCCTGACAACGACTCTGCCAATGAGAGACAGTCACACCTGAGTCCATGAAAAGCCACTATGCTTTGAACTCCCAGCTTATACTGTAAACTTTTTGTTTATAACAGCCTTCTCAGCTTCCCCCTTTTCATTTATAAAATAGAGTTCCCCTCCTCTGTTCTGTGAACTTGCCCTTTGCTGTAGCTTGCTTGTCCTGGCCTGCGATCCTGGGCTGCTCCTGAATAAGCCCACTTTTGCTGGTGAAATAACCGGCAGTTTTATTTTCAAGGTTAACAAGGACCACCTAGAGGACTTGTTAAAAGATAAACTGGGGAATATTTAAAATCCAAAGTGTTCATTTGAGCAAAAATCAATTCAAATCAGACAGCATCCCATCTAGCAGATAGAAAGAAGCTCCGAGGAGCTGTACGAAATGAAAGATTTGTATAGCCAGAAGGAAAAAGGAACGAGGAAGTCATACTAGACAAAAAGGGGGCTGGTTAGGCGATAGTAGGTAGGGGCCCTTCAGGCAGGTGACCTAGCTAGAGCTGATCAGATGATTCCTGACTGACAGGCGTAAGATCCCATTTCTGGGAGAACTAAAATGAGAACTAAGTTAAAACTCAGTTTGTTGACTTGAGGCTTCACATTAGAAACTGCTTTAGGTTTTCTTTTTTTTTTTAAGATTTTATTTATTTATTCATGAGAGACACACACACAGAGAGAGAGAGAGAGAGACAGAGAGAGAGAGAGGCAGACACAGGCAGAGGGAGAAGCAGGCTCCATGCAGGGAGCTCACTATGGGACTCGATCCCAGGACCCCAGGATCACGACCTGAGCCAAAGGCAGATGCTCAACCACTGAGCCACCCAGGTGCCCCCCTCCTTTTTTAAAGGGGTCTATTGTCTTCTTTTTAACAACTTACATAGTATTTACTTTTGCCATTTAAAGCATAGATTAACTTCTAAAGATCTGTGATTTTTCACAATGAAATAAGATTAGGGCAAACAAGTATAACAACTCCCCTGAAGAGTTATGCCCACTCAACGTTTCTACCTGAATCCTCTCCAGTTTATCTTTAGGATGATGCAGATGTACAACAGGCCAGAGGTGCAGGTAGTAGGGCCCTCAACTGGGCTAAACATGGCACAGAATAGATCAGGAGTTCTCAACCCTGACTCACCAGAACCATCTGGAGAGTTTTAAAGAATATGGATGCCTGGTGCCTATGCCCAGAGATTTTGACTTAGTTGGTCTTAGATGTGTGGTGGGTTTACTGATTTTGAAAACTCTCCCTGAGATTCTGATGTGCAGAGTTGGGTATCTCTGCTCTGGACTGATCCAGTGGTTCTTAAATTTCTCCGGTCATAAGGGTCCCCAAGATGCTTGTTAAAAAGTGTATCTAATTGGGACACCTGGGGGGGCTCAGCGATTGAGCGTCTGCCTTTGGCTCAGGTTGTGATCCCTGGGTCCTGGGATTGAGTCCTACATCGGGTTCCCTGTGGGGAGCCTGCTTCTCCCTCTGCCTATGTCTCTACCTCTCTCTCTGTGTCTCTCATGAATAAATAGATAAATAAATCTTCAAAAAAATAAGTGTGTCTAATCAGCTACTCAGGTGATTTGATTCAGGTGGTCCTTGAGCCACACTCTGGAAAAAAAAAAAAAGAAATCAAAAAACAAAAAGCAAAACTCTTGTTTTACCTTATTTGTTTAAGCCCTGGGCTCGTCACCTGGCGACACCAACTTCAGCTATGTGAGAGTTCACTCAGAGTACATAATTCTTAATTTTGGCAGTTCTCAACATTCATGGAAACAAAAACTTTCACAAAGCTTCTATACAATTGTGTTACCACACGCAATGCCAGGGGCAATTCCAAATTCCCATAAGTCAGACAAATCTCCAGCCAAGAAAAAAAAAAGAAATCTAAATAATGCAGTAGATGACACTCAGAAATAGACTAAAGCTTGGGCAGCTCAAGAAGGATCTTCTCTTTTTTTTCGATTTTTTTTTGCCTTAACATACAGAATTTTATTTTAAAGATTTGTCTATGACCCCACAATTCTATTTTCAGGTGTTTATCTAGAGAAATGAAAACATGTGTTCCTAAAAAAGACTTGGGCAAGAATGTTTACAGCAGTTTTATTTACAATAACCAAATGCTGGCAATCATCTAAATACCTATCGACAGGTGAGTGACCAAATAACAACACAGGAGGGCACGTGGAGGCCTCAGAAGGCTACACTGCTTATCCACCTTGCAAGTTTGTTTAGGGAGATTGAGTTAGTACCTGAAATATTGCTTTAAGCACTTTGACATGTAATATCTCCTGCCTTCATGACATGTACTGATAGACAAATAGGTAATGCGTACCCACACATATTGCATGTGAGAAGATAAATATTATGTCAGTGATTCTCCCTTGTATATTGTATACCTTCTGTCATAAGTCATAATTTCTCACCAAATAGATGTCCTGAGTGAACCATGATGAAAAACCTTATAAATAGCAAAGACAAAAGAGAAAGAAATAACAGTAAGAATTTCAAACACCTCACTCATGATATAAATTAATTCAATGAGCGGTACAACAAACACATATCCAGAGCTTGTGATAGTCCAGGCCCAAGCTCTGACAACGCGCATAAACAAGGTCCTTGTCCTCAGGCTTTGGGTTCGGATGGAAGATACATAGAAGTTGACAAGCATTGACAGAGTAATGTGGTAACTGGTAGATTAAAAGAAATATATGGTACTTTGAGAGGTCCCTAACCAGGTTGGGGAGAGATCAGACGTCTAAGGAGGAGACCAAATGAAGAATTGAATTAAAAAAAAATGAAATCATAGAGGTCCTGAGGCATCAAAGTCAGCCGAGTATACACGAATATAGAGGAGGTTGGGAAAGGAAAGAAGGGGAGGTCTTAAGAGAAGAGGAAGATGAGGCAAGAGACTTCAGAAGAGTCAACAATGAAAGGGCGGGTGAGCCATGTTAAGCATCTTGGCGGGGGGCATCTTGTCAAAAACAGGAAGCTGTCAGGTACAAGACTTTTAAACTTGATATTTTTATGATTGTGCTTCTGTTTAAGAAAGAGCACTCTGGATGCTGCCTTTCAGACAAGGTCAAGTCAAGAAACGTAACTAGCAGCAAAGAAGCTTCTCACGA